>NC_058093.1:113150000-113775000 GCF_020171115.1 Neogale vison | reverse complement strand
CTCTACGCCAACAAATTTGACAATCTGGAAGAAATGGATGCATTCCTAGAAACATATAAACTACCAAAATTGAACCAGGAAGAAATAGAAAGCCTGAACAGACCCATAACCAAAGGAGATTGAAACAGTCATTAAAAATCTCCAAACAAACAAAAGCCCAGGGCCAGATGGCTTCCCGGGGGGAATTCTACCAAACATTTAAAGAAGAACCAAAACCTATGGGATACAGCAAAGGCAGTACTAAGGGGAAAATACATAGCCATCCAAGCCTCGCTCAAGAAAATTGAAATATCCAGAACACACCAGCTGTCTCTACACCTTAAAGAACTGGAGATTCAACAACAAATCAAACCAACTCCACACATAATAAGGGAAATCATCAAGATTAGAGCTGAGATCAATGAGGTAGAAACCAGAGATACAGTAGCACGTATCAATGAAACTAGAAGCTGGATTTTTGAAAGAATCAATAAGATCGATAAACCATTGGCCACACTAATCCAAAAGAAACGAGAGAAAGCCCAAATTCATAAAATGATGAATGAAAAGGGAGATATCACAACTAACACCAAGGAAGTAGAAACAGTCCTCAGAAGTTATTATCAACAGTTATATGCAAATAAGCTTAGCAAACTAGATGAAATGGATGCATTCCTGGAAAAATATAAACTACCAACATTGAACCAGAAAGAAATCGACAACCTGAATAGACCGATATCTAATAACGAGATTGAAGCAGTGATCAAAAATCTCCCAAAAAACAAGAGCCCAGGACCTGACGGATTCCCTGGGGAATTCTACCAAACCTTCCAAGAAGAAATAACACCTATTCCCCTGAAGCTGTTTCAAAAAATTGAAGCAGAAGGAAAACTTCCAGACTCTTTCTATGAAGCCAGCATTACCCTGATCCCCAAAACAGGCAAAGATGCTAACAAAAAGGAGATTTTAGACCAATATCACTGATGAATATGGATGCTGAGATTCTCAACAAGATCCTAGCCAACAGGATCCAACAGAACATTAAAAAGATTATCCACCATTATCAGGTGGGATTCATCCCTGGGCTACAAGGATGGTTCAACATTCACAAATCAATCAATGCGTTGCAACAAATTAATAGGAGAAGAGAGAAGAACCACATGGTCCTCTCAATTGATGTAGAAAAAGCATTTGACAAAATCCAACATCCGTTCCTGATTAAAAGGCTTCAAAGTATAGGGATAGAGGGAACATTACTGAACCTCATCAAATCTATCTGTGAAAGACCCACAGCAAATATCATCCTCAATGGGAAAAAGCTTGCAGCCTTCCCAGTGAGATCAGGAACATGTCAAGGATGCCCACTTTCACCACTCTTGTTCAACATAGTATTAGAACTCCTAGCAACAGCAATCAGACAACAGAGAGAAATAAAAGGTATCCAAATTGGTAATGAAGAAGTCAAACTCTCTCTCTTCGCAGATGACATGATTCTTTTTATGGAAAACCCAAAAGACTCCACCTCCAAACTACTAGAACTCATACAGCAATTCAGCAACGTGGCAGGATACAAAGTCAATGTGCAGAAATCAGTGGCTTTCTTATACACTAACAATGAAAATACAGAAAGGGAAATTAGAGAATCGATTCCATTTACTATAGCACCAAGAACCATAAGATACCTGGGAATAAACCTAACTAAAGAGGTAAAGTATCTGTACTTGAGGAACTACAGAACACTCATGAAAGAAATTGAAGAAGACACAAAAAGATGGAAGACCATTCCATGCTCTTGGATCGGAAGAATAAGCATTGTTAAAATGTCTATACTGCCTAGAGCAATCTATACTTTTAATGCTATTCCGACCACAATTCCACCGGTATTGTTTTAAAAGCTGGAGCAAATAATCCTAAAATTTGTGTGGAATCAGAAGAGACCCCCGAATCGCTAAGGAAATGTTGAAAAACAAAAATAAAGCTGGCGGCATCACCTTACCTGATTTCAAGCTTTATTACAAAGCTGTGATCACCAAGACAGCATGGTACTGGCATAAAAACAGACACCTAGAGCAGTGGAACAGAGTAGAGAGCCCTGATATGGACCCTCAACTCTATGGTCAATTAATCTTCGACAAAACAGGAAAAAATATACAGTGGAAAAAAGACAGTCTCTTCAATAAATGGTGCTGGGAAAACTGGACAGCTATATGTAGAAGAATGAAACTCGACCATTCTCTTACACCGTACACAAAGATCAACTCAAAATGGATAAAAGACCTCAACTTGAGACGGGAATCTATCAGAATCTTAGAGGAGAACATAGGCAGTAATCTCTTTGATATCAGCCACAGCAACTTCTTTCAAGATACGTCTCCAAAGGCAAAGGAAACAAAAGCGAAAATAAACTTCTGGGACTTCATCAAAATTAAAAGCTTCTGCACAGCAAAGGAAACAGTCAAAAAAAACAAAGAGGCCACCCACGGAATGGGAGAAGATATTTGCAAATGACAGTACAGACGAAAGGTTGATATCCAGGATCTATAATGAACTCCTCAAACTCAACACACATGAAACAGGCAAACATATCAAAAATATGGGCAGAAGATAGGAACAGACACTTCTCCAATCAAGACATGCAAATGGCTATCAGACACATGAAAAAATGCTCATCATCATGAGCCCTCAGGGATATTCAAATTAAAACCACATTGAGATATCACCTTACACCAGTTAGAACGGCCAAAATTAACAAAACAGGAAACAGCATGTTTTGGAGAGGATGTGGAGAAAGGGAACTCTCTTCCACTGTTGGTGGGAACGCAAGTTGGTGCAGCCTCTTTGGAGAACTGTGTGGAGATTCCTCAAGAAATTAAAAGTAGAGCTTCCATATGATCCTGCAATTGCACTCCTGGGTATTTACCCCAATGACACAGATGTCGTGAAAAGAAGGGCCATCTGTACCCCAATGTTTATAGCAGCAATGGCCACAGTCGCCAAACTATGGAAAGAACCAAGATGCCCTTCAACGGATGAATGGATAAGGAAGATGTGGTCCATATACACTATGGAGTATTATGCCTCCATCAGAAAGGATGAATACCCAACTTTTGTAGCAACATGGACGGGACTGGAAGAGATTATGCTGAGTGAAATAAGTCAAGCAGAGAGAGTCAATGATCATATGGTTTTACTTATTTGTAGAGCATAACAAATAGCATGGAGGACAAGGGGCATTAGAGAGGAGTAGGGAATTTGGGTAAATTGGAAGGGGAGGTGAACTATGAGAGACTATGGACTCTGAAAAACAGTCTGAGGGGTTTGATGTGGCGGGGGGCTGGGAGGTTGGGGTACCAGGTGGTGGGTATTATAGAGGGCACGGCTTGCATGGAGCACTGGGTGTGGTGAAAAAATAATGAATACTGTTTTTCTGAAAATAAATAAATTGGAAAAAAAATAAAGTAACTAAAAATAAAAAAAAAGAAAAACAAAAATAAAGCTGGCAGCATCAGTTACCTGATTTCAAGCTTTATTAGAAAGCTGTGATCACCAAGACAGCATAGTACTGGCATGAAAACAGACACATAGACCAGTAGAACAGAGTAGAGAGCCCAGATATGGAACCTCAACTCTACGGTCAATTAATCTTCGGCAAAACAGGAAAACATCTACAGTGGAAAAAAGACAGTCTCTTCAGTAAATGGTGCTGGGAAAACTGGACAGCTATATGTAGAAGAATGAAACTCGACCATCCTCTTACACTGTACACAAAGATCATCTCAAAATGGATAAAAGACCTCAACGTGAGACAGGAATCCATCAGAATCTTAGAGGAGAACATAGGCAGTAATCTCTTTGATATCAGCCACAGCAACTTCTTTCAAGATACGTCTCCAAAGGCAAAGGAAACAAAAGTGAAAATAAACTTCTGGGACTTCATCAAAATCAAAAGCTTCTGCACAGCAAAGGAAACAGTCAAAAAAACAAAGAGGCCACCCACGTAATGGGAGAAGATATTTGCAAATGACAGTACAGACAAAAGGTTGATATCCAGGATCTATAATGAACTCCTCAAACTCAACCCACACGAAACAGACAAACACATCAAAAAATGGGCAGAAGATATGAACAGACACTTCTCCAATCAAGACATGCAAATGGCTATCAGACACATGAAAAAATGTTCATCATCATTAGCCCTCAGGGAGATTCAAATTAAAACCACATTGAGATATCACCTTACACCAGTTAGAATGGCCAAAATTAACAAAACAGGAAACAGCATGTATTGGAGAGGATGTGGAGAAAGGGGAACCCTCTTCCACTGTTGGTGGGAATGCAAGTTGGTGCAGCCTCCTTGGAGAACAGTGTGGAGATTCCTCAAGAAATTAACAATAGAGCTTCCCTATGATCCTGCATTTGCACTCCTGGGTATTTACCCCAAAGACACAGATGTTGTGAAAATAAGTGCCATCTGTTCCCCAATGTTTATAGCAGCAATGGCCACAGTCGCCAAACTATGGAAAGAACCAAGATGCCCTTCAACGGACGAATGGATAAGGAAGATGTGGTCCATATACACTATGGAGTTTATGCCTCCATCAGAGAGGATGAATACCCAACTTTTGTAGCAACATGGACGGGACTGGAAGAGATTATGCTGAGTGAAATAAGTCAAGCAGAGAGAGCCAATTATCATATGGTTTCACTCATTTGTGGAGCATAACAAATAGCATGGAGGACAAGGGGTGTTAGAGAGGAGAAAGGTGTTGGGGTAAATTGGTTGGGGAGGTGGACCACGAGAGACTATGGACTCTGAAAAACAATCTGAGGGGTTTGAAGTGGCCGGGGGTGGGAGGTTGGGGTACCAGGTGGTGGGTATTATAGAGGGCACGGATTTCATGGAGCACTGGGTGTGGTGAAAAAATAATGAATACTGTTTTTCTAAAAATAAATAAATCGGGGAAAAAAAGTTGGGTATTCATCCCTCCTAATGCTTTCATAATATTCCATTGTATATATGTACCATATTTTCTTTATCCATTCAGCTGTTGAAGGGTATTTTGTCTCTTTCCACAGTTCGGCGATTGTGCCATTGGTGCTATGAACATTGGGATGCATGTGTCCCTTCTTTTTACTATATTTGTATCTTTGGAGTAAATACCTATTAGTGCAATTACAGGGTCATAGGGTAGCTCTGTTTTTAATTTTTTGAGGAATCTGCACACTGTTTTCACACTGCATCAACTTGCATTCTTACTAACAGATAAGAGGGTTCCTCTTTCTCCACATCCTCTCCAATACTTGTTGTTTCCTGCCCAGTTCATTTTGACCATTCTAATTGGTATAAGGTGGTATCTCAATGTGGTTTTGATTTGTATTTCTCTGGTGGCTAATGATGAACATTTTTTCATGTGTCTATTAGCCATTTGTATGTCTTTTTTGGAGAAGTGTCTGTCCTTGTCTTTTGCTCATTTCTTGACATGATTATCTGTTTTGTGGATGTTGAGTTTGAGGGGTTCTTTATAGATCTTGGATACCAGCCCTTTGTCTGTAGTGTCTTTTGTGAATATCTTCTCCCATTTTGTGAATATCATTCTCCCATTCCAGACCACATGTACTCTTACCTGTATTACCTACCACAGGACAAAATATATTAATATATGTAAATCTCTAGCCTCTGCTTATCTCCCTCCAAGGAGAGAGAGACTTTCTTCCTAAACTGGTTATTCTAACTTCCACAAAATGTAATTGGGAAGAAAAAAACAAGGTGAGGATAAAAGATGTACTAGACTAGCACTGATTGAATAGTTTTTGAGTTTGGAAGGATGTGTGTGGTGTTAGAAAGTCAGGAAGAGTTGGAACACTGCATCAAAAATTAATGATGTATTTTATGGTGACAAACATAATACAATAAAAAAAAAAAGAAAGTCAGGGAGGAGTGGAGGAAGAACATGAAGGGGTATTGCAGCAATGGATGTGTGATGAATGAACTATCTGACTTGACACCCTTTCAGGAGGCGCAAGAGAGGAACAGAATCTAAAAGATTCTGTTAATTGTTAAAATATTATTAACTGTTTCTTTTTAGTGGTGGACTGCATTTCAACTGCTTAAAGACTGAACTACATGAGCACTGATTCAATGAAAGATTTCATTTCAAAGAAAAGTTACTGGTTAAGATGACAGATTGAAATTACCACACAGCAAGAAAACTAACCAGCAGCAAATGCAGATGACTGGGGCTATCATATAATTTAATAAATTGCAGAATTTGGTGGCTAATGAAAGAAATGCATCATTTCTCCCTAGTGCCTAGGGAAACACAGAAAGATTATAATGCTAATCTTGTTCTTATATCCCAGAAGCCCTCTAATCCTAAAAATGTGTACTAGTAATCCCAAAACTCAAGGGAAGCAAAGTGAGTGATAAGTCTTTTCATTTCTATCTTGTCTTAAAGCAGAGAGATAGTAGGGCCTGGGGAGAAATGCATGGAAAGAGTAGTATAGAATAGTGTTGGCTGTATCTCAGTGCCTCCATTGAGTTGATGGGAAAGACCCAAGACCCAAGAGTACTCCCTATTAAAAATGGAGAGTGAGGGAGGGAGACAAGATGGCGAGGAAGTAGGAGGAGGTGCCCTTTCAACCTGTACACTAAAGTGAGCTGATTACCTTCCAAAGATCTCCAATCACCCACGAAATCAGCCCGAGATCAGAATTTTACACGTCTGGATCTCTACAGGGGCAGAAGACGCCAGTGGGCAGGTAAAGCAGAGTGGGAAAGTCAGACTGATATTGGAAGATAAACAAAAGGGGGAGGGAGCCACCAGAGGCAACCCGTTGGAAAGTAATATCCCAATACGAGAGAGTGCCCTGTGCCTGGGGACCAGCATTAACTCAGGAGTCTGGTAGAAAGCACTCAAAAAGAGCAAAAGATCGCTGGGGGGAAATTGCAGGAATCGGGATGTTAGGGTCGGGGCTTAAGTCCCCAGACCCAGGACAGCCACCCCTGGCGCAGAGCCAGAGAGAGTGCGGCAGAGAAACCAGGTCTCGGTCCCTGAACCACCAGTGCACTGAGAGTGCGTGGCACCGGGCTCCCGTGAGGGGCTGGGAGCCTCGCCAGCCAACAGAAGCACAGCCTTTTTGCAGTCCCCATGCGAGTGCCCTGCCATGCCATCAGAGTCCAAGTCGTGCCCCGCGCCCTCCCCTGAGACAGGTGCACACTAATGCCAGCCAGGTGCTCTCAGACCGGAAAGACCAGGCACTCCCAGCCATGACCAGTGGGAAAATCTCAGTGTGCAATCACTGCTTGGAACTTCTCTGGCAGTCGGGAACTGCCCAGACAGCCCCTGATGCCATGGTTTTGGGTACAAGGAAAAATCCTGAGTTCCCAGGGACCTCAACTGGGAATCTGCTCTGCCAGCCACCAAGGGGGGGTTTATATGGGCTCTGCAGCCAGACTGAGGCTTCTCTCTGAAAGGGAGGTCAGGGTGCAGTTTGCTTTCCTCTAAAACTACAAAAACCATCAAAATCGGTCAAGGCGACAGAGAAAAACAAAAGTGAACAAATATAAAAACCTCCAGAGAACAAAAGCCTGAAAAAAACAGTTTCCTCAGAGCCCACCCCCTTGAGGGGGGGCGGAGGGACTTAGCTGAGAGAACTTCATGGACTGAAAACCCACGTGGCAGGCCCTTCCCCCAGAAAACCAACCGGGAAAGGGAAAAAAAAAAAAAAAGAAAGACAACAAGAGAACAACCACCACTACCTCATAGGACAATTTTTATTATTAATTCGATCCCACGATTCTGGCTCATTTTTTTATATAGTTAATTTTTTATTATTATATAGATAATTTTTAACCTATTTACCGTCACAGTGAGATGTCCAATACATCAAATTCCATAATAACCTTCTAACCTGAACTTTTTGATACATATACCAGTGTTTTCCTTTTGCATTTCTATTTTTTAAATTTCTTTTTTTAAATTTTAGTTTAGGTTAGTCCAGTTTATTCCTTTTTTTCTCATTATTTTTTTAATTTATTTTTTATTTATTTATTTTCAGCATAACAGTATCATTATTTTTTCACAACACCCAGTGCTCCATGCAAGCCGTGCACTGTATAATACCCACCACCTTGTACCCCGACCTCCCACCCACCCCCGCCACTTCAAACCCCTTAGATTGTTTTTCAGAGTCTATACTCTCTCATGATACACCTCCCCTTCCAATTTACCCCAAACCCCTTCTCTCTAACTCCCCATGTCCTCCATGCTTTTTGTTATGCTCCACAAATAAGTGAAACCATATGATAATTGACTCTCTCTGCCTGACTTATTTCACTCAGCATAATCTCTTCCAGTCCCGTCCATGTTGCTACAAAAGTTGGGTATTCATCCTTTCTGATGGAGGCATAATACTCCATAGTGTATATGGACCACATCTTCCTTATCCATTCATCCGTTGAAGGGCATCTTAGTTCTTTCCATAGTTTGGCGACTGTGGCCATTGCTGCTATAAACATTGGGGTACAGATGGCCCGTGTTTTCACAACATCTGTATCTTTGGGGTAAATACCCAGGAGTGCAAGGGCAGGGTCATAGGGAAGTTCTATTGTTAATTTCTTGAGGAATCTCCACACTGTTCTCCAAAGAGGCTGCACCAACTTGCATTCCCACCAACAGTGGAAGAGGGTTCCCCTTTCTCCACTTCCCCTCCAACACATGTTGTTTCCTGTTTTGTTAATTTTGGCCATTCTAACCGGTGTAAGGTGATATCTCAATGTAGTTTTAATTTGAATCTTTCTGATGGCTAGTGATAATGAACATTTTTTCATGTGTCTGATAGCCATTTGTATGTCTTGATTGGAGAAGAGTCTGTCCATATTTTCTGTCCATTTTTTGATACGATTGTTTTGTGTGTGTTGAGTTTGAGGAGTTCATTATAGATCCTGGATATTAACCTTTTGTCTGTACTGTCATTTGCAAATATCTTCTCCCATTCCGTGGGTTGTCTCTTTGTTTTCTGGACTGTTTCCTTTGCCGTGCAGAAGCTTTTGATTTTGATGAAGTCCCAAAAGATCATCTTCACTTTTGTTTCCTTTGTCTCTGGAGACATATCTTGAAAGAAGTTGCTGTGGCTGATACCGAAGAGATTACTGCCTATGTTCTTCTCTAGGATTCTGATGGATTCCTGTCTCACATTGAGGTCTTTTATCCATTTTGAGTTTATCTCTGTGTACAGTGTAAGAGAATGGTCGAGTTTCATTCTTCTACTTATAGCTGCCCAGTTTTCCCAGCACCATTTATTGTGGAACAGAGTAGAGAGCCCAGATATGGACCCTCAACTCTATGGTCAAATAATCTTCGACAAAACAGGAAAAAATATACAGTGGAAAATAGTTTATTCCTTTTTTTAATTTTTATTTTCTAATATTCATATAGAGTTAAACTTCAAGGTAATCCCCTTTCCCCAATCATTGCCACCCCTATAGGTAAACCAATTCCTTAGGAAAGTTGAGTCCTTTAACAAAGATATCAAGTTACATCCAGGAAGAATCAAAACAACCTTCCTCACCCACACTGAGAATTTACAACCACCCTCCCATCTTTTTCTTCCACCAGTATTTCTGTGTTTTTGCGTTTGGCCTGATTGTATATAAATCTTACACTCAGGGTTCTTTTTGACGAGGTTCTTCCTTTATTTGCATATATATATATATATGCAAATATATAAATATTATTTTTTCTTTTCTCTTGTCATATACTTTTATCAGTCTTTTTGTTTGTCTGTGTCTGTTTGTATACTTCATAAATCTTACCTTGGGCCCATTTGGGCTACACCTTCTCTTTTATTTCACCTTTCTTTCCTGTCTCTCTCCCTCTCTCTTTTTTTCTATTCCTTTTCTTTTTCCTCTCATTTGGGTGGGGAACCCTGATTGCTCAGAAGCATTCCAGGGTGCACCTTGACTACACCACAGCTGAAACACCCAGCTACACCCGTTCATCCATCTCTCACCAAAATGACTAGGAGGAGGAATGTCCAACAGAAGAAAAATACAGAGGATGGACCTTCTGCAACAGAGCTAATGGCTATCAACATAGACAATATGTCGGAAAGAGAATTCAGGCTAACAATCATCCAGGAAATAGCTAGGTTGGAGAAAGCCATGGGTGACCAAACGGAATTGATTAGGGCTGAACTGAAAACGACCAGAGATCATGTTTTCAATATTAGGGAAGAGCTGAAAGCTACCAGGGATGAGCTTCACATGCTCTCAATGAGTTCTAATATAATCTAAATTCTCTCAATGCTAGAGTAACTGAGACAGAAGATAGAATTAGTGATCTGGAGGACAAACAGATAGAGAAAAGGATCAGGAGGAAGCCTGGAACAAACAACTTAGAAGCCACAAAAACAGAATCAGGGAAATAAATGATGCCGTGGAACATTCCAACGTCAGAATTATTGGAATCCCTGAAGGGGAGGAGAAAGAAAAAAGTCTAGAAGATATAGTGGAACAAGTTCTTCATGAAAATGTTCCAAATCTCGTGAATGGAACCAGCGTTTATGTTCTAGAGGCTGAAAGTTTCCCCCCAAGATTATAGATTCTCAAAAGTCCTCGAGACACCTAATAGTAAGAATGAAGAATTATAATTGTAAGCAGAACCTCTTGAAAGAAGCTAGGGCAAAGAAGATCCTTACGTACAGATGAAAGCCCATCAGAATAACGTCATACCTGTCCACAGAGACCTGGCAAGCCAGAAAGGGCTGGCAAGATATATTCAGGGCACTGAATGAGAAGAACATGCAGCCAAGAATACTTTATCCAGCGAGACTGACATTCAAAATGGATGGAGAAATAAAGAGTTTCCAGGACCGACAAGGCTTAAAAGACTATGCAACCACTAAGCCGATACTGCAGGAAATATTAAGGGGGCTTCTTTAAAGGAGGAAAAAGTCCAAGAATAGCATTTGAGAGAAATATAGAGACAATCTACTAAAAGAAATACTTCAAAGGTAGCACCATGTCAGTAAAAACATATCTATCAATAATCACCCACGTGTGAATGGCCTAAAGGCACCCATAAAACAGCACAGAGTTGCAGACTGGATAAAACGACAGGATCTATCCACGTGTTGTCTACAAGAGACCCATTTTGAACCTAAAGATACACCCAGAGTGAAGGTGAAGGGATGGAGAAGCATCTTTCATGCCAATGGGCCTCAAAAAAAGGCTGGGGTAGCGATTCTCATATCAGACAAATTAGATTTTACACTAAAGACTGTAGTCAGAGATACAGAAGGACACTACATCATTCTTAAATGGACTATCCACCAAGATCATCTAACAATTGTAAATATCTATGACCCCAATATTGGAGCAGCCAATTACATAAGAAAACTGTTAATCAAGATAAAGAATCATATTGATATTAATACACTAATCGTTGGAGATCTTAACATGCCTCTCTCAGAAATAGACTGATCATTGAAGCAGAAAATCAATAAAGAAACAAGAGCATTGAATGACACATTGGACCAGATGTACCTCATAGATATATACAGAACATTACACCCTAAAACAACAGAATATCATTCTTCTCAAGTGCACATGGAACTTTCTCCAGAATAGACCACATACTGGGTCACAAATCAGGAGTCAACCAATTCCAAAAGATTGAGATTATTCCCTGCACATTCTCAGATCACAATGCTTTGAAACTGGATATCAATCACAAGGAAAAGTTCCGAAGGAACTCAGACACCTGGAAGCTAAAGACCACATTGCTTAAGAATGCTTGGATCAACCAGGAGATCAAGGAAGAACTGAAACAATTCATGGAAACCAATGAAAATGAAGACACTTCAGTCCAAAACCTATGGGATACAGTAAAGGCAGTCCTAAGGGGAAAATACATAGCCACCCAAGCCTCCCTCAAAAAAATTGAAAAATCCAGAAAAAAGCAGCTGTCTCTACACCTTAAAGAACTGGAGGATCAACAACAAATCAAACCAACTCCACACATAAGAAGGGAAATCATCAAAATTAGAGCTGAGATCGATGAGGTAGAAAACAAAGATACAGTAGAAAGTATCAATAAAACTAGAAGCTGGCTTTTTGAAAGAATCAATAAGATCAATAAACCATTGGTGACACTAATCCAAAAGAAAACAGAGGAAGCTCAAATACATAAAATTATGAATGAAAAGGGAGAGATCACAACGAACACCAAGGAAGTAGAAACAATCATCAGAAGTTATCAACAGTTATATGCCAATCAGCTAAGCAACCTAGATGAAATGGATGCATTCCTGGAAAAATATAAACTCCCAAAATTGAATCAGGAAGAAATTGACAACCTGAATAGACCAATATCTAGTAATGAGATTGAATCAGTGGTCAAAAACCTCCCATAAAACAAGAGCCCAGGACCTGATGGAATCCCTGGGGAATTCTACCAAACTTTCAAAGAAGAAATAACACCTATTCTCCTGAAGCTGTTTCAAAAAATTGAATCAGAAAAAAAACTCCCTGACTCTTTCTATGAGCCAGCATTACCCTGGTCCCAAAACCAGGCAAAGACCCTACCAAAAAGGAGAATTTCAGACCAATATCTCTCATGAAAATGGATGCTAAGATTCTCAACAAGATCCTATCAAACAGGATCCAACAGCACATTAAAAGATTATCCACCATGACCAGGTGGGATTCATCCCTGGGCTACAAAGATGGCTCAACAATCACAAATCAATCAATGTGATATAACAAATTAATAAGAGAAGAGAGAAGAACCACATGGTCATCTCAATTGATGCAGAAAAAGAACTTGACAAAATCCAGCATCCGTTCCTGATTAAAACGCTTCAAAGTATAGGGATAGAGGGAACATTCCTGAACTTTATCAAATCTGTCTATGAAAGGCCCACAGCAAATATCATTCTCAATGGGATAAGGCTTGCCTCTTTCCTGTTGAGATCAGGAATACGACAAGGATGCCTACTCTCACCACTCTTGTTCAACATAGTATTAGAATTGCTAGCAACAGCAATCAGACAACAGAGAAAAATAAAAGGTATCCAAATTGGTAATGAAGAAGTCAAACTCTCTCTCTTTGCAGATCACATGATTCTTTATATGGAAAACCCCAAAGACTCCACCTCCAAACTACTAGAACTCATACAGCAATTCAGGAATGTGGCAGGATACAAAGTAAATGTACAGAAATCAGTGGCTTTCTTATACACTAATAATGAAAATACAGAAAGGGAAATTAGAGAATCGATTCCATTTACTATAGCACCAAGGGTCATAAGATACCTGGGAATAAGCCTAACCAAAGAGGTAAATGATCTGTACTCGAGGAACTACAGAACACTCATGAAGGAAATTGAAGAAGACACAAAAAGTTGGAAGACCATTCCATGTTCTTGGATCAGAAGAATAAACATTGTTAAAATGTCTATACTGCCTAGAGCAATCTATACTTTTAATGCTATTCCGATCACAATTCAACCGGTATTCTTCAAAAAGCTGGAGCAAATCATCCTAAAATTTGTATGGAATCAGAAGAGACCCCGAATCGCTAAGGAAATGTTGAAAAACAAAAATAAAACTGGAGTCATTACATTACCTGATTTCAAGCTTTACTACAAAGCTGTGATCACCAAGACAGCATGGTACTGGCATAAAAACAGACACATAGACCAGTGGAACAGAGTAGAGACCCTCAACTCTATAGTCAAATAATCTTCAACAAAACAGGAAAAAATATACAGTGGAAAAAAGACAGTCTCTTCAATAAATTGTGCTGGGAAAACTGGGCAGCTATATGTAGAAGAATGAAACTTGACCATTCTCTTACACTGTACACAGAGATAAACTCAAAATGGATAAAAGACCTCAATGTGAGACAGGAATCCATCAGAATCCTAGAGGAGAACATAGGCAGTAATCTCTTTGATATCAGCCACAGCAACTTCTTTCAAGATACGTCTCCAAAGGCAAAGGAAACAAAAGCGAAAATAAACTTCTGGGACTTCATCAAAATCAAAAGCTTCTGCACAGCAAAGGAAACAGTCAAAAAAACAAAGAGGCAACCCACGGAATGGGAGAAGATATTTGCAAATGACAGTACAGACAAAAGGTTAATATCCAGGATCTATAATGAACTCCTCAAACTCAACACACACAAAACAAACAATCGTATCAAAAAATGGACAGAAAATATGGACAGACACTTCTCCAATGAAGGAATACAAATGGCTATCAGACACATGAAAAAATGTTCATCATCACTAGCCATCAGAAAGATTCAAATTAAAACTACATTGAGATATCACCTTACACCAGTTAGAATGGCCAAAATTAACAAAACAGGAAACAACATGTGTTGGAGGGGATGTGGAGAAAGGGGAACCCTCTTCCACTGTTGGTGGGAATGCAAGTTGGTGCAGCCTCTTTAGAGAACAGTGTGGAGATTCCTCAAGAAATTAAAAATAGAACTTCCCTATGACCCTGCCATTGCACTCCTGGGTATTTACCCCAAAGATACAGACGTTGTGAAAACACGGGCCATCTGTACCTCAATGTTTATAGCAGCAATGGCCACGGTCGCCAAACTGTGGAAAGAACCAAGATGCCCTTCAACGGATGAATGGATAAGGATGATATGGTCCATATACATTATGGAGTATTATGCCTCCATCAGAAGGGATGAATACCCAACTTTTGTAGCAACATGGACGGGACTGGAAGAGATTATGCTGAGTGAAATAAGTCAAGCAGAGAGAGCCAATTATCATATGGTTTCACTTATTTGTGGAGCATAACAAAAAGCATGGAGGACATGGGGAGTTAGAAGGGGGTTGTGGTAAATTGGAAGGGGAGGTGAATCATGAGAGAGTATGGACTCTGAAAAACAATCTGAGGGGATTGAAGTGGTGGGGGTGGGTGGGAGGTTGGGGTACCAGGTGGTGGGTATTATAGAGGGCATGTATTGCATGGAGCACTGGGTGTTGCGAAAAAATAGTGATACTGTTATGCTAAAGATAAATAAATTAAAAATATATTAATAAAAAGAATGGAGGGGTGGCTGGGTTGCTCAGTGGGTTAAGCCGCTGCCTTCGGCTCTGGTCATGATCTCAGGGTCCTGGGATCGAGTCCCGCATTGGGCTCTCTGCTCATCAGGGAGCCTGCTTCCTCCTCTCTCTCTCTGCCTGCCTCTCTGCCTACTTGTGATCGCTCTCTGTCAAATAAATAAATAATATCTTTTAAAAAAATTTTAAAAATTAAAAAAAGAATGGAGAGTGAGAAATCCTAATATAGGACATTAAAAAAAAAACCTCATAGGAAGAGCTTAGGTCATTCTAAAGGTGTCTACAGTGGGATCCTAGATTCTTCGGGGGGCTCACCATCCTCTCACACTACCAAGGTCTGCCAGAATTCAAAATACCCCAAACCTCCCTTCCAGTGGTAACTGAAGAGAGGAAACAAGCTGGTTTCAGATAATATATGGTAAGAGGGAATCACTCACTTAGACTAAGCTATAGAATCAATCTCTCACCCAAAACTATATAAATATAATTGTACTACCAAAGCCTGAGCAAGGCAAAAAGAAACAAGTTACTGCAGCAAATACATACACATGCAGTATCATATGAAAAGCATATAAAAAACAATGGGGGGGAGATGAACCATGAGAAACTATGGACTCTGAGAAACAAGTCAAGGGTTTTAGATGAGAGGAGGGTGGAAGGTTGGGTGAAACTGGTGGTGGGTATTAAGGAGGGTGTGTATGCATGGACCCTTGGGTGTGGTGCATAAACAATGAATCTTGGAACACTGAAAAATTAAATTAAAATTTTAAAAAACTATGGGAAAAAAGCACAAAAATGCAGGAAAATTAACCACTACTCCTTTATACTATAGAATAGTATTAATAAAAATATGGATTCAAAAGTTCAAAGAAGAATGAATAAGCCAAAATATGAGACCAAATAAAGGACTGGATAACGTAGTCAAATTAGGATCCAAAACAATGCATGATCATATTATCCCAGAAGCAGTGAAATAGTATAAGCAAAAAAAGTGAATAGTTACCACTGGCAACTGAATTACAAGCAGAAAGACTTGACTTCAAATAAAGAAATCAATTAGAGAAAAGACACATGTGGAAGATAGACAAAGATGATAAAATCTAAGGATAACTAGGCCCTTGGAAAGGAATTTCCAACAAATGGAATGAAACAAATATTGTTATACAGAAGGATAAGCATATCCAGAGAGAAAAGCTTCAAATTCTGAAGTTCAAAAGTTCATATTATTTCCAGGAAAATCAGATAAACTGATATACTTCAAGTAGGTCATTTGGTGAGAAGGATGGACATCACATCAGATTTTTCTTCAGCACTATTCAATGCCATGAGTACATAAAAATTATCCTAAATATTCTTAGG
This sequence comes from Neogale vison, assembly GCF_020171115.1. Taxonomy (NCBI): domain Eukaryota; kingdom Metazoa; phylum Chordata; class Mammalia; order Carnivora; family Mustelidae; genus Neogale; species Neogale vison. Next base: position 113,758,569 of record NC_058093.1, on the reverse strand, counting down.
GAAATAAAGTTTTCCCAAGAATGTTATACTAAAAAAAGATTTCATTCCAGTATTATAGCTTTAGGAAGATCATCTCAAAGGTGATAGATCTCAAGAAATACAACATTCTTAAACTCAATTTGAAACAAAACAAAATAAAAAAACAAGCAAAAAACAAAAAACAAAACAAAAACAACAACAACTTGCCAATAGTGAAAGGCAGTCAGTTGAATAACTTAGGCATGGGGAAGCCAGAAGAGTGTCCTAAGCCTCAGACAACTTTAGACATTGCATCAATGCTAAATAATCAAAGTATGGTTATAGAATATAATATGAACATTATAAACACTGACAATATAAAAATAATAACTGACTAATATTGTGAGCTGCAGAGGTGGGGGAGCTGAGGGGACTGGGAAAGAATACTATTCTTGCATTTCATGGTATGTGCTAAATTGAAACTTCATACAAGTCAAAATATGTAGTTCAAATCACAACGTTTTAAGTTTTCTTATTCTCAAAAACAAGTCCATTATATTATAATAGTATTTTTTGTAGTAGTGAAACACATATTTGAAGTGCTCATGGTAAGATTACCAGTGCAAAGAATTGGGTGGAAGGACCCAGTGAAGGTGGAGCCAGTTAGAAGGAGAGATAACACAGATATGACAAAGGAGAAGCAGTGGGGAGAGATAGGAAATACAGATAGATGTAGATGTAGATAGAGACAGTTGTAAATAGATAGACGTAGACGTAGACGTAGAGACAGGTTACAGAGTATATATGAAGGGATGACAAAGGGCACCCAAGTGGGGCCGAGCAAGACGTAGAGACAGGTTACAGAGTATATATGAAGGGATGACAAAGGGCACCCAAGTGGGGCCGAGCAAGAAGCAATGGTCAAAGGCCTAGGGCAAGCCTAAGAGAGGCATGGTCAAGTGCATAGGGTGAGAGTGGCAGTCCGTTATAGGAGTTACCAGTGGTGTTGGGACACCAGTTGGCTCTTGTCTCACCCTGCTTTCTTTTGTCCCATAGCCATTGAGTGACAATGCTCAGACCTGATTTGGTCCTTCTGACTCAAAGGCCATGGGAGGACAACTGCAAAGGACAACTTGACATATTCTTGTCCTAGAGACTGAAAAGACATGTAGAGACTGTAGCAACTCCTGAGACCATGTCTCTGGAATTTCAATGAAATTATATTTAAATCTCACATGAGAATAGACAGTCAATATGGTTTGGTCCATATAGCACTTGGGACCACTTTCCAGTCATTTAGGAAATATCCTTGCTTATTATGATCCTCACACATGGTGGGGGAGGGGGTGTTCCAGGCCTGAGCACAGAGGTCTCTAAATGGGCACAGCCTCTCTGCTGCTGAGTTGGCAGTAGATGCTTCTGAGAACTTCTGCCCAGATACAGAGAGTGGGCTTTCCATCTCATTTTCTCAATGGTTGTCTAACCCTGTTTTGGAGATTTAACTGCTCTTCTTTGTAAATTCCATCATTGGTCAGGGATAGCACAGTCTGAGTGCTTTACATGAACTAACTTGTAACACTGTTGCCGCAGATTGTGTTTTACAGAGTTGACCACAACATTCCTGCCTATCTTATAGGTAATAGTAATATGAAATCTTGATGTTCCTCACATGAAGAAGTGGTGAAGAAGTGGTATCTCTTTGAGATTGGGGTTGTTGTGAATTGTTCAGAATATTGTGGAAGTGACACAGGGTAACTTCCAAGGCTGGTTCATAGAAGATGATACTTTGTTAGAATATTCCTCAAAGCTTTTCTTTGATATAAAAACCCTGAGGTTGCCATGCTGTGAGGAAGTCCAAACACATTCACCTGGATGGACAGCATGAGGAAGTCAGGAGTCTGCATAAAGAGGGAGGTCCTAGCCTTCTCCAGCTGCTTTATCTACCCATCCGCAGTTCTGGCTTCGACCATTGTCTGAACACCACAACCCCAGCAAAGACACTGAGCCAGATCCCACAGATCACGAGATAATGTGATTGTTGCTGTTTAAACCCCTCCATTGGTGATTTATTATGCAGCAATAGATAACCAGACACCTATGACAAAGGAACTTTTATTATCACCCCATGAAATTAATGAAGATACTGAGATACTGAGAAATTAATGACTTTCCCAAGGTTATGCTACTGCTAAGGGGCAGAGCCAGGATTTTAATCCCCAAAACTGTCTGGCTCCTGAATATTTTCTGCTAACCAGTGTTCTATATTGTTTGTTGCGGACACCAGATGGAAGGAAAGAAGTAGTGGGAGACAGATTGGCTTGTGTTGGGTCCTGGCTCCCAATCAGCTACCTTACCTTCATTATTACACTCTGCACTTTAGAGACATATGTATTCATTGCTCATGAGACCAACCCTGTGGTTTTCATAGTGTCTCAAATGTTCCTCTTGCTTGCTGAATGTTGTCCTTGTCTGAAGTTGTGGTGTCTGTTTCCTTAATGACACAATAGAGTATAAAGATCTGTTCAGTAAAATGTATAATCACATTGTGCCTCTTAAATAGATTCAGTAATAATCAGCACCAAATTAGACAATTGTAATCACAGGTAGAGGCCTGATTTTGTCATCAAGGTCATTCCTCCCCCAAAGAAAGATCACAGGGAACTATCAGAGAGCTGAGAGAAAACCAGAAGTTTAAGTCTAACTTCATATGCAAAAGGATGCATCATCTGGTTGGTTCTATCTAAAGGGAGGGCTTTTGTCATATCCTGGGGCAAGCAGCATCACTCAGGCCCAACCTCAGTTAATATGTTTGGACAGAAGATTCATGGTGGTGGCAACACCTGTCTATTGTCCTTCCCTTCCATTTTTCAACAAACTTTATGAAGTTTCTATGTCATACAATGGAGTGGTTTAGAATTGGAAGGGGAGGTGAACCATGAGAGACTATGGACTCTGAAGAACAATCTGAGGGTTTTGAAGTGGCAGGGGGGGTGGGAGGTTGGGGTACCAGGTGGTGGGTATTATAGAGGGCACGGCTTGCATGGAGCACTGGGTGTGGTGAAAAAATAATGAATACTGTTTTTCTGAAAATAAATAAATTGGAAAAAAAAGAAATTTAAAAATGAGTGGTTTCAAAATTTATATCTTTTTCTTTCCTTTAATATGTATAATAGAAAGAAAAAAGTAATTTACTATTGTCTCTGTGTATTGAGAAAATAAATCTCAAGGAAGATGCTTTGTTTGTAGAATAACAGGAAGAGACAGAGGGGAAAGATCAAATAGGAGGCAAAAAGGAGTACAGTGTAACAACGTAACAAAGTGTAACAAAGCACATAGAGAATCCTAGAGAGAGAGCTGACATGGGACTGGCAGGTTATAAGAACAAAATTCCCTTTTCCTGTGCACATGGCAGGAATACTCCTCCTCTGGTTTCCACAGAAAGTGTCCATGCAGGTACCACTATTGTGGAATTGGAGAAAGGGCTTCTGTGGCTGCACTGTTTTTGTTGTGGTCAATGATGGATGCAGTGAAGTGTTGATTCCTGCTTTATGGTGGGTGTGGGAAGATAAAGACACCTACAGAGTGAGCCTCACTTCAGCTCACACTGAAAAGCATACAATTACCTTGGTTGTGGTGGTGAACATGTCCCACCTCAATGACTTGTTTACATACTTGATCATTCTTATCTTTATTAGGAAATGTTGCACAGTACATCACTGCTTAGTGAGTTTACTCATAGAATCATTTTTCATGCTGAAATAATTTGAAAAATAAAACTCTATTAAGGCTTGTGATAAAATTATAGAGAGTAGCAGTTATCTTTGTGACTATTTAAAAATTGTGTTTTCCAAACTAGAGGGTATCATGCTTAGCAAAATAAGTCAATCGGAGAAAGACAACTATCATATGATCTCCCTGATATGAGGAAGTGGAGATGCAACATGGGGGGCTAAGGGGATAGGAGAAGAATAAATGAAACAAGATGGGATTGGGAGGGAGACAAACCATAAGAGACTCTTAATCTCACAAAACAAACTGAGGGTTGCTGGGGGGAAGGGAGTTGGGAAAAAGGGGGTGGGGTTATGGACCTTGGGGAGGGTATGTGCTATGGTGAGTGCTGTGAAGTGTGTAAACCTGGCGATTCACAGACCTGTAGCCCTGGGGATAAAAATATATGTTTTAAAAAAATTTTTTTAATTGTGTTTTCCAAGATATGTGGTATCCACAGAAGTGTGCCATGTAATTCAGTTTTTATGTGAGGAAAAGATTTCCATTGCAGAAATTATCTGATGACATTCTGAAGCTGAGAAGATATTTTTTGTCAGTATGATGTATATAAATATGGAGAAAAAACATGGTGAAAGGCCAGCAGATGTGAAAGGAGAAGTTTGGACAGTAGCTTAATGGCTCTCCTGCTCTGTTGCATCAGAATCTCCTTGAAACTGCTAAAACAAAGTTATTGACACTATCCCCAGAGTTTTCAATTTGGTGATACTGATCCTGCTGGTCCAGGCTCTACACATAGAAACCATTAGTGTGATGGGATACATGTTTTGACTTTGAAGTTAGTCAGTGCTAGATTCAAATCTTTCCAAGGTAACTTGCAGGTTACCTTGGGTATGTCTTTTATTTATCTGATTATTCTTTTTCTTTCCTGTAAATAACTTTATTTAAAAAAGCCTTTCAAGATGATTGTGGGGATTAAATTGTATAAATATCATAGTTGAAGGGTATTAGTGTGAACATCTGATAAAAATTAATGATTTTACTTAATCTTCATTGAAAAGTCTATTCTAACTACTAAATATTTGCCGTTTTATGAATCTATGTAGGAAAATAGAAGTCTCCTAATACTAAATATTTTAATCAGTCTCTAAGGAAGCATTTGAGCATTTACTGTATACCAGACTTTAGGCTAGATATCGAGAAGTGATATGTTATATAACCGTTTTACTAACTTGGCAATAAGCTTACATTTGGAAAACTCTTGCCTTGCTAACTGAGCTAAACATCCATGTGGATAATCTTCTAGAACAGGACTGGAACTGGCAGTGCCCAGACGTAGGCACCTGGAGCTGCAGCTGCCAAACGCTGCCACTACCAATGGCTGTAACATGGGGTGACTAGAACTGTGCTTATTGATCAATGTTCTTGAGATACTACTCTAGGGCAGGCCCAAGGTTGACCTACATGTACTTGCCAAATTCTCTTATGGGAAAAGTTTGTGGTTTCTCCATTTAGTAAATATTCAAAGATAAGACATTTTCTTCTCTAGGTTGAAAATAAATGTTTCTAAACAGATGTTGCATAGACAATCTGTTTTGCTCAAAGTGAATCATCTTGCTCATGGAAACATGTTGAAATAAAGGTGATGGAATAGATGTTGGTGACTTGACATTTTGAACTAGGTCAATCACTTTTTCTTATGTGAATTTGGTAAAGGTCCGTGGCCTGATTTTAATCTTCTAAAATATGGAGAAAATGATAACTAATTTGCAAGCTTAGAAATATAAGAAGTAATTTATGTGAAAGACTTTTAATAAATTTAGTATATTTTGACAACCAGTTTTGAGACAGTTGTGTTGTAATATTTAAGATACCACATGAGCTTTTTTATTTCAATGATCCCAAATCAAGGACTTAATGTAGACTTCATTTACCAGTGTTTTTCTAGAATCCCAGGGTCTCTAACTGCTTTCTTTTCCAACCCTGTTAAAAATGAGTTGTTTATGGACCACATCTTCCTTATCCATTCATCCGTTGAAAGGCATCTTGGTTCTTTCCATAGTTTGGCAACTGTGGCCATTGCTGCTATAAACATTGGGGTACAGATGGCCCTTCTTTTCACGACATCTGTATCTTTGGGGTAAGTACCCAGGAGTGCAATTGCAGGGTCATAGGGAAGCTCTATTTTTAATTTCTTGAGGAATCTCCACACTGTTCTCCAAAGAGGCTGCACCAACTTGCATTCCCACCAACAGTGTAAGAGGGTTCCCCTTTCTCCACATCCTCTCCAACACATGCTGTTTCCTGTTTTGCTAATTTTGGCCATTCTAACTGGTGTAAGGTGATATCTCAATGTGGTTTTAATTTGAATCTCCCTGAGGGCTAATGATGATGAGCATTTTTTCATGTGTCTGATAGCCATTTGTATGTCTTGATTGGAGAAGTGTCTGTTCATATCTTCTGCTCATTTTTTGATGTGTTTGCCTGTTTCGTGTGGATTGAGTTTGAGGAGTTCATTATAGATCCTGGATATCAACCTTTTGTCTGTACTGTCATTTGCAAATATCTTCTCCCATTCCGAGGGTTGCCTCTTTGTTTTTTTGACTGTTTCCTTTGCTGTGCAAAAGCTTTTGATTTTTTTTTATTATTTTTTTTTCAATTTATTTATTTTCAGAAAAACAGTATTCATTATTTTTTCACCACACCCAGTGCTCCATGCAAGCTGTGCCCTCTATAATATCCACCACCTGGTACCCCAACCTCCGACCCCCCCACCACTTCAAACCCCTCAGATTGTTTTTCAGAGTCCATAGTCTCTCATGGTTCATCTCCCCTTCCAAATTACCCAAAAGCACATACCCTCCCCAATGTCCAAAACCCTACCCCCCGTTTCCCAACCCCCCTCCCCCAGCAACCCACAATTTGTTTCGTGAGATTAAGAGTCACTTATGGTTTGTCTCCCTCCCTATCCCATCTTGTTTCATGGATTCTTCTCCTACCGACTTAAGTCCCCATGTTGCATCACCACTCCCTCATATCAGGGAGATCTAAAGCAAGGGAAGCAAGGGGAAAAATGAACTTTTGGGATATCATCAAAATCAAAAAGTGCTCCATATTCCTCGGCATCAGGGAAATACAAATCAAAACCACAATGAGATATCACCTCACACCAGTCAGAATGGCTAAAATCAACAAGTCAGGAAATGACAGATGCTGGCGAGGATGCGGAGAAAGGGGAACCCTCCTACACTGTTGGTGGGAATGCAAGCTGGTGCAACCACTCTGGAAAACAGCATGGAGGTTCCTCAAAATGTTGAAAATAGAACAGCCCTATGACCCAGCAATTGCACTACTGGGAATTTACCCTAAAGATACAAACGTAATGATCCAAAGGGGCACGTGCACCCGAATGTTTATAGCAGCAATGTCCACAATAGCCAAACTATTGAAAGAACCTAGATGTCCATCAACAGATGAATGGATCAAGAAGATGTGGTATATATACACAATGTAATACTATGCAGCCATCAAAAGAAACGAAATCTTGCCATTTGCGACAACATGGATGGAACTAGAGCGTATCATGCTTAGCGAAATAAGTCAAGAAGCTTTTGATTTTGATGAAGTCCCAGAAGTTTATTTTCGCTTTTGTTTCCTTTGCCTTTGGAGACGTATCTTGAAATAAGTTGCTGTGGCTGATATCAAAGAGATTTCTGCCTATGTTCTCCTCTAAGATTCTGATGGATTCCTATCTCACGTTGAGGTCTTTTATCCATTTTGAGTTGATCTTTGTGTACGGTGTAAGAGAATGGTCGAGTTTCATTCTTCTACATATAGCTGTCCAGTTTTCCCAGGACAATTTATTGAAGAGACTGTCTTTTTTCCACTGTATATTTTTTCCTGTTTTGTCAAAGATTAATTGACCATAGAATTGAGGGTCCATATCTGGGCTATCTACTCTGTTCCACTGCTCTAGGTGTCTGTTTTTATGCCATTACCATGCTGTCTTGGTGATCACAGCTTTGTAATAAAGCTTGAAATCAGGTAAAGTGATACCGCCAGCTTTATTTTTGTTTTTCAACATTTCCTTAGCGATTCGGGGTCTCTTCTGATTCCATACAAATTTTAGGATTATTTGCTCCAGCTCTTTGAAGAATGCTGGTGGAATTTTGATCGGAATGGCATTAAAAGTGTAGATTGCTCTAGGCAGTATAGACATTATAACAATGTTTATTCTTCTGATCCAAGAGCATGGAATGGTCTTCCATCTATTTGTGTCTTCTTCAATTTCTTTCATGAGTGTTCTGTAGTTCCTCAAGTACAGATACTTTACCTGTTTAGTTAGGTTTATTCCCAGGTATCTTATGGTTCTTGGTGCTATAGTAAATGGAATCGATTCTCTAATTTTCCTTTCTGTATTTTCATTGTTAGTGTATAAGAAAGCCACTGATTTCTGGACATTGACTGTGTATCCTGCCACGTTGCTGAATTGCTGTATGAGTTCTAGTAGTTTGGGGGTGGAATCTTTTGGGTTTTCCATATAAAGAATCATGTCATCTGCGAAGAGAGAGAGTTTGACTTCTTCATTACAAATTTGGATACCTTTTATTTCTCTCTGTTGTCTGATTGCTGTTGCTAGGAGTTCTAATACTATGTTGAACAAGAGTGGTGAAAGTGGGCATCCTTGTCTTGTTCCTGATCTCAATGGGAAGGCTGCAAGCTTTTTCCCATTGAGGATGATATTTGCTGTGGGTCTTTCACAGATAGATTTGATGAGGTTCAGGAATGTTCCCTCTATCCCTATACTTTGAAGCCTTTTAATCAGGAACGGATGTTGGATTTTGTCAAATGCTTTTTCTGCATCAATTGAGAGGACCATGTGGTTCTTCTCTCTTCTCCTATTAATTTGTTGCATCACAATGATTGATTTGCGAATGTTGAACCATCCTTGTAGCCCAGGGATGAATCCCACCTTATCATGGTGGATAATCTTTTAATGTGCTGTTGGATCCTGTTGGCTAGGATCTTGTTGAGAATCTTAGCATCCATATTCATCAGTGATATTGGTCTGAATTTCTCCTTTTTGGTAGGGTCTTTGCCTGCTTTGGGGATCAGGGTAATGCTGGCTTCATAGAAAGAGTCTGGAGGTTTTCCTTCTGCTTCAATTTCTTGAAACAGCTTCAGGAGAATAGGTGTTATTTCTTCTCTGAAGGTTTGGTAGAATTCCCCAGGGAATCTGTCAGGTCCTGGGCTCTTGTTTTTTGGGAGGTTTTTGATCACTGATTCAATCTCATTATTAGATATCGGTCTATTCAGGTTGTCGATTTCTTCCTGGTTCAATGTTGGTCAGTTTATAATTTTCCAGGAATGCATCCATTTCATCTAGGTTGCTAAGCTTATTGGCATATAACTGTTCGTAATAACTTCTGATGATTGTTTCTACTTCCTTGATGTTAGTTGTGATCTCTCCCTTTTCATTCATCATTTTATGAATTTGGGATTTCTCTCTTTTCTTTTGGATTAGTGTAGCCAGTGGCTTATCGATCTTATTGATTCTTTCAAAAAACCAGCTTCTAGTTTCATTGATACGTTCTACTGTATCTCTGGTTTCTCCCTCATTGATCTCAGCTCTAATCTTGATGATTTCCCTTCTTATGTGTGGAGTTGGTTTGATTTGTTGTTGATCCTCCAGTTCTTTAAGGTGTAGAGACAGCTCGTGTGTTCTGGATTTTTCAATTCCTTTGAGCGAGGCTTGGATGGCTATATATTTTCCCCTTAGGACCGCCTTTGCTGTATCCCATAGGTTATGGACCGAAGTGTCTTCATTCTCATTGGTTTCCATGAATTGTTTCAGTTCTTCTTTGATCTCCTGGTTGATCCAAGCATTCTTAAGCAAGGTGGTCTTTAGCTCCAGGTGTTTGAGTTCCTTCTGATCTTTTCCTTGTGATTGAGCTCCAGTTTCAAAAAAGCATTGTGATCTGAGAATATGCAGGGAATATTCTCAGTCTTTTGGTATCGGATGAGTCCTGATTTGTGACCCAGTCTATTGGGTCTATTCTGGAGAAGGTTCCGTGTGCACCTGAAAAGAATGAGTATTCTATTGTTTTAGGCTGGAATGTTCTGTATATATCTATGAGGTCCATCTTGTCCAATGTGTCATTCAATGCTCTTGTTTCTTTATTGATTTTCTGCTTCGATGATCAGTCAAATTCTGAGAGAGGCGTGTTAAGTTCTCCTACGATTAGTGTATTCATATCAATATGACTCTTTATCTTGATTAACAGTTTTCTTAAGTAATTGGCTGCTCCCATATTGGGAGCATAGATATTTACAATTGTTAGATCATCTTGGTGGAAAGTCCCTTTAAGGATTATGTAGTGTCCTTCTGTATCTCTGACTACAGTCTTTAGTTTGAAGTCTAATTTATCTGATATGAGAATCGCTACCCCAGCCTTCTTTTGAGTCCAATTGGCATAACAGATGCTTCTCCACCCCTTCACTTTCATTCTGAGTGTATCTTTAGGTTCAAAATAGGTCTCTTGTAGACAGCATTTGGATGGGTCCTGTCGTTTTATCCAATCTGCAACCCTGTGCCGTTTTATGGGTGCATTTAGGCCATTCACATTGAGAGTGATTATTGATAGATACGTTTTTATTGCCATCGAGTTACCTTTGAAGTCTTTCTTTCTGTAGACTGTCTCTATATTTCTGTTCAATGCTATTCTTGGGATTTTTCCTCTTTTATAGAACCCTCCTTAATATTTCCTGCAGTGTCAGCTTGGTGGTTGCATAGTCTTTTAAGCCTTGCCGGTCTTGGAAACTCTTTATCTCTCCATCCATTTTGAATGTCAGTCTTGCTGGATAAAGTATTCTTGGCTGCATGTTCTTCTCATTTAGTGCCCTGAATATATCTTGCCAGCCTCTTCCGGCTTGCCAGGTCTCTGTGGACAGGTCTGACGTTATTCTGATGGGTTTCCCTCTGTAAGTAAGGAGCCTCTCTGCCCTGGCGGCTTTTAAGAGATTATACCTACAATTATAATTCCTCAATTTGACTATCAGGTGTCGTGATGTTTTTTTTGGAATGTAGAATCTTGGGTGGAGACCTTTCAGCCTCTAGTACATGAACGCTGGTTTCATTCGCGAGATTCGGGAAATTTTCATGAAGGACTTGTTCCACTATATCTTCTAGACTTCTTTCTTTCTCCTCCCCTTCAGGGATTCCAATAATTCTGACGTTGGAATGCTTCATGGCATCATTTATTTCCCTCATTCTGTTTTCGTGGTTTCTAAACTGTTTGTTCCAGGCTTCCTCCTGATCCTTTCTCTCTATTTGTTTGTCTTCCAGATCACTAATTCTATCTTCTGTCTCAGTTACCCTAGCTTTGAGAGAGTTTAGATTAGATTGGAACTCATTGAGAGCATTGTGGACCTTCTCCCTGGTAGCTTGAAGCTCTGCCTTAACATTGTGAACACCCTGTCTGGTCGCTTTCAGTTTGGCCTTAATCAATTCTGTTTGGTCATCCATGGCTTTCTCCAACTTAGCTATTGCCTCGATAATTGTTAGCCTGAATTCTCTTTCCCACATATTATCTATGTTGATAGCCATTAGCTCTGTTGCAGAAGGTCCATCCTCTGTATTTTTCTTCTGTTGGGCATTCCTCCTCCTAGTCATTTTGGTGGGAGAACACTGAACAGATGTAGCTGGATGTATCAACTCTGGTGCAGTCAAGGTGCACCCTGGAACACTTCTGAGCAATCAGGATTCCCCACCCAAACGAGAGACAAAAGAAAAGAAAAAGGAAAAGAAAAAAAAAGAAAGGAATAGAAGAAAAAAAAAAAAGAGAGAGAGAGAGAGACAGGAAAGAAAGGGAAGATGAAAAAGAAGGTTCAGCCCAGATGGGCCCCAAGGTAAGATTTATGAAGTAGACAAAAAGAGATAAAAATACTGATACAAGTATATGTCAAGATATATATATATATATATATATATATATATATATATATGTATATATATGCAAATAAAGAAAGAACCTCGTCAAAAAGAACCACAAGTCTAAAATTTATATGGTATCAGGACAAACACAAAAAACACCCAAACACTGGTGGAAGAAGATGGGAGAGTTCTTATAAATTCTCAGTGTGTGCGAGGAAGGTTGTTTTGATTCTTCCTGGATGTATCTTGATATCTTTGTTAAAGGACTCGACGTTCCTAAGATAAAGGGGATTAAAAATTGGTTTATCTATACGGGTAGTATTGATTGGGGAAAGGGGATTACTCTGAAGTTAACTCTATATGAATATTAAAGGAAAAAATAAAAAGGAATATACTCGACTAAACTAAACTAAAATTTTTAAAAAAGGAACAATTCATGGAAACCAATGAGAATGAAGACACTTCGATCCAAAACCTATGGGATACAGCAAAGGCGGTCCTAAGTGGAAAATATATAGCCATCCAAGCCTTGCTCAAAAAAATTGAAAAATCCAGAACACACCAGCTGTCTCTACACCTTAAAGAACTGGAGGATCAACAACAAATCAAACCAACTCCACACATAAGAAGGGAAATCATCAAGATTAGAGCTGAGATCAATGAGGGAGAAACCAGAGATACAGTAGAACGTATCAATGAAACTAGAAGCTGGTTTTTTGAAAGAATCAATAAGATCGATAAGCCACTGGCTACACTAATCCAAAAGAAAAGAGAGAAATCCCAAATTCATAAAATGATGAATGAAAAGGGAGAGATCACAACTAACATCAAGGAAGTAGAAACAATCATCAGAAGTTATTACGAACAGTTATATGCCAATAAGCTTAGCAACCTAGATGAAATGGATGCATTCCTGGAAAAATATAAACTACCAAAATTGAAACAGGAAGAAATCAACAACCTGAATAGACCGATATCTAATAACGAGATTGAATCAGTGATCAAAAATCTCCCAAAAAACAAGAGCCCAGGGCCTGACGGATACCCTGGGAAATTCTACCAAACCTTCAGAGAAGAAATAGCACCTATTTTCCTGAAGCTGTTTCAAAAAATTGAAGCAGAAGGAAAACTTCCAGACTCTTTCTATGAAGCCAGCATTACCCTGATCCCCAAACCAGGCAAGGAACCTACCAAAAAGGAGAATTTCAGACCAATATCACTGATGAATATGGATGCTAAGATTCTCAACAAGATCCTAGCCAACAGGATCCAACAACACATTAAAAAGATTATCCACCATGATCAGGTGGGATTCATCCCTGGGCTACAAGGATGGTTCAACATTCGTAAATCAATCAATGTGATACAACAAATTAATAGGAGAAGAGAGAAGAACCACATGGTCCTCTCAATTGATGCAGAAAAAGCATTTGACAAAATCCAGCATCCGTTCCTGATTAAAACGCTTCAAAGTATAGGGATAGAGGGAACATTCCTGAACCTCATCAAATCTATCTATGAAAGACCCACAGCAAATATCATCCTCAATGGGAAAAAGCTTGCAGCCTTCCCGTTGAGATCAGGAACAAGACAAGGATGCCCACTTTCACCACTCTTGTTCAACATAGTACTAGAAGTCCTAGCAACAGCAATCAGACAACAGAGAGAAATAAAAGGCATACAAATTGGTAATGAAGAAGTCAAACTCTCTCTCTTCGCAGATGACATGATTCTTTATATGGAAAACCCAAAAGACTCCACCCCCAAACTACTAGAACTCATACAGCAATTCAGCAGCGTGACAGGATACAAAGTCAATGTGCAGAAATCAGTGGCTTTCTTATACACTAACAATGAAAATACAGAAAGGGAAATTAGAGAATCGATTCCATTTACTATAGCACCAAGAACCATAAGATACCTGGGAATAAACCTAAGTAAAGAGGTAAAGGATCTATACTTGAGGAACTATAGAGCACTAATGAAAGAAATTGAAGAAGACACAAAAAGATGGAAGACCATTCCATGCTCTTGGATCGGAAGAATAAACATTGTTATAATGTCTATACTGCCTAGAGCAATCTATACTTTTAATGCCATTCCGATCAAAATTCCACCAGCATTCTTCAAAGAGCTGGAGCAAATAATCCTAAAATTTGTATGGAATCAGAAGAAACCCCGAATCGCTAAGGAAATGTTGAAAAACAAAAATAAAGCTGGCGGCATCACCTTACCTGATTTCAAGCTTTATTACAAAGCTGTGATCACCAAGACAGCATGGTACTGGCATAAAAACAGACACATAGACCAGTGGAACAGAGTAGAGAGCCCTGATATGGACCCTCAACTCTATGGTCAATTAATCTTCGACAAAACAGGAAAAAATATACAGTGGAAAAAAGACAGTCTCTTCAATAAATGGTGCTGGGAAAACTGGACAGCTATATGTAGAAGAATGAAACTCGACCATTCTCTTACACCGTACACAAAGATCAACTCAAAATGGATAAAAGACCTCAACATGAGACAGGAATCTATCAGAATCTTAGAGGAGAACATAGGCAGTAATCTCTTTGATATCAGCCACAGCAACTTCTTTCAAGATACGTCTCCAAAGGCAAAGGAAACAAAAGCGAAAATAAACTTCTGGGACTTCATCAAAAGCAAAAGCTTCTGCACAGCAAAGGAAACAGTCAAAAAAACTAAGAGGCAACCCACGGAATGGGAGAAGATATTTGCAAATGACAGTACAGACAAAAGGTTGATATCCAGGATCTATAATGAACTCCTCAAACTCAACCCACACGAAACAGACAAACACATCAAAAAATGGGCAGGCGATATGAACAGACACTTCTCCAATCAAGACATACAAATGGCTATCAGACACATGAAAAAATGCTCATCATCATTAGCCCTCAGGGAGATTCAAATTAAAACCACATTGAGATATCACCTTACACCAGTTAGAATGGCCAAAATTAACAAAACAGGAAACAACATGTGTTGGAGTGGATGTGGAGAAAGGGGAACCCTCTAACACTGTTGGTGGGAATGCAAGTTGGTGCAGCCTCTTTGGAGAACAGTGTGGAGATTCCTCAAGAAATTAACAATAGAGCTTCCCTACGACCCTGCAATTGCACTCCTGGGTATTTACCCAAAAAACACAGATGTCTTGAAAAGAAGGGCCATCTGTACCCCAATGTTTATAGCAGCAATGGCCACAGTCGCCAAACTATGGAAAGAACCAAGATGCCCTTCAATGGATGAATGGATAAGGAAGATGTGGTCCATATACACTATGGAGTATTATGCCTCCATTAGAAAGGACGAATATCCAACTTTTGTAGCAACATGGACGGGACTGGAAGAGATTATGCTGAGTGAAATCAGTCAAGCAGAGAGAGTCAATTATCATATGGTTTCACTTATTTGTGGAGCATAACAAATAGCATGGAGGACAAGGGGCGTTAGAGAGGAGTAGGGAATTTGGGTAAATTGGAAGGGGAGGTGAACCATGAGAGACTATGGACTCTGAAAAACAGTCTGAGGGGTTTGAAGTGGCGGTGGGGTGGGAGGTTGGGGTACCAGGTGGTGGGTATTATAGAGGGCACAGCTTGCATGGAGCACTGGGTGTGGTGAAAAAATAATGAATACTGTTTTTCTGAAAATAAATAAATTGGGGGGAAAAAAGGAATTCAAAAAAGAAAAATGCAAAAGAAATACATAGGTGTATGTATCAAAAAGTTCAGGTTAGAAAGGTATTATGGAATTTGATGTACTGTCCCGCTCACTGTGATGGTAAATAGGTTAAAAAAATTACCTATGTGTAAAAAAAAATATATATATATATGAACCGGAATAGTGGGAACGAGTAAACAATACAAGTTTTCATATGAAGTAGTGGTGGTTTGCTTGTAGTCCTTTTTTTTTTTTTTTCTTTCTTGGTTTGTTTTCTGGGGGAGGGGCCTGCCACGTGGGTTGTCAGTTAGTGATGTTTCCTGAGTTGAGTCCCCCTGCCCCCCTCAAGGGGGTGGGCTCTGGGGAAACTGTTTTTTTTCAGGCTTTTGTTGTCTGGCGGTTTTAATGCTTGTTCACTTTTTTTCCTCTCACCCTGACCGCCTTTAATGATTTTCGTAGTATTAGAAGAAATCAAACCGCACCCTGATTTCCCTCCCAGAGAGAAGCCTCAGTCTGGGTGCAGAAGCTGAATAAATTCCCCCTTGGACGCTGGCAGAGTGGGTTCCAATTTGCAGACCCTGGGGGCGCAGGATCTTTTGCTTGTACCCAAAGCCAAGGCAGTGGCAGCTGTCTGGGAGCTCCTGACCGCCAGAGAGGTTCCAAGCAGCGATCGCACACTGAGATTTTGCCGCCGGCCCGCGCTGGGAGTGCCCGGCTTGCGCGCACCTCTTTTCAGAGGCGGCTATGGGTCTGGCGCGCATCTGGGGCACTGAGAACGGGGCGCTGGTCGGTAAGCCCCAGGCTGGGCTTTTGCACGCCTCTGTCAGGGGAAGAGTTTCTCGCGCGCGGGGCTTAGGCTTTGAAACAATGGCGTGGGTCAAAGAGCGCCGGCCGGGCCTCAGTAACTCAGGGGAGCTTGAGGGACGTGCACGCATATCTCGAGCTTTGTGGTAGGACTAGCGCGCGTTCTGCAGACCGGCGCGGCTCCCATCCCCTCACAGGAGCCAGAACCCACCCATTCTCAGGCGCGCTGGCGGCTTAGGGACCAGGAGCTGGTTTCTACGCCGCACTCTCTCTGCCTCCGCGCCGGGGAGGCTGTCTGGGACCCGGGACTTAAGCCCCTGTCCCTAGCCTCCCTGATTCCCACAATTTCCCCCCGCGATCCTTTGCTCTTTTGGAGTGCTTTCAACCAGTCTCCAAGTTAATGCTAGTCCCCAGACGCAGGGCACTCTTACTCGTATTGGGGTATTACTTTTCCACCAGTTACCACTGGTGGCTCCCTCCCCCTTTTGTTTATCTTCCGATATCAGTCTGCTGTTCCCATTCCGCTTTACCTGCCCACTGGCGTCTTCTACCCCTGTAGAGATCCAGAAGTGTATATTTCTGATCTCAGGCTGATTTCATGGGTGATCGGAGTTCTTTGGTAGGTAATCAGCTCACTTTGGGGTACCAGCTGAAAAGGCGCCTCTTCCTATTCCCCCGCCATCTTGTCCCCCCGTCTACCTCTTCTTTTACCTCCCATTTTCACTTCAATTTAGCTTCAATTTCACTTCAATTTTCACTTCAATTTAGAATTCTAGAGTATATAGAAGTGCATATATGTATACATATAAAGGGGGGTGTACTCTGTTTGTCAGGTGCCATCTAAATAAAAAAGTTACAGGAATGAAACCATTAATTCCCTATATTTTAGTGTTTTTTTTTCACAACAAACTTTGGACGTAATGATTATCTTTTTTGATGTATAATTATGTTATGTAAGCTGCCTAAGATCATTCAATTTCAGGAAGCCATCACTGGGGTAAAAAAAAAAGAGTGAGGAGTATAAGAAGTTCAGGAGGGAAAAATCAGCACTTGGGAATAAAAATGAGACTAAGACATCAGGATAAGGCAAGGTTTGCCTCACATCTCAATGACACCTGACAATACCAGCCAATACAACTGGGATCTAAGGGCAAACACTGCCTGAAGGAGGAGTCCCATATTAGAGAGTAATGACCAGACTATGGTATCAAAACCATGGTAGCCATTGGGTGAATTTTCCCAAGGAGAGCAGCTTGGAAGCTGAAACTGTGTCTTGAAATTTTTAACAGCTGAGGACTATCAGCTAACTGCACTCTTTGTAGTAGGCTCTGAGCAGAGCTGCCATACCAGTAGAATGACAGTATGGTCACCTGATCTGTCTGTCTGACCTCAAATTTGATGCTTTCCATCACTTCAAGTTATTTGCTGTACATGGGTGATAAAGTCTCTTGGGGGAAACAGTCGTAATTGCATTCCATAGACACTTGGGATTCTGTAATCAGAGAGGCCATGTCTGTAAAAACATTTCAGGGGATTCAACATGATACCTTTGTTCTCTCTCTCACTTAATGTTTCAGCCTCACATGCATGTGGAGAAGGTGTAGGTTAACCAAAATCAACTTATCCAGTCTAACTGTCAACACAATATGGTTTTGAGGTGACAAAAATTTTCCCAAATATTAATTAAAATCAATAGTTTAATGCTAATTTTTGTGTCACTTGTTGTAGACCCACAGGTAAGAAAGGCATTTAATGAGAGGCAAGGTGGGATTCAGAAACCAAAACATCAACACACAATTATTAAATATACAATATTTTGTTTATTTTTATATAAAAACATTAAGATTATTTTCCAATACCAGCACAACTTCTAATCATTCAACTCCATCAATCTTCCTTTTGTGCCACTCTTTTGGATTATAATGTAATTATAATGTAGGCTTTTGCCTACATTGACGGTAACACCAAGAACAATAAGATACCTGGGAATAAACCTAACCAAAGAGGTAAAGGATCTGCACTCAAGGAACTATAGAATACTCATGAAAGAAATTGAAGACAAAAAGATGGAAGAGTATTTCATGCTCATGAATCAGAAGAACAAACATTATTAAAATGTCTATACTGGCTAGAGCAACCTATACTTTCTTTTTTTTTTTTTTCCCAATTTATTTATTTTCAGAAAAACATTATTCATTATTTTTTCACCACACCCAGTGCTCCATGCAAGCTGTGCCCTCTATAATACCCACCACCTGGTACCCCAACCTCCCACCCCCCCCGCCACTTCAAACCCTTCAGACTGTTTTTCAGAGTCCATAGTCTCTCATGGTTCACCTCCCCTTCCAATTTACCCAAATTCCCTACTACTCTCTAACGCCCCTTGTCCTCCATGCTATTGGTTATGCTCCACAAATGAGTGAAACCATACTTTCAATGCCATTCCGATCAAAATTCCACTGGCATTTTTCAAAGAGCTGGAGCAAACAATCCTAAAATTTGTATGGAACCAGAAGAGACCCTGAATTGCTAAGGAAGTTTTTGAAAAAGAAAAACAGAAGGGGGGGGGGGCCATGACGTTGCCTGATTTCAAGCTTTACTACAAAATTGTGACCACCAAGACAGCATGGTACTGACAAAAAAACAGACATATAGAACAGCGGAACAGAGTAGAGAGTCAAGATACAGACCCTCAACTCTATGGTCAAATAATCTTTGACAAAGCAGGAAAACAATCCAGTGGGAAAAAGACAGTCTCTTCAATAAATGTTGCTGGGAAAATTAGACAGCTATGTATAGAAGAATGAAACTAAACCATTCTCTTACACGATAAACAAAGACAAACTCAAAATGGATAAAAGACCTCAATGTGAGGCAGGAATCCATCAGAATCCTAGAGGAGAACATAGGCTGTAACCTCTTTGACATCGGCCACAGCAACTTCTTTCAAAATATGTCTCCAAAAGCAAGGAAACAAAAACAAAAATGAATTATTGGGACTTCATCAGCATCAAAAGTTTCTGCACAGCAAAGGAAATAGTCAACAAAACAAAGAAGCAACCCACGGAATGGGAGAAGATATTCGCAAATGACAATACAGAGAAAAGGCTTATATCCAGGATCTATAAAGAACTCCTCAAACTCAACACACACAAAACAAATAATCATGTTAAAAAATGGACTGGAAGAGATTATGCTGAGTGAAATAAGTCAAGCAGAGTCAATTATCATATGGTTTCACTTATTTGTGGAGCATAACAAATAGCATGGAGGACAAGGGGCGTTAGAGAGGAGTAGGGAATTTGGGTAAATTGGAAGGGGAGGTGAACTATGAGAGACTATGGACTCTGAAAAACAGTCTGAGGGGTTTGAAGTGGCGGGGGGGGTGGGAGGTTGGGGTACCAGCTGGTGGGTATTATAGAGGGCACGGCTTCCATGGAGCACTGGGTGTGGTGAAAAAAACAATGAATACTGTTTTTCTGAAAATAAATAAATTGGAAAAAAATTTTAAAAAATGGGCAGAAGACATGAAAAGGTAATTTTCCAATTAAGACATACAAATGACTAACAGATACATGAAAAAATGTTCATCATCACTAGCCCTCAGGGAGATTCAAATTAAAACCACATTGAAATACCACCTTACACCAGCTAGAATGGCCAAAATTAACAAGACAGGAAACAACAAGTATTGGAGAGGATGTGGAGAAAGCGGAACCCTCTTACACCATTGGTGGGAATGCAAATTGGTGCAGTCCCTTTGGAAAACAGGATTCCTCAATAAGTTAAAAACAGAACTACCCAATGACCCAGCAATTGCACTACTGGGTATTTACCACAAAGATACAGATGTAGTGAAAAGAAGGGTCACATGCACCCCAATGTTCATAACAGCAATGTCCACAATAGCCAAACTGTGGAAGGACCCGAGATGCCCTTCAAGAGATGAATGGATTATGAAGATGTGGTCCATATATACCATGAAATATTGCTCAGTTCAGAAAGGATGAATACCCAACTTTTGCATCAACATGGATAGAACTGGAGGACATTAAGCTAAGTGAAATAAGTCAAGCAGATAAAGACAATTATCATACGGTTTTACCCATATGTGGAATATAAGGAATACCCCTGAGGAACAAAGGGTAAGGGAGGGAGAACCAAGTGGGAAGAAATCAGAGACAGAGACAAACCATGAGAGACTCTAGACTCCAGGAAACAATCTGAGGGTTTCAGAAGGGAGGAGTATGGGAAGATGGTTGCCTGGTGATGGGTATTAAGAAGGGCACATGTTGTAATGAGCAGTGGGTGTTATATCCAACTAATGAATCATGGAATGCTACCTCAAAAACTAATGTTGTATTGTATGGTGAATAATATAACAAAAAATAAAATAAAATAAAAATGATTTTATATGTACATATTTTAAAGATTATATATATAAAGATGTTATATATATACATAAATTGTATGTAAATATAATAAATAATACAAATTGTGTGTATATATATATATGTATATATATATATATGCTTTTTTATTATGTTAGTCACCATATAGTACATCATTAGTTTTTGATGTAGTGTTCCATGATTCAATATTTGGATATAACACCCAGTGCTCCACACAATCCCTGCCCTCCTTAATATCCATCACCAGGCTAACCTATCCTCCCAACCACTCCCCACTGAAACCCTCAGTTTGTTTCCCAGAATCAATAGTCTCTCATGGTTCCTCTCCCACTTTGATTCCTCCACCTTCATTTTTCCTTTCTTCTCCTAATATCCTCCATGCTATTCCTTATGTTCCACAAATAAGTGAAACCATATGATAATTGATATTCTCTGCTTGACTTATTTCACTTAGCATAATCTCCTCCAGTCTCATCCATGTTGATGCAAAAGTTGGGTGATGGCTGAGTAATATCCCATTGTATATATGAACCACATCTTCTTTATCCACTTGTCTGTTAAAGGGTATCTAGGCTCTTTTCACATTTTGGCTATTGTGGATGTTGCTTCTATGAACATTGAGGAGCACGTGGCCCTTGTTTTTGCTACATCTCTATCTTTGTGGTAAATACTCACCAGTGCAATTACTGGGTCATTTGATAGCTCTAGTTTTAATTTTTTGAGGAATGTCCACATTCTTTTCCAAAGGGACTGCACCAACTTGCATTCCCACCAAGAGTGTAAAAGGGTTCCCCTTTCTCTACAACTTCTTCTACACTTGTTTCTTGCCTTGTCAATTTTTGCCATTCTAACTGGTGTATGGCCATATCTCAATGTGGTGTTTTTTTTTTTTTTATTTCTTTTCAGCGTAACAGAATTCATTGTTTATGCACCACACCCAGTGCTCCATGCAATACGTGCCCTCCATACTACCTGACCTGGCTCCTCCAACCTCCCACCCCTCGCCCCTTCAAAACCTTCAGGTTGTTTTTCAGAGTCTATAGTCTCTCATGGTTCACCTCCCCTTCCAATTTCCCTTAACTCCCTTCTCCTCTCAATCTCCCTATGTCTTCCATGTTATTTATTATGCTCCACAAATAAGTGAACCCATATGATAATTGACTCTCTCTGCTTGACTTATTTCACTCAGCATAATCTCTTCCAGTCCCTTCCATGTTGATACAAAAGTTGAGTATTCATGTTTTCTGATGGAGGCATAATACTCCATAGTGTATATGGACCACATCTTCCTTATCCATTCATCCTTTAAAGGGCAGTGGGTAGGAGAAGAATCCATGAAACAAGATGGGATAGGGAGGGAGACAAACCATAAGTGACTCAATCTCACGAAACAAACTGTGGGTTGCTGGGGGGAGGGGGGTTGGGAGAAGGGGGGTAGAATTATGGACATTAGGGAGGGTATGTGCTTTTGGGTAAATTGGAATGGGAGGTGAACCATGAGAGACTATGGACTCTGAAAAACAATCTGAGGGGTTTGAAGTGGTGGGGGGGGTGGGAGGTTGGGGTACCAGGTGGTGGGTATTATAGAGGGCACGGCTTGCATGGAGCACTGGGTGTGGTGAAAAAATAATGAATACTGTTTTTCTGAAAATAAATAAATTGGAAAAAAAAAAGGGGCATCTTGGTTCTTTCCACAGTTTGGCGACTGTGGCCATTGCTACTTATGAACATTGGGGTACAACTGCCCTTCTTTTCACTACATCTGTATCTTTGGGGTAAATACCCAGTATTAAAATTGCAGGGTCATAGGGAAGCTCTATTTTAATTTCTTAAGGAATCTCCACGCTGTTCTCCAAAGTGACTGCACCAACTTGCATTCCCACCAACAGTGTAAGAGGGTCCCCCTTGCTCCACATCCTCTCCAACATACGTCATTTCCTGTCTTACTAATTTTGGCCATTCTAACTGGTGTAAGGTGGTATCTCAATATGGTTTTTAATTTGAATCTCCATGATGGCTAGTGATAATGAACATTTTTTCATGTGTCTGATAGCCATTTGTATGTCTTCACTGAAGAAGTGTCTGTTCATGTCTTCTGCCCATTTTTTGACATGATTATTTGCTTTGTGTCTGTTGAGTTTGAGAAGTTGCTTATGGATCCTGGATATAAGCCTTTTGTCTGTACTGTCATTTGCAAATATCTTCTCCCATTCCGTGGGTTGCCTCTTGGTTTTGTTGACTGTTTCCTTTGCTGTGCAGAAGCTTTTGATCCTGATGAATTCTCAGAAGTTCATTTTTGCTTTTTTTTTGTTTTGTTTTTGGAGACATATCTTGAAAGAAGTTGCTGTGGTTGATATCAAAGAGGTTACAGCCTATGTTTTCCTCTAGGATTCTCATGGATTCCTGTCTCACGTTGGGGTCTTTTATCCATTTCGAGTTTATCTTTTTCTGGTGTAAGAGAATAGTTGATTTTATTCTTCTACATAGAGCTGTCCAATTTTCCCAGCACTATTTATTGAAGAGATTGTCTTTTTTCCACTGTGTATTTTTTCCTGCTTTGTCAAAGATTATTTGAGCATAGAGTTGAGGGTCCATATCTGGGCTCTCTACTCTGTTCCACTGGTCTATGTGTCTGTTTTTATGCCAGTACCATGCTGTCTCAGTGAACACAGCTTTGCAGTAAAGCTTGAAATCAGGTAACGTGATGACCCCAGTTTTATTTTTGTTTTTCAACATTTCCTTAGCGATTCAGGGTCTCTTCTGATTCCATACAAATTCTAGGATTATTTGCTCCAGCTCTTTGAAGAATACCCATGGAATTTTGATTGGAATAGCATTGAAAGTATAGATTGCTCTAAGCAGTATAGACAATTTAACAATGTTTATTCTTCCAATCCAAGAGCATGGAATGGTCTTCCATTTTTTTGTGTCTTCTTCAATTGTTTTCATGAGTGTTCTGTAATTCCATGAGTACAGATCCTTTACCTCTTTGGTTATTTTTATCCCCACGTATCATATGGTTCTTGGTACTCTAGTAAATAGAATCGATTCTCTAATTTTCCTTTCTGTATTTTTATTGTTAGTATATAAGAAAGCCACTGATTTCTGTACATTGACTTTCTATCCTGCCACGTTGCTGAATTGCTGTATGAGTTTTAGTAGTTGGGGGTAGAGATTTTGGGTTTTCCATATAAAGTATCATGTCATCTGCAAAGAGAGAGTGTGACTTCTTCATTGCCAATTTGGATACCATTTATTTCTCTTTGTTGTCTGATCGCTGTTGCTAGGACTTCTAATACTATGTTGATCAAGAGTGGTGAGAGTGGGCGTCCTTGTCGTGTTCCTGATCTCAACGGGAAGGCTGCGAGTTTTTTCCCTTTGAGGATGATATTTGCTGTGGGTTTTTCATAGATAGATTTTATGAAGTTCAGGGATGTTCCCCCATCACCATACTTCGAAGCATTTTAATCAGGAACAGATGCTTGATTTTGTCAAACGCTTTTTCTGCATCAATTGAGAGGACCATGTAGTTCTTCTCTCTTCTCTTATTGATTTGTTCTATCACATTGATTGATTTGCAAATGCTGAACCATCCTTGTAACCCAGGGACGATTCCCACCTGATCATGGTGGATAAACTTATTATTGTGCTGTTGGATTCTATTTGCTAGGATCTTGGTGAGAATATTAGCATCCATATTCATCAGGGATATTGGTCTGAAATTTTCCTTTTTGGTGGGGTCTTTGTCTGGTTTGGGGATCAGGGTAATGCTGGCTTCATAAAAAGAGTCTGGAAGTTTTCCTTCTGCTTCAATTTTTTGAAACAGCTTCAGGAGAATAGGTATTATTTCTTCTTTGGAAGTTTGGCAAAATTCCCCAGGGAATCCATCAGGTCCTGGGCTCTGGTTTTTTGAAAGGTTTTTGATCACTGCTTTAATCTCGTTACTAGATTTTGCTCTATTCAGGTTGTCAATTTCTTCCTGGTTTAATTTGGGGAGTTTATAGTTTTCAAGGAATGCATCCATTTCATCTAGGTTGCTTAACTTATTGGCATATAAGTGTTGATAATAACTTCTGATGATTGTTTCTATTTCCTTGGTTTTGTTGTGCTCTCTCCCTTTTCATTCATAATTTTATGTATTTGAGCTTTCTCTGTTTTCTTTTGGATTAGTGTGGCCAATGGTTTATTGATTTTATTGATTCTTCAAAAAAACCAGCTTCTAATTTCATTGATGCGTTGTACTGTATCTCTAGTTTCTATCTCTTTTTCTCTGCTCTAATCTTAATTACTTCCCTACTTGTGTGTGCAGTTCACTTAATTTGTTGTTGATTCTCCAGTTCTTTAAAGTGTAGAGACACCTGCAATATTCTGTGTTTTTCAAATTTTTTGAGGGAGGCTTAGATGGCTATGTATTTCCCCCTTTGGACCACCTTTGCTGTATCCCATATGCTTTGGACTGAAGTGTCTTCATTCTAATTGGTTTCCATGAATTGTTTCAGTTATTCTTTGATCTCCTGGTTGATCCAAGCATTCTTAAGCAAGGTGCTCTTTAGTTTCCAGGTGTTTGAATTCCTTCCAAACCTTTCCTTGTGATTGAGCTCCAATTTCAAAGCACTGTGATCTGAGAATATTTAGGGAATAATCTCAATCTTTTGGTATCAGTTGAGCCCTGATTTGTGACCCAGTATGTGGTCTCTTCTGGAGAAGGTTCCATCTGCACTTGAGAAGAATGAGTATTCTGTTGTTTTAGGGTGAAATGTTCTGTCTATATCTGTGAGGTCCATCTGGTCCAATGTGTCATTCAATGCTCTTGTTTCTTTATTGATTTTCTGTTTTGATGATCTGTCTATTACTGAGAGAATCATGTTAAGATCTCCTACATTTAATGTATTCATATCAATATGACTCTTTATCTTGATTAATAGTTTTCTTATGTAATTGGCTGCTCCCATATTGGGGGCATAGATATTTACAGTTGTTAGATGATCTTGGTGGATAATCCTTTTAAGAATTATATAGTGTCCTTCTGTATCTCTGACTACAGTCTTTAGTTTAAAATCTAATTTATCTGATATGAGAATTCTTTTCAGTCCCATTGGCATGAAAGATGCTTCTCCATCCCTTCACTTTCAGTCTGGGTGTATCCTTAGGTTCGTAATTGGTCTATTGTAGACAACATATGGATGGGTCCTGTTATTTTGTCCAATCTACAACCCTGTGTCACTTTATGGGCACATTTAGGCCATTCACATTGAGAAAGATTATTGATAGATACGTTTTTATTGACAGTGTGTGACCTTTGAAGTCTTTTTTTCTGTAGATTGTCTCCATATTTCTGTTCAATGTTATTCTTGGGATTTTTCCTCTTTTATAGAAACCCCCTTAATATTTTATGCAGTGTCAGCTTGGTGGTCGCATACTCTTTTAAGCCTTGCTGAGCTTGGAAACTCTTTATCTCTCCATCCATTTTGAATGTCAGTCTTGCTGGATAAAGTATTCTTGGCTGCATGTTCTTCTCATTTAGTGCCCTGAATATATCGTGCCAGCCCTTTCTGGCTTGCCAGGTTTCTAAAGACAGGTCTGATGTTATTCTGATGGGCTTTCCTCTGTAAGTAAGGAGATTCTTTGTCCTAGCTGCCTTCAAGAGAGCCTGTCTATGACTATGATTCCTCATTCTTACTATCAGGTATCTCTAGGACTTTCAAGATTCTATAACCTTGGGGGGAGACCTTTCTGCCTCTAGTACATGAACGCTGGTTCCATTCATGAGATAGGGAAAATTTTCATGGAGAATTTGTTCCATTATATCTTCTAGACTTTTTTCTTCCTCCTCCCCTTCAGGGATTCGAATAATTCTGATGTTGGAACATTTCATGGCATCATTTATTTCCCTAATTCTGTTTTCATGGATTCTAATCTGTTTGTTCCAGGCTTCTTCCTGATCCTTTCTCTCTAACTGTTTGTCCTCTAGATCACTAATTATATCTTCTGTTTCAGTTACCCTAGGTTTTAGAGAATTTAGATTATATTGAAACTCACTGAGAACAT
Organism: Neogale vison; assembly: GCF_020171115.1. Classification (NCBI taxonomy): domain Eukaryota; kingdom Metazoa; phylum Chordata; class Mammalia; order Carnivora; family Mustelidae; genus Neogale; species Neogale vison. Next base: position 113,732,007 of record NC_058093.1, on the reverse strand, counting down.
TGTGAACATCATCCCTGGTGGCTTTCAGTTCTGCCCTAATCAATTCCATTTTGTCATCCATGGCTTTCTCCAACCTAGCTATTGTCTGGGTAATTATTAGCTTGAATTCCCTTTCCAACATATTGTCTATGTATATAGCATCTTTCTTTTTGCAGAAGGCCTAGCCTCTCAATTTTCTACTGTTGGGCATTATCCTCCTAGTCATTTTGGTAAGAGATGGCTGAATGGATGTAGCTGGATATATCAACCATGGTGCAGTCAAGGTTCACCCTGGAATGCTTCTGAGCAATCAAGAGTCCCCACCCAAATTTAAAAAAAAAAAAAAAAAAAGAAAGAAAGAAAGAAAGAAAAAAGAGAGGTGGGGAACAAAATAAAGATAAAATAAAAGAGAAGGCTCATCACAAATGGGCCCCAAGGTAAGATTTACAAAATATACAAACAAAAACAGACAAACAAAAAAACTGATAAAAGTATATGACAAGAGAAAATATATATATACACACATATATATATATAAAAGCAAAAAAAAAAAAAAAAACCTCATCTAAAGGAACCACAAGTATAAGATTTATATACTACCAGGACAAACACAAATACACAGAAACGTTGGTGGAAAAAAAAGATGGGAGAGTGGTTATAAATTCTCAGGTGGGCAAGGAAGTTTATTTTGATTCTTTCTGGATGTATCTTGATAACTTTGTTAAAGAATTCAACTTTCCTAAGATAAAGGAGAATTAAAAATTGGTTTACCTATAGGGGTAGCATTGATTGGGGAAAGGGGATTACCTTGAAATTTAACTCTATATGAATATAAACAAATAAAAATAAAAATAAAAAGAATAAACTAAACTAAAATAAAGTAAAATTTAAAAAATTAAAAAATAGAAAATCAAAAGGAAAACATGGGTATATGTATCAAAAAGTTCAGGTTAAAAGGTTATTTTGGAATTTGATGTACTGGACATCTCACTGTGATGGTAAATAGGTTAAAAAATTATCTGTAAAAAATAAGAACCAGAATAGTGGGAACATATTAAAAATAAAAGTTGTATCTATGAAATAGTGGCGGTTGTTCTCTTGTCTTTTTTTTTTTTTTCCTGGTTGGCTTTCTGGGGGAGGGGCTTGCCACATGGGTTTTCAGGCAGTGTTTCTTGAGTTAAGCCCTCTGGCCCCTCTCAAGGGTGTGGGCTCTGAGGAAACTGGTTTTTCAGGCTTTTGTTCTCTGGAGGTTTTTTGGTTTGTTATTTTTGGTTTTCTCTTACCTTGACAGCTATTGATGATTTTTAGAGGTTTAGAGGAAAGCAAACTGCACCCAGACCTCCCTCTCAGAGAGAAGCCCCAGTCTGTTCCCCTCTGGTTGCTCCAGAGTACTTCCCAATGGATAACTTCTGGTGGCTCCCTCCCCCTTTTGTTTATCTCCTGATATCAGTCCCACATTCCCACTCTGCTTTACCGGCCCACTGGTGTCTTCTGCTCCCATAGAGATCCAGACATGTATAATTCTAATCTAGGGCTGATTTCATGGGTGATCGGAGTTCTTTGGTAGGTAATCAGTTCACTTTAGGGTAAAGGTTGAAATGGTGCCTCCTCCTAGTTCTACGCCATCTTGTCTTCCCTGCACCGGGACACTCAGTGTGGTTTTGATTTGTATCTCCCTGATGGTTAATGATGATGAACATTTTTTCATGTGCTTGTTAGCCATATGTATGTCTTCTTTTTTTTTTTAAGATTTTATTTATTTATTTGACAGAGAGAGATCTCAAGTAGGCAGAGAGGCAGGCAGAGAGAGAGGAGGAAGCAGGCTCCCTGCTGAGCAGAGAGCCCGATGCGGGACTCGATCCCAGGACCCTGAGATCATGACCTGAGCCGAAGGCAGCGGCCTAACGCACTGAGCCACCCAGGCGCCCTGTGTGTCTTCTTTAGAGAAGTGTCTGTTCATGTCTTCTGCCTATTTTTTGACATGATTATTTGATTTTTGGGTGTTGATTTTGGGAAGTTCTTTATAGATCCTGGATATCAGCCCTTTGTCTGTGGTGGCATTTGCAAACAGCTCTTCCCATTCAGTGGGTTGCCTCTTTGTTTTGCTGATTGTTTCCTTTGCTGTTCTGAAGCTTTTGATCTTGATGAAGTCCCAAAAGTTCACTTTCACTTTTGATTCTCTTGTCTTTGGAGCTGTCTTGAAAGAAGTTGCTGTAGTTGATGTCAAAGAGGTTACTGCACATGTTCTCCTCTAGGATTTTGATGGATTCCTGTCTGACATTGAGGTATTTCATCTATTTAGAGTTTATCTTTGTGTATGGGGTAAGAGAATGGTTTCATTTCATTTTTCTGTATATAGCTGTCCAATTTTCCTAGCAAAATTTCTTGAAGAGGCTGCCTTTTTTCTATTGGATATTTTATTCCTGATTTGTTGAAGATTAGTTGACCATAGAGTTGAGAATTCATATCTGGGCTGTCTAGTCTGTTCTCTATTGTGTGCCATTACCATACTGGCTTGGTGATCACGCTTTGTAATATAGCTTGAAATCAGGCAACATGATGCCTCCTGTTTTGTTTTTCTTTTTCAACATTTTCTTGGTGATTCAGGATCTCTTCTAGTTCCATACAAATCTTAAGATTGTTTGTTCCTGGACTTAGACAAAATATCATTGGTATTTTGATTGGGACAGTATTGAAAATATAGATTGCTCGGGGAAGCATAGACATTTTAACAATGTTTATTCTTCTGATCCATGAGCATGGAATGTTTTTACATCTTTTTATGTCTTCTTCCATTTCTTTCATGAGTGTTCTGTAGTTCTTAGAGTATTGATCCTTTACCTCTTTGGTTAGGGTTATTCCAAGGTACCTTATGGTTTTTGGTGCTATTGTAAATGGCATTGATTCTCTAATTTATCTTTCTAGAGTTACATTGTTAGTGTATAAGAAAGCAACTTATTTCTGTGCATTTATTTTTGTATTCTGCCAAATTATTGAATTGTTGTATGAGTTTTACTAATTTGGGGATGGAGTCTTTTGGGTTTTCCACATAAAGTACCATGTCATCTGCAAAGAGAGAGAATTTGACTTCTTCTTTTCCAATTGGAGTACTTTTTTATTTCTTTTTGTTGTTTGATTGCTACTGCTAGGACTTCTAGTATTATGTTGAACAATAGTGGTGAGAGTGGGCATCCTTGTCCTGCTCTTGATCTTAAGGGAAAGGCTCTCAGCCTTTCCCTGTTGGGAATGATAGTCATTGTGGGTTTTTAATAAATACATTTTATGACAATATTAGCCATTTTGACACATGTAAGGTGATATCTCATTGTGGGTTTGATTTGCATTTCCCTGATGATTAGTTACATTGAACATATTTTCAGGTGTCTGTTGTCATCTATACATCCTTTTTGGTAAAAATATCTATCAGATCTTTTTTCTATTTTTAAGTGGATTGTTTCTTTTTGTGGTGTTGACGTGTATGAGTTATTTATACATTTTGGATATTTAACCCTTATCAGATATCATTTATAAGTATTTCCTCCCATTTAGTAAATTGCCTTTTTGTTTTATTGAGGATTTTTTATTTTGGTTTTGGTTTTGCTGTGCAGTGGCTATGAGTAAATGGATAAAGAAGATGTAATAGTATGTACACACACACACATACACATATATGTATGATGTAGCATAGAGTATGTATATATATAATGTGATATATATGTATGTATATATATATGTGTGTGTGTGTGTGTGTGTGTATATGTGTGTGTGTATATACACAATGTAATATTACTCAGCAATCAAAAAAAAGATTTTACCATTTGTGACAACATGGATAGACATAGAGGGAATTATGCTAAGTGAAATAAGTCAAAAAAAGAAAGGCAAATATCATATGATTTCACTTTCAGATGGGGAATCTACAAAAACAAAACAAATGAACAAACAGACAAAAGAAAAGAAAAGAAAAGAAAAGTAACAGACCCATTAATACAGAGAACAAAATGATAGTTCCTAGAGGGGAAAAGGGACAAGGAAATGGGTGAAATGGGTGAAGGGGAGTGGGAGATACATGCTTCCAGTTATGGAATAAATAAGTCACAGGAATATAAGGTACAGCATAGAGAATATAGTTAATGGTAATATTCTTGCATGGTAAAAGATGATAACTACCCTCTGGTGAGCATAGCATGATATATGGAGTTACAAAATCATTATGTTGTACACCTGAAACTAATGTAACATTGTGTGTCAGTTATACTTCAATAAAAATGTAAGGCAACAATAGTAACAATGCGCTTGATTATAACATATGAACAAGTGAAATGAATCACAGTAATACCCAAAATATTTAGAGGAAGAAATAAAGAACAGTGTGCTATGAAGTATCTCCAATACATGTAAAGTGCTATACTGTTATTTAATTAAGGATGGCATGTATTGTAGGAGCAGTGGGTGTTAAAAGCAAACAGTGAATCATGGAACACTACATTAAAAATTAATAATGTATTATATGGTGACTAACATAATATAATAATATAATCAATTTTTTAAAAATTTTGAAAAGTAGACTTTTATTATCTTAAAATGTATACTGTAAACTCTATAGCAACCATTATATCTTAAAAATGTTTGATGTGGTGAGAGACGGGATTAAGTGGATATATAAAAAACACTCAAGGGTGCCTGGGTGGCTCAGTTGGTTAAGCGACTACCTTCATTCAACTCAGGTCATGATCCTAGAGTCCTGGGATCGGGTCCCACATCAGGCTCCCAGCTCCATGGGCAGTCTGCTTCTCCCTCTGACCTCCTATCTCATGCTCACTCTCTCTCTCTTAAATAAATAAATATTTTTAAAAAAACTCAAATAAAACAAGGAAAGGCAGAAAAGAAGAGGAAAATAAGAAGAGGAAGAAATGCAATCAATAGAAAACAGTTACATAGACAATCCAATTATATCAATAATTTTAAATGTGAGTGATCTAGTAACATCAGTGAAAAGACAGAGATTGCCAGAGTTGATTAAAAAAGGAAACAAGACATAACTATAAGCCATCTATAAGGAATCCACTTTAAAATAAAGACTCAGATAGGGTAAAAGTAAAGAAATGGTGAAATAGTACCACTAACCAAAAGAAAATAGAATAGCTATTTTAATTTCAGACAGAGCAAACTTCAGAACAAGGAATATTATTGGGGATAAAAAAAGAGATATTACATGAAGATAAAGGTTTAATTTACTAAAAAGACAAGAATCTGAAACATATGCACCTAAACAATAAAAATAAAAAATAATCAAAATAAGTGAGGTAAAAACTGATCAATCTGAAGGAGAACTAGAAAATTCAGCTATTATAGAGTATAACATCCCTCTTAGAGTAATTGATATATGATGCAAGCAGAAAACCAGTAATAATACAGTTGAACTGAATGACACCATCAATCAGCTGGATCTAACTGACATGTAGAGAACACTATCTAACAATGGCAGAACACATACACTTCTCAAGCTCAAGTGGAGCTTTCAATATGGGCCATTAAACACAATTTAACAAATTTGAAAGAATAGAAATCATATTGGGCACCTGTGTGGCTCAGTTGGTTAAGCCACTGCCTTCAGCTCAGGTTATGATCTCAGAGTCCTGGGATTGAGTCCCATATCAGGCTTTCTCTGCTCTGCAGGGAACCTGCTTCTCCCTCTCCCTCTGCCTGCTACTCCCTCTACTTGTGCTCTCTCTCTCTCTCTCTCTCTGTAAAATAAATAAATAAAATCTTAAAAAAAGAAGAATAGAAATCGTACTAGTATGTTCCCAGACCATAGTAAGATTAAAGTAGAAATCAATAACAGATAGTTGAAACATCTGAAATATTTAATAATTAAATACACTTCTTAATTATACATGAGTAAAATTATACTCTCCAAAAAATTATAATTCTCCAAACAATTTTAATACTTTGAACTACATAAAAATGAAAAATAACTCATCAAAATTTGTAGTATGTAGTGAAAGCAATACTTATAGGGAAAATCAGAGTGCTAAATAAATGTTTTAGAAAATAAGAATAAGTGCCCAGGTGGCTCATTCAGTTAAATGTCTGCCTTCTGCTCAGGTCATAAACTCAGGGTCCTGGACTGAGTCCTGCATTGGGCTCCCTGCTCAGTGGAGAGTCTGCTTCTCCCTCTCCCTCCATCCCTCTCTCAGCTCATGCCCCCGTCTCTGTCTGTCTCTCCCAAATAATTAAATAAAATCTTAAAAAAAAGAAAAATAATCTATCTAAAATCAATAACATGAAGGGGGGGCAAGATAGCAGAGAAGTAGGAGATGCTGTTTCAGAGTGATCTACCAGAACACTCTGAACACTCATGGAATCAGCCTAAGAAGCAGGATTATACACTTCTTGATCTCTATGGGGGCAGAAGACACCAGTGGTGAGGTAAAGCAGAGTTTTGAATGATTGGACTGATATTGGAGGATAAACAGAAGGGGGAGGGAGCCACCAGAAGAGATCCATTAGAAAATAATACCCCAATAAGAGAGTGTCCTGTGATTGGGGACGAGCATTAACTTCGAGTCTGGTTGAAAGTACACAAAATGTGCTAAAGATCTTAAGGGGCAACTGGTGGAATCAGGTGGTCATGGGCACAAGCCTAAGCCGACAGACCTAGGATGGCCACAGATGGCACCCACCTGTGCCAGGGAGAGTGCAGAGAAGCCTCCAGGGCATGGTCCCTGAGCCAATAGCTCCTGTGAGATGGGGTGGATGCCACCCAGGACTCTCTAGAACCACAGCTTTATGCACTCTGCATGTGCACTGCATGATGGGGCCTGGGCCATGCTCCACACCATCCCCTGAGAGAGGTCCATGTAGGCATGAGCCATTTGTCTCTAGGACCAGCCAAGGGTCTGAACACTCCCAGCCCAGCAAGTGTGAAAATCTCAGCATGCTATCTCTCGCTGGAATCTCTCCAGTGGTCTGGACTTGCCCAGACAGCAGCCTGGCAAAGGCAGCCACTGGAAGTGGCCTCCCTGGACCAATATCATTCACAGTTTTAGTAGCATTGGGGTACAGAGACACAAGCAGGAGCTCTTGGAAACCCTGAGACAGTGGCTGGGGATGTGCTCTGTGGGTGGGAGTTTGCAGAGGGGGAATCTGTGTGCTCTGGACCACCCAGAGAGGAACAGACTGAGGCTTCTCTCTAAGACAGAGGTCTGGGTGCAGTTTGCTTTCCTCTATTTTGAAGAGCTGCCAAAAACTGCCAAGAAAAAAACAAAAAATCAAACAAACAAACAAACAAACAAAAAAACCTTCCAGAAAACAAAACCCTCAGAAACCAGTTTCCTCAAAGCCCAGCTCCTTGATAGGGGGCAGGAAGACTCAACCCACTCAAGACTGCCTGAAAAACAACAAACAACACCACAGGCCCCCTCCTCCAGAAAGTCAGTCAAAAAACACAAGAGGACAACAACCATAGGATCCCCACAAAAATGTAAACCCCAAAATCAGGGGAAAAGAAGATATTAAGCTCCCAGTATTGTCCTAACGCTTGTATACTTCATAGATACAACAGTTATGTTTAATTCTTTCCCACTATTCTCTTCCTTTTCAATTTTTTGAAATTTCTTAACCAATTTACCATCACAATGAGAAGTTCAGTACAACAAATTCCATAATAACCTTTTAACTTGAATTTTTTGATACATATACCTGTGTTTTTCTTTCCCTTTTCTATTTTTAATATACATATAGATATAAGATTCAGATAATCCTCTTTCACGAATCAATACTACCCCTTATATAAACCAGCTTTTATCACCCTTTATCTCAGAAAAGTTGAGTCTTTCCACAAAGATATCAAGATACACCCAGGAAGAATCAAAATAACCATCCTCACCCACACGGAGAATTTATAACTACCCCTCCATCTTTTTCTTCTGGCAGTGTCTTAAGTGTATTTGTTTTTGTTCTGTTATTATATAAATCATAAACTTAGGGGTCATTTTGGCTGGGTCCTTTATTTCTTGTCATTTACTTATATTGGTCATTTTCTTTGTCAATCTTTGCTTGTATATTTTATAAATCTGACTTTGGGACCAATTCTGGCTTGGCCTTCTCACTCTTTTTTCTTTTTTTGTCTTTTATTTTGTTTTTTTTTTTCCCCTATTTTTGGTGGGGACACCCAATTACTCATCAGTGTACCAAGGTATACATTGCCTGGAACATGGTTGATACATTCAGCTATACATCCCCTCAGCCATCTCTAACCAAATGACTAGGAGGAGGAATGCTCAACAGAGGAAAAATTCAGACACTGTGCCCTCTCCATCAGAGCTATTGGATATGGACATAAACAGTCTGTCAGAAAGGGAATTCAGGCTGAAAATTATCCAGGCAATGGCAAGGATGGAAAAAGCCTTAAATGAAAAAAGTGGAATTGATGAGGGCAGAAGTGAAAGCCACCAGGGAAGATGTTGACAATGCTCTCAATGAGTTCCAATCTAATCTAAATGCTCTAACAGCAAGGGTAACTGAGGCAGAAGATAGAATTAGTGATCTAGAGGACAAACTGAGAGAGAAAAAGGATCAGGAGGAGGCCTCAAACAAACAGCTTAGACGTCATGAAAACAGAATTAGGGAAATAAATGACTCCATGAAACGTTCCAGCATCAGAATTATTGGAATCCCTGAGGGGAAGGAGAAAGAAAGAAGACTAGAGGACATAGTTGAACAAATTCTCCATGAAAGCTTTCCCAGCCTGGGGAATGGAACCAGCGTTCATGTCCTAGAGATAGAAAGGTCTACCTCCAAGATCATAGAATCTAGAAAGACCTCGAGACACCTGATTGTGAAAATGATGAATCATAATTTTAGAAAGGAGCTCTTCAAAGCAGCTACAGGAAAGAGATTCCTTACTTAGAGAGGAAGGCCCATCAGAATTACGTCAGACCTGTCCACAGAAACCTGACAAGCTAGAAAGGGCTGGCAAGATGTATTCAGGGGACTAAGTGAGAAGAATATACAGCCAAAAATACTATATCCAGCAAGACCGACATTCAAAATGGATGGAGAGATAAAGAGCTTCCAAGACCGGCAACGTTTAAGAGTATGTGACCACCAGGCCGACACTACAAAAAAATATTAAGGGGAGTTCTATAAAAGAGGAAAAAACCCAAGAATATAATTGAACAGAAATTTATGGACACAATCTATAGAAACAAAGATTTCACAGGTAACACGATGTCAACAAAAACGTATCTCTCAATAATCACTCTCAATGTGAATGGCCTAAATGCTCCCATAAAAACAGCACGGGGTTGCAGATTGGATAAAACGACAGGACCCATACATATGTTGTCTAGAAGAGACACATTTTGAACCTAAGGAGACATCCAGACCGAAAGCGAATGGATGGAGAAGCATCTTTCATGCCAATGGACCTCAAAAGAAGGCTGGGGTAACGATTCTCATATCCGATAAATTAGATTTTAAACTAAAGACTGTAGTCAGAGATACAGAAGGACACTACATAATTCTTCAGGGTCTATCCACCAAGAAGATCTAACAATTGTAAATAGTTGTGCTTCCAATATGGGAGCAGCCAACTACATAAAGACAACTGTTAATCAAGATAGGGTCATATTGATATGAACACATTAATAGTAGGGGATCTTAACACACCACTCTTAGTAATAGAGAGATCATCCAAGCAGAAAATCAATAAAGAAACAAGAGCATTGAATGACACATTGGACCAGGTGGACCTCATAGATATTCCACCGTAAAACAATGGAATACTCATTCTTCTTGAGGGCGCGTGAAACCTTCTCCAGAATGGACCACATACTGGGTCACAAATCAGGGCTCAACTGATACCAAAAGACTGAGATTATTCCCTGTATATTCTCGGACTTCAATGCTCTGATACTGGAGCTCAACCACAAGAAAAAGCTTGGAAAGAATTTGAACACCTGGAAGCTAAAGACCACCTTGCTTCAGGATCCTTACATCAACCAGGAAATTAAGGAAGAACTTAAACAATTCATGGAAACCAGTGAGAATGAAGACACTTTGGTCCAAAACCTATGGGATAGAGCAAAGGTGGTCCTAAAAGGGAAATACATAGCCATCCAAGCCTCCCTCAAAAAAATTGAAAAATCCAGAATACACCAGCTGTCTTTACACCTTAAAGAACTGGAGACTGAACAACAAATTAAGCCAACCCCACACACAAGAAGGGAAATAATCAAGATTAGAGCAGAGATCAAAGAGATAGAACTAGAGATACAGTAGAATGCATCATGAAACTAGAAGCTGGTTTTTTGAAAGAATCAATAAGATAGATAAACCATTGACCAAACTAATCCAAAAGAAAAGAGAGAAGGCCCACATTAATAGAATTATGAATGAAAAGGGAGAGATCACAACTAACACCAAGGAAATAGAAACAATCATCAGAAATTATTATCAACAGTTATATGCCAATAAGTTAAGCAACCTAGATGAAATGCATGCATTCCTGGAAACCTATAAACTTCCAAAACTGAATCGGGAAGAAACTGACAACCTGAAATAGACCAATATCTAGTAACAAGATTGAAGCAGTGATCAAAAACCTCCCAAAAAACAAGAGCCCAGGACCTGATGGATTCCCTGGGGAATTCTGCCAAACTTCCAAAGAAGAAATAATACCTATTCTCCTTAAGTTGTTTCAAAAAATTGAAGCAGAAGGAAAACTGCCAGACTCTTTATGAAGCCATTATTACCCTGATCCCCAAACCAGGCAAAGACCCCACCAAAAAGGAGAATTTCAGACCAATATCCCTGATGAATATGGATGCTAAGATTCTCAACAAGAGCCTAGCTAATAGGATCCAACAGTATATTAAAAAGATTACCCACCATGACAAGTGGGATTTATCCCTGGGTTGCAAAGGTGGCTTACCATTCCCAAATCACTCAAAGTGAATGAACAAATCAATAAGAGAAGAGAGAAGAACCAGATGGTCTTCTCAATTGATGCAGAAAAAGCATTTGACAAACTCCAGCATCCGTTCCTGATTAAAACCCTTCAAAGTAGAGGGATAGAGGGAACATTCCTCAACTTCATCAAATTCATCTGTGAAAAACCCACAGTGAATAGCATCCTCAATGGGAAAAAGCTGACAGCCTTCCCGTTGAGATCAGGAACATGACAACGATGCCCACTCTCACCACTTTTGCTCAACATAGTACTAGAAGTCCTAGCAACAGCTATCAGAAAACAAAGAGAAATAAAAGGTATTCAGACTGGCAATGAAGAAGCCAAACTCTGTCTCTTTGCAGATGACATCATTCTTTATATGGAAAACCTAAAAGACTCCACCCCCAAACTACTAGAACTCATACATCAATTCAATAATGTGGCAGGATACAAAATCAATGTACAGAAATCAGTGGCTTTCTTATACACTAACAATGAAAATACAGAAAGGGAAATTAGAGAGTTGATTCCATTGAATATAGCACCAAGAACCATAAGATACCTGGGAATAAACCTAACCAAAGAGGTAAAGGTTCTCTATACGAGGACCTACAGAACACTCATGAAAGAAATTGAAGAAGACACAAAAAAATGTAAGACCATTCCATGCTCTTGGATTGGAAGAATAAACATTGTTAAAATGTCTATACTACCTAGAGAAATCTATACTTTCAATGCCATTCCAATCAAAATTCCACCGGTATTTTTTTAAAGAGCTGGAGCAAACATTTCTAAAATTCGTATTAAATCAGAAGAGACCCCGAATTGTTAAGGAAATATTGGAAAAGAAGCACAAAACTGGGGGCATCACGTTGCCAGATTTCAAGCTTTACTACAAAGCTGTGTTCACCAAGACAGCATGGTACTGGCACAAAAATAGACACATCAACCAGTGGAACAGATTAGACAGCTCGGATATGGATCCTCAACTCTATGGTCAAATAATCTTTGACAAAGCAGGAAAAAATATACAGTGGAAAAATACAGTCTCTTCAATAAATGGTGCTGGGGAAATTGGACAGCTATGTGTAGAAGAATGAAACCTGACCATTGTCTAACACAATACACAAAGATAAACTCAAAATGGATAAAAGACCTCAACATGAGGCAGAAAGCCATCAAAATAAACAATCTGAGGGGTTTGAAGTGGCTGGGGGGTGGGAGGTTGGGGTACCACGTAGTGGGTATTATAGAGGGCACGGATTGCATGGAGCACTGAGTGTGGTGAAAAAATAATGAATACTGTTTTTCTGAAAATAAATAAATTAAAAAAAAAAAAAAGATACGCAAATGTTAAAAAAAAAAAAAAATCCTAGCGGAGAACACAAGCAGTTACCTCTTCAATATCAGCCAGAGCAACTTCTTTCAAGTTATGTCTCCAAAAGCAAAGGAAACAAAAGCAAAAATGAACTTCTGGGACTTTATCAACATCAAAATCTTCTGCACAGCAAAGGAAACAGTGAACAAAATAAAGAGGCAACTTCCAGAATGGGAGAAGATATTCGCAATTGACCATACAGATAAAGGGCTGATATCCAGGATCTATAAAGAACTCCTCAAACTCAACTCACACAAAACAGATAATCATGTCAATAAATGAGTGGAAGATATGAAGAGGCAGTTCACCAGTGAAGACATACAAATGCTAACACATGAAAAAATGTTCATCATCACTGGCTATCAGGGAGATTCAAATCAAAACCACATTGAGTCACCACCTTACACTAGTTAATATGGCCCAAATTAATAATACAGTAAACAACATATGTTGGAGAGCATTTCGAGAAAGGGGAACCTTCTTACACTGTTCGTGGGAATTCAAGTTGGTGCAGCCACTTTGGAAAACAGTGTGGAGATTCCTTAAGAAATTAAAAGTAGAGCTACCCTATGACCCTGTAATTGCACTACTAGATATTTACCCCAATGGTACTGATATAGTGAAAAGAAGGGCCATCTGTACCATAATGTTCATAGCAGAAATGGCCACAGTCACCAAATTGTGGAAAGAACCAAGATGCTCTTCAATGGATGAATGGATAAGGAAGATGTGGTCCATATATACTATGGGTTATTATATCTCCATCAGAAAGGATGAATACTCAACTTTTTTAACAACATGTATGAGACTGGAGGAGGTCATGCTGAGTGAAATAAGTCAAGCAGAGAGAGTCAATTATCATATGGTTTCACTTATTTGTTGACCATAACAAATAACATGGAGGATATGGGGTGATGGAGAGTAGGAAGGAGTTGGGGGAAATTGGAGGGGGAGACGAACCATAAGAGACTGTGGACTCTGAGAAACAATCTGAGGGTTTTGGAGGGGAGGGGAGTGGGAGGTTTGGTGAGCCTGATGGTGGGTATTATAGAGGGCATGTATTGCCTGTGTTTGGTGCATAAACAATGAATTCTGGAACACTGAAAAGAAACATAAAAAATAAAAAATAAAAATTAAATTAAAAATCAAAATCAAAATTAAAAAATTAGTTAACATCATAGAATAAAAAAACTAATTCCATAAAAATGGAAAAACAAATCTTTCAGAATACTAAATTTATGTAGATGTTCTTCTTTTGAGTAGGTGGAATATATTTCCTCGCCTTTTTTGTACATACTGTGAATAGCGACTTCCTTTCAAACCATATGGTATTAAAAAAAAAAAAAAGAAGAAAAAGTAACTTTGCAACTCTACCGCATTATGATGATCAAGGTTAACTTCAATAGTTTTAAGTGATGTTGATAAAGATGGCACTTCACATCTGTAGTCTTTTCCACAAACTCATAACTCCATCTTAGTCATGAGGAAAACATCTGGCAAACTCTAATTGGTGAGTACTCTTAAAAACTCACTTTCATCAAAAACGAGGCAAGTATGAAAATCTATCACAACCAAGAAGAGCCTGAAATGACATGATGACTACATGTAAAGTGTTTTCCTATATGGGATCCTGGAAGATTACAGGTAGAATGCAGGAATTCTGAATGAAGTATGGACTTTAGGTAAAAACGATGTATCAATAGTAGTTCATTAATTGTGAAAACTTATCATACTAATGTAAATATTAACAAGGGAATCTAGGCTATATTATAAGAGAAATCTATGTTTTTTATTGTAAATTCTCTATAAACCAAAATCTATTATGAAATAGCTTATTTCCTAAGTTAAAAAAGTCGCCCTGAGTAATCATTTCCGCAGTAATCCAAGTAACTCTGGTCTATTTTTGTTAGGCCTGCAATAATTGCCTTTCCTGAAAATGCCACGTTGGAATCCATATTTCTACAATTTCCCAGTTGGATCTCTCAGCTACTTTGAGCTCTAATTCTGCAATGAATAACCACATTCAGCAATCCTCTCTCTCTGTAGAAGATCAAACCAACACCAGAATCTAATTAAAAGTCTCCATACAAGAGGCTCAGCAGAATTGGGGCAAGGAGTATTTTATCATTCTGTGTCCAGGGTGACCATACAGGGAATAATGTATCATCCTTAAGCTCACTTATCCTACTGAGTTTAAAACACAGGCTGCTGTACATCAAGTATGTATCAAGAGGTTCTATTAAAGCTTATTATTTTGTTTCCCATTAAATACTATAAAAACATTAAACACGAATTTTCTGAATAAAATGAAATAAAAATATAAATCTCTTCTTTTATTCATGATTTCATGTCTTTGAGGATAAACAAAGGGAAAGTATGTTTGCCTAATTACCAAGCACAATTTCACAATTAAACAACTGAACAGGACTTAAAAATGAAATTTGAAAGGACAGAAAACATAAAAGTTACAATAAATAAAGGAATTAAGCTAAATGGGATCGTGATTTTATTCAGTAGTTTCAGAAACTACCAGCTCTACTCCACCAGTTTTATAACATAGTAATACCATATTTGTATAGATTAATTTCCCAAATTGCAAAATAATAATAATTTATTTGCCTTCTTGGTATTAGCATAATAGAGGATAAATACGCTAAAAATTTCCTATGACAAACACCTAGAAATGCTAGGAAATTATTTAACTAACACTGCATTAAATGCAGAAGTCAGCTTACACAATATAATGTGAGTGATGAGGAAACCCTCAGAATCTAAGAGAAGAGAAAAGAAATAAAGACCAATAAACATAAGAGATGATTCATCAATTCACCTAGGAGACACATAGCCTGAGGAGGTCACCAGTCTTTGCAAACCAAGAAATGGAATTTAGTGGGGCCTGGATAGCTCAGTCAGTCAAGCATCCAATTCCTGATTTCAGCTTGTGTCATGATCTCACAACTCTGAGATCATCACCTGTATCTGGTTCTGCATTCAGTGGGAGGTCTCCTGGAGATTATTTCTCCCTTTCCTTCTGCTGCCCACCAATATAAATAAATAAATCTTAAAAAAAAAAGAAATGGAATTTAATGCTGTCTTAGAAATAATGGACTATATCTTAGAGAAGTATTAGATAGGAAATTAGAACTAATGTCATTATTTAAATATATCTGCATTTTTAGTGAATTACTTAATTTGAAATAATTTACCCACCAATATAAGATTATGGGAGAGGGGGACAGTTCATTTCACCTGGGCTCAGGGTTGAAGGCAAAATAATTCTCCCCTCTTTAAGAATAGATAATGTAATCTGTTTTACACTTGTGTGTGAAATTTAAATTTATTCTATCAACATGGTCTGTGATAGTTATTATGTGTCAGATTGACCAGGCTTCAGGTTTTCAGATTCTTGGTGTAACTTTATTCTGAGTCTTTTGGTGAATATGCTTTTGGATGACATTAACATTTAAATAAATAGGCTTGAACAATTACCTTCTAGTAGCTGTGCCTCATCCAACCATTTGAATTCCTGAATAGAAAAAAAAGCAGACCTTCTCCCAAGTAAAAGATAATTCTCCTGCCTGAACACCTTCTATCTGGAATATCAACTCTTCCTGGTTCTACAGCAGACTCCTGGCCTTAAACTCAAACTGCGAAATCATTTCTTCCTGGTTCAATAGCATCTTTTGGCTTCAGACTAAACCTGGGACATGGGCTCTGTGGATTTTGAAATGTTGGCCTCCATAATTGCATTAACCAGTTCCTTATAATAAATCTCCTTATATTTGATGAAGATAATAGATGAATAGAAAAGATAGTAAAAGGTAGAAATACAGATAATATATACAAAGATATCTATTGGTTCTGTTTACTGGAAAACCTGGAATAATTCATCATTCTAAACCATTAACATAAAAAGTGGTCTTAGTCCAGTCATGTTTCTAGAGTGCCTTACAGAACTTATTGTTAGGAAAGTTTTCAGTGAGGATTCCCACAGGTGAATCACCACTTAAAAATGAATTCAGGATCCATGGGTGTCTCTCTGGTTCAGTTGGAAGAGCATGAAACTATTCATCTTGGAATTATGAATCTGAGTCCCACATTGGGCATGAAGGTTACTTAAATAAATAAAAACTTTAAAAAATAAAGTGAGTTCACAACCCAAAGTAATAAAATGCATGAGAAAAATAATCCTTCATGATCTTTGGTCAGAATCAAAATAAATAGCTATCCAATTTTCAGATAATGAGAGAACACAATTAGTACTTTAAAATGATTAAAGACATAAAATAAATCAAAATGATAAGGAAAAACACTAAGAGAAAATTACTTTCAGAAATTAAAAAAAAACAAATGAAAACAATTACAAAGATTTAGAGAGAAGTTACAAGATTTGGAAGATAGACTTACAAGATCTAATTTATGTCTAATGTGAATTTTGAGAAATATACAATAGAAAAGTAGAAATATTTGTTTTTCAAATGTTTTCTAAAACAGCTTAGATTTCTCAAATTTGATTAAAAGCATACTTTCTCACATTCAGGAAAAACAATTAATTCCACCAACTAAATAAAAAGAAGATAATATGTAGGTACATTTTATTAAAAATTGAACAATTTTAAAGACTATAAAATTCTAAAAGTGGACAAATTTTTAAAAATCATATCGTGGCAGGGGGGTGGGAGGTTGGGGTACCAGGTGGTGGGTATTATAGAGAGCACAGCTTGCATGGAGCACTGGGTGTGGTAAAAAAATAATGAATAATGTTTTTCTGAAAATAAATAATTTGGAAAAAAAAAGAAATGAAGAGGAAAAAAAATCATATCACTTTCAATGGAATTATAATTAGACTGACAGCAGACTTACAACATAACAAAATCTGAAAGAGCATAAATACTTTCTTCAGTGTACAGATAAAATATAATTGTCAATCTAGTCATATACATACTTAAACCATTATTCAAGAGTATGGGAAAATCAATACTTTTTAACAATTTTTAAGATTTTAAAACTCACAAATTCTAGCCCAAAGAAATACAAAATAATTCAATTCAAGAAAAAGGAAATTTATTTCAAAGGAAAGAATATGATAGGAAAAAATAATAATGCATGAAGAAACTAGCAAATAGGTGGATTGATCCAAATAATAATTCCCTTATAAGTAATAATTTAAAAGTCCCTCATTTTAGAGATATAGAATAAGATGAGAATAAACGTTTGACAGGAGACAATAATAATTAAGCACCCCATGTCCATTTTTTATTCAGAAAAATGGCAGAGATTATTAATTACTGATGGAATTTCTTAGGGTAAGTGTGAATATTAAAAGCACAACAATAGCTATGGAAGGTAAAATAGTAGGAATGCAGTAAGGCAGGTAGGTAGAAAGAAAAACAAGAATGACAGACATAAGTTCCAAGCTGAAAAAAAAGTTAATAGGAAAAAAATCATGACCACCGAAAAAGAGAGGAGAAATAGATTAAGGGACCCAAAGGGAGAAAAAGGTAATAAATAGAAAGGAAATATAAAAGAAAGGAAATAAACCTAATCACATAGGGTAATGAATTCACACTCTAGCCCCCCTCCTCACCATTCTTCTCTCTGCTCAGGCACACAGCAAAGACAAAAAGCTTGTCAAAAAAAATTTTTTTTAAAGAAAACAGGCTAGGGGTGCCTGTGTGACTCAGTCAGTTAAGCAGTAGAGTCTTGATTTTGGCTCAGGTCATGATCTCACGGTCCTGGGACTGAGCCGTGCATCAGGGTCCATGCTCTGTGGGTGTCTGCTTGAGGATTCTCTTTCTCAAATAAATTAATTTTTTAAAAAGCTAAAAAATAAAAAGTAAAAAAAATGGCTAATAAGTAAGGAAGTCACTTTCATGGACTGAATTGAAATTGTAAATCAAACAGCAACAAAAGAATTGTAAAGCATGTTAAAAGGTAATTGTGTCAGTGGTCCCTAAGACTACCATCAGGCTCCTCAATTTTCTAGAAGGACTATAAGGTTCAGAAAAGCTGTTATACTCATGACTGTGGCTGATAAGTGAAGGGATACAAATTAAATTCAGCAACGAAACCAAGTGGATGGGAGAAGTCCAACAGTTACTTAGGCATGTTCAGTTCTCCCATAATGTGTTACAAGATCTATAAAGTTTTGTCAACCAGGGAAACTCACCCAAGCTTGATGTTTAAGCTTCTTATGGGGAAGAGGGGGTCACTCATGAAGGAATACATTTCCTGCATGACTGACCCTAGCTACTCAGACTCCAGTCACCCAGAGCAAAAATATATTTTCACCACAAATCAGACTGTTAGCAGAGACTGTCTGATCAAATGATTACCACATAGTCCAAGGCCTCCAGCATATAATACTCTTATCAGAAAGAATATTTTGAGGGCTTAGAGCTCATGGCCCAGGAGCTGGTAAAGTGACAGTCTTGAAGACTGGTCTTTCCTGTAAGTGTGTAAGGTTTAGGCAACCAAGCTTTGCTGAGTTTAACCTTTCCTGAACAAAGAGAAAGAGCAAGCTTGGAGAAACAAAGCACACATATGAACCATACTCAGATATGAAACAATTGTTTCAATTATGAGACAGTGAATTTAAAATAACTATGATTAACATGCTAACGGATCTAATGAAAAAAAGATAATATGTAAGAACAGATGAGTGTCTCAAGAGGAGAGAGAGAAAGTTTAAGAAAGAATTAAGTCAAAATGCTAGAAATAAAAAAAAAAAAACACAACAGAAGTAAAGAATACCTTTGACAAGATTACCAAGATTGGACAAGGGAGAAGAAAGAATTAATAAGCTTGAATCAAAACTTCCCAAGTTGAAATTAAATAGAAAGAAGAAAGAGAATAGAAGCAGGGGGAAGTGACATAAGCAAAAATGGCAAAGCCATTTTTGGATCTATGAGTGACTATTTATCCCAAGAAACACTAAAATCCTGCCCCCCCCAAATTATCAGAATTTATCATAATTGTGTAACATAGAGGCATAAAACATCCAGGTGGAAGCTTAACAAAATGAAAGTGTAATGAAACATGGTAGGAGAGTTTTGAGGTATTTTAAGTTACTCTTGTTCTACTCTATTGCTCTGATGCAGTGGTCATCCTGAAAATGGAATCATGCATTCCTGTTAGGGGAAACTAGTTCTTTTTTTTAAATTTAAATTCAATTAGCCAGTGTGTAGTACACTATTAGTTTCAGATGTAGACTCAGTAATTTCTTGGTTGCATATAACACCCAGTGCTCATCACATCATGTGCCCTTCTTAATGCCTGTCACCTAGTTACCCCATCCCCCCAACTGCCTCTCCTCCAGCAACCCTCAATTTGTTTCTTATAGTTAAGAGTTTCTCAAGGTTTGTCTCCCTCTCTGATTTCTTCCCATTCAGTTTTTCCTCCATTCCTCTATGATCCTCTGGGCTATTACTCATATTTCACCTATAAGTGAAACCATATGATAATTTTGTTTCTCTGATTGACTTATTTCACTCTACATGATATCCTCCAGCTTCATCCAGGCCAAAGTAAAAGTTAAGATTTCATCCTTTTGATGGCTGAGTAATATTCCATTTTGTGTGTGTGTGTGTGTGTGTGTGTGTGTGTGTGTCACATCTTCTTTATACATTCATTTATCAATGGATATCTGGACTCTTTCCACAGTTAGGCTCTTGTAGACATTGTTGCTATAAACTTAGTGGTGCAGGTGCCCCTTCTGATGACTACATTTGTCTCTTTCAGGTAAATGCCTAGTAGGGCAATTGTTGGGTCATAGGGAAGCTCTATTTTTAACTTCTTGAGGAACCTCCATACTATTTTCCAGGTGTCTGTATCAGCTTACATTCCCACCAACAGTGTAAGAGGGTTCCCATTTCTCCATGTCCTCACCAAAATTTGTTGTTTCCTCTATTATTAATTTTAGCCATTCTGACTTGTGTGAGATGGTATCTCATTGAGATATTGATTTGTATTCCCTGCATACCAAGTGATGTGGATAATTTTTCATGTGTCTGCTGGCCAGCAATTGTACTACTGGTATTTACCCCAAAGATAGAAATGTAGTGATTGGAAGGGCCTCCTGGACTCCAATGTTTATAGCAGTAATGTCCACAATAGCCAAATTATGGAAAGAGCCCGGACATCCATTGATAGATGAATGGATAAAAAAGATGTAAGATACGCACATCTTTTGATTGAATGGGAAAAAAAAAAGATTGAGATATGCACACGCACACACACACACACACACACACACACACACACTGGAATATTACTCAGCCATCAAAAAATTGAAATTTTCACAGCAATGTGGATGGGATTGGACAGTATTATGTTAAGTGAAAAAAGCCAATCAGAGAAATATAATTATATGATTTAATTCATATGTGGAATGT
Source organism: Neogale vison (assembly GCF_020171115.1). Taxonomy (NCBI): domain Eukaryota; kingdom Metazoa; phylum Chordata; class Mammalia; order Carnivora; family Mustelidae; genus Neogale; species Neogale vison. The sequence goes on along the minus strand of NC_058093.1, from coordinate 113,711,300 downwards.
AAGAAACAAAACAGATGAAAATAGGGGAAGGGAAGGAAAAAAAAACAAGACAAAATCAGAGAGGGAGACAAATCATGAGATATCCGTAATTATAGGAAGCATAGTAAGGGTTGATGGAGAGTGAAGGTCTGTGGGGGGATGGAATAACTAGGTGAAACTCATCAAGGAAGGTACTTGATGTAATGAACACTGGGTGTTATATGCAATGATGAATCATTAAACCCTACGTCTAAAATGAAAAATACTTTATGTTGATTAACTGATTTTAAATAAAATTTAAGATTGATTTTTAAAAAGGCAATGCAAAAACAATTCATTGTAAACCTATATTAATGGGTAGGCAATGTACAAAGATATATTTTGTGAAAATAACCAAAAGGGGAGATATGGGGATTAATAGAGTTGACTTTGTGTATACTATCAAAGCTAAATTGGTATTTATTTAAATTAATTAAATTAAATGTTACAAGTTTAAGGTATTAATTGAAACTTCAGCATAACTCCTAAGTAAATAACAACAATAGAAATATTCAGAAATGGAAATTAAAAGTGAAATATAATGGTGCAATACAAAAAAAAAATAAGTACCAAGGAAAGTTGTAATTGGAAATTGAAGAAAAAAAATGCAATGTAAGAAAACACAAAAATATCAGAAATAATTCTGTCATCATCAGTAGTTACTTATATGTAAATGGATTAAAACTTCTAACTGAAAGGCAGAGATTGACATTATAAATAAAATAAAAGAATCCATCCACATGCTGTCTACAATAATCTCACTTTAAATCCAAAGACACAAATAGGTCAAAATTAAAGTAAATGAAAAAACATTTCCTGCTAATAGTAACCAAAAAGAAATTGGGAGTAGCTATACTAATATTAGAAAAAATAGACTTTGAGTGAAATATTATTATAAGAGTTGAAAAACTTTATATATTAAGGAATGGTTCTGTCACTAAGAAGATAAAGACTTTTTTTTAGAAAGTTAAAAATTTTTTTTATATGCACCCCTATGTTTATTTCAGATTTACAATAGCCAAGATATGGAAGCAATACAAATGACTGTTGATAGATGAATGAATAAAAATATGTGATATATATATATATCACTTTTTTGCCATATGTATGGTATTTTATTTTTTTTTATTAAATTGATTTATTTATTTTCAGAAAAACAGTATTCATTATTTTTTTCACCACACCCAGTGCTCCATGCAATCCGTGCCCTCTATTATACCCACCACCTGGTACCCCAACCTCCCACCCCCCAGCCACTTCAAACCTCTCAGATTGTTTTTCAGAGTCCATAGTCTCTCATGATTCACCCCCCCTTCCAATTTAACCCAACTCCCTTCTCTCTAACACCCCTTGTCCTCCATAATATTTGTTATGCTCCACAAATAAGTGAAACCATATGATAATTGACTCTCTCTGCTTGACTTATTTCACTGAGCATAATCTCTTCCAGTCCCATCATGCTGATACAAAAGTTGGGTATTCATCCTTTTTGATGATATTCCATAGTATATATGAACCACATCTTCCTTATCCACTCATCCATTGAAGGGCATCTTGGTTCTTTCCACAGCTTGGCAAATGTGGGCATTGCTGTTATGAACATTGGGGTACAGCTGGCCCTTATTTTTACTACATCTGTACCTTTGGGGTAAATACCCAAAAGTGCAATTGCAGGGTCATAGGGAAACTCTATTTTAAATTTCCTAAGGAATCTCCACACTGTTTTCCAAATTGGTTGCACCAACTTACATTCCCACCAACAGTATAAGAGGGGTTCCTTATCTCCACATCCTCTCCAACATACATTGTTTACTGTGTTGTTAATTTTGGCCATTTTAAATGGTGTAAGGAGGTATCTCAATGTGGTTTTGATTTGAATCTACCTGATAGCTAGTGATGATGAATATTTTTTCATGTGTCTCTTAGCCATTTTTATGTCTTCTGCCCATTTTTTGACATGATTATATGTTTTGTGTAAATTGAGTTTGAGGAGTTTGATATCAATTCCTGGATATCAAACCTTTTTCTGAATTGTCATTTGTGAATATCTTCTCCCATTCCATGGGTTGCCTCTTTGTTTTGTTGACTGTTTCTTTTTTTTTTTTTAAAGATTTTTATTTATTTGACAGACAGACCACGAGTAGGCAGAGAGGCAGGCAGAGAGAGAGAGGAGGAGGAGGAGGCAGGCTCCCTGCTGAGCAGAGAGCTCGATTTGAGGCTCGATCCCAGGACCCTGGGATCATGACCTGAGCCGAAGGCAGAGGCTTTAACCACTGAGCCACCCAGGCGCCCCTTGTTGAATGTTTCTTTTGATGTGCAGAAGCTTTGATGTTGATGAAGTCCCCAAAATTCATTTTTCTTTTTGTTTCCACTGTCTTTGGAGACATATCTTGAAAGAAATTGCTGTGGCTGATGTTGAAGAGGTAACTGCCTATGTTCTCTTCTAAGATGCTGATGGCTTCCTGCCTCACGTTCAGGTCTTTATCCATTTTGAGTTTATCTTTGTGTATTGTGTTAGACAATGGTCAGGTTTCATTCTTCTACACATAGCTGTCCAATTTCCCCAGCACCATTTATTGAAGAGACTGTATTTTTCCACTGTATATTTTTTCCTGCTTTGTCAAAGATTATTTGACCATAGAGTTGAGGATCCATATCCGAGCTGTCTAATCTGTTCCACTGGTTGATGTGTCTATTTTTGTGCCAGTACCATGCTGTCTTGGTGAACACAGCTTTGTAGTAAAGCTTGAAATCTGGCAACGTGATGCCCCCAGTTTTGTGCTTCTTTTCCAATATTTCCTTAACAATTCGGGGTCTCTTCTGATTTAATACGAATTTTAGAAATGTTTGCTCCAGCTCTTTAAAAAAATACCGGTGGAATTTTGATTGGAATGGCATTGAAAGTATAGATTTCTCTAGGTAGTATAGACATTTTAACAATGTTTATTCTTCCAATCCAAGAGCATGGAATGGTCTTACATTTTTTTGTGTCTTCTTCAATTTCTTTCATGAGTGTTCTGTAGGTCCTCGTATAGAGAACCTTTACCTCTTTGGTTAGGTTTATTCCCAGGTATCTTATGGTTCTTGGTGCTATATTCAATGGAATCAACTCTCTAATTTCCCTTTCTGTATTTTCATTGTTAGTGTATAAGAAAGCCACTGATTTCTGTACATTGATTTTGTATCCTGCCACATTATTGAATTGATGTATGAGTTCTAGTAGTTTGGGGGTGGAGTCTTTTAGGTTTTCCATATAAAGAATGATGTCATCTGCAAAGAGACAGAGTTTGGCTTCTTCATTGCCAGTCTGAATACCTTTTATTTCTCTTTGTTTTCTGATAGCTGTTGCTAGGACTTCTAGTACTATGTTGAGCAAAAGTGGTGAGAGTGGGCATCGTTGTCATGTTCCTGATCTCAACGGGAAGGCTGTCAGCTTTTTCCCATTGAGGATGCTATTCACTGTGGGTTTTTCACAGATGAATTTGATGAAGTTGAGGAATGTTCCCTCTATCCCTCTACTTTGAAGGGTTTTAATCAGGAACGGATGCTGGAGTTTGTCAAATGCTTTTTCTGCATCAATTGAGAAGACCATCTGGTTCTTCTCTCTTCTCTTATTGATTTGTTCATTCACTTTGAGTGATTTGGGAATGGTAAGCCACCTTTGCAACCCAGGGATAAATCCCACTTGTCATGGTGGGTAATCTTTTTAATATACTGTTGGATCCTATTAGCTAGGCTCTTGTTGAGAATCTTAGCATCCATATTCATCAGGGATATTGGTCTGAAATTCTCCTTTTTGGTGGGGTCTTTGCCTGGTTTGGGGATCAGGGTAATAATGGCTTCATAAAGAGTCTGGCAGTTTTCCTTCTGCTTCAATTTTTTGAAACAACTTAAGGAGAATAGGTATTATTTCTTCTTTGGAAGTTTGGCAGAATTCCCCAGGGAATCCATCAGGTCCTGGGCTCTTGTTTTTTGGGAGGTTTTTGATCACTGCTTCAATCTTGTTACTAGATATTGGTCTATTTCAGGTTGTCAGTTTCTTCCCGATTCAGTTTTGGAAGTTTATAGGTTTCCAGGAATGCATGCATTTCATCTAGGTTGCTTAACTTATTGGCATATAACTGTTGATAATAATTTCTGATGATTGTTTCTATTTCCTTGGTGTTAGTTGTGATCTCTCCCTTTTCATTCATAATTCTATTAATGTGGGCCTTCTCTCTTTTCTTTTGGATTAGTTTGGTCAATGGTTTATCTATCTTATTGATTCTTTCAAAAAACCAGCTTCTAGTTTCATGATGCATTCTACTGTATCTCTAGTTCTATCTCTTTGATCTCTGCTCTAATCTTGATTATTTCCCTTCTTGTGTGTGGGGTTGGCTTAATTTGTTGTTCAGTCTCCAGTTCTTTAAGGTGTAAAGACAGCTGGTGTATTCTGGATTTTTCAATTTTTTTGAGGGAGGCTTGGATGGCTATGTATTTCCCTTTTAGGACCACCTTTGCTCTATCCCATAGGTTTTGGACCAAAGTGTCTTCATTCTCACTGGTTTCCATGAATTGTTTAAGTTCTTCCTTAATTTCCTGGTTGATGTAAGGATCCTGAAGCAAGGTGGTCTTTAGCTTCCAGGTGTTCAAATTCTTTCCAAGCTTTTTCTTGTGGTTGAGCTCCAGTATCAGAGCATTGAAGTCCGAGAATATACAGGGAATAATCTCAGTCTTTTGGTATCAGTTGAGCCCTGATTTGTGACCCAGTATGTGGTCCATTCTGGAGAAGGTTTCACGCGCCCTCAAGAAGAATGAGTATTCCATTGTTTTACGGTGGAATATCTATGAGGTCCACCTGGTCCAATGTGTCATTCAATGCTCTTGTTTCTTTATTGATTTTCTGCTTGGATGATCTCTCTATTACTAAGAGTGGTGTGTTAAGATCCCCTACTATTAATGTGTTCATATCAATATGACCCTATCTTGATTAACAGTTGTCTTTATGTAGTTGGCTGCTCCCATATTGGAAACACAAGTATTTACAATTGTTAGATCTTCTTGGTGGATAGACCCTGAAGAATTATGTAGTGTCCTTCTGTATCTCTGACTACAGTCTTTAGTTTAAAATCTAATTTATCGGATATGAGAATCGTTACCCCAGCCTTCTTTTGAGGTCCATTGGCATGAAAGATGCTTCTCCATCCATTCGCTTTCGGTCTGGATGTCTCCTTAGGTTCAAAATGTGTCTCTTCTAGACAACATATGTATGGGTCCTGTCGTTTTATCCAATCTGCAACCCCGTGCTGTTTTTATGGGAGCATTTAGGCCATTCACATTGAGAGTGATTATTGAGAGATACGTTTTTGTTGACATCGTGTTACCTGTGAAATCTTTGTTTCTATAGATTGTGTCCATAAATTTCTGTTCAATTATATTCTTGGGTTTTTTCCTCTTTTATAGAACTCCCCTTAATATTTTTTTGTAGTGTCGGCCTGGTGGTCACATACTCTTAAACGTTGCCGGTCTTGGAAGCTCTTTATCTCTCCATCCATTTTGAATGTCGGTCTTGCTGGATATAGTATTTTTGGCTGTATATTCTTCTCACTTAGTCCCCTGAATACATCTTGCCAGCCCTTTCTAGCTTGTCAGGTTTCTGTGGACAGGTCTGACGTAATTCTGATGGGCCTTCCTCTCTAAGTAAGGAATCTCTTTCCTGTAGCTGCTTTGAAGAGCTCCTTTCTAAAATTATGATTCATCATTTTCACAATCAGGTGTCTCGAGGTCTTTCTAGATTCTATGATCTTGGAGGTAGACCTTTCTATCTCTAGGACATGAACGCTGGTTCCATTCCCCAGGCTGGGAAAGCTTTCATGGAGAATTTGTTCAACTGTGTCCTCTAGTCTTCTTTCTTTCTCCTTCCCCTCAGGGATTCCAATAATTCTGATGCTGGAACGTTTCATGGAGTCATTTATTTCCCTAATTCTGTTTTCATGACGTCTAAGCTGTTTGTTTGAGGCCTCCTCCTGATCCTTTTTCTCTCTCAGTTTGTCCTCTAGATCACTAATTCTATCTTCTGCCTCAGTTACCCTTGCTGTTAGAGCATTTAGATTAGATTGGAACTCATTGAGAGCATTGTCAACATCTTCCCTGGTGGCTTTCACTTCTGCCCTCATCAATTCCACTTTTTTCATTTAAGGCTTTTTCCATCCTTGCCATTGCCTGGATAATTTTCAGCCTGAATTCCCTTTCTGACAGACTGTTTATGTCCATATCCAATAGCTCTGATGGAGAGGGCACAGTTTCTGAATGTATCATCTGTGGTGTAGGCAACGTTCACTTAGAATTTATCTGAGCAATGGTGGGGACCAAAAAGAAATAAAAAGGAAAAAAAAAAGCGGGAGAGAGAGACAGGGGGGAAAAAAAGAAAGAAAGAAAAGAGAAAAGAGAATACCCATCCCGAATGCGCCCCAAAGTTAAGATTTATAATGTGTACAAACAAATACAGACAAACAACAAGACTGACAAAAGTGGATGATTAAAAAATAGTAATAAATTAATAAAAAAAGAGCCAAGCTAAAATGAACCCCAAGTATAAGATTTATATACTAAGAGAACAAAGACAAATACACAGAAATACTGACAGAAGAAAAAGATGTGAGGGTGGTTATAAATTCTCAGTGTGGGCGAGAAAGGTTATTTTGATTCTTTCTATATGTATCTTGATATCTTTGTTAAAGGAGTCATCTTTCCTGAGCTCAGGTGGGATTAATGGGGTAGCATTGATTGGGAAAAGGGCATTACCTTGAAGCTTATCTCTATATGAATATTTGAAAAAAATAAAATATAATAAAAAATTAAAAAATAGAAAAGAAAATGAAAAACACGGGTATATGTATCAAAAAAGGTCAAGTTAAAAGGTTATATGGGATTTGCTGTGCTGAACATCTCATTGTGATGGTCAATAGGTTATAAAAATATTAGAAAATTTGAAAAGAACAAGAGTAGTGGGAATGAATTAGAAATAAATTTGTATCTATGAAGTAGTGGTGACTGTCCTCTTATTGTTCATTTTGTTGTTTGTTTGTTTGTTTGGCTGGCTTTCTGGGGGAGGGGCCTGCACGTGGTTTTTCTGGCAGTCTTGCTAGTGTTGAGTCCTCCTGCCCTGGATCAATGTGCTGGGCTCTGAGGAACCGGTTTTTCAGGCTTTTGTTCTCTGGAGGTTTTATTTTTTTTTCTCCTCTTGGCAGCTTTTGGTGGCTCTTTGGAGATTTAGAGTAAAGCAAACTGTACCCAGACCTCCATCTCAGAGAGAAACCTCAGTCTCTGGGTTCTCCAGAGCACATAAATTCCCCCACTGCCACTGGCAGAACACACTCCCAGTCACACTCTCAGGGGTCAGAGCAATTCCCACTTGTACCAAAAACCATGAAAAATACTACTCCAGAGAGCTGGTTTTCAGTGGCTCCCTCCACCATGGCTGTCTGGACAGGTCCAGACCACCAGAGAGGTCCCAACCTCTGAGATAGCACACTGAGATTTTCATGCTTGCCTGGGCTGGGATTGTTCAGAATCTCCCAGTACTAGAATGCATTAGCTAGTGTCTGCATGAACCTCTCTCAGGGGAGGGTGTGGAGTGTGACTCAGACCCCAGTTGTGCAGCTGACATAAGTAGTGCAAAAGGCTATGGTTCTAGAGAGTGCTGGCTGGTGTCCACACCAGACTCTCTCACACGCATCACCACCCAGATGCTCTCACGTGCGCCAGTGTCTCAAGGACCAAGACCTGGTTTCTTCACTGCACTGTCTTGGACTCAGCCCCAGCAGTGGCCTTTCTGGGTCTGTGGGCTTAAGCCCCTGTCCCTAACCACCCAATTCCACCAATTTCCCCACAAGATCTTTTGTTCTTTTTGAGTGCTTTTAACCAGACTCCAAGTTAATGCTGGTCCCCAATCACAGGGACTGTCATATTGGGTTATTACTTTCCAATGGGTAGCTTCTGGTGGCTCCCTCCCCCTTTTGTTTATCTTCTGATATTAGTCCAATGTCCCACTCTGCTTTACCTGTCCACTGGCATCTTCTGCCCCTGTTAGAGATCCAGAAGTGGATAATTCTGTTCTCAGGCTGATTTCATGGGTGATCAGATTTCTTTGGTAGATAATCAGCTCACTTTAGGGGATCAGTTAAAAAGCACCTCCTACTTCTCTGCCATCTTTTCACCTCAGATATAGCCATTATTTACATATAGATATCTAACAACAGAGTATCAATGTATCTTAAACACATAGTGACAGAAATGAGTAAGAAATAATCAGTTCTACACTTAACAGTAAGATATTTCAATATTCCACTTAAAATAATAGTTAGAGGGTCGCCTATGTGGCTCAGTGGGTTAAAGCCTCTGCCTTTGGCTCGGGTCATGATCCCAGGGTCCTGGGATCGAGCCCCACATCGGACTCTCTGCTTAGCAGAGAGCCTGCTTCCTCCTATCTCTCTGCCTGCTTTTCTGCCTACTCGTGATCTCTGTCTATCAAACAAATAAATAAAATCTTTAAAAATAATTATAATAGTTAGAACCCCTAGAGAGAATAGTAAGGAAATAAAGGACTTGAAAAACTACGGCAGACCAATGAAACCTAACAGAAATAGATAGAACAATTTACCAACACACATTATTTTCAGGTGCACATAAAATATTCCCCAGGATAGAACATTCATTAGCCTGAAAGCAAGATTCAATAAATGTAAAAGAATTGAAATCATACCAAGTGTCTTTCCAACCACAACAGAATTAAACTAGAAATTGATAACAAAAGGAAAAATGGAAAAATCGCAAATATGCAAAAATTAAACACAGTCCTAATAAAGAGGTCAAAGAAGAAATCACAGTGGTAATCAGAAAATGCTTTATGTTTGCCTGTTTCATGTGTGTTGAGTATCAAAAAATGGGAAGAAGATATGAACAGACACTTCTCCAATCAAGACATACAAATGACTATCAGACACATGAAAAAATGTTCATCATCATTAGCCTTCAGGGAGATTCAAATTAAAACCACATTGAGATATCACCTTATACCAGTTAGAATGGCCAAAATTAACAAAACAGGAAACAACATGTGTTGGAGAGGATGTGGAGAAAGGGGAACACTCTTCCACTGTTGGTGGGAATGCAAGTTAGGAGAACAGTGTGGAGATTCCTCAAGAAATTAAAAATAGAACTTCCCTATGACCCTGCCCTTGCACTCCTGGTTATTTACCCCAAAGATACAGATGTCGTGAAAAGAAGGGCCATCTGTACCCCAGTGTTTATAGCAGCAATGGCCATGGTTGCCAAACTGTGGAAAGAACCAAGATGCCCTTCAACGGACGAATGGATAAGGAAGATGTGATCCATATACACTATGGAGTATTATGCCTCCATCAGAAAGGATGAATACTCAACTTTTGTAGCAACATGGATGGGACTGGAAGAGATTATGCTGAGTGAAATAAGTCAAGTAGAGAGAGTCAATTATCATATGATTTTTTTTTATTTGTGGAGCATAATAAATATCATGGAGGACAAGGGGTGTTAGAGAGGAGAAGGGAGTTGTGGTAAATTGGAAGGGGAGGCGAATCATGAGAGCCTATGGACTCTGAAAAACAATCTGAGGGGTTTGAAGTGGTGGGGGTGTGGGAGGTTGGGGTACCAGGTGGTGGGTATTATAGAAGGCACGGATTGCATGGAGCACTGGGTGTGGTGAAAAAATAATGAATATTGTTTTTTCTGAAAATAAATAAATTGGAAAAAAAGGTATGAATGTTAACTCTGAGCTTGTGACATATGGCCTGTATTATACTGAGATATGTTCCTCCTATGTGTAATATGTTAGGAGTTTTTATCACAAATGAATGTTGAATTTTGTCAAAAAAATAAAAAAAAGAAAAGAAAATACTTTATGATGGGGTGTCTGGATGGCTCAGTCAGTTAAGCATTTGCCTTTGGCTCAAGTCATGATTCCAGGGTCCTGAGATTGAGCCTCAAATTTGACTCCCTGTTCAGTGGGGAGTCTGCTTCTCTTTCTACCTCCTCCCCACCATTCATGCTCACTCCCTCTCTCTCACACGCAAAAATAAATAAATAAAAAATCTTAAAAAAATTTAAAGAAAAGGAAAATATTTCATGATGAATAAAAGGAAGTCACAGGATACCAAAACAAATGGGAAATAGTGAATCAAGTGCGTGAGAGAAATGCTTTGCTGTTAGTGCCCAAACGTAAAGAAAATTCTAATATAAAAACCTAGAAAAAGGGGCACCGGGGTGGCTCAGTGGGTTAAAGCCTCTGCCTTCAGCTCCGGTCATGATTCCAGGGTCCTGGGATCGAACCCCACATCAGGCTGTCTGCTCAGCAGGGAGCCTGCTTCCTCCTCTCTCTCTCTGCCTGCCTCTCTGCCTACTTGTGATCTCTGTCTGTCAAATAAATAAATAAAATCTTAAAAAAAAAAAAAACGTAGAAAAAGAACAACGTGGTGCCAAAACTAGCAGAAGGAAGCAAATAATAAAGACTGAAGATAAACAAAGTTGAGAATATGAAAATAAAGAAAATCAATAATAAAACCAAAAGTTGGTGGGGTACCTGGTGGCTCCATCCATTAAGCATCCAGCTCTTGGTTTGGATTCAGGTCATGATCTCCCAGTCAGGAGATTGAGCCCTGTGTTGGGTCCCCACTCAGCAGAGAGTCTTCTTCCTCTCCACCCCTTCCCTTGCTCATGCTCTTTCTCCATCTCAATCTCTCTCAAATAAATAAATAAAAATTTTAAAAAGTTGGTTTTTTCAAATTATTTACAAAATTGGCAAATCTTTATCTAGGCTTATAAGAAAAAAGAGCATGAATTTAAATTGCTGAAATCAAAATGAAAATGGGCTCTTCACCACAGACCTTAGAGGAATAAAAAGCATTTTAACAGAATACCATAAACAATTGCACTCCAAAAATTAAAGAATCTATATGAAATGCACAAATTTCTAGAAACCTAAAACTACCGACGCCAAATAAAGGTATAAAGAATATCTGAATAGAAATATAAGTAGTTAAGACTTTAAAGCAATCATCAACAATCTCACAAAAATTAAAGGTTAGGACCAGAGGAGTGCATTGGTGAATTCTACCAAATATTTAAATATGACTTAATACCAATGCTTCATAAACTGTTCCAAGATATAAAAGAGGAGGTAACATTTCTCAACACATTCTATGGATTCAGAACTACCCTAACACCAAAGACAAACCAATACATCACAAGAAAAGAAAACAACAGGTCAATATCTCTATGAATATAGGTGCAAAATTTTCAACAAAGTACAAGCAAAATGAATACAGCAGCACATCAAAAACAATTATATGTCATTACCAAAAAGTGTGTTTTTCTAGGAATGTAAGGATAGTTCAGCATATGAAAATCAATCAGTATAATACACAACATTAACAGAATAGAGGAAAAAGCTTCATGATCATCTCATTTGGTACAGGAAAGTCATTTGAGAACTCCAACACCTTTCACAATAGAAACACTCAACAAACTAATGATAGAAGAAAACTTCCTCAACATGAAAAGGAAATATATGAAAAATTTGCGGCTAACTTCATACTCAATGGGGAAATACTGAAAGCTTTCCCTTAAGATTGGGATCATAATCATGATACTTATTTTTGGTATTTCTCTTTTTTCTCAAGTTTTTCTTTAAATTCCAGTTAGTTAAATACAGTGTAATTCTATTTTCAGGTATAGAATTTAGTGTTCCATCACTTACATACAATGCCCAGTGCTCATCACAAATGTCCTCCTTTATATCCGTCATACTTTTAACCCATGCCCCTGCCCACCTCCCCTCCAATAACACTCATTTTGTTCTCTATAGTTAAGAGGATATATGATGGTTTACCTCTTTTCACCTACATGTTCATCTGTTTTGTTTCTCAAATTCCACATATGAGTGAAATCATGAGGTACTTGTCTTAATCTAACTGACTTATTTTGCTTAGCATAATACTCTGTAGCTCTATGCACATCATTGTAAATGACAAGATTTCATTCTTTCTTATGAATGACTAATATTCCTTTCCACTATTTGTGTATATGTGTGTGTGTACCACTTCATCTTTATCTATTCATAATTTAGTTATTGTTCATAATGCTGCCATAAACCTCAGGGTGCATGTATCCCTTTGAATTGGTATTTTTATATCTATTTTGAGGCATTTCCATACTGTTTTCCAGAGTGGCTGTACCATTTTGCACTCCCACCCCCTTCTCTGCAAGAATGAAGCTGGACCACTTTCCTACATCATGCACAAAATAAATTCAAAATGGATGAAAGACCTAAATGTAAGACAGGAAACCATCAAAATCCCAGAGGATAATATAGGCAATAACCTTTGACATCAGTGGTAGCAACATTTTTCTAGATATGTCCTCCTAAGGCAAGGGAAACAAAAGCAAAAATAAACTATTGGGACTTCAGCAAGATAAAAATCTTCTATACAGTAAAAAAATCAAAACTAGGGGCGCCTGGGTGGCTCAGTGGGTTAAGCCGCTGCCTTCAGCTCAGGTCATGATCTCAGGGTCCTGGGATCGAGTCCCGCATCAGGCTCTCTGCTCAGCAGGGAGCCTGCTTCCTCCTCTCTCTCTCTGCCTGCCTCTCTGCCTACTTGTAATCTCTCTCTGTCAAATAAATAAATAAATAAAAATCTTTAAAAAAAAAAAAAAAGATTCTCTCTTTCCCTCTTCCGCTTCCCCCCTCCCTCTCCAAAAAACAAACAAACAAACAAAAAATCAAAACTAAAAAGCAGCATTCACAATGGGAGAAAATATTTGCAAATGACATATATGATAAAGGTTTAGTATCTTTTTGATATTTCTAATATTATACTAGAATTTCTAACCAGAGCAGTCAGGTAAGAAGAGATAATTGGCATTAAAATTGGACAGAAAGAAGTGAAACTAAATCTACTTCCAGACAACATGATCTTATATGTAAAAAATCCAAAATAATACAAAAAAAAAACCTTTTTAGAGCTAATAAATTAATTCATCCCAATTTCAGATAGAAGATGAACACACAAATATCAGTTGTGTTTCTATATACTAGCAATAAACAATCTGAAAAGGATATTAATAAAACCATTAATTTATAATAGCATTTAAAATAATAACATACTTAAAAATAAATTTTACCAAGGAGGTCCAGGTGATAAACCACAAAACTTCATTGGAAGAAAACAAAGAAGACCTAAGCAAACAGAAATATCTCATGTTCATAAATTGAATGAATTAATTTTAAGATGGTAAAGCCTCAAAACAACTTACTAATTCAACACAATTCTTATGAAAATCCAAATAGCCTTCTCTGATGAAATGAAAAAGATAATGTTAAAAATTCATATAGATCCCATCTTGTTTCATTAGAAACTCTTTATCTCACAAAACAAACTGAGGGTTGCTGGGGATGGAGAAGTAGGGAGGGGTGTTTGGGTTATGGACATTGGGGAGGATATGGCGCTATGGTGAGTGTTATAGAATGTGTAATCCTGATGATTCCTGTACCCAGGGTACAGGTCTGTAAATACATTATATGTCAATAAAAATAATTTTATAGATTCATATAGAACTAAAAGGGACTCCAAGTAAACAAAACAATATTGAAAATGGGGTACCAGGTGGTGGGTATTATAGAGGGCACGGCTTGCATGGAGCACTGGGTGTGGTGAAAAAATAATGAATACTGTTTTTCTGAAAATAAATAAATTGGGGAAAAAATAAAAATAAATAAATAAAAATTACATGTAAAAAAATGTAGAACAAAATTGAATGACTCACATTTCCAAATTATTTCAGAGCTACAGTAATCACTACAATGTGATACTGGCACAAACATAGACATATAGGTCAATAGAATGGAATCAAGAAAGAATCCAGAAAAAAATCCCATATATCTGTGACTTATATGTATAATTTACCACAATACACACAAAAGAAGGGAAGCTGGTATCAGAAAATATCAGACAACATTTATTTCCAAATTGCCTGATCCAAAGTACAAATGAAGATGATACATTAAACTACTAATAGAGCAGAACAAAAGAAAAAGAATTATTGCAATAACAGTAGACGTGCAAGAAAATTAAATAGTTATATTTGGAATACAGAATCTTCCCTGTGGCAATAGAAAAGAGAGATCTTAAGTTGAGAAATGGGAAAAGTGGCTCTAAATACCAAAAAAAAATGGCTCTTCTGGTACTAAGTAACCCTGGATGAGTCAACTCATTCCATTATTAATACAAAACAAAGCTACATACACATAAAGACAGAATTTTTAAAAGTAGAAACTCACAGATTGTTTGAAGCAAAATAAAACCAGAAAACACTGCTGCAAATAAGAGGAAAATAGAAACACAACATTCTAACATATTTTTAATTGAACTAATATACTTAAGAAGGAACATGATGAAATGCTTTTTTAATTATTATTATGCTATGTTAGTCACCATTCAGTACATCATTAGCTTTGGATGTAGTGTTCCAAGATGAAATGTTTTAACAACAGAAAAGCAATCTTAGAGGATAAATAGACAGGAAGTAGAAAAATGTTGAAAACTCAGAAAATAAATTAAAGAAAGAGAAAAAAATCACTTCAGAAATGGAAACTAAAATTATAGGGAAAACAAAAGACAACCGATATTGAATCTACATAAAGTCATATAAAGAAAATACAAAAAATGCCTAGAAATTTTTAAAGAAATGATGAAAAGATTATCTCAAATGTAATAAATATGGAATATAACCAAATGATATCACAAATAAGTGCATTCACAAGTCTTGGCACCAAAAACAAAGTAGGAAAACAATAAAAACTTTAAACCATAAATTAAAAATCTCACTTTGAGTATGAGGGAAAAAGCTGATTTACTGTGTACCTATATAACTTTGGAAATGAAGGACTCTTCAAAACTAAATGTAAAGAAGATGTACATAAGCATGGCATCCTACATGGTAAAGCTGTTACCTATGGAATATGGATAAATAATTCTGAAAATATTATACATGTATACTAGAACTAAACAATAAATGAATAGCACATGTCGACAGCCATGTTTACACTGTTATACAGGGAGATTACAGACAAGAAATGGGAGGATAGAATGATCCATGAGGTAACAAATATCAGTATAAACTCACATTTAGATCAATAAAAATACAGAAGGATATATCTGTGTGTGTGTGTGTGTGAGTGTGTGTGTGTGCGCGCGCGTGCATAGGTTACTATACAGTCATATATTTCCTTTCTCTGTCAGGTGATAGGTGTCAGCAACACGCCACATTTACTGCACAGATCTTGGTTTTTAATACCACTCTCTAATAAAAGGAATCATGGGTCCTTGGAGAACTGACTGATTCTAAGATTCAGTATAGAAATATACAATGTTAGCTCATACATAACGGTAGGAAAAATAACACTTTTCAGGATCAGAAACAAGAAAAGGATGCATTCCTGGAAATCTATAAACTTCCAAGACTGAATCAGGAAGAAATTGACAACCTGAAATAGACCAATATCTAGTAACGATATTGAAGAAGTGATTAAAAAAAATAAAACTCCCAAAAATCAAGAGCCCAGGACCTGACAGATTCCCTGGGGAATTCTACCAAACTTTCAAAGAAGAAATAATACTTATATTCCTGAAGCTATTTCAAAAAATAGAAACAGAAGGAAAACTTCCAGACTCTTTTAATGAAGCCAGCATTACCTTGATCCTCAAACCAGGCAAAGACTCCCACCAAAAAGAAGAATTTCACACCAATATCCCTGATGAATATGGAAGCTAAGATTCTTGACAAGGTCCTAGCTAATAGGATCCAATAGTACATTAAAAAGATTATTCATGGGGTGCCTGGGTGGCTCAGTGGGTTAAGCCTCTGCCTTCGGCTCAGGTCATGATCCCAGGGTCCTGGGATCGAGCCTTGCATTGGGCTCTCTGCTCAGTGAGAAGCCTGCTTCCCTCTCTATCTCTGCCTGCCTCTCTGCCTACTTGTGATCTCTGTCTGTCAAATAAATAAATAAAATCTTTAAAAAAAAAAGATTATTCATCATTACCAGGTGGGATTCATCCCTGGGATGCAAGAGTGACTCAATCAATTCACAAATCAATCTGATAGAATAAATCAATAAGAGGAAAACCACATGGTCCTCTCAATTGATCCAGAAAAAGCATTTGACAAAATCCAGCATTCATTCCTGATTAAAACAATTCAAAGTATAGGGATAGAGGGAACATTCCTCAACTTCATTAAATCTATGAAAAACCCACAGCGAATATCATCTTCAATGGGAAAAAGCTGACAGCCTTCCCTTTGAGATCAGGAACATGACAAGGATGCTCACTCTTGCCACTGTTGTTTAACACAGTACTAGAAGTCCTAGCAACAGCAATCGGACAACAAAAAGAAATAAAACATATTCAAATTAGCAAAGAGGTCAAACTCTCTCTCTTTGCCGATGACATCATTCTTTATATGGAAAACCCAAAAGACTCCACCCCCAAACTACTAGAACTCATACAGCAATTCAGTAAAGTAGTAGGATACAAAATCAACGTACAGAAATCAGTTGCTTTCTTATAAACTAACAATGAAAATACAGAAAAGGAAATTAGAGAATCAATTCCATTTACTATAACACCAAGAACCATATGATGCCTGGGTATAAACCTAACAAAAGAGGTAAAGGATTTGTACTCGAGGATATATTCTCTAAACACTCCTATTCAATATCGTATTAGAATTCCTAGCTGTTTTAACAAGATAAAAGATGAAATAATAAAAGCTACACATAAGCAAAGAATAAAAACACTATCTTTTTTTACAAACAATTCTGCAGTCAAATGCTCTACCCCTGAGCTATACCCCTTTTCACAAACAGTTCTGAAGTTCATCAATAAACTCCCAAAGAAACAACAAATAATTATTGTAAGAAGTATAGCAGAAGTACAGAAAATAAGTTAAACATACAAAAATAAATTGCTTTTGTGTCTATCAGAAATAAAGCACTGCAATCTTAATTAGAAAATAATCTTCACCTTCATTAGCCACAAAAATTAAAATATTTATGTATAAATTTAACCAAAAATATTTACAGGGTTTATATAGAAAACATAAGAAAAATATTGATTAAAAAAATCAAAGAATATCTAAATAACTGGAGAGATATTCCATGTTCGTGAATTGGGAATCTTAGCATTGTTAAGATATCAATTCTTCCCAAATCAATCTATATATTTAGCTCAAACTAAGTAAAAATTCTAGTGTGCTTGTTTTTTTACTGAGACAAAATTAAAATAACATAAAACTAACCATTTTAAAATATATGTATTCAGTGGCATTTAGTATATTCACAATATTGTGTGACCATTATACTCTATCTCTAGAGCTTTTTCATTTTCTCATACTAAAGCTATAGAACTTTTCTACCACCTCAAAACCTTTAAAGAAGTTACTTCTTTTTCCCTTAAAGCAGTTACTTCTTATTCCCTCTCTTTCCATTATCTGGCAACCATTAACTTATTTTCTGTCTCTGTGGATTTATCTTTCTAGATATTTTATACAAATGGAATCATATAATATGTGACCTTTTTTTTGTTTTTTTCAATTCACATGTGCTTGAAGCTAATCCACTGTTGCACGTATCAGTACTTCATTTTTTCTTATGATTAAGTAATATTACATTCTATGAATATATCATATTTTGTTTGTCTATTCATCCATTGATATGTATTTCAGATATTTCCACCTTTTTGATACTGTGAATAGTGCTGCTATAAACTTCTGTCCACAAGCGTTTGTTTGAATATATGTTTACAGTTTGGAGGTATATTCCCAGGAGTGGAATTCTAGGTCAAAAAGTAATTCTACATTAATGTTTTGAGCACTTACCAAACTATTTTCATGACACCTGCACCATTCTACAATTTTGCAAGCAACATACAGAAATTAAAATTACTCCATATCCTCACCAACAAGTTTTCTATTTTTAAATTATTATAGTTATCCTAATATGTGCTAAGAATTATAGTATTATGGTTTTCATTTACTTTTTCCTACAAACCAATTTTCCTAAAAACTAATTTTCCTAAAAATTTATTTTCCTAATGATATTGAACACTTTCCCAAGTACTTTTTGGCCATTTGTATGACTACTTTAGAGAAGTATCTAAGTTATTTGCCCAGGTTGTAATTGGGTTGTTTATATTTTCATTGTTGATGTTTAAGATGTTTCATTGTTGATGTTGATTCTGAGTACTGAAAAACTATCAGATATATTATTTGCAAATATTTCTTCCATACTACAGATTAACCTTAAGTATTTTTTATATTGCCCTTTGATGAACAAACATTTTAAAATTCAATAAAATCTGCTGTACTTATTTTTTTCTTTTTTTTAAGATTTCATTTATTTATTTTTTTTTCTTTCTCTGACTTATTTTATTTAGCGTAATACTCTCTAGCTCTATCCATGTTGTTGTAAATGACAAGACTTCATTCTTTTTTAAGGCCGAGTAACATTCCATTGTATACATATGCTATATCTTCCTTGTTCATTCATCAGTCAGTGGACATTTGGGTTCTTTCCATAATTTGGCTAGTGTAGATAATGTTGCGAGTAACATCAGAGTGTACGTATCCCTTTGAATTTGTATTTTTGTATTCTTTCGATAAATACCTAGTAGTACAATGGTGGGGTAGTACTATTTTTTTGGTACCAAATTTTAATTTACATTGTAATTAATTAACATATAATGTAATACTGGTTTCTGGAGTAGAATTTAGTGATTAGTCACTTACATATAACATCCAGAGCTCATCACAAGAAGTCCCCTCCTTCATACCTATCATGGTAGTCATATTTTTAACTTTTTGAGGAACCTCAATACTGTTTTCCAGAGTGGCAGCACCTGTTCGCTTTCTCATGACCAGTGCAAGAAGGTTCTCCTTTCTCTGCACACTCACCAACACCTGTTGTTTCTTATGTTGTTGATTTTAGCCATTCTGACAGGGGTGTGGTGACATCTCATTGCAGTTTTGATTGGTATTTCCCTGAAGATGAGTGATTTAAGTATCTTTTCCTGTGTATGTTCACTATCTGTATACCTTCTTTGGGAAAATGTCTATTCCTGTCTTTTACCCATTTTTTAACCTGGATTATTTCTGTTTTGTTTTTTTATTATGTTCAATTAGCCAACATATAGTTAAGTACATCATTAGTGTTTGATGTAGTGTTCAACGATTCATTAGTTGCATATAATAATCAGTGCTCATCACCACATGTGCCCTCCTTAATTATTTTCAGGGTGTTCACTTTTATAAGTTCTTATATCTTTTGATATCAGCCCTTTATCAGATATGTGATTTGCAAATGTCTTCTCCCATTCTGTAGATTGCCTTTAGTTCTGTTATTTCCTTCATTGTTCAGAACCTTTTGATTTTGATGAAGTCCCAGTAGTATTTTTGTTTGCTTTCTTTTTTAAATTTATTTTTTATTTATTTTCAGCATAACAGTATTCATTATTTTTGCACCACAACCAGTGCTTCATGCAATCCATGCCCTCTATAATACTCACCACCTGGTACCCCGACCTCCCTTCCCTTGCCCCTCAAAACCCTCAGATTGTTTTTCAGAGTCCATAGTCTCTCATGGTTCACCTCCCCTTCCAATTTCCCCCAGCTCCCTTCTCTCTATCTCCCCATGTCCTCCATGCTATCTCAAGTAGGCAGAGAGGCAGGCAAAAAGAGAGGGGGAAGCAGGCTTCCCACTGAGTGGAGAGCCCAATGCTGGGCTCGATCCCAGGACCCTGGGATCATGAACTGAGCTGAAGGCAGAGGTTTAACCCACTGAGCCACCCAAGTGCCCTGTACTTATTTTTTTTAATATTTTATTTATTCAACAGAGAGAGAGAGAGCACAAACAGGGGGAGTGGTAGACAGAGGTGGAGGAAAAAGCAGGCTCCCTGCTAAGCAGAGAGCCTGACATGGGGTTTAATCCCAGGGCCCTGTGATCATGACCTGAACCAAAGACAGATATTTAACTGACTGAGTCACTCAGCACCCCAATGTATTTTTTCCTCCTGTTTCTTATATTTTGGGTAACATATTCAAGAATCAATTGCCAAGTCCAAGACCAAGAATAATTGTTCCTATTTTCTCCTAGGAGTTATATAGTTCTATCTTTACATGTGGGTATTTTTATTTTGAGCTAATTTTTGCGTATGTTGTGACATAAGAGCCCAAAGTCATTGTACTAAATGAGCATAACTAGTTATTCTCGCACAAGTTATTCAAGAGACTACTCTTTGCCCTATTGAAAATGATCTTGAGACTCTTAGTAGAGATCCATTGGCCATAAATATATTGATTAACTTCTGGAATCTTAGTTTATTCCACTGGTCTCTATGTCTAGCATTATGCCAGTACCAACCTGTTTAGATACACTATAGCATTACAGTATATTATAGTATACTTTGAAACCAGAAAGTGTGAGTCCTCTAAATTTGTTCTCTTTTTTCAAGATTGTTTTGACTACTTGAGATACCTGGCAATTTTATGTGCCAACAAGCTTTTTTTCACAAATAACAAAAAATTTTAAAGTATATATGGAAAGGCACTGCAGTACCTCTTCTTCAGACCCATAATAACTAACACAATACTGAAGGAGGACAATGTTTGTGGACTCAACTATCTAAGTCTTGGTTTGGTGTTGAGTTTTTACATGAAACAGTAAAGAATGATCCTTGAAAAACAAAAGACGGATAAATGCAACTTTATTAAAATTAAAAAGTTATGCACTATGCAAATAACATTAAAAGCATGAAACAGCAAGACACAGAATGGGAGAAAATATGTGAAAAACACAAATTTAATAAGGGACATGTATCCAAAATATACAAAAAAAATCTTAAAACTTGAAAATAACAAAAGAAACAGCCTATTAAAAAATAGGCAACAACTTATGGAAGGAGACACTGCACATACACTTGCCACATAACCTCTAGCAGTGTGTCCCACCCACAAGTTCTCCTGAGAATTTGTTCACTCCAAGCCTGGCCCTGGGCTCAGTACAAATTTTGTCAATACTTTGTGTGTCTCACCCGGCCACAATGTGCACAGACAACACACCCTGGCTGCTGAGTGCCATGCCTCCTTGGAAGCCACCATATTTGGGGAAGCCAGCCTCGGATTCAGGATCAGTACAAATTTTGCAAACACCACATTCTACCCTTGTGCCTTCTGATCTTGCCCCCTCAGAACTGGCATGCCTCAGTCTCACTAACACCACAGAGAACAAGCACAGTCCAGAAATGGCAGAGAGTCAGTGCAGACATCTGTACTGAAAGAAAAAGAAACTTAGACAAGCAGCAGGACGCAAGCAATACACATAGGAGACTCCCCTGAAGTGCCAGGTTTTGATGAACAGGGGACACTGAACTGCAGGGCACTACAGAACTTCTTCTTTATAACACCATTACTTATAATAATGATAATAATAATAATAATGAGGCCACTACTTTCAAAAGCAGGATACATATCTGACTTTCCTAACATACAGAAACAGACACAGAGAGATAGACAAAATGAGGAGACAGAGTAATGTATCCCAAAGATATAAGGACAGAAAGAACAGGACAAAAATACAGAGGAAATCTAAGAAAAACAGAAATAAGTAATAAGCCTGATGAAGAATTTAAAGTTACTCACCAGACATGAGAAAAGAATGGAGAATATCAGTGAAGCCCTTGACAAAGAGATAAAAAATATATCAGAGGGGGGGACAAGATGGCGGGGGAATAGGAAGAGGCGCCTTTTCAGCTGGTATCCCAAAGTGAGCTGATTACCTACCAAAGAACTCCAATCACCCATGAAATCACCCTGAGATCAGAATTATACACGTCTGGATCTCTACAGGAGCAGAAGACCCCAGTGGCAGGTAAAGCGGAATGGGAACAGCGGACTGATATCGGAAGATAAACAAAAGGGGGAGGGAGCCACCAGTGGCGACCGGTGGGAAAGTAATACCCCAATACGAGCGAGAATGTCCTGCGTCTGGGGACCAGCATTAACTTGGAGACTGGTTGAAAGCACTCCAAAAGAGCAAAGGATTGCGGGGGGGGGGGAATTGTGGGAATCGGGGCGGCTAGGGACAGGAGCTTAAGTCCCCGGTCCTAGACGGCCTCCCCGGCGCTGAGGCAGAGATAGTGTGGTGGAGAAACCAGCTCCTGGTCCCTAAGCTGCCAGCGCGCCCCAGAGCGCGTGGGTTCCAGCTCCTATGAGGGGATGGGAGCCGCGCCGGTCTGCAGAACGCGCTCTAGCCCTACCACAAAGGTCGACTTATGCCCGCACGTCCCTCAAGCTCCCCTGAGTTACAGAGGCCCAGCCGGTGCTTCTTGACCCGCGCCATTGTTTCAAAGTCTAAGCCCCGCGCGCGAAACTCTTCCCCTGACAGAGGCGCGCAAAAGCCCAGCCTGGGGCTTACGGATCAGCACACCATTCTTAGTGCCCCAGAGGCGCGTCAGACACATAGCCGCCTCTGAAAAGAGGTGCGCGCAAGCCGGGCACTCCCAGCCCGGGCCGGCGGCAAAATCTCAGTGTGCGATCGCTGCTTGGAACCTCTCTGGTGGTCGGGAGCTCCCAGACAGCCACCACTGCCTTGGCTTTGGGTACAAGCAAAAGATCCTGCGCCCCCAGGGTCTGCAACTTGGAACCTGCGCTGCCAGTGCCCAAGGGGGAATTTACTCAGCTTCTGCACCCAGACTGAGTCTTCTCTCTGAGAGGGAGATCAGGGTGCTGTTTGATTTCTTCTAATACTACAAAAACCATCAAAGGCAGTCAAGGTGAGAAGGAAAAAAGTGAACAAGCAAAAACACCGCCAGAGAACAAAAGCCTGAAAAAAACCAGTTTCTCCAGAGCCCACCCCCTTGAGGGGGGCGGGGGGAATCAACTTAGGAAACATCATTGACTGACAGCCACGTGGCAGGCCCCTCCCCCAGAAAACAAACCAAGAAAGAAAAAAAAAGGACTACAAGAGAACAACCACTACTTCATAGGAAAACTTGTATTGTTCACTCGTTTCCACTATTCCGGTTCATATTTTATTTTTTTTACACATAGGTAATTTTTTTAACCTATTTACCATCACAGCGAGCTGTACAGTACATCAAATTCCATAATACCTTTCTAACCTGAACTTTTTGATACATACACCTATGTTTTTCTTTTGCATTTTTATTTTTTGAATTCCTTTTTTTTTAATTTTAGTTTATTTAGTCTAGTATATTCCTTTTTATTTGTATCCTCTAATATTCACATAGAGTTAACTTCAAAGTAATCCACTTACCCCAATCAATACTACCCCTATAGGTAAACCAATTTTTAATCCCCTTTATCTTAGGAAAGATGATTCCTTTAACAAAGACATCAAGATACATCCAGGGAGAATCAAAACAACCTTTCTCGCACATACTGAGAATATATAAGAACTCTCCCATCTTCTTCCACCAGTGTTTCTGTGTTTTTTGTGTTTGTCCTGATAGCACATAAATTTTACACTTGTGGTTCTTTTTGACGAGGTTCTTTCTTTATTTGCATATATATATATATATCTTTTTTCTTCTTTCTCTTGCCATATAATTGATTCAGTCTTTTTATCTCTTTTTGTTTGTCTACTTCATAAATCTTACCTTGGGCCCCATCTCGGCTGAACCTTCTCTTTCATCTTCCCTTTCTTTCCTGTCTCTCTCTCTCTCTCTTTTTTTCTTTTTCTTTTTCTTTTTCTTCTTTTCCTTTTTTTTTCCTTTTTTTTCTTTTCTTTTCTTTTGTCTCTCGTTTGGGTGGGGAATCATGATTTCTCAGAAGTGTTCCAGGGTGCACCTTGACTGCACCAGAGTTGATACATCCAGCTACATCTGTTCAGTCTTCTCCCACCAAAATGACTAGGAGGAGGAATGCCCAACAGAAGAAAAATACAGAGGATGGACTTTCTGCAACAGAGCTAACGGCTATCAACATAGACAATATGTCGGAAAGAGAATTCAGGCTAACAAATATCCAGGCAATAGCTAGGTTAAGAGAAAGCCATGGATGACCAAACAAAATTGATTAGGGCCGAACTGAAAGTGACCAGACAGATGTTCACAATGTTAGGGCGGAGCTTAAAGCTACCAGGGAGGAGGTCCACAATGCTCTCAATGAGTTCCAATCTAATCTAAACTCTCTCAAAGCTAGGGTAACTGAGACAGAAGATAGAATTAGTGATCTGGAAGACAAACAGATAGAGAGAAAGGATAAGGAGGAAGCCTGGAACAAACAGCTTAGATCCCACGAAAGCAGGATCAGGGAAATAAATGATGCCATGAAGCGTTCCAACGTCAGAATTATTGGAATCCCTGAAGGGGAGGAGAAAGAAAGAAGTCTAGAATATATCGTGGAACAAGTCCTTCATGAAAAATTTCCGAATCTCGCAAATGGAACCAGCGTTCATGTACTAGAGGCTGAACAGTCTCCACCCAAGATTATACATTTCAAAAAAAACATCACGACACCTGGTAGTCAAATTGAGAAATTATAATTGTAGGTATAAACTCTTGAAAGCCTCCAGGGCAAAGAGGCTCCTTACTTACAGAGGGAAACCCATCAGAATAACGTCAGACCTGTCCACAGAGACCTGGCAAGC
This sequence comes from Neogale vison, assembly GCF_020171115.1. Lineage (NCBI taxonomy): Eukaryota > Metazoa > Chordata > Mammalia > Carnivora > Mustelidae > Neogale > Neogale vison. The sequence continues at coordinate 113,686,546 of NC_058093.1, read as the reverse complement.
CAGAAGAGGCTGGCAAGATATATTCAGGGCACTAAATGAGAAGAACATGCAGCCAAGAATACTTTATCCAGCAAGACTGACATTCAAAATGGATGGAGAGATAAAGAGTTTCCAAGACCGGCAAGGCTTAAAAGACTATGCAACCACCAAGCCAACACTGCAGGAAATATTAAGGGGGGTTCTATAAAAGAGGAAAAATCCCAAGAATAGCATTGAACAGAAATATAGAGACAGCCTACAGAAAGAAAGACTTCAAAGGTAACTCGATGGCAATAAAAACGTATCTATCGATAATCACTCTCAATGTGAATGGCCTAAATGCACCCATAAAACGGTACAGGGTTGCAGATTGGATAAAACGACAGGACCCATCCAAATGCTGTCTACAAGAGACCCATTTTGAACCTAAAGATACATGCAGACTGAAAGTGAAGGGATGGAGAAGCATCTTTCATGCCAATGGCACTCAAAAGAAGGCTGGGGTAGCGATTCTCATATCAGATAAATTAGACTTCAAACTAAAGACTGTAGTCAGAGATACAGAAGGACACTACATAATCCTTAAAGGGACTATCCACCAAGATGATCTAACAATTGTAAATATCTATGCTCCCAATATGGGAGCAGCCAATTACTTAAGAAAACTGTTAATCAAGATAAAGAGTCATATTGATATGAATACACTAATCGTAGGAGATCTTAACACGCCTCTTTCAGAATTAGACAGATCATTGAAGCAGAAAATCAATAAATAAACAAGAGCATTTAATGACACATTGGACCAGATGGACCTCATAGATATATACAGAACATTCCACCATAAAACAACAGAATACTCATTCTTCTCAAGTGCACATGGAACCTTCTAAGGAATAGACCACATACTGGGTCACAAATCAGGACTCAACCGATACCAAAAGCCTGAGATTATTCCCTGCATATCCTCAGATCACAATGCTTTGAAACTGGAGCTCAATCACAAGGAAAAGTTCCGAAGGAACACAAACAACTGGAAGCTAAAGACCACCTTGCTTAAGAATGCTTGGATCAACAAGGAGATCAAAGAAGAACTGAAACAATTCATGGAAACCTATGAGAATGAAGACATTTTGGTCCAAAACCTATGGGATACAGCAAAGGCGGTCCTAAGGGGAAAATATATAGCCATCCAAGCCTCGCTCAAAAAAACTGAAAAATCCAGAACACACCAGCTGTCTCTACAACTTAAAGAACTGGAAGATCAACAACAAATCAAACCAACTCCACACATAAGAAGGGAAATCATCAAGATTAGAGCTGAGATCAATGAGGGAGAAACCAGAGATACAGTAGAACGTATCAATGAAACTAGAAGCTGGTTTTTTGAAAGAATCAATAAGATCGATAAGGCACTGGCTACACTAATCCAAAAGAAAAGAGAGAAAGCCCAAATTCATAAAATGATGAATGAAAAGGGAGAGATCACAACTAACACCAAGGAAGTAGAAATAATCATCAGAAGTTATTACGAACAGTTATATGCCAATAAGCTTAGCAACCTAGATGAAATGGATGCATTCCTGGAAAAATATAAACTACCAACATTGAACCAGGAAGAAATCGACAACCTGAATAGACCGATATGAAACTCGACCATTCTCTTACACCGTACACAAAGATCAACTCAAAATGGATAAAAGACCTCAACATGAGACAGGAATCTATCAGAATCTTAGAGGAGAACATAGGCAGTAATCTCTTTGATATCAGCCACAGCAACTTCTTTCAAGATACATCTCCAAAGGCAAAGGAAACAAAAGCGAAAATAAACTTCTGGGACTTCATCAAAATCAAAAGCTTCTGCACAGCAAAGGAAACAGTCAAAAAAACAAAGAGGCAACCCACGGAATGGGAGAAGATATTTGCAAATGACAGTACAGACAAAAGGTTGAAATCCAGGATCTATAATGAACTCCTCAAACTCAACCCACACGAAACAGACAAACACATCAAAAAATGGGCAGAAGATATGAACAGACACTTCTCCAATCAAGACATACAAATGGCTATCAGACACATGAAAAAATGCTCATCATCATTAGCCCTCAGGGAGATTCAAATTAAAACCACATTGAGATATCACCTTATACCAGTTAGAATGGCCAAAATTAACAAAACAGGAAACAACATGTGTTGGAGAGGATGTGGAGAAAGGGGAACCCTCTTCCACTGTTGGTGGGATTGCAAGTTGGTGCAGCCTCTTTGGAGAACAGTGTGGAGATTCCTCAAGAAATTAAAAATACATCTTCCCTACGACCCTGCAATTGCACTCCTGGGTATTTACCCCAAAGATACAGATGTCGTGAAAAGAAGGGCCATCTGTACCCCAATGTTTATAGCAGCAATGGCCACATTCGCCAAACTATGGAAAGAACCAAGATGCCCTTCAATGGATGAATGGATAAGGAAGATGTGGTCCATATACACTATGGAGTATTATGCCTCCATCAGAAAGGACGAATATCCAACTTTTGTAGCAACATGGACGGGACTGGAAGAGATTATGCTGAGTGAAATCAGTCAAGCAGAGAGAGTCAATTATCATATGGTTTCACTCATTTGTGGAGCATAACCAATAGCATGGAGGACAAGGGGCGTTAGAGAGTAGTAGGGAATTTGGGTAAATTGGAAGGGGAGGTGAACCATGAGAGACTATGGACTCTGAAAAACAGTCTGAAGGGTTTGAAGTGGCGGGGGTGTGGGAGGTTGGGGTACCAGGTGGTGGGTATTATAGAGGGCACAGCTTGCATGGAGCACTGGGTGTGGTGAAAAAATAATGAATAATGTTTTTCTGAAAATAAATAAATTGGGGAAAAAAAATTTTTAAATGTTAAAAAAAAAAATAGAGCTTCCCTATGACCCTGCCATTGCACTCCTGGGTATTTACCCCAAGACACAGATGTCGTGAAAGGAAGGGCCATCTGTACCCCAATGTTTATAGCAGCAATGGCCACGGTCGCCAAACTATGGAAAGAACCAAGATGCCCTTCAACGGATGAATGGATAAGGAAGATGTGGTCCATATACACTATGGTGTATTGTGCCTTCATGAAAGGATGAATACCCTACTTTTGTAGCAACATGGATGGGACTGGAAGAGATTATGCTGAGTGAAATCAGTCAAGCAGAGAGAGTCAATTATCATATGGTTTCACTTATTTGTGGAGCATAACAAATAGCATGGAGGACAATGGGCGTTAGAGAGGAGAAGGGAATTTGGGTAAATTGGAAGGGGAGGTGAACCATAAGAGACTATGGACTCTGAAAAACAATCTGAGGGGTCTGAAGTGGTGGGGGGGGGTGGGAGGTTGGGGTACCAGGTGGTGGGTATTATAGAAGGCACGGCTTGCATGGAGCACTGGGTGTGGTGAAAAAATAATGAATAATGTTTTTATGAAATTAAATAAATTGGAAAAAATTCTTAAAAAAATAGAATAGATGGAATACATTATAGACTACAGGAAGCAGAGAAACATATCAAATACCTTAAGGATAGAGTAACGGAACTCTATCAAGCTAAATGGATAAGAGACAAAAAGTAGTGCATAACAAAAATAGACTTAGAGAACACAGTGACTCCACCAAGGGCAATAACATTCATATTACAATGATCTCAGAAGGAGAAGAGAGAGATAGGAGAACAGAAAATGCATTTGAAGAAATAATAGCTGAAAACTTCCTGAATCTGGGGAGGGAATCAGAGCTCCAGATTCAGGAAACACAGGGATCTCCTAACAATTCAACCCAGGGAGATCCACACCAAGACACAGAGTAACTAAAAATGGAAAAAAAAAAACCAAAAACAGTGATAAAGAAAGAATTTTAAAGGTTGTAAGAGAAAAAAAAAAAAAACAGGCATACAAAGGAAAGCATATTAGCTGATTTTTCAGCAGAAAAAAATGGCATGATGTATTCAAAGTGCTAAAAGGGAAAATTTCTCAACCAAGAATATTTTATCCAGTAGGATATCATTTGGAATAGAAGGAGATAGAGTGTCCCAGACAAACAGAAGTTAAAAGAATTCATGACTACTAAACTAGCCTTACAAGAAATATTGAGGGAGAATCTGAGTGAGAAACAAAAACCATAATTGAGAGTAAGTAAAATGGGAAATATAAAAGGAAAAATAAATAAATAAAGTACACCTGTAAAAATCAACCAAAAGAAGCACAAAACAAAAGGATATAAAATATGCTACCAAATATATGAAATGTGGAGAAGAGAGAAATAAAGAATGAGATCAACTTTAAGTGACCATCAGCTTAATATAGACTGCTATATGCTGATGTTATATAAAAACCACAGGTTTGGGAAGCCTGGGTGGCTCATTGGGTTAAGGTGCTGCCTTTGGCTCAGGTCATGATCACAGCATCCTGGGATCAAGTCCTGCATTGGGTTCCTTGCTTGGCAGGAAGCCTGCTTCTCTCTTTGCTTTTGCCTGCCTCTCTGCCTGCTTTTGTGTTCTCTCTCTCTTTCTGACAAATAAATAAAATCTTTAAAAAAAAATAGGGTAACTACAAATAAAAATACAGAAATAGATATGTGAAAAATAAAAGTAAGGAATCCAAGTAAATCACTAATGAAAACAAGCAAACCATGATAGAAAAAGAGAAGAGAACAAACAACCACAAAACAAATAACAAAGTGGCAATAAATTCATATCTATCAGTAATTAGTTTGAATGCAAATGGACTAAACACTCCAATCAAAAGGCACAGAGTAACAAATTGCATTAAAAAAATCCATCTTTACATTGCCTACAAGGGACTTATTTAGACTTAAAGATACCTACAGGTTGAAAGTGAGGGGATGGAGAAACATTTATCATAAAAATGGATGTCAAAAGAAAGCCAGAGTACCAATACTTATATTAGGATTTAAAAAAAGAGCTTAAAACAAAGATTGTAACAAGAGACAAAGAGGACACTATATCATAATACAGAAAACAATCCAACAAGGAGTTGGATTTAAAATAACAATTTTAAATTATTAATCCAACATGGGAAAACCTAAATTTATAAGACAGCTAAAAATAAACATAAAGGAACTTACTGATAATATTACAATAATATTACAGAACTTTAACACCCCACTTACAAAAATGGATAGATCATCCAAATGGAAAATCAACAAAGAAACTGGTTTTTAGTGGCACACTGGAAGAGATGGATCTAAGAGATGTATTCAGAACATTTTATCCAAAGAAGAAGATACACATTATTTTCAAGTACACATGGAACATTCTACAGAATAAATCACATATGAAGTCACAAAACAAATCTCAAAAAATTCAAAATATTGAAGTAATACCATGCATCTTTTCCTACCACAGCATTATGAAACTAGAAACCAACCACAAGAAAAAATCTGGAAAGACTGCAAATGCATGGAAGTTAAAAAACACTCTACTAAACAATGAATGATCAATCAGGAAATCAAAGAAGAAATATTAAGGTAAATGAAAACAAGTGAAAAAAAAATAATCCAAAACTTTGGGATGCAACCAATGCTGTAAGATGGAAGTTTATAGCAATACAGGCCTACATCAAGAAGCAAGAAACTCTCAGATAAATGACATAACCTTACATCTAAAGTAGCTAGAAAAAGGAATAACAACAACAACAAAACATAGAAGTTAAACAAGGTGCTACCGCAACCAATGAATGGACCAACCAGGAAATCAAAGAAGAAATAATAAAGTACATGAAAATAAAAACAAAATTGTCCAAGATTTTTGAAATACAGCAAAGGCTGTTAGAGGGAAGTTTATTGCAATACAGGCCTACCACAAGAAGCAAGAAAATCCCAAATAAACAACCCAGTCTTATACCTAAGTAACTAGAAAAAAAACAACAAAAAAAGCAAAAATAAGCAGAAGGAAGGAAGTAATAGTGGATCACTGGGTGTGGTGCATAAACAATGAATCTTGGAACACTGAAAAAATAAAATTTAAAAAAAAAAACTTGGATATCAGCCCTTTGTACCATCATTTGCAAATATATTCTCCCATTCCATGGGCTGCCCCTTGTTTTGTTGACCATTTCCTTTGCTGTGCAAAAGCTTTTGATCTTGATGAAGTCCCAGAAGTACATTTTCACTTTTGTTCCCTTGACACTACAGACACAAGGCTGATATCCAAGATCCATAAAGAACTCCTCAAACTCAACACTCAAAAAAGAGATAATCACATCAAAAAAATAAGCAGAAGACATGAACAGGCACTTCTCCAAAGAAGACATACAAATGGCTAACAGACACATGAAAAAATGTTCATTATCATTAGCCATCATAGAGATACAAATCAAAACTACATTGAGATACCACCTTACACCAGTTAGAATGGCAAAAATTAACAAGACAGGAAACAACAAGTGTTGCTGGGGATGTGGAGAAAGGGGAACCCTCTTACACTGTTGGGAATGCAAGCTGGTGCAGCCACTTTGGAAAACAGTAATCTCTGATGACTATGGATCTATCTTCTCTCGTTGCAACTTTGACTTTTCAGAATGCCATATAAACTGTATCATATAGAATGTAAGCTTTTGAATCTGACTTCTTTCACTTATAATAATGTGTTTTAGATTTATCCATTGATGTGTGTATCAGTCATTCATTTTTTGAATGTTGAGTGGTATTGCATTGTATAGATATACCATGGTTTGTTTATCCATTCAACTACTGAGGGATTTGACTTGTTTCACTTCTTGACAATTAAGACTAATGCTACTATAAACATCCAAATGCAGGTTTTTAGTGAACATAAAATTCTTTTTTTTTCATTTTTTAAGGCATATGATAAGTGTATGTTTGAAATATTAAAAAAAAAAACCCAAACCAAAAGAAAAAAAAAGTCAAACTATTTTCCATAGGAGCTTTACCGTTTTCCTCTCCTTCCAGCAGTATATGAGCCACTTTGGAAAACAGTGTGGAGATTCCTCAAAAAATTAAAAATAGAGCTACCTATAACCCTGCAATTAGAGTAGTGGGTATTTAACCCAAAGATATAGATGTACTGAAAAGAAGGGTCATCTATACCCCAATGTTCATAGCACCAATGTCCACAATAGCCAAACTGTGGAAGGATCTGAGAGGCCCTTCAACAGACGAATGAATAAAGAAGATATGGTCCGTATATACAAAGGAATATTATGCCTCTATCAGGAAGGATGAATACCCAACTATTGTACCAACATGGACAGGACTGGAAGAGATTATGTTGAGTGAAATAAGTCAAGCAGAGAGAATCTATTATCATATGGTTTCACTTACTTGAAGAACATAAAGAATAACACAGAGGACATGGGAAGATGGAGAGGAGAAGTAAGTTAGAGGAAATTGAAGAGGGAGACAAACCATAAGAAATGGTGGACTCTGAGAAACAAAGTGACAGTTTTGGAGGAGAGGGACATGAGAGGTTGGGTGAACCTGGTGGTGGGTATTATAGAGGGCACGTATTGCATGGAGCACTGGGTGTGGTGCATAAACAATGAATTCTGGTACAATGAAAAGAAATTTTTAAAAATGAATAAAAATTTAATATTTTAATAATAAATATATTTAATATATGAGATTTCTAAATGTCTTGTATCCTTAACAGCACTTAATACTGTTTGCACTTTCTAAATTCTGAATACAAGTCCTTTGTCACATTTATGATTTGGAAATATGTGCTCTTAGTCTCTAGTTTTCCATCTTTTGTAGAATGTCTTCCATAAGGTGAAAGTTTTCTTAATCATAATTAATTCTAATTATTTTTTCTTTTGATTATTATGCTTTTAATGATGTATCTAAAAATTGTCACTAACCTAAGGATGCAAAGATTTTCTTCATTTCTCCCCCTAAAAGCTTTATAGTTTGACCTGTTAACTTTAGGTCTATGATCCATTTTAAGTAGTTTTTGTATAAAGTGTGAAGTATAGGCCAAGGTTTATTTATTTTATTTTATATTTTTTTTATTTTAAAGAATACATAATTATTTCAACATAATTTTGGAAAATACTTTCTTTTCTCCATGAATTGTTTTTGAATCTCTGTCAAAACTTTATTGGCTATATTTGGTGGCTTTATTTCTGGACTCCATTCTATTCTGTTGATATGTATGTCTGTCATATCCCCAGCACCTCGGTCTTGGTTACCAAAGCTTTAATCAATATCTCCCTTGATGATTACATTTCCAAGGCGTGGTCGCCAGGTTCTCGAGGAAGACATTTCCTGTGTTGTAGCAAGACAGTGGGACAAGATTAATACATGTGTCAAAGTTGGCAGAGAGGGGACTTGCAATTATAAATTTTCTTTAAAAAAATGCTCTAAACAGCAATGTTCACCATAATGAAACTGTGGAAGGAGCCAAGATGCCCTTCAACAGATGAATGAATAAAGAAGGTTCATATATAACCATATATATATATATATATATATATATATATATATATAATGGAATATTACTCAGTCATTAGAAAGGATGAATACCTACCATTCACACTGACGTGGATGGAACTGGAGGGGATTATGCTAAGTGAAATGAGTCAAGCAGAGAAAGACAATTATCATATGGTTTCACTCATATGTAGAACATAAGGAATAGCATGGAGCACCATAGGGGAAATAAGGAAAAATTGAAAGGGAAGAAATCAGAGAGGGAGACAAACCATGAGACACTTTGGGAAAAAAAAATTGAGGGTTACAGAAGGGTAGGGAGTAAGGAGATAGGGTAACCTGGTGATGGGTATTAAGGAGGGGAGCACCGGGTGTTACATGCAACTAATGAATCATTGGACACTACATCAAAAACTAATGAAGTACTATATGATGGCTCACTGAACATAATAAAAAAAAAATGCTCTAAGGAATGGAAGCTCTAGGGGACTAGTCTAAGGGGACTACAGGCAGAAGGAAGACTAGGGTTTGGTCAAGCTAAGGGACACTTGAAGGATGTCTTGGTCATCTCTGTGAGAAACAATTTTATCATTAAGAACTCAGTGCTCACATGCAAGGGTTTTTGGCAATTATAGATGTCAAACATTTTGAAAATATTTCAGTCAGCAACTTTTCCCCCACTTCTTTCAGTAAGGTTGTTCTATTTGCTTCTAATAGAGTTAGATTGTTCTTTGATATTCTGTATTTCATGTTGGGATTCTTCAACCTCCTAAACTAAAAATAATTTGCTTATATTAAGGTTTACTTTTTGTCTGGTGAAGTTCTATGGATTTTGTAAAATAAATAATGTTATGAAGCTGCTGTATTCATTTCCTAAGGCTTCAAAGTATCACAGGATGGGAAGTTTAACTGACAAATTTCTTTTTTCACAGTTCTGGAAGTTGGAAGTCCAAGATCAAACCTTCAAAAAATTGGGTTTCTTCTGAGGCCAATCCCCACGGCTTTTAGACAGCCACCTTCTTCTTTCTGTTTTCCTCTAGGTTCTAATTTCTTATATGACACCAGTCATATTGGATTAGGGTCCACCCTAATGACTTCATTTTAACTTAATCATCTCTTTATAATCCTGTCTCCAAATAAAGTCATCTTCTGAAGTATTGTAGGTAAGAACTTCAAAATATGAATTCTATAAGGACACAATTCAGCCCATTTCTATTATTATATTAGAGTGTCATGCGGAATAATTATACTGTCTTTAATAATCCCATATGCTTCACCCATTCCACTGCCTCACTGATCCAAACTACTGGCAACCCCAGATTTTTTTAATTGTCTCTATAGTTTTGCTTTTCTTGGAATGTTATATAATAAAATCACACCATATGTAGCCTTTGAAGACTGATATCTTTCAATTAGTAATATGTATTTAAGACTTTTTAACATTTTATTTATTTATTAGAGAGAGAGAGAAAGAGAGAGGGGAAAAGACGGAGAGGAGTATGGGGAGGAGCAGAGGGAGAAGGACAAGTAGACTCAACACTGAGTGTGGAGCCCAATTCAGGGCTTGATCTCAGAACTCTGAGATCATGACCTGAGCTGAAATCAAGAGTTGGATGCTCAACTGACTGAACCACCGAGGTGCACCTGTGTTTAAGATTCATATGTGCCCTTCTGTAGCTTAATACTTCATTTCTTTTGGTTGCTGGTTGATAAATGCACCACAGTTTGCATGCTAATTCACTTACTGGAGATTATCTTTGTTGCTTTCAGCTTTGGGCAATTATGAATAAAGCTGCTATAGACATGCATGAACAGGTTTTCATTTGGACATAATTTTTCAAATCAATTGGGTAACTACCTAAGGCATAGTTTCTGGATTATATGATAAAACTACATATGCTTATTTTCTACCTACATCATGTGTGCTTTGGTTAGATGTCTGTTCAAGTCTGTTGATTAGATTTATTTATTTATTTATTTATTTATTTATTTATTTATTATTTATTTGTTATTTTTGAGACAGGGATTATTTTATTGGCTTGTGCACTTTTTAAATTTAAATTTTATTTTTCTCTAGTATTTTTTTGAGAATTTTTGCATCTATTTCATCAGGGATATTAGCCTATCATTCCTTTTTCTAGTGGAGTCTTCATCTGGTTTTAGTATCAGGGTAATACTGGCCTCATGGAATAGATTTAGATGTTTTCCTTCCCTTTCCATTTTTTAGAATAGTTTGAGAAGAATCAGTGTGAACTCTTCTTTAAATGTTTATAGAATTCCCTCTGAACCTGTCTAGTCCTGGACTCTTGTTTGTTGGGTGATATTTGATTTCTGGTTCAAGTTCCTTGATCGTTACTGGTCTGTTCAAGTTCCCCATTTCTTTCTGCTTCAGTTTTGGTAGTTTATATGTTTTAGAAATATATCCATTTCTCCCAGTTTGTCTAATTTGTTGGCATATAGTTTTTAATAACATTCTCTTATAATTATATTTTTGTGATGTTGGGTTATTTCTTCTCTTTCATTGGTGATTTTGTTTATTTGATTCTCTCTCTCTCTCTCTCTCTCGCTGTTTTTGATGAGTCTGGCTACAAATTTATCAATTTTGTTAATGTTTTCAAAGAACCAGCTCCTGTTTTCATTGATCTGTTCTATTGTTCTTTTAGTTTCTCTATCAATTCTTTTTTTATTATTATTATTCTTTTAAATTTTTTTCAGTGTTCCAAGTTACATTGTTTATGCACCATACCCAGTGCTCCATGCAATACATGCCCTCCTTAATACCCACCACCAGGTTTACCCATCCCCCACCCCTTCCCTTCCTAAACCCTCAGTTTGTTTCTCAGAATACAGTCTCTCATGCTTCATCTCCCCCCTCTGATTTTCCCCAATTCACTTTTCTTTTCCTTCTCCTAATGTCTTCCATGTTATTCCTTATGTTCTTCAAGTAAGTGAAACCATATGATAATAGATTCTCTCTGCTTGACTTATTTCACTCAGCATAATCTCCTCCAGTCCTATCCATGTTGGTACAACAGTTGGGTATTCATCCTTCCTGATAGAGGCATAATATTCCTTTGTATATATGGACCATATCTTCTTTATCCATTCATCCATCGAAGGGCCTCTCAGATCCTTCCACAGTTTGGCTATTGTGGACATTGGTGCTATGAACATTGGGATACAGATAACCCTTCTTTTCAGTACAACTATATCTTTGGGGTAATTACCTAGTACTGCAATTGCAGGGTCATAGTGTAGCTCTGTTTTTAGTTCTTTTGAGGAAATTCCACACTGTTTTCCAAAGTGGCTCATATACTGCAGGAAGGAGAGCAAAATGGTAAAACTGCTATGGAAAGCAGTTTGACTTTTTTTTTTTTTTTTGGTTTTAGGTTTTTTAAAAATATTTCAAACATACACTTATCATATGCCTTAAAAAATGAAAAAAAAATAAACCTTATGTTCACTCAAAAACCTGCATTTGGATGTTTATAGCAGCATTAGTCATGGTTATAGTCATACTCATAGCATTAGTTCATTGCCAAGAACTGAAACAAGTCAACTCCCTCAGTAGTTGAATGGATAAACAAACCATGGTATATCTATACAATGCAATACCACTCAACATTCAAAAAATGAATGACTGATACACACATCAATGGATAAATCTAAAACACATTATTATAACTGAAAGAAGTCAGATTCAAAAACTTACATACTATATGATTCAGTTTGTATGGCATTCTGGAAAAGTCAAAGCTACATAGTCATCAGAGATTAGAAGTGGAGAGAGGGTTTGTTTGCAAAGGGGCAGCAAGAAGGAAAGTTGGAGGATGAGGGAACTTTTCAGAATCCTGAACATAATGGTTTCAAGACTCTATACATCTGCCCAAATCCACAAAAGTGTACTCAAAAAAACAATAAATTTTATTTTATATAAATTTGAGTTTTTAAATAGTAAAAAAATTAACAAGTTTACTCTGGTAACAGCATTATGGACTTCCTGTGGGTGTAAAAAATAAATAAAAGTATCAAATCTGTGAAGGACGTGATTAAATCATCCCTCTTTGAAATTATGATAAGCTACATGAAAATCAAAAAGGAGCTATGGATAAAATCATAACTAAGGAGAGAGAATAACATGTTAACTACATATAGGATCAACATTAAAAAATAAATAGTACTTCTGCACATCAACAATTATCAATTATGCAATAAAAACTTTTCAAAAATAGTTGCAAAAACTATTCATATTTATAGGAATAAATATGTGAAAGACAGTTATAGGAAAATTTAAAAATCATGACTGAAAACATTAAAGAAAGTCTAAATATAAATATCCATAAATTTGAAGGTTTAATATCAAAAAGGTCAATTATTCCCAAATTTATAAATTCAATGACATTATAATAAAAATGCCATAAAATTTTGTGAAATTTGACATGATTCTATAATTTTTATAAAGGGGCCAAAGGGACAGAGACAAGATGGTTTTTAAGAAGAAGAATGTGTGGGGCACCTGGGTGTCTCAGTGGGTTAAGCCTCTGCCTTCGGCTCAGGTCATGATCTCAGGGTCCTGGGATCGAGTCCTCTCTCTGCTCAGCAGGGAGCCTGCTTCCTCCTCTCTCTCTCTCTGCCTGCCTCTCTGCCTACTTATGATCTCTCTCTGTCAAATAAATAAATAAAATCTTTAAAAAAAAATGTTTCAAAAGGAACAATTTATAAAGGAAATGATCAATCATTCTTGACATGTTAAAATACAAACTTACGCAAAAGATATTAAATAATGTAAGAAAATAAGATAGGGAGATTAGCTATACATGTAACAAAAAAAGGATTCATGTCAAATACATATACCTAACAAATAATAAAGAAAAAAAGCAAATAACTCAATAAACAAGTGGGGGGGAAAGATGCGCAGGCAGCTTAAGTGGGAAATAAATGTGGTGAAGTGCTCAGCCAGACCACTAATCCAGGAAAGGCAAATTAAAACCATAATGAGACATAATTTCTTAACCAACAAATTGATTAAAAATGGGCCTGCAATTGCACTCCTGGGTATTTACCCCAAAGATACAGATGTCGTGAAAAGAAGGGCCATCTGTACCCCAATGTTTATAGCAGCAATGGCCACAGTCGCCAAACTATGGAAAGAACCAAGATGCCCTTCAACGGATGAATGGATAAGGAAGATGTGGTCCATATACACTATGGAGTATTATGCCTCCATCAGAAAGGACGAATATCCAACTTTTGTAGCAACATGGACGGGACTGGAAGAGATTATGCTGAGTGAAATCAGTCAAGCAGAGTCAGTTATCATATGGTTTCACTCATTTGTGGAGCATAACCAATAGCATAGAGGACAAGGGGCGTTAGAGAGTAGTAGGGAATTTGGGTAAATTGGAAGGGGAGGTGAACCATGAGAGACTATGGACTCTGAAAAACAGTCTGAGGGGTTTGAAGTGGCGGGGGTGTGGGAGGTTGGGGTACCAGGTGGTGGGTATTACAGAGGGCACAGCTTGCATGGAGCACTGGGTGTGGTGAAAAAATAATGAATACTGTTTTTCTGAAAATAAATAAATTGGGAAAAAAAAGTAAAAAAAATAAAATAAAATAAAAATGGGCCAGGTATACAAAAGTTAACATGACAACACTGGTGATGAATCTGAAGATATCTGGCATATTGAAAGGTGTACCTACTGTGTGATCAGCAAATCTCTCTTATGTGCATAACCAGAATGTGGGCTTCCAAGTGCTTCTTACCTGGATCCATGTAGAAAACCCACTTTATTTACATCATAACCCAATACAGAGGACACGTAGTTGTGCATGATGTATATATGTATGTGTAGTCCATGAAAAATATTTATAATTCTCACATGTGATGCACTGTTATTTTATATTCTATCATGCCACCTTCTTTGTCATGCTTACCTTGACCACTACTTGGTTTTATGACACACAAATAGGCCAAGACTTGCTCTTTGAAAGGCACTCTGACCCCAAAAGCTTTTATTCACACATACTAGGAGGTAAATACAAAAATGTTCATCATAACTTTATTTATAATAAATATTTGGAAACACCTTAAATTACTTCAAAAAATAAATAAAAGAGTATTACCATTTGTACAGATATATAATAAAAGCTTATAACATGCAGTGAAAAGTTTAAAACATATGGTAATGACAAATACCAAAGCTGGAGAGCAGATATTTCTGGTGCACAGGAAGGGAAAAGGCACACACAAGAATTTCAAATGTGTATCTAAAAAGGTTAGGGTCTACAAAGAATATATGAAAAATATGGCAAAATGCTAACAGTTGATGAAGTATATTTTTATGTGCATTTTGTATATTTTGTTACTTTAAAAGAAACAAGAACACAGATGAACTTGGCTCATGAGCAGAGAGACATGTAGTAGTTTGAGCAGGATAATACCATGGAACTGGGTTTTGTTTTGTTCTATTTTGTGTTGTTCTTATCTAAAGGCCTAAACCTGAGAACATCCCCCTGCCCCCCATCTATCAGTCACTTTTCATTTGTTTCATCTGCTTTAATTCTTACCATGATCATGAGTGATGGATCATGACATTCATTTCACAGATGAGGAAACTGAAGGTCAGAAAAGTTAAACATAATATCCTGTCAAGGGCTGGGAGCCCATAGTGGTGGAGTTGGCATGCAAACCTGCCCTCTCAGCACCTAGACTCATTTTCCCAGTACATGTCCTTTTTTCCAAAAGCCAGAAAGAGGCAAGGCTCAGTGCTGGGGTTAACACTGTAATATGTCAACATCCTCCCACTTCTAACACATGAGAAAGCAGAGACTAGTTTCTCTGAAGATCATTTTCTTAGATAAATCATTCAGCATCATAGGATACAGAGAAAGACCAAGACTCACTGTCTCAGACCCAGGTGGTCACAGTGAAGAACTTCACTTGAGTGGGACCCAGAGAATCAGCCTGAGCTCAAAGAGACACACCTATATACAGGAGGCCCAGGCCTGAATCAACAGCCCAAGGATCTTTAGCCCCACAAGCCCTCGAGATGTATTTTCTTCTGTATAAAATGGGAATGTAATCTCTATCTCCCAAGGAAGGTTGATTTGTGGAGGCAATGGGTATAGAAGTACTCTGTGAACTGTAATACATAATACATTTGTAAGGCTATCATCTTCACTTTCTTCTCCAGAAATGCTTAACAGGAAAAACACAGCTAAAGGTATGGATCCATGGCCTCTGTGAACCGCCGTTACTTGGTACTGCTGCCATAGTAGCAAAGCTCATGTTTCCACTGAGCTCCACCTAAGACAGATCCAGCCCATTTTCGCCTTCCCTTTCCCCACCGGACCTCACGGAAGGACTTCTAGTTCCTGCACATGCCTTGACCCTTTGGAGCATTTGACTGTCACCGGTCCTTCTGCCCACTATTGCCCCAGCACTGGGGTTGATCAGAAGGGTTCTGGCTTTGGCTAGAGCAGCTCAAGCATCTTCCTTCAGACCCAATGTAGGTACCTGCTGTTAGACAACATGCCAGGTATCTCTATACATCTCTCTTCTCCCTCTAAGTGTATGAGCATGACAAAAAGTGAAATACATGCTTAAAAGAGATTGGGAGTACAGCTCTAGTGTCTGGGCCCAGGACCCAAGTGAAGTAGAGCACACTCAGCTGTGGGATGATGTGAAGTATGTCCACAATGTTTCCTTATTTCACCCACCAAGCTCAAGCTTCCTTTGCTCCTGGGAGGACAAAATATTTTCCCTAAATACCAGAATATTCTTTAGATCCTGAAATGTCTCTTAAAAATGCTATACTCTCACCACTGCCCCTCTGCCTTAGGATCTGCTTTCTATTACATTATATATCAGTCTGCTAGGGATGTCATAAAAAAATGACAATTCTGAAAGCTGGAAGTCCAATATCAAGGTGTCAAGAGCAGGACTAATTTCTTCTGAGACCTCCCTCCTTGGCTTGTAGTTGGCTATCTTCTCTCTGTGTGCTTACATGGTCTTCCTTCTGTGTGTGTCTATACCCTAGTCTCTTCTTATTAAAAACTCCAGTCATATTGGATTAGAGCCCACCCCAATGACCTCATTCTAACTTAATCACTTTTTAAAGACCCTATCTCAAATACAGTTATATTCTGAGTTATTAGGGATTAGTACTTCAATGTACAAAATTTGGGAGAAAGGACACAATTTAGCCTATATCATTTTATAACTCTCCATATGCCCTGACTTCCCTAGTTGGGCTAGTCACCCCTTTGCTTTCTCCCATGGACCCTCTCCCTTTCTTAAGGTAGCTCTTGGAATGTGCTACAGACACTCATGTGTTTGCACAACACCATTAATGCCCCTCAGTATAACACCAGGCTTTTGCCAGGAAGGTGTTCTCCTTACCTTGGTGCTCAGGGTCCCACTCAGCAGGGAGCAATTATTGGGGAATGCACTGTTGCCTCTGACAGGTGCTGCATGCTGTCAATGAAGCATAAAAGCAAGTTTGATCTTTGAAGTCCATTCCTAAATTCAAACACAAACATGAACATGTTGTGGAAAAACAAACAAAAGTACAAGATTTCGCCTAGGGGACAAGATGGTGGGGAAGTAGGAGGAGGCGCCTTTTAAACTTGTACCCTAAAGTGAGCTGATTACCTTCCAAAGAACTCCGATCACCCATGAAATCAGCCTGAGATCAGAATAATACGCGTCTGGATCTCTACAGGCACAGAAGACGCCAGTGGGCAGGTAAAGCAGAGTGGAAATGGCTGACTGATATCGGAAGATAAACAAAAGGGGGAAGGAGCCAACAGAGGTGACCGGTTGGAAAGTAATACCCCTAATACGAGGGAGAGTGCCCTGCGTCTGGGGACCAGCATTAACTTGGAGACTGGTTGAAAGCACTCCAAAAGAGCAGAGGATCACGGGGGGTGGGGGAACTATGGGAATCGGGGCAGCTAGGGACAGGGGCTTAAGTCCCCGGTCCCAGGACAGCCTCTCCTGGCGCTGAGCAAGATACAGGGTGGTGGAGAAACCAGGTCTTGGTCCCTAAGCCGCCAGCACGCCCAAGAACGTGTGGGGTCCGGCTCCTGTGAGGGGATGGGAGCCACTCCAGATGGCAGAACACACGAACCCTCTATAGAGCCTGAAATGCTCGCACCCCACATCCTCCCCTGAGAGAGGTACACAAAGGCCCAGCTGGCACTCTTTGACCCACGCCATTGTTTCAGAGACTAAGACGCATGCCCCAAACACTCCCCTGAGAGAGGTGCGCAAATGCCCAGCCTGGTGCTTTTGGACCTGCGCTCCGTTCTCAGAGCCTGAGATGCATGGGCAACCCACAGCCTCCCCTGAAAGAGGTGCACGCAAGCCGGGCGCTCTTAGACCCAGAGGGACCAGGCACGTCCAGCCTGGGGCAACGGGAAAATCTCAGTGTGTGATTGCTGCTTGGAACCTCTCTGGCGGTCTGGAGCTGCCCAGACAGCCGCCACTGCCGTGGTTTGGGGTACAGGCAGAAGATCCTGTGTCCTCAGGGACCACGACTGGGAACCTGCTCTGCCAGGGAGAAAGGGGGAACTTATTTGGACTCTGCAGCCAGACTGAGGCTTCTCTCTGAGAGGGAGGTCAGGGTGCAGTTTGTTTTCCTCTAAAACTACAAAAACCATCAAAAGCGGTCAAGGTGAGAGGGAAAAAAAAAAAGTGAACAAACATAAAAACTGCCAGAGAACAAAAGCCTGAAAAAAACCAGTTTCCTCAGAGCCCACCCCCTTGAGGGGGGCGGGAGGACTTAACTCAGGGAACATCATTGACTGAAAACCCACGTGGCAGGCCCCTCCCCCAAAAACCAACCAAGAAAGGAAAAAAAAAAAAAAGACTATAAGAGGACAACCACCACTACTTCATAGGACAACTTTTATTTTTAACTCATTCCCACTATTCTGGTTCATTTTTTTTAATATAGATAATTTTTTAACCTATTTACCATCACAGTGAGCTCTCCAGTACATCAAATTCCATAATAACCTTCTAACTTGAACTTTTTGATACATACACCTGTGTTTTTCTTTTGTATTTCTATTTTTTGAATTTATTTTTTTAGTTTAGTTTAGTTTATTCCTTTTTAAATTTATTTTCTAATATTCATATAGTGTTAAACTCCAAAGTAATCCCCTTTCCCCAATCAATACTACCCCTATAGGTAAACCAATTTTTAATCCCCCTTTATCTTAGGAAAGTTGAGTCCTTTAACAAAGATATCAAGATACATCCAGGAAGAACCAAAGCAACCTTCCTCGCCCACACTGAGAATTTATAACCACTCTTCCATCTCTTTCTTCCACCACTGGTTCTGTGCTTTTGACATTATCCTGATAGTATATAAATCTTACACTTGGGGTTCTTTTTGATGAGGCTCTTCCTTTATTTGCATATATATATTTTTTTCTCTTGTCATATACTTTTATCAGTCTCTGTGTTTGTTTGTTATTGTTTGTATACTTCATAAATCTTACCTTGGGGCCCATTTAGGCTGAACCTTCTCTTTCATCTTCCCTTTATTTCCTCTCTCTCTCTCTCTTTTCTTTCTTTTTCTTTTCTTTTGTCTCTCATATGGGTGGGGAATCCTGATTGCTCAGAAGTGTTCCAGGGTGCACCTTGACTGCACCAGAGTTGATACATCCAGCTACATCTGTTCAGTCATCTCTCACCAAAATGGCTAGGAGGAGGAATGCCCAACAGAAGAAAAATACAGAGGATGGACCTTCTGCAACAGAGCTAATGGCTATCAACATAGACAATATGTCGGAAAAAGAATTCAGGCTAACAGTCATCCAAGCAACAGCTAGGTTGGAGAGAGCCATGGAAGACCAAACGGAATTGATTAGGGCCAAGCTGAAAGCGACCAGAGATGATGTTCACAATGTTAGGGCAAAGCTAAAAGCTACCAGGGCTGAGGTACACAATGCTCTCAATGAGTTCCAATCTAATCTAAATTCTCTCAAAGCTAGGGTAACTGAGACAGAAGATAGAATTAGTGATCTGGAAGACAAACAGATAGAGAGAAAGGATCAGGAGGAAGCCTGGAACAAACAGCTTAGAAACCACAAAAACAGAATCAGGGAAATAAATGACGCCAGGAAAAGTCCCAACATCAGAATTATTGGAATCCCTGAAGGGGAGGAGAAGGAAAGAAGTCTAGAAGATGTAGTGGAATAAGTTCTTCATGAAAAATTTCCCAATCTCATAAATGGAACAGGCGTTCATGTACTACAGGCTGAATGGTCTTCACCCAAGATTATACATTCCAAAAAAACATCAAGGCACCTGATAGTCAAATTGAGGAATCATAATTGTAGGTATAATCTCTTGAAAGCCAGTAGGATAAAGAGGCTCCTTATTTACAGAGGAAAGCCCATCAGAATAATGTCAGACCTGTCCACAGAGACCTGGCAAGCCAGAAAGGGCTGGCACAATATATTCAGGGCATTAAATGAGAAGAACATGGAGCCAAGAATACTTTATCCAGCAAGACTGACATTCAAAATGGATGGAGAGATAAAGAGTTTCCAAGACCGGCAAGGCTTAAAAGATTATGCAACCACCAAGCTGACACTGCAGGAAATATTAAGGGGGGTTCTATAAAAGAGAAAAAACCCTAAGAATAGCATTGAACAGAAACATAGTGACAATCTACAGAAAGAAAGACTTCAAAGGTAAAACGATGTCAATAAAAACGTATCTATCAATAATCACTCTCAATGTGAATAGCCTAAATGTGGTTACAGATTGGATAAAATGACAGGACCCATCCATATGTTGTCTACAAGAGACCCATTTTGAACCTAAAGATACACCCAGACTGAAAGTGAAGGGATGGAGAAGCAAATTCCTTGCCAATGGGCCTCAAAAGAAGCCTGGGGTAGTGATTCTCATATCAGATAAATTAGATTTTAAACTAAAGAATGTAGTGAGAGATACAGAAGAACACTATATCATTCTTTTTTTTTTCAATTTATTTATTTTCAGAAAAACAGTATTCATTATTTTTTCACCACACCCAGTGCTCCATGCAAGCTGTGCCCTCTATAATACCCATCACCTGGTACCCCCAACCTCCCACCCCCCTGCCACTTCAAACCCCCCAGATTGTTTTTCAGAGTCCATAGTCTCTCATGGTTCATCTCCCCTTCCAATTTACCCAAAAGCACATACCCTCCCCAATGTCCATAACCCACTATATCATTCTTA
The DNA here is from genome assembly GCF_020171115.1 of Neogale vison. Taxonomy (NCBI): domain Eukaryota; kingdom Metazoa; phylum Chordata; class Mammalia; order Carnivora; family Mustelidae; genus Neogale; species Neogale vison. The sequence goes on along the minus strand of NC_058093.1, from coordinate 113,665,887 downwards.
AAGGGACTATCCACCAAGATGATCTAACAATTGTAAATATCTATGCCCCCAATATGGGAGCAGCCAATTATATAAGAAAACTATTAATCAATATAAAGAGTTATATTGATATGAATACATTAATAGTAGGAGATCTTAACACGCCTCTGTCAGAAATAGGCAGATCATCGAAGCAGAAAATCAATAAAGAAACAAGAGCATTGAATGACACATTGGACCAGATGGACCTCATAGATATATACAGATATTTTACCCTAAAACAACAGAATACTCATTCTTCTCAAGTGCACATGGAACCTTCTCCAGAATAGACCACGTACTGGGTCACAAATCAGGACTCAACCGATACCAAAAGACTGAAATGATTCCCTGAATATTCTCAGATCACAATGCTTTGTAACCAGAGCTCCATCACAAGGAAAAGTTCTGAAGGACACAAACACCTGGAACCTAAAGACCACCTTGCTTAAGAATGCTTGGATCAACCAGGAGATCAAAGAAGAACTTAAGCAATTCATGGAAACCAATGAGAATGAAGACACTTTGGTCCAAAACCTATGGGATATAGCAAAGGCGGTCCTAAGGGGGAAATACATAGCCATCCAAGACTCTCTCAAAAACATTGAAAAATCCAGAACACACCAGCTGTCTCTACACCTTAAAGAACTGGAGAATCAACAACAAATCAAACCAACTCCACACATAAGAAGGGAAATCATCAAGATTAGAGCTGAGATCAGTGAGGTAGAAACCAGAGATACAGTAGAATGTATCAATGAAACTAGAAGCTGGTTTATTGAAAGAATCAATAAGATCGATAAACCATTGGCCACACTAATCCAAAAGAAAAGAGAGAAAGCCCAAATTCATAAAATTATGAATGAAAAGAGAGAAATCTCAACGAACACTAATGAGTTAGAAACAATCATCAGAAGTTATTATCAACAGTTATATGCCAAGAAACTAAGCAACCTAGATGAAATGGATGCATTCCTGGAAAACTATAGATTCCCAAAGTTAAACCAGGAAGAAGTTGATAACCTGAATAGACCGATATCTAGTAACGAGATTAAAGCAGTGATCAAAAACCTCCCAAAAAACAAGAGTGCAGGACCTGACCGATTCCCTGGGGAATTCTACCAAACTTTCAAAGAAGAAATAACACTTATTCTCCTGAAGCTGTTTCAGAAAATGGAAGCAGATGGCCCTTCTTTTCACGACATCTGTGTCTTTGGGGTAAATACCCAGGAGTGCAATTGCAGGGTCATAGGGAAGCTCTATTTTTAATTTCTTGAGGAATCTCCACACTGTTCTCCAAAGAGGCTGCACCAACCTGCATTCCCACCAACAGTGTAAGACAGTTCCCCTTTCTCCACATCCTCTCCAACACATGTTGTTTCCTGTTTTGTTAATTTTGGCCATTCTAACTGGTGTAAGGTGATATCTCAATGTGGTTTTAATTTGAATCTCCCTGAGGGCTAATGATGATGAACATTTTTTCATGTGTCTGATAGCCATTTGTATGTCTTCATTGTTCATATCTTTTGCCCATTTTTTGATGTGTTTGCCTGTTTCATGTGTGTTGAGTTTGAGGAGTTCATTATAGATCCTGGATAGCAGCAATGGCCACGGTCGCCAAACTATGGAAAGAACCAAGATGCCCTTCAACGGCGAATGGATAAGGAAGATGTGGTCCATATACACTATGGAGTATTATGCCTCCATCAGAAAGGATGAATACCCAACTTTTGTAGCAAAATGGACGGGACTGGAAGAGATTATGCTGAGTGAAATAAGTCAAGCAGAGAGAGTCAATTATCATAGGTTTCACTTATTTGTGGAGCATAACAAATAGCATGGAGGACAAGGGGCGTTAGAGAGGAGAAGGGAATTTGGGTAAATTGGAGGGGGAGGTGAACCATAAGAGACTATGGACTCTGAAAAACAATCTGAGGGGTTTGAAGTGGTGGGGGGGGGGTGGGAGGTTGGGGTACCAGGTGGTGGGTATTATAGAGGGCACGGCTTGCATGGAACACTGGGTGTGGTGAAAAAAAAATGAATAATGTTTTTCTGAAAATAAATAAATTGGAAAAAAAAAAAGAAAATGGAAGCAGAAAGAAAACTTCCAGGCTCTTTGATGAAGCCAGCATTACCCTGATCCCCAAACCAGGCAAAGGCCCTACCAAAAAGGAGAATTTCTGACCAATATCTCTGATGAATATGGATGCTAAGATTCTCAACTAGATCCTAGCAAACAGGATCCAACAGCACATTAAAAAGATTATCCACCATGACCAGGTGGGATTCATCCCTGGGCTACAAGGATGGTTCAACATTAACAAATAAATCAATGTGATAGAACAAATCAATAAGAGAAGAGAGAAGAACCACATTGTCCTCACAATCGATGCAGAAAAAGCATTTGACAAAAATCCAGCATCCGTTCCTGATTAAAACGCTTCAAAGTATAGGGATAGAAGAAACATTCCTGAACTTCATCAAATCTATCTATGAAAGACCCACACCAAATATCATCCTCAATGGGAAAAAGCTTGCAGCCTTCCCACTGAGATCAGGAACAAGACAAGGATGCCCACTCTCACCACTCTTGTTCAACATAATATTAGAAGTCCTAGCAACAGCAATCAGACAACAAAGAGAAATAAAAGGTATCCAAATTGGCAATGAAGAAGTCAAACTCTCTCTCTTCGCAGATGACATGATTCTTTATATGGAAAACCCAAAAGACTCCACCTCCAAACTACTAGAACTCATACAGCAATTCAGCAACATGGCAGGATACAAAGTCAATGTACAGAAATCAGTGGCTTTCTTATACACTAACAATTAAAATACAGAAAGGGAAATTAGATAATCAATTCCATTTACTATAGCACCAGGAACCATAAGATACCTAGGAATAAACCTAACCAAAGATGTAAAGAACTATATTCAAGGAACAACAGAACACTCATTAAAGAAATTAAAGAAGACACAAAGAGATGGAAGACCATTCCATGCTCTTGGATCAGAAGAATAAACACTGTTAAAATGTCTATACTGCCTAGAGCAATCTATACTTTTAATGCCACTCCAATCAAAATTCCAACAGTATTCTTCAAAGAGCTGGAGCAAATAATCCAAAAATTTGTATGGATCCAAAAGAGACCCCGCTTCGCTAAGGAAATGTTGAAAAACAAAATCAAAACTGGGGGCATCATGCTACCTGATTTCAAGCTTTACTACAAAGCTTTGATCACCAAGACAGCATGGTACTGGCATAAAAACAGACACATAGACCAGTGGAATGGAGTAGAGAGCCCAGTTATGGACCCTCAACTCTATGGGAAAATAATCTTCGACAAAACAGTAAAAAATATACAGTGGATAAAAGAGAGTCTCTTCAATAAGTGGTGCTGGGAATACTGGACAACTGTGTGTAGAAGGATGAAACTCGACAATTCTCTTACACCATACACAAAGTTAAACTCAAAATGGATGAAGGACCTCAACGTGAGACAGGAATCCATCAGAATCCTAGAGGAGAACATAGATAGTAATCTCTTCGATATCACTCACAGCAACGTCTTTCAAGATATGTCTCCAAAGGCAAAGGAAACAAAAGCAAAAATGAACTTTTGGGACTTCATCAAGATCAAAATCTTCTGCACAGCAAAGGAAACAGTCAAGAAAACAAAGAGGCAACCCACGGAATGGGAGAAGATCTTTGTAAATGACAGTACAGACAAGGGGTTGATATCCAGGATCTATAAAGAACTCCTTAAACTCAGCACACACAAAACAGACGATCATATCAAAAAATGGGCAGAAGATCTGGACAGACACTTCTCCAATGAAGACATACAAATGGCTATCAGACACATGAAAAAATGTTCATCATCACTAGCCCTCAGGGAGATTCAAATTAAAACCACCTTGAGATATCACCTTACATCAGTTAGAATGGCCAAAATTAGCAAGACAGGAAACATAATGTGTTGGAGGGAATGTGGAGAAAGGGGAACCCTCTTCCACTGTTGGTGGGAATGCAAGTTGGTGCAGCCTCTTTGGAGAACAGTGTGGAGATTCCTCAAAAAATTAAAAATAGAACTTCCCTATGACCCTGCCATTGCACTCCTGGGTATTTACCCCAAAGATGCAGATGTCGTGAAAAGAAGTGCCATCTGTACCCCAGTGTTTATATAGCAATGGCCACGGTCGCCAAACTGTGGAAAGAACCAAGATGCCCTTCAACGGACAAATGGATAAGGAAGATATGGTCCATATGCTCGGTGGAGTATTATGCCTCCATCAGAAAGGATGCTACTTTTGTAGCAACATGGACAGGACAGGAAGAGATTATGCTGAGTGAAATAAGTCATACAGAGAGAGTCAATTATCATGTGATTTCACTTATTTGTGGAGCATAACAAATAGCATGGAGGACATGGGGAGTTAGAGAGGAGAAGGGAGTTGGGGGAAATTGGAAGGGGAGGTGAACCACGAGAGACTATGGACTCTGAAAAACAATCTGAGGGTTTTGAAGGGGCAGGGGTTGGGAGGTTGGGGTACCTGGTGGTGGGTATTATAGAGGGCACAGATTGCATGGAGCACTGGGTGTGGTGCAAAAATAATAAATACTGTTATGCTAAAAATAAAAAATAATTTTAAAAAAAAGTACAAGATTTCAATGCATTTAGCATTCTATCACTCTAAGCTCAAACAAATGAGTGACAGTGTATGTACTGCCACCTGCCTTCTAAGAGATTATGCACCTTCTACCTTGCCTGAGCTGCTGGCTGAGCTGCTGGCTTTCTGACTGACATTCGGCTAAACTCAGCTCAGATAACATCTTTCCTAGAATCTTATCTCCAGACCAGGGATTTCCTTCTAGCAAAGCTTCTTATAATTATTTATGGGAATATTTATCTCTCTCAGAAGTCTGTAAGTTTCATGAGGTCAGAAAACAATCCAGATTCATTCTAGTCCTACCAGCGCACATTGCTCAGCTGGAGATAGTTAAAAAAAAAAAAAAAATTGGAAGTGAATGAATAAACAAGTTTATTAATTTAAAAAAAAAACTAAAACCAAAACCAAATTAGATTCCTCTTCCCTAAGCATACTTTATACCTACTTACATTTACTACTTTATTTTGAGTGTTCCTTCTTCCCAGAATTCACCATTTTGTAAATAACAATTCTAAAACTTATTTTCTGACAGCATGACAATTCTAAAATCTATTCAAGTGTTGCTTTTTTTCTTTTTTCCAGAACCTAAAACTGGGTCTGGCATACATGGTCTCAGTGCATCTCTGATGAATTGCCTTGTTGTAGTATGAAATACTTCCTTAGATCACACTGGATTCATCATCTCTCCTTCCTCTTAATTACAGTAAGGCATTAATGAATCCATTCATTAGTCATTTATTCAATACAGTGCCCAGATCTAACCCTGGGGCACCAAGAAGATATGGTCTTTTTCAGTAAGCCATTTCCAGGAGTGTGAAAGAAGTGTTGTGTAAATAAGCAACAATGCACCCAAGAACATACCACAGGTATCTTGGGAGCTCTCTCTGTAGCATACAGGAAATGAATGAATAGCACCAGGAAATGGACATTCTCCACAGGTTTTAGAGGTTGGTGTGTAACATGCTTAAGTCAATGTGAGCCATAAACTGAACCTTAAGGAGAGCTGAGAGAGGCAGGGGCTGACCGTTGAGGCGGAAGATATGCGGTCTGGGCATGCCTGGGAGAGCCCCAGGAATTAAAGATGGCTGTAGTGCAGAGAGAGTTATGGAACTATGATGGCCACAGAGCTCAAATGCAACCTGAGGTCAAGTCATAACCAACCCTGTGCATCCTTCAGAGAAGCCTGGGGTCCCTTCTGCAAGCACTTATTCTCATTCATCTGTTTTGGACTTATACACAGCACCTACAAAAGTAGATAATAGGAGCACTATAGAATCCCATAGGGAATGGCTCAAAGATAGGAGACATGTGGGGTACAGGGAGAAGCTATATCTGCAGAAGTGGACAGAGGCCATGGCAGGTCTCCAGAGAGTGAAAGACAGGTGTGAGCCCTGGCAGGATGCAGGGGAAGGAGATATGGGAGCTGGCACCCAGGAGACTCCCTGGGGAAAGGGAGGTTTCACAAAACTTTTTGTATTTCTTTTTTCCTTTTAAGTGTTTATTAAACTCATGTAATTATTTGCTTCTTCCTGTTCTGTAGATATTTATAAACTCTCCATTGTGAATCATAAATACTTAAAGGACATGACTGGGCTTTATGCACCTTTATATGCTACAAGTATAAGCACAATAGGGATCCCAGAAAAAATATGTTAAATGCATCTTTTGCATGAGTCGGGGGGTAAACGGCATCAAGTCAATGAGTAAACGGCATCAAATCAATGAGTAAATGGCATCAAGTTAGCTATCAGAAATTATTTTCTTTCAATCTCTTCCTAATTATCCCTTAATCAAAGTTTCAGGAGCCCTAGAATTCTATGCAGACAATTAAGTCAATAGTGCTTGATCCAAAAGGGGCCAGAGAAGGTTTTCACTATGTAGGGGAAAGATTTTAAAATGAAGTTAGAGTAAACAGTAATAGATTTTTATTAGTCATAAACTCGTAGAGGGCAGAGGATAGATGTCGCTATTTTCCACAAAGCACATTCACTTTTACACAGGAGGTCAATACTCGGCCATTAGATGATTGAAAATAGTGGATGAATCAATGATAGTGATAAGGAGGAACAAGGAAATGTGATGAGTAAGATATTTCATTAATGGCCAGAGCCATATGGATAGATTATGTGCTAATGTAAACACAAGGAGAAAGTGTGTTGATTAAACCTCGGTGTTATTTATCCCATCCTAATATATTTAAAGTTCAGGTTCTCGGGTCACTTAAGTGGCTCAGTGGGTTAAGCCTCTGCCTTCTACTCAGGTCATGATCTCAGGGTCCTGGGCTAAGCAGGGAGCTGCTTCCCCACCCACCCCCGACCGTACCCCTCTCTCTCTGCCTACTTCTCTGCCTATTTGCAATCTTTGTCAAATAAATAAATAAAATCTTTTTTAAAACTTTAAAAATAAAGTTCAGGTTCTCAAACACTGGTCCTTTCCTCAATTACTACCCGCAGGGCTACAGTTAATCCCCGGCTAAGGGTATCCTCCAGCACTGCACAGAGAAGAATCTTGAGTCCAAATGCTTCAGGGAGTAGACATTGTGATTGAAATGTGCTGACTGCTTATGGGGGCATTGGAAATGTGGGTCCACAGACAAGTGATTTTGTCAAAACTGCATTAAGTTTTTCAGGGTGCTAGGGTCTGGGAAGTAATTCAGTTATTTCAACTTCTGGCTCAGTGACTCAGTCTGAAAACAACATATTTACTGATGTCTTAGGGAGACTGCATATGAATTCCAACTTTGTTGTTTACAGGCTGAGTGATCTTGCACATGTATAAAGTCTCTGAAATGTAAGGATCTGAAATGTAAGGATCCTTCCTCAGTCTATGAAAAGAGTCTACCTATGGCACTATTTTAAACTATTTAAAGTGCCTATGCACAGAATGTACTCAACAAATGGCATCAAATATTTTCAACTCTTACTTTTCATTGACCTGCTTTGGATTCATGCGCAGCATCTACAGAAAATGGATAGTGAAAGGCAGCAACTTCCAGAATAGACCCACACCATTACCCTGTGTAGTTGAATTTAAAATTGTTCCCAAGATTTCCAGAGAGCAATCTCCTTGCCATTCAGTCAAACACTGATGCAGGGAGTTGATGGGTGTGATTAAGACTCCAAATCAAGTGACCTTAAGAAAAGGAAATTACCCTTTTTGGACCTAACCTAATCAGATGAGTCCTTAAAAGACAGTACTTGAAGGGGCACCTGGGTGGCTCAGTGGGTTAAGCCGCTGCCTTCGGCTCAGGTCATGATCTCAGGGTCCTGGGATCAAGTCCAGCATCGGGCTCTCTGCTCAGCAGGGAGCCTGCTTCCTCCTCCTCTCTCTCTCTGCCTGCCTCTCTGCCTACTTGTGATCTCTCTCTGTCAAATAAATAAATAAAATCTTTAAAAAAAAAGACAGTACTTGAAAAAGAGGTTCAATGCATAAGAAAGATTCAGCATAAGGGACATTTTAATTTGCTGACTTTCAAGATATAAGGGATCTCTAGGAGCTGGGAAAAAGTCCCCAGCTGACTGACAGCCAGAAAAGAGGAACCTCAGTTCTATAGCTACAAAATTGACTTTTTCACAACCACATGGTTTAGAGGAAGATTCTCAGTTCCAGATGAGACCAGAGCCGTGCCAATATCTTAATTTCAGCCCACAAGAGTATGAGCATAGAACTCAGCCATGCTTGGCCAGACTTCTGACCTACAGAACTGTGAGATATATTTTTTTATGCCATTAAGTTTATAGTCACTTGTTATCCACCAGTTGAAAACTAATGCACCCTAGTTCTTCTTTCACAGATTTTACTTGGAAGATAAGTAAATTTCCTATCTTCCAACTCTCACAAAAATTATGTTCCTGGAAGGAGACACCTTAACACAACTATCTTCCTTTAAGACCTATAAAGTATAGCATCATGTCACCAAATGAGCTACACCCTCCTATCTTTTTGCGATGGTCAGTATATTACCTTACATGGCTTTTATAATGGTGCTAATGGTTGTTTTTCCGACAATAAAATTGATGTATGCTTATAGAAAAGTTTGAAGCCACAGAAAAGCAAAAGTAAGAAAACATAAATCATCAGTCCCGCTCTCAGAAGCAATCCCTGTTAATGTGTTGACAGCAATCCTTTTATATATTTGTTTTTTAAAGTTAAAAACATAATATATACTCATAATTTTGTATCCTAATACTCTACCTTGTATTATTTCATGAAAACTTCAAGTGTCAATAAGGTATTTAACATGTTTATCATAACTTTATAATTTTAAAGTTTATTGAATTATCTTACTTATTTTATATTTCTTTTCTCCTATATTTGGGTATTAGATTGATTTAAATTTTAAAAATTGAACTAAACATTTTTCTTGTCTATTAATCATACTTATGTTCCTTAGCACTGATACCTAGAAGTGAAATCACTAGGATGTTTGTGTGCTCTCTCTGAAATAGTGTGGAGTCAGATAAGGGTTGCATACTATTATGAATTAAACAATGATTATGAATCACATAATCAAGTCATTTCAATGCCCTTTACACCTGTACCCCTGCACTTGTCCAATTTGTCAGAGGGAAATAGGGTCTGAAAAACAGGCTGATCTCTGGGCTTCATTGAACTAAAGACTAGAAACCTTGGAACACTGCACCCTGTGTTCTGAACCAGGCAAGGGAGCTGGGAGGCCCCTTCAGCTACATGCACCTGAGCAGAGCAACAGTCAGCTCCAGGGCTGCCAGAATGTTTTCATCGCTCATTAACTGTTAGCATTGCTAGTTCGAATGAGCTGCAGTTTTTGTTGCTACTGAAGCAGGCTGGCAACTCTCTCCTCCCCAGCAGGCTGCCTTCCCAAGCAGCCAGTGTTCAACATAAGTATTCCCCCACCGGAGCCAAAATGCTTACTCTGGCATTCACCTGCCTCTCTAAACCTGCCCTCACTCCACAGCCCAGGGACAGGCAAAGACTTCACACTTCAGTCTGATTTTAATGGTTTCTTCAAATGCAACCTCTTTCTTTCTCTCTCTCTTTCCTCTCTTCTCCATCCTCCCATCCCCCAATCAATGCAATACATAAAGCATAAAATTTACTTCTCTCTGCACTTTTTCAGAATGAGTGCAAATCCCCTGAAATAAGCAGATATTCAATTGTTTTCATGTGATCACCTGCCCATCTGTTTGTCACACGTGACACAAGCTGGGAGTGGGGCAAGGGTAAAGTTCTCTACAGAATACCATCCAAGTATTTGGCTAAGTCTCCAAACAGGAAGCTCTAAGCATGAGGTTACAGGCAGGGTGAAGTTGGGGGATTAGGCTGTGTCTATGTATCTGTCCACAGTGAAAATATAAGGGAATAAATTGTTTCACAGCTCAGTGCTTTGGCTTTGTGTCATTCTTTCATCCCTACTTTTGACTGATTTCCACCTATGCTGCAAGACTTGACCTAGATATTTTCTCCCAGAAATTCTTTGACTTTCCTCTTCTGGGCTCCAACAGCATTTTTATGTATCTCTCACACTGGAGCTTTTTTGTTTTTTTCATGAATGCATCATAAGTTGTTTTGGTATTCCCAGCAAATTGTCTGTCACATACTATGTGCTCAGTAAACTTCTATTGCCATAAACTGAAAAGATACAGAATTATCAACTCACAACTTGGAGGTTCCTATAAGAAAATGGGCATGGTTGCTTGTGCTCCCTTAATTCTTTTTTTTTAAGCTTTTATTTAAATTTCAGTTACTTAACATACAGTGTAAAAGTAGTCTCAGGTATACAATATAGTGATTCAACAATTCTATACAACACCTGGTACTCATCACAATAAGTGACCCCCTTAGTCCCCATCAACTTTTTCACCCATTCCACACCCCACTTCCTCTCTGGTAACCATCAATTCATTCTCTATAGTTTAGACTCTGTTTCTTGGTTTGTCTCTCCCTCTCTCTTTTTTCTCCTTTTTCACTTGCTTTGTTTCATAAAGTCTACATATGAATGAATCATATGGCATTTGTCTTTCTTTGACTGACTTATTTTGCTTAGCATTCTATCTACTCCATTGTAAATGGCAAGATTTCATTCTTTTTTATGGCTAATATTCCATTGTGTGTGTGTTTGTGTGTGTGTGTGTGTGTGTGTGTGTACCACTTCTTCTTCATCCATTCATCAGTCAATGGACACTTGGGCTGTTTCCATAATTTAGCTATTGTTCTCCCTTAATTTTGCTTTCTAGGTGCTAAAGGTTCCATTTGTCACAGTAGAACAGTAAAAACTCTACCTGTCTTATAATTTTTCAAAATTTAAACAACAGAAATTTGTATCACAGTTCTGGAGACTAGAAATCTGAGGTCAAGATGTCAGCAGGTTCAGTTCCTTCTAAGGCTGGGAGGGAGACTCTGTCCCAGGCTTCTCCTGCTGGCCTCTGTTAGGTTTCTCCATATATCTCTTCACATTTCCTTCCCTCTATGTGAGCCCATCTTTATGTCCACATTCCCCCTCTTAATAAAGACACCATCCATATTAGTAGGACCCTTTCTAGTGACTTAGGCTCAATTACAGGAAGATGAACCACACCACAATTTACTAATGACACAACTTTATTATGTGACTTCACTAATTGTATCTTCAGTGACTCTATTAATAAATAAGGGCACATGCTGAGTTCCAGAGTTCAAGTGTTTCCTGAAAAAGGAAACTAGAAAGTAACAGTAATCTAAACACAAAACAAGCAGATTGAAGAAAATAGTAAACATAATAAAGGAAATAAAATAGAGAACAGAAAAACAGTAGGGGAAAAAAGTTGTTTTTAAAAAATGTCAACAATATTCACAAACATTTGGCTACATGACTAAGAACAAAAGACTGGAAACTAAATTACCAAAATCAGGAATGAGAGTCTGTAACTACTGACCTTAGACAAATAAGGATATAGTGTAAGAAACCATACAGTAACAATTTCTATAATTTAGATGAAATACACATGTTCGTAGAGATATAAACTGTCAAAATATAGGTAGACCTGTACCCAGTATGAGAGTTAACTAGTAATTTTTAAAATTTCCCACAAAGAAAAACTAAGTCCCAGATGGTTTCAATTGTGTTTTTTATTAAACTCTTTAGGAAGAATTGATTCTAATCCTTCACAAACTCTTCTTGAAGGAGGAGGAAGAGGTGGAGGAGGGGGAATACTTACCTTTCATTCTATGAAGCCACTATTATTCTAATAACATAGACAGACAAAGACATCACAAGAAAAATATACTACAGATCAATTTCCCTTATAAATATAGACAAAAAATTCTCTACAAAATAGTAGAAATGAAATTCAGCAGTACATATAAAGGATTATACACTATGAGAAAGTGGGATTAATATATGCAAATCAGTTATGAGAGATTATATGATCATCTCAATAAACAAAGAACACTTACTAAAATCCAATAGCCTTTCATGATTTAAAAAGTTAAATGAATAAAAACTCAAAAATTAAGTACATCAACAATGAATCTGGGAACACTGAAAAAATAAAAATAAAATTAAAAAAAAAAACACAAAAAATAGGAATAAAAGGAAACTTCTTTGACCTGTTAAAAGGCACCAACAGAAACCCCACAGTAAACAACATACTTAATGGTGAAAGATTAAGCGCCTTCTCTGTAGGATTGGGTAAAAAAACAAGGATGTCTACTCCCACCACTTCTATTCTCCATTGCACTAGATGTTCTAGTCAGGGCAATTAGTTAACAAAAAAAGTAAATATTAGCTTTATAACCTTACTTATAGAAAATCCTAAAGAATCTATTAAAAAGCTAAGTGAACTAATAATTGAGATCAACAATGCTGCAGCATACAAGATTAATACACAAAAAATAAAGTTTTTATTTTCAGTTTTTATTTAAATTCCAGTTAGTTAACATACAGTGTAGCATTAGTTTCTGGTGTATAATGTAGTGATTATAATATATATATATATATATAAATAACTTACATATATACATATATATATATAACTTACATATAATACCTGGTTAAGCCACCGTCATCTATTTCACCCAATCCCTCCACCTCTCCTCTGATAGAAGAAACCAAAGTTTCTTCTTTATTAAGACTGTTTCTGGATTGTCTCTCTCTCTTTTTTTTTTCTTATGCTCATTTGTTTGTTTTTTTGTTTGTTTTTTCTTAAATTCTACACATGAGTGAAATCTTATGGTATTTGTCTTTCTCTAACTTACTTCACTTAGCATAATACTCTCTAGCTCCATCCACATCATTGCAAATGACAAGATTTCATTCTTGGATGTTCATGGGTCAAATCGATGTTCATGGATCAAAATAATTAATATTGTTTAAATGGCAATAGTTTACAAATTTATGCATGGGTTAAATGAAATCCCTATCAGAATCCCATTTTCATTTTTTTGTATATATTGACAAATTGATCCTAAAATTAGGAAACACAAGGGACCAAAAATAGCCAACAATATTGACTAAGATAAAGAATAAATTTGGAAGATTCATATTTCCTAATTTCAAACTTAATAAAAACACTATATTAACTAAGATAGTGTGGTATAAGGATAGACATATATAGATCAATAAAATAAAATTGAGATTCCAGAAATAAATTCATATATCAATGATCAATTTAATCTTAGAAAGGGGGAAAGTAATCGATATATGAAAGAATAGTCTTAACAATACTGGGACAACTGGATTTTCACTTGAAAAATGATGAATTTGGACTCTCTATTTGCACTATACACAGACATAAACTTAAATAGATAACAGAGCTAGATGTAAGAGCTAAAATTATAAAACTCTATGGAGAAAATTTAGGAGTAAACCTTCATCAGGTTAGTTCAGGTCATTCTTTCTATCTATAACAGTAAAACATAAGAGGCATATATATATATATATATATATATATATATATTTGATTACATTAAAAATAAAAACTTTTATGTTGAAAATAGTACCATCAAAAAAAAATTAAAGAAAAACAACTCTTGGAATGGGAAAATACACTTGTGAATTCTACATCTGATAAGGAAATTGAGTGAAATGAATAACTGAATAACAAAAACTCAAGTAACACACTTTCAAAATTGGGCAATGGAATTCGATAGACATTCATCCAAGAAATATGTGCAAATAGCCAAAAGTACATTTAATCATATGTACTTTTAATTTAATCAATGTTACCATGTTACTCAGCAAATCTATCCTTTGGCAAATATTTAATAAATGTAAAAATATACTCCATGTTTTTTGTTATGCTCCACAAATAAGTGAAATCCTATGATAACTGACTCTCTCTGCTTGACTTATTTCACTCAGCATAATCTCTTCCAGTCCCATCCATGTTGCTACAAAAGTTGGGCATTCGTCCTTTCTGATGGAGGCATAATTCTCCATAGTGTATATGGACCACATCTTCCTTATCTATTCATCAGTTGAAGGGCATCTTGGTTGTTTCCACAGTTTGGCGACTGTGGCCATTGCTGCTATAAACATTGGGGTACAGATGGCCCTTCTTTTCACTACATCTGTATCTTTGGGGTAAATACCCAAGAGTGCAATGGCAGGGTCATAGGGAAGTTCTATTTTTAATTTCTTGAGGAATCTCCACACCGTTCTCCAAAGAGGCTGCACCAACTTGCATTCCCACCAACAGTGGAAGAGGGTTCCCCTTTCTCCACATCCTCTCCAACACATGTTGTTTCCTGTCTTGCTAATTTTGGCCATTCTAACTGGTGTAAGGTGATATCTCAATGTAGTTTTAATTTGAATCTCCCTGAGGGCTAGTGATGATGAACATTTTTTCATGTGTCTGATAGTCATTTGTATGTCTTCATTGGAGAAGTGTCTGTTCATATCTTCTGTCCATTTTTTGATATGGTTGTCTGTTTTGTGTGTGCTGAGTTTGAGGAGTTCATTATAGATCCTGGATATCAACCTTTTGTGTGTACTGTCATTTTCAAATATCTTCTCCCATTCCGTGGGTTGCCTCTTTGTTTTTTTTGACTGTTTCCTTTGCTGTGAAGAAGCTTTTGATTTTTTTTCTTTTTTTTTTACAATTTATTTATTTTCAGAAAAACAGTATTCATTATTTTTTCACCACACCCAGAAGCTTTTGATTTTGATGAAGTCCCAAAAGTTCATCTTTGCTTTTGTTTCCTTTGCCTTTTGAGACATATCTTGAAAGAAGTTGCTGTGGCTGATATCAAAGAGATTACTGCCTATGTTCTCCTCTAGGATTCTGATGGATTCCTGTCTCACATTGAGGTCTTTTATCCATTTTGAGTTGATCTTTGTGTACGGTGTAAGAGAATGGTCAAGTTTCATTCTTCTACATATAGCTGTCCAGTTTTCCCAGCACCATTTATTGAGGAGACTGTCTTTTTTCCACTGTATATTTTTTCCTGTTTTGTAACAAAAAGCATGGAGGATATGGGGAGTTAGGGAGAAGGGGGTTGGGGTAAATTGGAAGGGGAGGTGAATCATGAGAGACTATGGACTCTGAAAAACAATCTGAGGGGTTTGAAGTGGCGGGGGTTGGGAGGTCGGGGTAACAGGTGGTGGGTATTATAGAGGGCACGGATTGCATGGAGCACTGGGTGTGATGAAAAAATAATGATACTGTTATGCTGAAAATAAATAAATGAAAGAAAAGAAAAAGATTTTAAAAATTGTAAACATATACCCAAAACAAAACAAAAAAACCTGTACACAATTGGTCATAGCAGCATTCCTCATAATAACCAAAAAGTGGAAACAACTCGTGTCCATCAAATTATAAACAAATAAACAATATGATGTATGCTCACACAGTGAATTATTACTCAGTAATAGAATGAAGTATTGACACATGCCACAACATAGATGAATCTTGAAAGTATTACGCTAGGGTAAATCAAATAATTTATCACAAAAGATCATATATTATATGATTTCATTGATATAAAAATTCAAAATTGAAAAATCAACAGAGGCTGAAATTAGACTAGTTATTTCCTAGACTTTAGGGAGGAGGAAGAGAAGTGACTGCTAAAGGACATGGGGTTTCTCTTTGAGATGAAGAAAATTTTATTTATTTAGATTAGGATGATGGTTACACAACTTTTTGAATGTACTAAAACCTAATGAATTGCATACCTTAAAAAGGTAAATTTTATGATAAGTGAATTATATCTCATTAATATGTTCAAATGATTAATAGAAAGGTGTTTTAAACAACTTTATGATAACTAACTTGTCAACTTAGATGTAATAGACAAATTACTTAGAAAACAATTTACCAAAACTGACAAAAGAAGAATAGGAGAGCTGAATTAAAAATATGAAAACACAAATGATTGCTTAAGAAATCAAATTTCTAATTAAAATCTGTTTTTTTGTTTGTTTTTTTTTAATTAAAGATATTTATTTATTTGAAAGAGAGGCAGTGAGAGAGAGCATGACAGGGGAGACGGTCAGAGGGAGAAGCAGACTCCCCATGGAGCTGGGAGCCCGATGCGAGACTCGATCCCTGGACTCTGGGATCATGACTTAGCTGAAAGCAGTCGTCCAACCAACTGAGCCACCCAGGCGTCCCTAATTAAAATATTTTTATGAAGAAAACTTTAGACCCTGTGGTTTCACTGGTGAATGCTACCAAATAAGGGAGGAATAATACCACTATTCCACAAGCTCCTTTACAGAAAGTAAAGTAGAAGCACTCCCCAACTCATCTTTATGACCCCTGCATAATAACCCTGTTATACAAAAATTTCACCAATGTATTTCTGAAAAGAAAATTAGAGATCAATGTTATTCATGAATGTACTGCAAAAATCTTAAACAAAATATCAATAAAACTTCATCAGGCAGTAATCTCTTCGATATCAGCCACAGCAACTTCTTTCAAGATATGTCTCCAAAGGCAAAGGAAACAAAAGCAAAAATAAACTTTTGGGACTTCATCAAGATCAAAAGCTTCTGCACAGCAAAGGAAACAGTCAAAAAAACAAAGAGGCAACCCACGGAATGGGAGAAGATATTTGAAAATGACAGTACACACAAAAGGTTGATATCCAGGATCTATAATGAACTCCTCAAACTCAGCACACACAAAACAGACAACCATATCAAAAAATGGACAGAAGATATGAACAGACACTTCTCCAATGAAGACATACAAATGACTATCAGACACATGAAAAAATGTTCATCATCACTAGCCCTCAGGGAGATTCAAATTAAAACTACATTGAGATATCACCTTACACCAGTTAGAATGGCCAAAATTAGCAAGACAGGAAACAACATGTGTTGGAGAGGATGTGGAGAAAGGGGAACCCTCTTCCACTGTTGGTGGGAATGCAAGTTGGTGCAGCCTCTTTGGAGAACAGTGTGGAGATTCCTCAAGAAATTAAAAATAGAACTACCCTATGACCCTGCCATTGCACTCTTGGGTATTTACCCCAAAGATACAGATGTAGTGAAAAGAAGGGCCATCTGTACCCCAATGTTTATAGCAGCAATGGCCACGGTCGCCAAACTGTGGAATGAACTAAGATGCCCTTCAACGGATGAATGGATAAGGAAGATGTGGTCCATCCATATACACTATGGAGAATTATGCCTCCATCAGAAAGGACGAATACCCAACTTTTGTTGCAACATGGATGGGACTGGAAGAGATTATGCTGAGTGAAATAAGTCATGCAGAGAGAATCAATTATCATATGATTTCACTTATTTGTGGAGCATAGCAAATAGCATGGAGGACATGGGGAGTTAGAGAGGAGAAGGGAGTTGGGGGAAATTGGAAGGGGAGGTGAACCATAAGAGACTATGGACTCTGAAAAACAATCTGAGGGTTTTGAAGGGGCGGGGGGTGGGAGGTTGGGGTACCAGGTGGTGGGTATTATAGAGGGCACGGATTGCATGGAGCACTGGGTGTGGTACAAAAATAATGAATACTGTTATGCTGAAAATAAATAAAAAATAAATTTAAAAAAAAAGAACTTCATCAGACAAATAAAACCATGAGATACTCTTAACCATAGGAAAGAAACTGAGGGTTACTGGAGCAAAGGTGGGTAGAGGGATGGGGTAATTAGATGATTGACATTAAAGAGTGTGATGTGATAAGCACTGGGTATTATAAGCAAATAATGAATTCTTGAACTCTACATCTGAAACTAATGATCTACTATATGTTGGATAATTGAATTTAAATTAAAAAAAACCTTAAATGTATGATAAATCATGATCAAACAAGTTTTAAGACAAGAATAAAACTCTTTTTTCTTTTCTTCTTTTTTTTTCAATTTATTTATTTTCAGAAAAACAGTATTCATTATTTTTTCACCACACCCAGTGCTCCATGCAAGCTGGGCCCTCTATAATACCCACCACCTGGTACCCCAACCTACCACCTCCCCGCCACTTCAAACCCCTGATTGTTTTTCAGAGTCCATAGTCTCTCATGGTTCATCTCCCTTTCCAATTTACCCAAAAGCACATACCCTCCCCAATGTCCATAACCCTACCCCCCTGCTCCCAACCCCCTCGCCCAGCAACCCACAGTTTGTTTCGTGAGATTAAGAGTCACTTATGGTTTGTCTCCTTCCCTATCCCATCTTGTTTCATGGATTCTTCTCCTACCCACTTAAGCCCCCATGTTGCATCACCACTAACTCATAGCAGGGAGATCATATGATAGTTGTCTTTCTCCGCTTGACTTATTTCGCTAAGCATGATACGCTCTAGTTCCATCCATGTTGTCGCAAATGGCAAGATTTCGTTTCTTTTGATGGCTGCATAGTATTCCATTGTGTATATATACCACATCTTCTTGATCCATTCATCTGTTGATGGACATCTAGGTTCTTTCCATAGTTTGGCTATTGTGGACATTGCTGCTATAAACATTCGGGTGCACGTGCCCCTTTGGATCACTACGTTTGTATCTTTAGGGTAAATACCCAGTAGTGCAATTGCTGGGTCATAGGGCAGTTCTATTTTCAACATTTTGAGGAACCTCCATGCTGTCTTCCAGAGTGGTTGCACCAGCTTGCATTCCCACCAACAGTGTAGGAGGGTTCCCCTTTCTCCGCATCCTCTCCAGCATCTGTCATTTCCTGACTTGTTGATTTTAGCCATTCTGACTGGTGTGAGGTGATATCTCATTGTGGTTTTGATTTGTATTTCCCTGATGCTGAGTGATATGGAGCACTTTTTCATGTGTCTGTTGGCCATCTGGATGTCTTCTTTGCAGAAACGTCTGTTCATGTCCTCTGCCCATTTGTTGATTGGATTATTTGTTCTTTGGGTGTTGAGTTTGTTAAGTTCTTTACAGATTTTGGACACTAGTCCTTTATCTGATATGTCGTTTGCAAATATCTTCTCCCATTCTGTCAGTTGTCTTTTGGTTTTGTTAACTGTTTCCTTTGCTGTGCAAAAGCTTTTGATTTTGATGAAATCCCAAAAGTTCATTTTTGCCCTTGCTTCCCTTGCCTTTGGCGATGTTCCTAGGAAGATGTTGCTGCGGCTGAGGTCGAAGAGGTTGCTGCCTGTGTTCTCCTCAAGGATTTTGATGGATTCCTTTCTCACATTGAGGTCCTTAATCCATTTTGAATCTATTTTTGTGTGTGGTGTAAGGAAATGGTCCAATTTCATTTTTCTGCATGTGGCTGTCCAATTTTCCCAACACCATTTATTGAAGAGGCTGTCTTTTTTCCATTGGACATTCTTTCCTGCTTTGTCAAAGATTAGTTGACCATAGAGTTGAGGGTCTATTTCTGGGTTCTCTATTCTGTTCCATTGGTCTATGTGTCTGTTTTTGTGCCAGTTCCAAGCTGTCTTGATGATGACAGCTTTGTAATAAAGCTTGAAGTCCGGAATTGTGATGCCACCAACTTTGGCTTTGTTTTTCAATATCCCTTTGGCTATTCGAGGTCTTTTCTGGTTCCATATAAATTTTAAAATTATTTGTTCCATTTCTTTGAAAAAGATGGATGGTACTTTGATAGGAATTGCATTAAATGTGTAGATTGCTTTAGGTAGCATAGACATTTTCACAATATTTATTCTTCCAATCCAGGAGCATGGAACATTTTTCCATTTCTTTGTGTCTTCCTCAATTTCTTTCATGAGTACTTTATAGTTTTCTGAGTATAGATTCTGTGCCTCTTTGGTTAGGTTTATTCCTAGGTATCTTATGGTTTGGGGTGCAATTTTAAATGGGATTGACACCTTAATTTCTCTTTCTTCTGTCTTGTTGTTGGTGTAGAGAAATACAACTGATTTCTGTGCATTGATCTTATATCCTGACACTTTACTGAATTCCTGTATAAGTTCTAGCAGTTTTGGAGTGGAGTCTTTTGGGTTTTCCACATAGAGTATCATATCATCTGTGAAGTGTGATAATTTGACTTCTTCTTTGCCGATTTGGATGCCTTTAATTTCCTTTTGTTGTCTGATTGCTGAGGCTAGGACTTCTAGTACTATGTTGAATAGCAGTGGTGATAATGGACATCCCTGCCGTGTTCCTGACCTTAGTGGAAAAACTTTCAGTTTTTCTCCATTGAGAACGATATTTGCAGTGGGTTTTTCATAGATGGCTTTGATGATATTGAGGTATGTGCCCTCTATCCCTACACTTTGAAGGGTTTTGATCAGGAAGGGATGCTGTACTTTGTCAAATGCTTTTTCAGCATCTATTGAGAGTATCATATGGTTCTTGTTCTTTCTTTTATTGATGTGTTGTATCACATTGACTGATTTGCAAATGTTGAACCAACCTTGCAGCCCTGGGATAAATCCCACTTGGTCGTGGTTAATAATCCTTTTAATGTACTGATGAATTCTATTGGCTAGTATTTTGGTGAGAATTTTCGCATCTGTGTTCATCAAGGATATTGGTCTATAGCTCTCTTTTTTGATGGGATCCTTGTCTGGTTTTGGGATCAAGGTGATGCTGGCCTCATAAAATGAGTTTGGGAGATTTCCTTCCATTTCTATTTTTTGGAACAGTTTCAGGAGAACAGGAATTAGTTCCTCTTTAAATGTTTGGTAGAATTCCCCCGGGAAGCCGTCTGGCTCTGGGCTTTTGTTTGTTTGGAGATTTTTAATGACTGTTTCAATCTCCTTACTGGTTATGGGTCTGTTCAGGCTTTCTATTTCTTCCTGGTTCAATTTTGGTAGTTTATATGTTTCTAGGAATGCATCCATTTCTTCCAGATTGTCAAATTTGTTGGCCTAGTGTTGCTCATAGTATGTTCTTATAATAGTTTGTATTTCTTTGGTGTTAGTTGTGATCTCTCCTCTTTCATTCATGATTTTATTTATTTGGGTCCTTTCTCTTTTCTTTTTGATAAGTCTGGCCAAGGGTTTATCAATTTTATTAATTCTTTCAAAGAACCAGCTCCTAGTTTCGTTGATTTGTTCTATTGTTTTTTTGGTTTCTATTTCATTGATTTCTGCTCTGATCTTTATGATTTCTCTTCTCCTGCTGGGCTTAGGGTTTCTTTCTTGTTCTTTCTCCAGCTCCTTTAGGTGTAGGGTTAGGTTGTGTACCTGAGACCTTTCTTGTTTCTTGAGAAAAGCTTGTACCGCTATATATTTTCCTCCAAGGACTGCCTTTGTTGTGTCCCACAGATTTTGAACCGTTGTATTTTCATTACCATTTGTTTCCATGATTTTTTTCAATTCTTCTTAATTTCCCTGTTGACGCATCCATTCTTTAGAAGGATGCTGTTTAGTCTCCATGTATTTGTGTTCTTTCCAAACTTCCTCTTGTGGTTGAGTTCTAGCTTCAGAGCATTGTGGTCTGAGAAAATGCAGGGAATGATCCCAATCTTTTGATACCGGTTGAGTCCTGATTTAGGACCGAGGATGTGATCTATTCTGGAGAATGTTCCATGTGCACTAGAGAAGAATGTGTATTCTGTTTCTTTGGGATGAAATGTTCTGAATATATCTGTGATGTCCATCTCATCCAGTGTATCATTTAAGGCCTTTATTTCCCTGTTGATCTTTTCCTTGGATGATCTGTCCATTTAAGTGAGGGGAGTGTTAAAGTCCCCTACTATTATTGTATTATTGTTGATGTGTTTCTTTGATTTTGTTATTAATTGCTTTATATAGTTGGCTGCGCCCACGTTGGGGGCATAGATATTTAAAATTGTTAGATCTTCTTGTTGGACAGACCCTTTGAGTATGATATAGTGTCCTTCCTCATCTCTTATTATAGTCTTTGGCTTAAAATCTAACTGATCTGATATAAGGATTGCCACTCCTGCTTTTTTCTGATGTCCATTAGCATGGTAAATTCTTTTCCACCCCCTCACTTTAAGTCTGGAGGTGTCTTCGGGTTTAAAATGAGTTTCTTGGAGGCAACATATAGATGGGTTTTGTTTTTTTATCCATTCTGATACCCTGTGTCTTTTGATTGGGGCATTTAGCCCATTAACATTCAGGGTAACTATTGAGAGATATGATTTTAGTGCCATTGTTTTGCCTGTAAGGTGACTGTTACTGTATATTGTCTCTGTTCCTTTCTGATCTACCACTTGTAGGCTCTCTCTTTGCTTAGAGGACCCCTTTCAGTATTTCCTGTAGAGCTGGTTTGGTGTTTGCAAATTCTTTCAGTTTTTGTTTGTCCTGGAAGCTTTTAATCTCTCCTTCTATTTTCAATGATAGCCTAGCTGGATATAGTATTCTTGGCTGCATGTTTTTCTCGTTTAGTGCTCTGAAAATGTCATGCCAGCTCTTTCTGGCCTGCCAGGTCTCTGTGGATAAGTCAGCTGCCAATCTAATACTTTTACCATTGTATGTTACAGACTTCTTTTCCCGGGCTGCGATCAGGATTTTCTCTTTGTCACTAAGGCTTGTAAATTTTACTATTAGGTGACAGGGTGTGGGCCTATTCTTATTGATTTTGAGGGGCGTTCTCTGAACCTCCTGAAGTTTGATGCTCGTTCCCTTTGCCATATTGGGGAAATTCTCCCCAATAATTCTCTCCAGTATACTTTCTGCTCCCCTCTCTCTTTCTCCTTCTTCTGGAATCCCAATTATTCTAATGTTGTTTCGTCTTATAGTGTCACTTATCTCTCGAATTCTCCCCTCATGGTCCAGTAGCTGTTTGTCCCTCTTTTGCTCAGCTTCTCTATTCTCTGTCATTTGGTCTTCTATATTGCTAATTCTTTCTTCTGCCTCATTTATCCTAGCAGTGAGAGCCTCCATTTTTGATTGAACTTCATTAATAGCTTTTTTTATTTCAACTTGGTTAGATTTTAGTTCTTTTATTTCTCCAGAAAGGGCTTTTATATCTCTGGAGAGGGTTTCTCTAATATCTTCCATGCCTTTTTCGAGCCCGGCTAGAACCTTGAGAATTGTCATTTTGAACTCTAGATCTGACATATTACCAATGTCTGTATTGATTAGGTCCCTAGCCTTCAGTACTGCCTCTTGTTCTTGTTTTTGTTGTGAATTTTTCCGCCTTGTCATTTTGTCCAGCTAAGAGTATATGAAGGAGCAAGTAAAATACTAAAAGGGTGGCAACAATCCCAGGAAAATATGCTTTAACCAAATCAGAAGAGATCCCAAATCATGAGGGGGGATTTCTCCCCCCTCACGATTGAGTGAGGGATCTCCTCTGATTGGGATCTCCTTTGATTGGGATCTCCCAATCTCTTCTGATTGGGATCTCTTCTGATTTGGGGATAAAAAGAGGTTCAGAAAGAAAGAAAGAAAAAAAGAATTTAAAAAAAAGAGATTGAATTAAAAATTCAATCAAGAATTTTAAAAAGAATTAAGAAAAAAAAGATTGAAGAGATTAGGATCTCTTCTGATTTGGGGATAAAAAGAGGTTCAAAAAGAAAAAAAGAATAAAAAAAGAATTAAAAAAAAAAGAAAATGAATAAAGAAAATTATAAGAAAGCAAAATATATATATATTAGATAATCTAGTTAAAAAACGTTAAAAAAGAAAAGGGTAAAAGTTATAAAAAATTTTAGCAGAGAAAGAGAAAAAAAATGAAAAAGAAAAAAAAATAAATTAACTGCAAGACTAAAAAATCACAGGCAGAAAGCCATGAGTTCCGTGGTTTGTTTTCTCCTCCTCTGGAATTCTGCTGCTCTCTCCTTGGTATTGAAACTGCACTCCTTGGTAGGTGAACTTGGTCTTGCCTGGATTTCTTGTTGATCTTCTGGGGGAGGGGCCTGTTGTAGTGATTCTCAAGTGTCTTTGCCCCAGGCGGAATTACACCGCCCTTACCAGGGGCCGGGCTGAGTGATCTGCTCGGCTTTGCTTTCAGGAGCTTTTGTTCCTTGAGCGCTTTCCGTAGAGTTCCGGAGGACAGGAATACAAATGGCGGCCTCCTGGTCTCCGGCCCGGAGGAGCCGAGAGCCCGGGGCCCCGCTCCCCTGTGCGCCTTCAGCGAACACCTCCTAGTAACTCGCGTCTGCCTATCCTCCGGCCGCGCTCCGAGCTCACCGAGCCCGCGACTGGCTCAAGGCAACACTGAGCTGTGAGCTTACTGTCGGCTCTGTCTCTGCAGCTGGCTTTCCTGTTCCAATATCCGCAAGCTCTGCGACACTCAGACACCCCCGATCCTTCTGTGACCCCGCGGGACCTGAGGTCACGCCGACCCCGTGTGGGCTTCGCCCCGGTTTCGCCTCCGGAGCGATGTCCCTCTGCAGAACAGACTTTTAAAAGTCCTGATTTTGTGCTCCGTTGCTCTGCCGCTTGCCGGGAGCCGGCCCCTCCCCCCGGGGTCTATCTTCCCGTCGCTTTGGATTCACTTCTCCGCCAGTCCTACCTTTCAGAAAGTGGTTGTTTTTCTGTTTCTAGAATTGCTGTTCTTCTTCTCTTCGATCTGCCGATGGATTTGCAGGTGTTTGCAATCTTTAGATAAGCTCTCTAGCTGATTTCCTGCTAGCTGAGGTAGTCTCAGCCTGCTACTTCTCCGCCGTCTTGACTCCTCCCCTCTTTTTTCTTTTCTTCTTTTTCCTATTTTTTTTTTCCCGAGAGAGAGTGCCCATGCAAGTGGGTGGGGGAGAGCAGAGGGAAAGGGAGAGGGAGAATCTTAAGCAGAATCCAGACCTAGCATGGAGCCTGAAGAAGCACTCCGTCTCAAAACCCTGAGATCATGACCTGAGCTGAAATAAGAGTCAGATACTTAACCAACTGAGCCACCCAAGCGTCCCAAGGATAAAATATTTTTTTAAAGATTTTTTTATTTATCGGGAGGAGGGGCAGAGGGAGAGAGAGGATCCTGAAGGACATTCCCTGCTGAGTGCAGAGCCTGACACAGCATTTGATCTCACCATCTGGAAATCACAACCTGAGCCAAAACCAAGAGTCAGCCACTTATCTGACTGAGCCACCCAGGCATCCCAAGAATAAAACATTTTAATGTAAAATCATATTATCAGAATAATATTATATATAATAGATGTGATATATTAATAGGTGAATATATTATAGATATTTATATATTTATTATATTAATAATTTTAATATAATATATTATATTATAAATATAATATATTTAATATATATATTAAATTTAATATATATTAAAATATATTATATTATAAATATAATATATTTAATATAAATATTAAATTTAATATATATTAAAATTATTAACATAATAAATATTAATATGTTGTATATTAAAATATTATATTATTGATAGGATGTTGATAATAAATATTATCAAAATAAAGAAGAAAAATCATATGATCATCTCAACATATTTGAGAAAAGTACCTCATAAAATTCAACACCCACACCAAAGATGGTGGAGGAGCATGAGTCATCTTCAAATTAAAAAAAAAATTTCTAGGGCACCTAGGTGGCTCAATAAGGCACTTTACCGTTTCTTCCATTCAGGTCATGATCCCAGAGTCCCAGGATTGGGATACAGCCCCAAGTTGGCCTCCCTGCTCAGTGGAAGGAAGTCTGCTTCTCCCTTAGCCCATCCTCCTGCTCAGGCCTCTCTCTCTCTCTCTCTCTCTCTCTCAAATAAATAAATAAATAATATTTTTTTTTAAATTTCTAGGAGTTAGGAACTTGTGCAATCTGCATACCTAAAATTAAAAGATGGATAAAGAGATGATATAGATTGATAAAGACAGATAACTAAACACAGATATAGTGATAGATATATAGGTGATGATAGATGATTGATAGATGATGACAGATAGATGATAGATGATAGATAGCTAGATAAATAGATAGATGATAGATAGAGTGAAAGATGATAGATAGACAACAAACAGAGAGAGAGAACAATGTAATACCAGCCACAGGGAGTTTTCACACTTTCTGTGGTCTGGTATAATAGTGGTTCTCAGGCTTAAGGGTGCATCAGAATCACCTATTAGATTTGTTAAACCGCAGGTTGCTTCATCCCATCTCAAAGGTTTTTGATTCCATGGGTCTAGGGGCTGGAAGACCTAAGAATGCATTTTTTTGGGTCTGACAACCACACTGAGAGTGTGGCATAATATAAATAACCAAAATTGCATATGGTTTAAAGGTTAAGCTATATGATATCTCTTTATATAGTCTAATTTATAAATATAGGGTCATTTATTTTGTTGACCTTTAAGAACAAATAAAAATAGAACCATTTTTTCTTGTTTTAAAATTTCACTTAGTTTTTTTTTTTCAAAATCAACTTTTTCTCTTTACTTCTTCTATATTTTGTTCTTACCTTTAATATGTGTTCTTGATTCCTGTATTATCAGTCTTTAATAATCAAGACATTTAAGACTGTAAGTTTAAATCTGAATATGATTTTATGTGTAGCTCCTGACAAGCATTGCATTTAGTTACTAATTTCCAGATATGTGACAATTTCTGCCTTATTTCTTCTTTGGATCCTTGGGCATCCATAAGTGCCTCTCTTTCTGGCCTGGTTAGAGAATGGTATCAGAACTAGATGGACGGTTTTTGAGTTTTTAATCTATTTTCTTCACTGATATGTAAGGTTTTTGCATTGTCCTTTACTTTCCACTGTTCCAGATGAGAAAAAAAAAAAAATCCATTTTCCTTTGTTAGTATGTAACTATTGCAGTCTGAATTCATGAGTTTCCTTTTATTTTTAGACTTCAGAAATTTATTGAGAAAGGTATCCATCTTGCCTAGAACCCAGCCTCTTTAATCAATGAACATCTTTTCTTCATATCAGTGACTATTTCCTCTACTATGTGTTTAATCATTGCTTCTTCCCCATCTGTTCCTTCTTCTTCTCCATCTTTTATTTTGCATGTGACAGATCTGTCTTTTGGGTCTGCCCATTTATCTCCCTCATGATTTTCATGTCTTAGCATTTTTCCTCTGAGATTAAAACTACTCCTTCTCCTTGGTTTTCTGGGCCACTGATTTGTTTCTCTTCAGTTGTACCAGTGAACCTGACTCCAGAAATGAGATAAAAAGCAACTGAGATACGTCCACTTTCTCCTCCAGAGCAGAAAGCTCTATAGCTCTTCAAACCTGCAAGCATGCACACAGCACACACACATGCATTCACTTACACAGCACACCAAACTCATATCATAAGTATATAGACATACCTATACCCCTCTCTGTTCTACAGGGGGATTCTGGGTATCTGAAGGTCAGTCCTATTTCATGGAGCCTAGTGCTTACCCCAGATCTTGGCTGTTCATCCCCATACTGTTCTCAGGGAATAATACAGCCCTAAGAATATTCTCCCACACGTTAGAGGTTAGAATACCTTAACCAGGTATGCATCTTCTCAGCCTGACTAGAATTGCCACCCTTTCAAGGAAAAGGGATCAAAGGTCTTCTTTTCACAGCAGCCCCACATTGTTTAAGCTTGGATGGCCTCTGTAATCATGACAGTTGTACAGCAAACCCTGAGTGAGCCTCCTGATCTCCACTAACCATAATCTAACAACCCAAGGGAATTACAGAGAGGTCGATTCAGAATAAGACTGATCTCCCACAGAGACACTCCTGGTGGGCCTTTCAGGTGCTTACAGAGAGGAAATAATAAAGGAACAATACAAGTATGAGCAGGGAGAAAAGACAGCAGAAGTAATAAAAATGTTTTGCTAACCCTCTATACCAATGCATTCATGTTTTGTTCTGCTTAGAGTGTACTAACTTACACAGCATCTACATGTGCCTACTATGTGCTGGGCACTCAGCATACCTTATCTTACTTGATCTTTATAATATCACAAGATAAGTTATTATTGCCCCCATTCCATAGACTAGTAACTAAGAAGTAACTAGGAAGTAACTAGTAACTAGTAACTTTTGGAAGTTTCCAAAGACGGACTCAACTTTATTCCCACAACAATGTTGGAAGTAGAACTGGATCGGAGAAAGGTATAACATAGGTGGTAGATGCTTAGGAGCCCAACTATATGGTATTTGTTAAGGCTCTTAAATTTCTGAATGCTTTTCTTTAATGCATGATTTTCATTAGCCTGTGAATTTATACTTTCCCAAACCACCCTGATTTTCTAAATCACCCTGATAGCATCATTTCCTCAGGTCTTCTGTAATCTGTGAGCCAGGAGGATGAGGCATTTTTAGCCTGATCTGTCCAGAAGAGGAATAGGAAGCCAGAGGTTAGACTATTTGTGCAAACTCTCATAGCTAGGGGGCAGTATCCCTGAGACAGAAGCTCAGTTCTGACTTGTGGTCCTACATGTGCCCCATCACAGCTGCCACCTTACATGCAGTAGTTTACCACCTTAAGCACAGGGCCAACAAGTGAGGAGGGCACTTCCTGGGCCATGCCAGGCCACTTCATGTTCAACATGCATTTTTCAAGCTTCTAACAGTTTTTCTTTAATTCTCAGACTGGTCTTGAAACTTCTAGAATACTCATCATTTGTCCTTAAATACTTGTACTGAATATGGAGGCCTAACCTGGCCAGGCTTGGGGCACTAAGAATGTAAGAAATGTATCTAGTTTCAAAGAAATTACAGTTTATCATTCTTCTACACTTTGGAACCTACTGATTGTCCCCATTTTTTCCTTTCAAAGATAACGTAAGCAGGAAGAGATGAAATTTGTCTTCCTCTGTTTAATATTTCAGTTACAAGTTACTGGAAATGAATCAGTTAGAAAGACAAACCTTCTATGGAACCACTGTCCATCAAAAGTTTTCAGTTACATTAAGGTCTTTTTTAACATATGAAAATTGTCACTAGGATGTGCTTTCCCAATGTAGTCACATAGAAGCCTTTCTGTTTCTCTTGTAGCAAAGACAAATAGCAAACCATTATAAGGTTTACAGCAGCTGACAGCCCTCTTAGCCATGTTAATGTCTTGTTAGAAATAACACTATATATATACAAATACAGACACACACACACACCATAAAGTGACTCACCATAAAAAGGCCTCCAGTTCTGTTTATTCCATCCATGTTATTTATTCTGTGATTCAGTTTTCTGGATGACAGCTATTGCAAATTGGTGCATCTATATGATGTATTCTCCCTACTGAAGGATGCAACAAGATTGTTTATTAGGGGGAGATTACCACAGAAGAAAGTAAGAAATAGACATGTTTTGCTAATTGAAATGAGAAATGCAGAAAATATAAGTTATAAGTGTCCCTACTCTTGCGGGTGCCTTGGAGCCTCAGTTTGCACATCATCTCTTGTTTTCCTTGAAGACACGGACTGATGATGCACGGCAAGGCTTCAGACTCAATTACCAACACTGAGAAGTAAATTGGCTTTTTAACAAAGGTAATAAATAATCTATACATCATTTAATGTAAAGCAGTAAGTATCTTATTCTTAGAAAAAGATGCATCCTTATGTGAGAACACTCACACAAGGAAACCGAAGCTAGCTCTATGGCAGGTTATTTTTGAGGATCTTTATATGTCTTTTTTTTTTTTTTTTTTGAGGGAATGGGGAAGAAACCACTTAAGCAATGGCACAGTGCAATAGGGGCCCTTGTGTAAAATCACACCTCTAATGAATGCATCAGACTAACAGACCATCTGTGAAACAATGTTGAAATTCAAATAAAAATGGTTTCCTGGCACTCTGTGAAAATGTGCTTGTTTTTTTTCTGATGGGAGCCAACTACCCAATGTTTTTGCTTTTCTTTGGAGTAGCTAACATGTATGATTGCAAACTCTTTAAACACAAGGTTGTTTTTAAATCATAGATATTAAGACTGTTTATATCCTAGATTAAAGAAAATCATACTCAGTTCTCCCTCTTAATGAAGGTGCTGATGATACTGACAGATGATACAAGCTGTCATAGAAATTGGAAGGGGAGGTGAACCATGAGAGACTATGGACTCTGAAAAACAATCTGAGGGGTTTGAAGTGGCGGGGGGGTGGGAGGTTGGGGTACCAGGTGGTGGGTATTATAGAGGTCACAGCTTGCATGGAGCACTGGGTGTGGTGAAAAAATAATGAATAATGTTTTTCTGAAAATAAATAAATTGAAAAAAAAAGATTATATTTTGAGAACTAAAATAAATAAATAAATAAAATCTTTAAAAAAAAAAAAGAAAGAAAGTGTGATTAATGACATTACAATCAAGTTGCCCATGGTGTCTTCTTTGGCTTCAGCAAAAGGGCTAGCATGGCTATCTAGGATCTCTAGCTGGCTGGGGAAAGATAATTCCTCTCTCTGGAACTTCAGTGGCTGTAGAGATAAAAAGCATGGGCAACTGAAATTCTATATAAATTCATCATTTTATTGATAAAAGAAATGACTAGATAAGGCCCCACTGGAGCAGAAAGACTGAGAGAGAAACATCCTTTCTTTGTATTCCACCATAGGTGTACTCCATTTTCTTGAACACAATGAGATATTTCTATCTCTGTCTCTATCATCTCTATCTCTATCTCTATCTACAGATAAAGATAGATAGATTAGATAGATAGATAGATAGATAGATGATAGATATCATTTCCAACCTGGAGCCAGTCACAAAAATAATTGATTTTTTTTTTGCCAGAATTGGGAAATTGGAAATATTGAAGAAAATAAATCTGGGGAAGCAAACAGCTATCTTCACCCACTACTTGGAAGAGTCCACCTGCATAATGAGAATGAAAACAACACAGAATAAAAGGACCAAGAAATAGAGAAATTCAGAGTAAGATGCAGTATCTTGGGTTCCTGGATTGAGCCATGTCTCTCTGTGGATTTCTCAATTAACATGAGTCAACGTACCCCCATTGTACTCACACAAGTTCAAGTTGTTTGTTTGTTTGTTTGTTTGTTTCCTTACAACTGAAAAGAACCTCTGTTTTAGAAAGCACATGCTGTTAACACTTGCTGGGGCTTTTGAAACAAAAGCTGACATGCAAGCTCCCTGCCAATTGAAACAAATGCACAGCTCTCTTCCCCTACTCTTGACTATGGATACTCTATAATATTAAAAATGGAATACAAGACGTATCTTGAAAGAAGTTGCTGTGGCTGATATCAAAGAGATTACTGCCTATGTTCTCCTCTAAGATTCTGATAGATTCCTGTCTCACGTTGAGGTCTTTTATCCATTTTGAGTTTATCTTTGTGTATGGTGTAAGAGAATGGTCGAGTTTCACTCTTCTACATATAGCTGTCCAGTTTTCCCAGCACCATTTATTGAAGAGACTGTCTTTTTTCCACTGTATATTTTTTCCTGTTTTGTCGACAGCAACTTCTTTCAAGATACGTCTCCAAAGTCAAAGGAAACAAAAGCGAAAATAAACTTCTGGGACTTCATCAAAATCAAAAGCTTCTGCACAGCAAAGGAAACAGTCAAAAAAACAAAGAGGCAACCCACGGAATGGGAGAAGATATTTGCAAATGACAGTACAGACAAAAGGTTGAAATCCAGGATCTATAATGAACTCCTCAAACTCAACCCACACGAAACAGACAAACACATCAAAAAATGGGCAGAAGATATGAACAGACACTTCTTCAATCAAGACATACAAATGGCTATCAGACACATGAAAAAATGCTCATCATCATTAGCCCTCAGGGAGATTCAAATTAAAACCACATTGAGATGTCACCTTACACCAGTTAGAATGGCCAAAATGAACAAAACAGGAAACAACATGTGTTGGAGAGGATGTGGAGAAAGGGGAACCCTCTTACACTGTTGGTGGGAATGCAAGTTGGTGCAGCCTCTTTGGAGAACAGTGTGGAGATTCCTCAAGAAATTAAAAATACAGCTTCCCTATGACCCTGCAATTGCACTCCTGGGTATTTACCCCAAAGATACAGATGTCGTGAAAAGAAGGGC
Organism: Neogale vison; assembly: GCF_020171115.1. Taxonomy (NCBI): domain Eukaryota; kingdom Metazoa; phylum Chordata; class Mammalia; order Carnivora; family Mustelidae; genus Neogale; species Neogale vison. The sequence continues at coordinate 113,633,954 of NC_058093.1, read as the reverse complement.
CATCTGTACCCCAATGTTTATAGCAGCAATGGCCACAGTCGCCAAACTATGGAAAGAACTAAGATGCCCTTCAACGGATGAATGGATAAGGAAGATGTGGTCCATATACACTATGGAGTATTATGCCTCCATCAGAAAGGACGAATATCCAACTTTTGTAGCAACATGGACGGGACTGGAAGAGATTATGCTGAGTGAAATCAGTCAAGCAGAGAGAGTCAATTATCATATGGTTTCACTCATTTGTGGAGCATAACCAATAGCATGGAGGACAAGGGGCGTTAGAGAGTAGTAGGGAATTTGGGTAAATTGGAAGGGGAGGTGAACCATGAGAGACTATGGACTCTGAAAAACAGTCTGAGGGGTTTGAAGTGGCGGGGGGGTGGGAGGTTGGGGTACCAGATGGTGGGTATTATAGAGGGCACAGCTTGCATGGAGCACTGGGTGTGGTGAAAAAATAATGAATACTGTTTTTCTGAAAATAAATAAATTGGAAAAAAAATGGAATACAAGAAAGAGAAATAAGACCAATCCACAAACTGCAAAATTAAGTTACAAACCCATTTCCCAAGCAAAGTGATCATTCAGCATCATGATGTTGTAAAGAAAAGCAGTTTCCCAGGAAGACACCAGTTACTGACCAAGGATAGGAAAAGAGTAGGAAGGGGAGGCAGGACACCGAAGTCAGGTTCACACATCAGGTCCAGCATCAAGGAAGGAAGTCTGGCTACATCTCCAAAAACCAAAGTTTTGGAGACAAAATCAAAGCTAGGAATCAACAGATAGGATCTAGATAATAAAAAGCACATCAAAATAAATTTAGCTGGCTTTGAGTAATTTACAATATAGTGTTGTCTTCCACTGTCATTTGCAAGTCCTCAGCAGACTGGTACTCAACTTATAGGGGTGAGAAGAGAGAGGAAAGGGTAGAGAGACCATAAGCTATCTTTTTTTTAATTAAATTAATTTATTTATTTTCAGAAAAACTGTTCATTATTTTTGCACCACACCCAGTGCTCCATGCAATCTGTGCCCTCTATAATACCCACTACCTGTTACCCCAACCTCCCACCCTCCCACCACTTCAAACCCCTCAGTTGTTTTTCAGAGTCCATAGTCTCTCATGATTCACCTCCCCTTCCAATTTACCCCAACTCCCTTCTCCTCTCTAAGACCCCTTGTCCTCCATGATATTTGTTATGCTCCACAAATAAGTGAAAGCATATGATAGCTGACTCTCTCTGCTTGAGTTATTTCACTCAGCATAATCTCTTCCAGTCCCGTCCATATTGCCACAAAAGTTGGGTATTCGTCCTTTCTGGTGGAAGCATAATACTCCATAATGTATATGGACCACATCTTCCTTATCCATTCGTCCATTGAAGGGCATTTTGGTTCTTTCCACAGTTTGGCGACCATGGCCATTGCTGCTATAAACATTGGGGGTACAGATGGCCCTTCATTTCACGACATCTGTATCTTTGGGGTAAATACCCAGTTTTAATTTTAATCTCCCTGAGGGCTAGTGATGATGAACATTTTTCCATGTGTCTGATAGCCATTTCTGTCTTCATTGGAGAAGTGTCTGTTCATATCTTCTGCCCATTTTTTTGATATGTTTGCCTGTTTCATGTGTGTTGAGTTTGAGGAGTTAATTATAGATCCTGGATATCAACCTTTTGTCTGTACTGTCATTTGCAAATATCTTCTCCCATTCCGTGGGTTGCCTCTTTGTTTTTTTGACTGTTTCCTTTGCTGTGCAGAAGCTTTTGATCTTGATGAAGTCCCAAAAGTTTATTTTAGCTTTTGTTTCCTTTGCCTTTGGAGACATATCTTGAAAGAAGTTGCTGGGCACCTTACACCAGTTAGAATGGCCAAAATTAACAAAACAGAAACAGCATGTGTTGGAGAGAATGTGGAGAAAGGGGAACCCTCTTCCACTGTTGGTGGGTTGCAAGTTGGTGCAGCCTCTTTGGGGAACAGTGTGGAGATTCCTCAAGAAATTAAAAATACAACTTCCCTATGACCCTGCCATAAGCTATCTTTTAATAACAAATATATTAAGCAAAGTCCTTGATTGACTCAAAAGAAACAGAGAGCTGCTCAAGAGCATAGACCCTAACATCTGGAAGCAGTCTTGATCATTTAAGAAGAAGCATGATACAGAGAAGTCACTGCTCCACATCCCAATATTCTCCGGCATGCCTGCACCAGAGAGCAACAATCAATTCTCATAAAGGCATCATGTTCTGATGGCCATCAACTCTTTAACATTAAAGGATTTTTCATGGTACAATTGTGATTACATTGAGCATAAAGCTCACTACAGCATTGTGAAGTTCTGGCCTGAAATAGATGGCCTCAGCAGGCCATCCAGATCCTCTTTTGTCTGCAATTAACACAGCAGAAGTGTACCAGAAGTGCAGGGAACTCTGGAGAGTAGAATCTCTCTATAATCCAGCATGTCACACCTGAAGAGTGGGCACATGTTGTGCATCTGTCTCCTGTTTGTGTCTGTCACAGGGGAGGAGACAAAGTCCCTGTAAAAAGGGTTGCATAGTTGTTTTAAGCCATTGTATTGGAAATGAATATATGCAGGGAAGCCAGGTGTGTGTGTGTGGGCTCATGGACAAATAACTCAGCAAATCTGCCCATGGCACCAGAAAAGGAAGGATATCACAAACAGCCCAAGCATTTCCTAGACAAATGAACAGGGTGATATTGAACACAATGATACTCACCATGCTTTGAGTGGCTCTCTGAACTAGGAGAAGCCTTAGAAAGTAAAAATTAGTGTACCATGGAGTAAGCAACAGGAGTCAGTCAGGAGGGAAGATGATGGTCAGGGAGAGGAAGAAAAGCTCTGGGATGGCTCTGCTGTCTCAGCAATTCACTGGCCTCTCTGAGCTCCATGGCCTCAACTATAAATTGGTAGTAGAGTGGCTGGGCTTATAGCCAATGAGGCCCTGGGTATCTTCATAGTCTGATGTTGACATCACCAATATATCAAGTCTCTGCAGTCAAAAGTCACCCACCTGCTTGCTCTGTGCTCTCTTGGTCACCAAGGCAGAATGCAGTCATAAACTGGGTGTGCCCATGCTTTTTATGCAAAGAATATACAAAGGGGAGTAAACTAAGCAATTACAGATCCTAGGAGCTCTGGAAAGTGTCTCCTTCACTCTGAAACTACTTCAGTCCTTTGCTGATGCAGGAATTCCATCATCTAGCCCTAGACATAGAATCAGGTTGACCTGGGTTTTTAAGAAGAAGTACCACAACCATCTCTGAGAACTTGGTCAAATTACTCTTGCTTTAGAAACCTCATACCACAAATCTGAAATCAGTTAGTATTAAACAAAAGTCATCACCAGAGTTACCATTCAGAAGTAATAGTTCAGGGATGCCTGGGTGGCTCAGTTGGTAAGCGGCTGCCTTCAGCACAGGTCATGATCCCAGCATTCTGGGATCAAGTCCCACATCAGGCTCCTTGCTTGGCAGGGAGCCTGCTTCTCCCTCTGCCTCTGCTTGCCACTCTGCCTGTGCTCGCTCTTGCTTCTCTCTCTATGACAAATAAATAAATAAAATCTTTAAAAAAAGAAGTAATAGTTCAATACCTGTTGAAATGATATTAATGACTTAGGAGAAACACAAGCTTATGCACAGAATTACAAAATGTTATATCCAAGGATAGCTTCACAAGTTTTTCCAGTTCAACCATTTTACCTCACCAAAGAAGAAGAAACTAAAGCCCAAGAGAGGTCAAGTGACCAAAATAACATGACAAACAACAAACAGGCTTGCTGTATAACCAACCTCCTGAGGTCCCAGTGGTCTTCTCCAACACCAGCTTTTTTACTGGTCAGAAATCATGGCCTCTTAGAAGGTGGAACATGAGAAAATCCTAAGTGAGAGGAAAAACTTGGTAGTCCAAGGTACCTACAACTGAATTCACTGCTCTATGTATTTACTGTAGCCCCAATCCAATGGCTCTCTCTTCTCCAAAGACTGGTAATGCCCACAGGGAGTCACTATTACAGTGGAGCAGTGCAGGATGGTAAGTGAATGTCCATGGACTAGGGTTCAAACCCTGTCACTAAATCTGTCTTCACAGATTTTTCATGTATTCAACCCTGGAAATTATAACAACTTTATGGGATTGTAGTGAGGATCAAATTCAATGAGGAATTGGCCATAAATTCTGGCTTTATATTCTCATCACAGGAGACTTCTGAAGACACCCAGGATAGTCATGCAGCAAGGAGGTTGAGGCTGAACCTGGAAGACAGTCCCACAGCTAGAGCAAGGGCCTGTAGGTCAGGGAGAGGACTCTGGGCACTGCTCTCACATCCCTCCTAGACATCCAGTTCCCTCCAGATCTCCACCCATACCCACACTAGTTGATACAAGAAGACCGGCCACAGCCAGAGTCAAAAAGAGGTGGTAGCCAAGCTCATATCAAAGGCAGTAGGGGCTTACAGACTTCTCTCCACAGAATAGTTGATGAGCCCAGATAAGTCCTGGGAAGAATCCAGAAGAGGGCCCCCTTTTTAAGAAAGTAGAAGAGTCTATTGTTGGGCAAGAACATTTCAAAGGCAAGATCTAGGATGGCCTTGAAGGGAAAGTTGTTTCTGACCACCCAGCCCACCTGATGCTCAGGTGCTAGACCTGCATGGGATCCAACCCCATCACCTCTGCCCCAGAGGGTGGGCTGCTAGTCCAGATGTCAGCTAACTATGGTCAAGGCCTTAACACATGGAAATAACAGGGAATTGTGCTGAGAAGAGAAGAATAAAAATAGAAAATCATTTTTAAATGAAAGGCTACCCCACTAAATTGCAGAAAGCTAATTGCTCAAGATACCAGTAGCTGGAGTTGAAATCTAGGGGCACATTCCAGGGCTCTGTGTCTACCTATCATAGGCAAAGCTATAGGTCTGGAGAGAACCTACTCCAACAATTTCCAACTCTTCATTTCAGAACCCTACTCAGAACTGAAAGCTTCTCAATCTATCCACCTTCCAGGAAGGTGATTTGGTTTGGCTTGCTTTGCTTTGATCTGACGTTGTTGAGAACTAAACCCCTCTCTGAAGTCAGAGGAAAGGCGAGTCTATCAAAATCTGTTCCATGACATACTATTTCTTTGGGATTCTTCTAGAGTACTCTACTGGAATTATGAAATATTTGTGCTGGATGTACCATAAAACAGATAAATACCACTTAATATCTCATGATTGTGCTATTTCTGAATGCTTACAAAGAAAGGGGTTCATTCAGCTGTTGAACACCACTAAGCAAAAAAGAGAATGGAGCTGGTGTGGTGGTAAAAACATACTCTGTGTAGTCAACGTGTGTTTCCCATTTCTGCTCTGTTAGTTAGTAGCTCTATGACCTTGTAAACAAATTTAACCTCTCTGATTATGCTTCTTCTTGTTCTTTAAAGTGTGCTTTAAAGACTGTCATGAAAATTAGAGCACTAAAAAAGAGGTAATTTATATATATTTTTTTCAGTTTCTGCCACATAATAAGTACTCAATAAATGATACCTTCAAGAATAATTTCTTCTCCACTCCCCCTCTTTTTGTGCTCCACCTCCTACTCTGTCCCCCTTCTCTATGGTGGTGGTAGTAGTAGTAGAGTCAGATTAAATCCCTGAAATCTTCTGCCTTCTTTGTTCTGCATGTCTTCTGATACCCATAACAGCAGAAGGGCCATGAACAAAACACCCAGCCATACCCAGGTCTGAATCCTGCCAAGTACACCTAGTTTCTAATTTCAGAGATGAAAAGGTAAGCAAACAAATTGTTTCCTTAAAAACAAGGAAACTGAGGAGGAGTCAAGATGGCGGAGAAGTAGCAGGCTGAGACTACATCAGGTAGCAGGAGATCAGATAGTTAGCTTATCTAATTTGCAAACATCTACAAATCCAACGGGAGATTGAAAAGAAGAAGAACAGCAATTCTAGAAACAGAAAATCAACCACTTTCTGAAAGGTAGGACTGGCGGAGAAGTGAATCCAAAGTGACAGAAGATAGGTTGTGGGGGAGAGGGGGACGGCTCCCGGAAAGCAGCAGAGCAACCGAGCACTAAATCAGGACTTTTCAAAGTCTGTTCTGCTGAGGGACATCACTCCAGAGGCTAAACCGGGGTGAAGCCCATGCGGGGTCAGCGTGGCCCCAGGTCCCACAGGGTCACAGAAGAATTGGGGGTGTCTGAGTGTCACAGAGCTTGCAGGTATTAGAACAGGGAAGCTGGCAACATAGACAGAGCCAAGGAGTCAGCTCTCAGCTCGGGGTTACCTTGAAGTGGTCGCAGGCTGGGTGAGCTCAGAGTGTGGCCAGAGACCAGGGAGACGGGAGCGATTGGGCACTATTCTCTGAGTTTGCACTGAGGAGTTGGGCCCTGAGCTCTCGGCTCCTCGCTGCTGGAGACTGGAGGCTGCCATTTTCATTCCCATCCTCCAGGACTCTACGGAAAGCAATCAGGGAACAAAAGCTCCCGAAAACAAACCCTAGCGGATTACTCAGCCAGCCCCTGGTAAGGGTGGTGCAATTCTACCTGGGGCAAAGATACTTGAGAATCACTACAACAGGCCGCACCCGCAGAAGATCAACAAGAAATCCAACCAGGACCAAGTTCACCTACCAAGCAGTACAGGTTCAATATCAAGGAGCAGTGGAATTCCTGAGGAGGAGAAAGCAAAGCACGAAACTCATGGCTTTCTCGCCATGATTTTTTTTTCCAATTTATTTATTTTCAGAAAAACAGTATTCATTATTTTTTTCACCACACCCAGTGCTCCATGCAAGCCATGCCCTCTATAACCCCCACCACCTGGTACCCCAACCTCCCACTCCCCGCCACTTCAAATCTCTCAGATTGTTTTTCAGAGTCCATAGTCTCTCATGGTTCACCTCCCCTTCCAATTTACCCAAAAGCACATATCCTCCCCGATGTCCATAACCCTATCCCCCTTTGCCCAACCCTCCTACCCCCAGCAACCCACAGTTTGTTTCGTGAGATTAAGAGTCACTTATGGTTTGTCTCCTTCCCTATCCCATCTTGTTTCATAGATTTTTCTCCTACCCACTTAAGCCCCCATGTTGCATCACCACTTCCTCATATCAGGGAGATCATATGATATTTGTCTTTCTACACTTGACTTATTTCGCTAAGCATGATACGCTCTAGTTCCATCCATGTTGTCGCAAATGAAAAGACTTCGTTTCTTTTGATGGCTGCATAGTAGTCCATTGTGTATATATACCACCTCTTCTTTATCCATTCATCTGTTGATGGACATCTAGGTTCTTTCCATAGTTTGGCTATTGTGGACATTGCTGCTATAAACATTCGGGTGCACGTGCCCCTTTGGATCACTACATTTGTATCTTTAGGGTATATACTCAGTAGTGCAATTGCTAGGTCATAGGGCAGTTCTATTTTCAACATTTTGAGGAACCTCCATGCTATTTTCCAGAGCGTCTGCACCAGCTTGCATTCCCACCAACAGTGTAGGAGGGTTCCCCTTTCTCCGCATCCTCGCCAGCATCTGTCATTTCCTGACTTGTTGATTTTAGCCATTCTGACTGGTGTGAGGTGATATCTCATTGTGGTTTTGATTTGTATTTCCCTGATGCCGAGTGATATGGAGCACTTTTTCATGTGTCTGTTGGCCATCTGGATGTCTTCTTTGCAGAAACGTCTGTTCATGTCCTCTGCCCATTTCTTGATTGGATTATTTGTTCTTTGGGTGTTGAGTTCGTTAAGTTCTTTATAGATTTTGGACACTAGTCCTTTATCTGATATGTCGTTTGCAAATATCTTCTCCCATTCTGTCAGTTGTCTTTTGATTTTGTTAACTGTTTCCTTTGCTGTGCAAAAGCTTTTGATCTTGATGAAATCCCAATAGTTCATTTTTGCCTTTGCTTCCCTTGCCTTTGGCAATGTTCCAAGGAAGATGTTGCTGTGGCTGAGGTTGAAGAGGTTGCTGCCTGTGTTCTCCTCAAGGATTTTGATGGATTTCTTTCTCACATTGAGGTCCTTCATCAATTTTGAGTCTATTTTTGTGTGTGGTGTAAGGAAGTGGTCCAGTTTCGTTTTTCTGCACGTGGCTGTCCAATTTTCCCAACACCATTTATTAAAGAGGCTGTCTTTTTTCCATTGGACATTCTTTCCTGCTTTGTCGAAGACTAGTTGACCATAGAGTTGAGGGTCTATTTCTGGGCTCTCTATTTTGTTCCATTGATCTATGTGTCTGTTTTTGTGGCAGTACCATGCTGTCTTGATGATGACAGCTTTGTAATAGAGCTTGAAGTCCGGAATTGTGAAGCCACCAACTTCGGCTTTGTTTTTCAATATCCCTTTGGCTATTCGAGGTCTTTTCTGGTTCCATATAAATTTTAAAATTATTTCTTCCATTTCTTTGAAAAAGATGGATGGTACTTTGATAGGAATGGCATTAAATGTGTAGATTGCTTTAGGTAGCATAGATATTTTCACAATATTTATTCTTCCAATCCAGTAGCATGGAACATTTTTCCATTTCTTTGTGTCTTCCTCAATTTCTTTCATGAGTACTTTATAGTTTTCTGAGTATAGATTCTTAGCCTCTTTGGTTAGGTTTATTACTAGGTATCTTATGGTCTGGGGTGCAATTTTAAATGGGATTGACTCCTTAATTTCTCTTTCTTCTGTCTTGTTGTTGGTGTAGAGAAATGCAACTGATTTCTGTGCATTGATCTTATATCCTGACACTTTACTGAATTCCTGGACAAGTTCTAGCAGTTTTGGAGTGGAGTCTTTTTGGGTTTTCCACATAGAGTATCATATCATCTGCGAAGAGTGATAATTTGACTTCTTCTTTGCTGATTTGGATGCCTATAATTTCCTTTTGTTGTCTGATTGCTGAGGCTAGGACTTCTAGTACTACGTTGAATAGCAGTGGTGATAATGGACATCCCTTTCGTGTTCCTGACCTTAGTGGGAAAGCTTTCAGTTTTTCTTCATTGAGAATGATATTTGCGGTGGGTTTTTCATAGATGGCTTTGATGATATTGAGGTATGTGCCCTCTATCCCTACACTTTGAAGGGTTGTGATCAGGAAGGGATGCTGTACTTTGTCAAATGCTTTTTCAGCATCTATTGAGAGTATCATATGGTTCTTGTTCTTTCTTTTATTGATGTGTTGTATCACATTGAATGATTTGCAGATGTTGAACGAACCTTGCAGCCCTGGGATAAATCCCACTTGGTCGTGGTGAATAATCCTTTTAATGTACTGTTGATTCCTATTGGCTAGTATTTTGGTGAGAATTTTCGCATCTGTGTTCATCAAGGATATTGGTCTATAGCTCTCTTTTTTGATGGGATCCTTGTCTGGTTTTGGGATTAAGGTGATGTTGGCCTCATAAAATGAGTTTGGAAGTTTTCCTTCCATTTCTATTTCTTGGAACAGTTTTGGGAGAATAGGAAATAGTTCTTCTTTAAATGTTTGGTAGATTTCCCCCGGGAAGCCATCTGGCCCTGGGCTTTTGTTTGTTTGGAGATTTTTAATGACTGTTTCAATCTCCTTACTGGTTATGGGTCTGTTCAGGCTTTCTATTTATTCCTGGTTCAATTTTGGTAGTTTATATGTTTCTAGGAATGCATCCATTTCTTCCAGATTGTCAAATTTGTTGGCGTATAGTTGCTCATAGTATGTTCTTATAATAGTTTGTATTTCTTTGGCGTTAGTTGTGATCTCTCCTCTTTCATTCATGATTTTACTTATTTGGGTCCTTTCTCTATTCTTTTTGATAAGTCTGGCCAGGGGTTTAACAATTTTATTAATTCTTTCAAAGAACCAGATCCAATTTCGTTGATTTGTTCTATTATTTTTTTGGTTTCTATTTCATTGATTTCGGCTCTGATCTTTATGATTTCTCTTCTCCTGCTGGGCTTAGGGTTTCTTGCTAGTTCTTTCTCCAGCTCCTTTAGGTGTAGGGTTAGGTTGTGTGCCTGAGACCTTTCTTGTTTCTTGAGAAAAGCTTGTACCGCTATATATTTTCCTCTCAGGACTGCCTTTGTTGTGTCCCACAGATTTTGAACCGTTGTATTTTCATTACCATTTGTTTCCATGATTTTTTTCAATTCTTCTTAATTTCCCTGTTGACGCATCCATTCTTTAGAAGGATGCTGTTTAGTCTCCATGTATTTGTGTTCTTTCCAAACTTCCTCTTGTGGTTGAGTTCTAGCTTCAGAGCATTGTGGTCTGAGAAAATGCAGGGAATGATCCCAATCTTTTGATACCGGTTGAGTCCTGATTTAGGACCGAGGATGTGATCTATTCTGGAGAATGTTCCATGTGAACTAGAGAAGAATGTGTATTCTGTTGCTTTGGGATGAAATGTTCTGAATATATCTGTGATGTCCATCTCATCCAGTGTATCATTTAAGGCCTTTATTTCCCTGTTGATCTTTTGCTTGGATGATCTGTCCATTTCAGTGAGGGGAGTGTTAAAGTCCCCTACTATTATTGTATTATTGTTGATGTGTTTCTTTGATTTTGTTATTAATTGGTTTATATAGTTGGCTGCTTTCACGTTGGGGGCATAGATATTTAAAATTGTTAGATCTTCTTGTTGGACAGACCCTTTGATTATGATATAGTGTCCCTCCTCATCTCTTATTATAGTCTTTGGCTTAAAATCTAAGTGATCTGATATAAGGATTGCCACTCCTGCTTTTTTCTGATGTCCATTAGCATGGTAAATTTTTTTCCACCCCCTCACTTTAAATCTGGAGGTGTCTTCGGGCTTAAAATGAGTTTCTTGTAGGCAACATATGGATGGGTTTTGTTTTTTTTATCCATTCTGATACCCTGTGTCTTTTGATTGGGGCATTTAGCCCATTAACATTCAGGGTAACTATTGAGAGATATGATTTTAGTGCCATTGTATTGCCTGTAAGGTGACTGTTACTGTATATTGTCTCTGTTCCTTTCTGATCTACCACTTGTAGGCTCTCTCTTTGCTTAGAGGACCCCTTTCAGTATTTCCTGTAGAGTTGGTTTGGTGTTTGCAAATTCTTTCAGTTTTTGTTTATCCTGGAAGCTTTTAATCTCTCCTTCTATTTTCAATGATAGCCTAGCTGGATATAGTATTCTTGGCTGCATGTTTTTCTCGTTTAGTGCTCTGAAAATATCATGCCAGCTCTTTCTGTCCTGCCAGGTCTCTGTGGATAGGTCAGCTGCCAATCTAATACTTTTACCATTGTATGTTACAGACTTCTTTTCCCGGACTGCTTTCAGGATTTTCTCTTTGTCACTAAGGCTTGTAAATTTTACTATTAGGTGATGGGGTGTGGGCCTATTCTTATTGATTTTGTGTGGCATTCTCTGAACCTCCTGAATTTTGATGCTCATTCCCTTTGCCATATTGGGGAAATTCTCCCCAATAATTCTCTCCAGTATACGTTCTGCTCCCCTCCCTCTTCTTCTTCTGGAATCCCAATTATTCTAATGTTGTTTCGTCTTATAGTGTCACTTATCTCTCGAATTCTCCCCTCATGATCCAGTAGCTGTTTGTCCCTCTTTTGCTCAGCTTCTTTATTCTCTGTCATTTGGTCATCTATATCGCTAATTCTTTCTTCTGCCTCATTTATCCTAGCAGTGAGAGCCTCCATTTTTGATTGCACCTCATTAATAGCTTTTTTGATTTCAACTTGGTTAGATTTTAGTTCTTTTATTTCTCCAGAAAGGGCTTTTATATCTCTGGAGAGGGTTTCTCTAATATCTTCCATGCCTTTTTCGAGCCCGGCTAGAACCTTGAGAATTGTCATTCTGAACTCTAGATCTGACATATTACCAATGTCTGTATTGATTAGGTCCCTAGCCTTCGGTACTGCCTCTTGTTCTGTTTTTTGTTGTGAATTTTTCCGCCTTGTCATTTTGTCCAGCTAAGAGTATATGAAGGAGCAAGTAAAATACTAAAAGGGTGGCAACAATCCCAGGAAAATATGCTTTAACCAAATCAGAAGAGATCCCAAATCGTGAGGGGGGATTTCTCCCCCCTCACGATTGGGTGAGGGATCTCCTTTGATTGGGATTTCCTCTGATTGGGATCTCCCAATCTCTTCTGATTGTGATCTCTTCTGATTTGGGGATAAAAAGAGGTTCAAAAAGAAAGAAAGAAAAAAAGAAAAAAAGGAATTAAAAAAAGAGATTGAATTAAAAATTCAATCAAGAATTAAAAAAGAATTAATAAAAGAGATTGAAGCGATTGTGATCTCTTCTATTTTGGGGATAAAAAGAGGTTCAAAAATAAAGAAAGAAAAAAGGAAGACAAATAAAGAAAAGTATAAAAAAGAAAAAAAATATATATATATATATGATAAACTAGTTACAAAACGTTAAAAAAGAAAAGGGTAAAAGTTAAAAAAATTTTAGCAGAAGAAGAGAAAAAAATGAAAAAGAAAAAAATTAAATTAACTGCAAGACTAAAAAATCACAGGCAGAAAGCCATGAGTTCCGTGGTTTGTTTTCTCCTCCTCTGGAATTCTGCTGGTCTCCTTGGTTTTGAAACTGCACTCCTTGGTAGGTGAACTTGGTCTTGCCTGGATTTCTTGTTGATCTTCTGGGAGAGGGGCCTGGTGTAGTGATTCTCAAGTGTCTTTGCCCCAGGCGGAATTGCACCGTTCTTACCAGTGGCCGGGTTGAGTGATCCGCTCGCCTTTGCTTTCAGGAGCATTTGTTCCCTGAGCGCTTTCCGTAGAGTTCCAGAGGACGGGAATACAAATGGCAGCCTCCTGGTCTCTGGCCCGGAGGAGCCGAGAGCCCAGTGCCCCGCTCCCCAGTGCGCCCTCAGGGAACAGCTCCTAGTAACTCACGTCTGCCTAACCTCCGGCCGCGCTCCGAGCTCACCGAGCCTTCGACCGGTTCAAGGCAACACCGAGCTGTGAGCTTACTGTCGGCTCTGTCTCTGTAGCCGGCTTTCCCGTTCCAATATCCGCAAGCTCTGCAACACTCAGACACCCCCGATCCTTCTCAGGTCCCTTGAGACCTGAGGCCACGCCGACCCCGCTTGGGCTTCACCCTGGTTTAGCCTCTGGAGCGATGTCCCTCAGCGGAACAGACTTTTAAAAGTCCTGATTTTGTGCTCCGTTGCTCCGCTGCTTGCAGGGAAATTAATTAATATTAATTAATTAATTAATATTTTTTTAATTTTTTTTCTTCAGCTAATTTCTTTTTAACTCTTACCCTTTTCTTTCTTAATGTTTTTAAACTAGTTTACCTAATACAAATTTTTTTTTCTTTTTTATATTTTTTCCTTATTTGTTTTCTTTTTTTAATTGTTTCTTTTTTTTTCTGAACCTTTTTTTATCCCCTTTCTCCCCTCCAAGATTTGGGGACTCTTCTGATTTGGTTGAAGTGTATTTGCCTGGGGTCTTTGCCACCCTTTTAGTATTTTACTTGCTCCTTCATATACTTTTATCTGGACAAAATGACAAGGCGGAAAAATTCACGAAAAAAAAAAAAAAAAGAACAAGGGGCAGTACTGAAGGCTAGGGACCTAATCAATACAGACATTGGTAATATATCAGACCTAGAGTTCAGAATGACGATTCTCAAGGTTCTAGCCGGGCTCGAAAAAGGCATGGAAGATATTAGAGAAACACTCTCAGAAGATATAAAAGCCCATACTAGAGAAATAAAAGAACTAAAATCTTACCAAGTTAAAATCAAAAAACTATTAATGGGGTGCAATCAAAAATGGGGGGTCCCACTGCTAGGATAAATGAGGCAGAAGAAAGAATTAGTGATATAGAAGAAAAAATGACAGAGAATAAGGAAGCTGAGCAAAAGAGAGACAAACAGCTGCTGGACCATGAGGGGGGAATTTGAGAGGCAAGTGACACCATAAAACAAAGCATTAGAATAATTGGGATTCCAGAAAAAGAAGAAAGAGAGAGGGTAGCAGAAGGTATATTGGAGAGAATTATTGGAGAGGATTTCCCAAGTATAGAAAAGGGAACAAGCATCAAAATCCAGGAGGTGCAGAAAACACTCCTCAAAATCAACAAGAATAGGTCCACACCCCATCAACTAATAGTAAAATGTACAAGTCTTAGTGACAAAGAGAAAATCCTGAAAGCAGCCCAGGAAAGGAAGTCTGTATCATACAATGGTAAAAATATTAGATTGGAAGGAGATTTATCCACAGAGACCTGGCAGGCCAGAAAGAGCTGGCATGATATATTCAGAGCACAAAATGAGAAAAATATGCAGCCAAGAATACTATATCCAGCTAGGCTATCACTGAAAATAGAAGGAGAGATAAAAAGCTTCCAGGACAAAGAAAAACTGAAAGAATTTGCAAACACCAAACCAGCTCTACAAGAAATATTGAAAGGGGTCCTCTAAGCGAAGAGAGAGCCTAAAAGTAGTAGATCAGAAAGGAACAGAGACAATATACAGTAACAGTCACCTTACAGGCAATAGAGTGGCACTAAATTCACATCTCTCAATAGTTACCCTGAATGTCAATGGGCTAAATGCTCCAATCAAAAGACACAGGGTATCAGAATGTATAAATAAACAAAACCCATCTATATGTTGCCTACAAGAAACTCGTTTCTTGAGTGTCCCGAAGACACCTCCAGATTTAAAGTGAGGGGGTGGAAAACAATTTACTATGCTAAAGGACATCAGAAGAAAGCAGGGGTGGCAATCCTTATATCAGATCAATTAGATTTTAAGCCAAAGACTATAATAAAAGACTATAATAAAAGATCATACTCAAAGGGTCTGTCCAACAACAAGATCTAACAATTTTAAATATCTATGTCCCTAACGTGGGAGCAGCCAACTACATAAACCAATTATTAACAAAACCAAGAAACACATCAACAATAACACAATAATAGTAGGGGACTTTAACACTCCCCTCACTAAAATAGATCATCCAAGCAAAAGTTCAACAAGGAAATAAAGACCTTAAATGACACACTGGACCAGATGGACATCACAGATATATTCAGAATATTTCATCCCAAAGCAAGAGAATACACATTCTTCTCTAGAAGATGGAACATGGAACATTCTCCAGAACAGATCACATCCTCAGTCCTAAAGCAGGTCTCAACTGGTATCAAAAGAATGGGATCATTCCCTGAATATTTTCAGACCATAATGCTCTGAAGGTAGAACTCAATCACAAGAGGAAAGTTGGAAAGAACCCAAATACATGGAGACTAAACAGCATCTTTCTAAAGAATGAATGGGTCAACCAGGAAATTAAAGAAGAATTGAAAAAATTCATGGAAACAAACGGTAATGAAAACACAACAGTTCAAAATCTGTGGGACACAGAAAAGGTAGACCTGAGAGGAAAATATACAGCGGTACAAGCCTTTGTCAAGAAACAAGAAAGGTCTCAAGTACACAACCTAACCATACACCTAAAGGAGCTCAAGAAAGAACAAGAAAGAAACCCTAAGCCCAGCAGGAGAAGAGAAATCATAAAGATCAGAGCAGAAATTAATGAAACAGAAACCAAAAAAAACAATAGAACAAATCAATGAAACTAGGAGCTGGTTCTTTGAAAGAATTAATAAGATTGATAAACCCCTGACCAGACTTATCAAAAAGAAAAGAGAAAGGACCCAAATAAATAAAATCATGAATGAAAGAAGAGAGATCACAACCAACACCAAAGAAATACAGAAAATTATAAGAACATACTATGAGAAAATCTATGCCAACAAATTTGACAATCGGGAAGAAATGGATGCATTCCTAGAGACATATAAACTACCACAACTGAACCAGGAAGAAATATAAAACCTGAACTACCACAACTGATCCAGGAAGAAATAGAAAACCTGAACAGACCCATAACCAGTAAGGAGATTGAAACAGTCATCAAAAATCTCCAAACCAACAAAAGCCCAGGGCCAGATGGCTTCCCAGGGGAATTCTACCAAACATTTAAAGAACTCATTCCTATTCTCCTGAAACTGTTCCAAAAAATAGAAATGGAAGGAAAACTTCAAAACTCATTTTATGAGGCCAGCATCACCTTGATCCCAAAACCAGACAAGGATCCCATCAAAAAAGAGAACTACAGACCAATATCCTTGATGAACACAGATGCGAAAATTCTCACCAAAATACTAGGCAATAGTACTAGGCACAGTACATTAAAAAGATCATTCATCACGACCAAGTGGGACTTATTCCAGGGCCACAAGGTTGGTTCAACATCCGCAAATCAACAAATGTGGTACAACACATTAAAAAAAGAAAGAACAAGGGCCATATGATACTCTCAATAGATGCTGAAAAAGCATTTGACAAAGTACAGCATCCCTTCCTGATCAAAACTCTTCAAAGTGTAGGGATAAAGGGGACATACCTCAATATTATCAAAACCATCTATGAAAAACCCACGACAAATATCATTCTCAATGGAAAAAAAAAACTGAAAGCTTTTCTGCTAAGGTCAGGAACACGGTAGGGATGTCCGTTATCAACACTGCTGTTCAACATTGTACTAGAAGTCCTAGCCTCAGCAATCAGACAACAAAAGGAAATTAAAGGCATCCAAATCGGCAAAGAAGAAGTCAAACTATCACTCTTCGCAGATGATATGATACTCTATGTGGAAAACCCAAAAAGACTCCACTCCAAAACTGCTAGAACTTGTCCAGGAATTCAGTAAAGTGTCAGGATATAAAATCAATGCACAGAAATCAGTTGCATTTCTCTACACCAACAACAAGACAGAAGAAAGAGAAATTAAGGTGTCAATCCCATTTACAATTGCACGCCAAACCATAAGATACCTAGGAATAAACCTAGCCAAAGAGGCAAAGAATCTATACTCAGAAAACTATAAAGTACTCATGAAAGAAATTGAGGAAGACACAAAGGAATGGAAAAATGTTCCATGCCTCTGGATTGGAAGAATACATATTGTGAAAATGTCTATGCTACCTAAAGCAATCTACACTTTTAATGCAATTCCTATCAAAATACCATCCTTTTTTTTTTTCAAATACATGGAACAAATAATCCTAAAATTTATATGGAACCAGAAAAGACCTCGAATAGCCAAAGGGATATTGAAAAAGAAAGCCGAAGTTGGTGGCTTCACAATTCCGGACTTCAAGCTCTATTACAAAGCTGTCATCATCAAGACAGCATGGTACTGCCACAAAAACAGACACATAGATCAATGGAACAAAATAGAGAGCCCAGAAATAGACCCTCAACTCTATGGTCAACTAATCTTCGACAAAGCAGGAAAGAATGTCCAATGGAAAAAAGACAGCCTCTTCAATAAATGGTGTTGGGAAAATTGGACAGCCATGTGCAGAAAAACGAAACTGGACCTCTTCCTTCCACCACACACAAAAATAGACTCAAAATGGATGAAGGACCCTAATGTGAAAAAGAAATCCATCAAAATCCTTGAGGAGAACACAGGCAGCAACCTCTTCAACCTCAGCCACAGCAACTTCTTCCTAGGAACATCACCAAAGGCAAGGGAAGCAAGGGCAAAAATAAACTATTGGGACATCATCAAGATCAAGAGCTTTTGCACAGCAAAGGAAACAGTTAACAAAACCAAAAGACAACTGACAGAATGGGAGAATATATTTGCAAAAGACATATCAGATAAAGGGCTAGTGTTCAAAATCTATAAAGAACTTAGTAAACTCAACACCCAAAGAACAAATAATGCAATGAAGAAATGGGCAGAAGACATGAACAGACATTTCTGCAAAGAAGACATCCAGATGGCCAACAGACACATGAAAAAGTGCTCCACATCACTCGGCATCAGGGAAATACAAATCAAATCCACAATGAGATATCACCTCACTCCAGTCAGAATGGCTAAAATTAACAAGTCAGGAAATAACAGATGCTGGCGAGGATGCAGAGAAAGGGGAAGCCTCTTACACTGTTGGTGGGAATGCAAGCTGGTGCAACCGCTCTGGAAAACAGCATGGAGGTTCCTCAAAATGTTGAAAATAGAACTACACTATGACCCAGCAATAGCACTACTGGGTATTTACCCTAAAGATACAAACGTAGTGATCCAAAGGGGCACGTGCACCTGAATGTTTATAGCAGCAATGTCTACAATAGCCAAACTATGGAAAGAAGCTATATGTCCATCAACAGATGAATGGATCAAGAAGATGTGGTATATATATACAATGGAATACTATGCAGCCTTCAAAAGAAATGAGATCTTGCCATTTGCGATGATGTGGATGGAACTAGAGGGTATCATGCTTAGTGAAATAAGTCAATCGGAGAAAGACAACTGTCATATGATCTCCCTGATATGAGGAAGTGGAGTTGCAACATTGGGGGTTAAGGGGGTAGGAGAAGAATAAATGAAACAAGATGGGATTGGGAGGAAGACAAACCACAAGTGACTCTTAACCTCACAAAACAAACTGAGGGTTGCTGTTGGGAGGGGGGTTGGGAGAGGGTGGTGGGGTTATGGACATTGGGGAGAGTATGTGCTATGGTGAGTACTGTAAAGTGTGTAAACCTGGTGATTCACAGACCTGTACCTCTGGGGATAAAAATACATTATATATTTATAAAAAATAAAAAAATAAAGAAGAAAAAAAGGAAACAAAAAACAAACTCAGATTTCTTAGTTAAATATCACTCAAGCAAATCTTACTAAAATTGGCAAAAATGCTCATGTCTGTTTGAGAGGTAGCATAAGACATTTACTTAGTTCATACCATATGTAAAGATTTTCTAAAACAGTTTTTTGAAAATAGCCAAATAAATACAAACATGTGGATGCTCTTTTTTTGTTGATGTTTATGTTCTGGTCTCAACACCAGTGTTTCTTTTGTGTCACTGATGGATTTGTCTCATTTCTGAGAGAAATAAGCAAGTCAGGTGGGTCAAGGACCATAGCAACACCTAGTTTTGATGCCATAATGTGGCAAATAGTTCTTAGGAGCAGATGAACTGACATCAGCCCCAGTGAAAACCTCTGAATATGGATGTCTCTGCTTAGGTCACCCCTTCTCTCTAGGGTCCTCTTTCATGCCTTCCATAGAAGGATCAGCAATTTTCCCAAATGAGGTCAAAGAGAGTCCCTTGTCTGCCTGTTCTGATTTGGGACCAAGAATCAAAATTAACCCATTGGAAGAGAAAGAAACAGTGACATTTATCATGGGCTTTAGGTTCCCACCACCTCTGCTATAGTCTAAGTGACATAGAAAGAGGGTGTCATGAAGGAATGATGCAGAGGCAGAGAGTAAGGCTCTTTGCATGCAAAATAGGTTTCCAGATACTAAGAGTGACTGTCATTTTTAACATTAGCTATGTATCATCTATCTATCTATCTATCTATCTATCTATATATGTGCATACAAACACATATACATACATAATGGGTATGTGTGTAATTACCCACATTAGCCAAGAGTAGGTTACGGCCTGTGGCCCAAATCTGGCCTCAATCTCTTTTTGTATATAAAATCTTTATTGGAACAGTAGGCCGCCTATTCATTTACATATTGTGCATGACTCTTTCCAAGCTTCAGCAGAGTGGGTAGTTATGACACAAATTATGTAGACCACAGAATCTGAAATATTTACTACATGGCCCTTTCCAGAAAAAGTTTGCCAATTGCTGTCTTAAATATTCCCCATCATCATAAATAACAAATATTTTCTGAATATCTGTATGTGGTAGGCACCATGTTAGGTGATGTAAAAAATGACACACATAAAGTCACACATACTTGTGTTTTTAAGAAATGTGTTTACAAGATGCCCAAATATTCTCTGTCAAGAATGGAGAATGTTGATGACAGTAAACAGTTTTTCTTTACTTTTGTCCCTACCTTCCTAAACAGCTAACTCTTGCATGTTTTCAAAGAATACAAAAGCTCTCTTGTTGTTGAATACACCCAATTTATTGTGGAATTGGTGGACCATTTATTGTTTTCCCCAGTAAATTTCCTAATTGTGTGCAATTCAAAACTGAGCCAGTACATGTAATAATTCAGAATACTGTATCTGACAGCAGGCTAAAATCAAAATCCCACCTCTACAACTTGAGAAATTTTCTTAATCTGATGTGCCTCAGTTTCCCCCTCTTTAAAATGGGACTATAAAATTATTGTAATGATTCTGTGAGTTAATGTATATAAAGCAGTTAGAATTGTGCCTGACATACAAAACACATTCAACTACAGTTAGCTGTTGTTATATTAGGGAAACTATGCCATCAAATATCAACAGAGATAATTATGGAAACTTCACTAATGTGCAGGATGCTATTTGAATTCCAGGGAAGACAAATTTCTTCCTTCAAAGGATTATTTTATAAAGTTTAATAGGGTTTTATTACAGAAGTAATTGTGAGCCCATATTCTTCTCCAGCTGTATCCTGTATTGGGCTGATCTCCCTCTGCAGCAGCAAGGAGCGGAGGGAACAATGTAACCTCTGATTGAAGAACTGCTACAATCCCCAGGCTGCTTCCGCAAGCAACTAAGACACAGCTTTGCCTCCTCCCAGGCCAGAGTGCTCTCCAGAGGGCAATGGCAATGGGGGAGGGGCAACAGTAATCCACAAAACATATCAGCAAGAGAAACAAAATCTTCCTAAGTAAGCAAGAGATCTTGATCCTGCAAATTCAGCAAAATCTCTTTTATCTAAAAACCAAGTCTCTTCAGGTCCCCGTGATACCATCTTTTGCACAATACATAGCCAATACCTTCTGCCTTTCCTAGTTCATCACAAAATTATTTTAAAACTCCTTCTACTTATCCAGTCAAGCTAGTTTCCCTCCTCACTATTCATCTTTCCACCATATGAACTGTCTCATTTCAGGGACCCAAATGATCTCCACATTGCCAAAAACAAAGAACATTTCTCTAGCCTTGCCGTAAGTGATCTCCAAATAGCATTAACATATCTGGGCTCCTTTCCTCTGGAGATACCCCTTTCTTTGTCTCACAACCCTATGCTCTCCTGATTTCTGGTCACACCAATGATAACACTTTCTTAGGCTACCTCCTGCCTTCTCCTTTCTACCACCCAGAGAATTGTCCTGAGGCCTCTTCTCTCCCTTCACTCCCTTCATTGGTGACCTCACTTTGTTCTGTGGCTTTATACCGTCATCTGTTCTCTTGCCACCTCCTTGATCCCCATCCCAAATAAACAGCTCTACTTCAATAAATGGATCCATCTACTATGTCATCTCTCTTTCTCGCCCCCTCTTCCTTTTTCCTCCCTCCTTTTTGCCCTCCATACCCCACAGTCTTTCTCACAAACATGTGCATAATGAAAGTGTATCCCTGATTTCTATCTCATCCCTTATCCACACCTATCAATCTAGTGAAAGTGCTGTTTGGTTCTCTCTCCTAAGCAGGATCTTATCCCTCTCCCTGCACATCTCCTTCAATTACAATGGTTATTTCTTCTGGGACTGCTCCTGTAGCCTCCCTGCACCACTCATTCCCCACACAACTCACCTTCAAAAGGAAGCTGGTATTAAAATCAAAATCAGACCATATCACTCTTCTGTTTAAAACCCACGGATGTTTCCTGTGCACTTGGAGTAAAAGTAAATCCCTCTATCATGTCCCTACACTCCTGGTTCCCTCTCCTTTCCAACTTCTGCTCCTATGGTCCAGAACCTTTGCCCTGACTGTGGCATCAAGGTAAGACCCTTTCTCTCTCTCCGAATGTTATTCTTCATGCTGGCTCCTTCTCCTTGTCTGTGTCTCATTGCAGTTCAAACATCCTCTTCTCAAAAAATCCTCCCTGAAAGTATTCTCTAAATGAGTCCTCTTTTCTGCATGGTATTTCATGTTTTCTTATGTCCTGTTTCATATTTCCTTTCTTTTCTTTGTTTTTGATTCTCTCTCTTTCTCTCTCTTTATAGTGATTTGGCTATTTTCCCTCATCTTACCTTTTATCCTTTGTAATTTATTAGTAATAAACTCTACCATTTTATATGTAACTCATGAAATTGAAATACATATACTTATACCTTAGCAGTATCCTTAATTTCTTTTCAATTTAAGGAATTCAGAACTATCATCACTTGTTACATTTTAGCTCCCCCCAAAATTATGTTATCATTAGGAGTTTTAGAACTAGTTTAAGTTTGAAGCTCTAAAAGTACATTGTTTCATACAGTGACTATTTATTTAGATTTTCTCAAGTTTTTTTTATTACACACACCATCAAGTTTTGGAGGTTGAATTTATTCATCATTGCATATAAAAGCCAGTGCTCAACATATCATGTGCCCTTCTTACTGCCCAACATTCAGTTATCCCTTCCCCTCCAGCAACCCTCAATTTGTTTCTTGTATTTAAGAATCTTTCATGGTTTGTCTCCCTCTCTGATGACTTCCCATTCAGTTTTCCCTCCTTTCTCCAATGGTCCTCTGCCCTGTTTCTTATGTTCCACACATGAATGAAAGCATATGATAATCATCTTTCTCTGTTTGACTTATTTTGCTCAGCATCACACCCTCCAGCTCCATCTACATAGATGTAAATGATAAGTATTCATCCCTTTTGATGGCTGAATAATATTCCATTGTGTGTGTGTGTGTGTGTGTGTGTGTGTGCGTGTGTGTGTGTGTGTGTGTATCTTCTTCATCCATTCATCTGTCAATGGACACCCGGCTCTTTCCACAATTGTGGACATTGCTGCTATAAACTTTGAGGTGCAGATGCCCCTTCAGATCACTACTTTTGTATCTTTGGGGTAAATACCTAGTAGTGCAATTGCTGGGTCATAGGGTAGCTTTATTTTTAAGTTCTTGAGCAACCACCCTAACACTGTCCACAGTTGATTCTATTTCTTCCTTGAGAATTGGTGACATTTTCTGGAAATTCTAAATACCATGTTACGCAGCTCTGTGTCATGTTAAAATTCTCCGAAGAACACTGAGCTTCTCCTTTTCAAACCAGCAGTCAACTCAGCTGCATGTGAATTGCAAATTCTACCTTCTATGAGTGTTAATTCCAACCTAAGCTCAGTTCTCACAGCCAATTGCTGTGCTGCTTGATCCACCCCTCACACACACCATCAAGATTTGGGTTGGGACTAGGGTTTGGATTCTATGGTACTTCCATTCTGGAAACTTTTCCAGGTTTTCTTGAATGTGTTCTGTTCAGACTCAGCTTAGGAACAGTTCATTCAGAGATTGATCATCTTCTCCAATGTCCCCTCTCAAAACTTTTTCCTATACTCTCCATCCCTGGGGGCTCCTTTTCCTGGTTCCTCTGTCCAGAAAGACAGAGTTTCTTCAGAGGTTTAGCCACTTGTGCTGTTCTACATTACGGTGACTGCCTTTGGGACAAAATGGTAAAAGAGAGAGAAAATATATATCTGGGATACCCCACACACTTCTTGTGAAACACTCCTCCCAGTTCCTCCAGCTAGATGAACTTCCTCCTGGGGTCTTAGTTGCTATGCCAACCCCATGGTAGTGTGACTGGCACAGGTCTTAGGGCAGAGCCAGGACAGGAAATAAAGAAAACCAGGGAAGAAAAACTCTGAGGTTTCTCTCTGCACTCCCTGGCTCATGGGGAATTTTTCCCCTATCTTGTCCTGAGCAACAGACGACTCTTGCAGTTCTGCCAGCTGTACTTGCTACATAGTCTCCCATTTTGACCTGTCCTTGGGGCACTGACACTGACACAGAGGAAAACCAAACTAAACAAAACAGGAAACTCACGGCCACCTTTTCAGTCATTTTTCATGTTGGGAGTTTCAAATCCCCTCCCTAGTCTGTCTGCTGTTATGAGCTCTCAGGCAGTTGCTTTTTTATTTTGTCCAAAGTGTTTTGTTTGTGACCACTGTGAAAAATAAGCTACAGAGCACTTACTTCATTCTGGCCATAAGTGGACAACCTTAAGAATGTTTTAATGATATATTTTCTAATTCCTTGTTTTTGTTTTTGTTTTGTTTTATCAAATGACTCCCATCCCTGACTTGTAGGGGTACTTCCATCCATAGGACATTTTTCTTCTTAATTCACTGCTGCATTCCCAACACTTAGAAAGATATACACTACATGTTAGCTCTCAATAAATATTTAATGACTAAATAAATCCTACGCATTCTGCTTTTATTCACCATTTTAGAATATACTGACGATAATTTCTTAGGAGTTAAACTGTAGAACCAAAGGTATAATTACCTTCTAGGTTGTATTCATGTTGTCAAATTTTTTCCAAGTATGTTCCACTCCATGCTAATAAGTAAGAGTGCCTGTCTTTTCAAACTAGAATAAATTTTTTTAACATTTTCTAATTTATAGATGAAAATGTTATCTCATTGTCATTTTTATCTATACCAAATACTTTTTTTTTCAATTTATTTATTTTTAGAAAAACAGTATTCATTATTTTTTCACCACACCCAGTGCTCCATGCAATCCGTGCCCTCTATAATACCCACCACCTGGTACCCAACCTCCCACCCCCCCGCCACTTCAACCCCTCAGATTGTTTTTCAGAGTCCATAGTCTCTCATGGTTCACCTCCCCATCCAATTTACCCCAACTCCCTTCTCCTCTCTAACACCCTTGCCCTCCATGCTATTTGTTATGCTCCACAAATAAGTGAAACCATATGATAATTGGCTCTCTCTGCTTGACTTATTTCACTCAGGATAATCTCTTCCAGTCCCATCCATGTTGCTACAAAAGTTGGGTATTCATCCTTTCTGATGGAGGCATAATACTCCATAGTGTATATGGACCACATCTTCCTTATCCATTCATTCGTTGAAGGGCATCTTGGTTCTTTCCATAGTTTGGCGACTGTGGCCATTGCTGCTATAAACATTGGGGTACAGAGGGCCCTTCTTTTCACTACATCTGTATCTTTGGGGTAAATACCCAGGAGTGCAATTGCAGGGTCATAGGGAAGCTCTATTTTTAATTTCTTGAGGAATCTCCACACTGTTCTCCAAACAGGCTGCACCAACTTGCATTCCCACCAACAGTGGAAGAGGGTTCCCCTTTCCCCACATCCTCTCCAACACATGCTGTTTCCTGTTTTGCTAATTTTGGCCATTCTAACTGGTGTAAGGTGATATCTCAATGTGGTTTTAATTTGAATCTCCCTGAGGGCTAATGATGATGAGCATTTTTTTATGTGTCTGATAGGCATTTGTATGTCTTGATTGGAGAAGTGTCTGTTCCTATCTTCTGCCCATTTTTTGATATGTTTGCCTGTTTCGTGTGTGTTGAGTTTGAGGAGTTCATTATAGATCCTGGATATCAACCTTTGATCTGTACTGTCATTGGCAAATATCTTCTCCCGTTCCGTGGGTTGCCTCTTTGTTTTCTTGACTGTTTCCTTTGCTGTGCAGAAGCTTTTGATTTTGATGAAGTCCCAAAAGTTTATTTTTGCTTTTGTTTCCTTTGCCTTGGAGACATATCTTTTTTTTTTTCATTTGATTTTTTTTTATTTTTTTAAATTTATACTTATTTATTTTCAGCATAACACTATCGTTATTTTTTCATCACACCCAGTGCTCCATGCAATCCGTGTCCTCTATAATACCCACCACCTGGTACCCCAACCTCCCACTCCCCGCTCCTTCACAATCCTCAGATTGTTTTTCAGAGTCCATGCTTTCTCATGGTTCACCTCCCCTTCCAATTTCCCCCAACTCCCTTCTCCTCTCTAACTCCCCATTTCCTCCATGCTATTTGTTATGCTCCACAAATAAGTGAAACCATATGATAATTGACTCTCTCTGCTTGACTGATTTCACTCAGCATAATCTCTTCCAGTCCTGTCCATGTTGCTACAAAAGTTGGGTATTCGTCCTTTCTGATGGAGGCATAATACTTCATAGTGTATATGGGCCACATCTTCCTTATCCATTCATCCGTTGAAGGACATCTTGGTTCTTTCCATAGTTTGGCGACTGTGGCCATTGCTGCTATAAACATTGGGGTACAGATGTCCCTTCTTTTCACTACACCTGTATCTTTGGGGTAAATACCCAGTAGTGCAATTGCAGGGTCATAGGGAAGCTCTATTTTTAATTTCTTGAGGAATCCACACTGTTCTCCAAAGAAGCTGCACCAACTTGCATTCCCACCAACAATGTAAGAGGGTTCCCCTTTCTCCACATCCATTCCAACACATGTTGTTTCCTGTCTTGCTAATTTTGGCCATTCTAACTGGTGTAAGGTGATATCTAAATGTGGTTTTAATTTGAATCTCCCAAGGGCTAGAATGATGATCATTTTTTCATGTGTTTGAAAGCCATTTGTATGTCTTCATTGGAGAAGTGTCTGTTCATATCTTCTGCCCATTTTTTAATATGGTTGTCAGTTTTCTGTGTGTTGAGTTTGAGAAGTTCTTTACAGATCCTGGATATCAACCTTTTGTCTGTACTGTATTTGCAAATATCTTCTCCCATTCCATGGGTTGCGTCTTTGTTTTTGGTTTTTTTGTTTTTTTTGACTGTTTCCTTTGCTGTGCAGAAGCTTTTGATTTTGATGAAGTCCCAAAAGTTTATTTTCATTTTTTTTCCAATTTATTTATTTTCAGAAAAACAATATTCATTATTTTTTCACCACACCCAGTGCTCCATGCAAGCCGTGCCCTCCACAATACCCACCACCTGGTACTCCAACCTCCCACCCCCCCGCCACTTCAAACCCCTCAGATTGTTTTTCAGAGTCCATAGTCTCTCATGGTTCATCTCCCCTTCCAATTTACCCAAAAGCACATACCCTCCCCAATGTCCATAAACCTACCCCCCTTCTTCCAGCTCCCCTCCCCCCAGCAACCCACAGTTTGTTTCGTGAGATTAAGAGTCATTTATGGTTTGTCTCCCTCCCTATCCCATCTTGTTTCATGGATTCTTCTCCTACCCACTTAAGCCCCCATGTTGCATCACCACTCCCTCATATCAGGGAGATCATATGATAGTTGTTTTTCTCCGCTTGACTTATTTCGCTAAGCATGATACGCTCTAGTTCCATCCATGTTGTCGCAAATGGCAAGATTTCGTTTCTTTTGATGGCTGCATAGTATTCCATTGTGTATATATACCACCTCTTCTTTATCCATTCATCTGTTGATGGACATCTAGGTTCTTTCCATAGTTTGGCTATTGTGGATATTGCTGCTATAAACATTCGGGTGCACGTGCCCCTTTGGATCACTACGTTTGTATCTTTAGGGTAAATTCCCAGTAGTGCAATTGCTGGGTCATAGGGCAGTTCTATTTTC
The DNA here is from genome assembly GCF_020171115.1 of Neogale vison. Lineage (NCBI taxonomy): Eukaryota > Metazoa > Chordata > Mammalia > Carnivora > Mustelidae > Neogale > Neogale vison. Next base: position 113,606,699 of record NC_058093.1, on the reverse strand, counting down.
AACATTTTGAGGAACCTCCATGCTGTTTTCCAGAGTGGTTGCACCAGCTTGCATTCCCACCAACAGTGTAGGAGGGTTCCCCTTTCTCTGAATCCTCGCCAGCATCTGTCATTTCCTGACTTGTTGTTTTTAGCCATTCTGACTGGTGTGAGGTGATATCTCATTGTGGTTTTGATTTGTATTTCCCTGATGCCAAGTGATATGGAGCACTTTTTCATGTGTCTGTTGGCCATCTGGATGTCTTCTTTGCAGAAGTGTCTGTTCATGTCCTCTGCCCATTTCTTGATTGGATTATTTGTTCTTTGGGTGTTGAGTTTGTTAAGTTCTTTACAGATTTTGGACACTAGTCCATTATCTGATATGTCGTTTGCAAATATCTTCTCCCATTCTGTCAGTTGTCTTTTGGTTTTGTTAACTGTTTCCTTTGCTGTGCAAAAGCTTTTGATTTTGATGAAATCCCAAAAGTTCATTTTTGCCCTTGCTTCCCTTGCCTTTGGCGATGTTCCTAGGAAGATGTTGCTGCGGCTGAGGTCGAAGAGGTTGCTGCCTGTGTTCTCCTCAAGGATTTTGATGGATTCCTTTCTCACATTGAGGTCCTTAATCCATTTTGAATCTATTTTTGTGTGTGGTGTAAGGAAATGGTCCAATTTCATTTTTCTGCACGTGGCTGTCCAATTTTCCCAACACCATTTATTGAAGAGGCTGTCTTTTTTCCATTGGACATTCTTTCCTGCTTTGTCAAAGATTAGTTGACCATAGAGTTGACGGTCTATTTCTGGGCTCTCTATTCTGTTCCATTGGTCTGTGTGTCTGTTTTTGTGCCAGTACCATGCTGTCTTGATGATGACAGCTTTGTAATAAAGCTTGAAGTCCGGAATTGTGATGCCACCAACTTTGGCTTTGTTTTTCAATATCCCTTTGGCTATTCGAGGTCTTTTCTGGTTCCATATAAATTTAAAAATATTTGTTCCATTTCTTAGAAAAAGATGGATGGTACTTTGATAGGAATTGCATTAAATGTGTAGATTGCTTTAGGTAGCATAGACATTTTCACAATATTTATTCTTCCAATCCAGGAGCATGGTACATTTTTCCATTTCTTTGTGTCTTCCTCAATTTCTTTCATGAGTACTTTATAGTTTTCTGAGTATAGATTCTTAGCCTCTTTGGTTAGGTTTATTCCTAGGTATCTTATGGTTTGGGGTGCAATTGTAAATGGGATTGACTGCTTAATTTCTCTTTCTTCTGTCTTGTTGTTGGTGTAGAGAAATGCAACTGATTTCTGTGCATTGATCTTATATCCTGAGACTTTACTTAATTCCTGTATAATTTCTAGCAGTTTTGGAGTGGAGTCTTTTGGGTTTTCCACATAGAGTATCATATCATCTGCGAAGAGTGATAATTTGACTTCTTCTTTGCCGATTTGGATACCTTTAATTTCCTTTTGTTGTCTGATTGCTGAGGCTAGGACTTCTAGTACTATGTTGAATAGCAGTGGTGATAATGGACATCCCTGCCATGTTCCTGACCTTAGTGGAAAAGGTTTCAGTTTTTCTCCATTGAGAATGATATTTGCGGTGGGTTTTTCATAGATGGCTTTGATGATATTGAGGTATGTGCCCTCTATCCCTACACTTTGAAGGGTTTTGATCAGGAAGGATGCTGTACTTTGTCAAATGCTTTTTCAGCATCTATTGAGAGTATCATATGGTTCTTGTTCTTTCTTTTATTGAAGTGTTGTATCACATTGACTGATTTGCGGATGTTGAACCAACCTTGCAGCCCTGGGATAAATCCCACGTGGTCGTGGTGAATAATCCTTTTAATGTACTGTTGAATCCTATTGGCTAGTATTTTGGTGAGAATTTTTGCATCTGTGTTCATCAAGGATATTGGTCTATAGCTCTCTTTTTTGATGGGATCCTTGTCTGGTTTTGGGATCAAGGTGATGCTGGCCTCATAAAATGAGTTTGGGAGTTTTCCTTCCATTTCTATTTTTTGGAACAGTTTCAGGAGAATAGGAATTAGTTCTTCTTTAAATGTTTGGTAGAATTCCCCCGGGAAGCCATCTGGCCCTGGGCTTTTGCTTGTTTGGAGATTTTTAATGACTGTTTCAATCTCCTTACTGGTTATGGGTCTGTTCAGGCTTTCTATTTCTTCCTGGTTCAATTTTGGTAGTTTATATGTTTCTAGGAATGCATCCATTTCTTCCAGATTGTCAAATTTGTTGGCGTAGAGTTGCTCATAGTATGTTCTTATAATAGTTTGTATTTCTTTGGTGTTAGTTGTGATCTCTCCTCTTTCATTCATGATTTTATTTATTTGGGTCCTTTCTTTTTTCTTTTTGATAAGTCTGGCCAAGGGTTTATCAATTTTATTAATTCTTTCAAAGAACCAGCTCCTAGTTTGGTTGATTTTTTCTATTGTTTTTTTGGTTTCTATTTCATTGATTTCTGCTCTGATCTTTATGATTTCTCTTCTCCTGCTGGGCTTAGGGTTTCTTTCTTGTTCTTTCTCCAGCTCCTTTAGGTGTAGGGTTAGGTTGTGTGCCTGAGACCTTTCTTGTTTCTTGAGAAAAGCTTGTACCGCTATATATTTTCCTCTCAGGACTGCCTTTGTTGTGTCCCACAGATTTTGAACCGTTGTATTTTCATTATCATTTGTTTCCATGATTTTTTTCAATTCTTCTTTAATTTCCCGGTTGACCCATTCATTCTTTAGAAGGATGCTGTTTAGTCTCCATGTATTTGTGTTCTTTCCAAACTTCCTCTTGTGGTTGAGTTCTAGCTTCAGAGCATTGTGGTCTGAAAATATGCAGGGAATGATCCCAATCTTTTGATACCGGTTGAGTCCTGATTTAGGACCGAGGATGTGATCTAATCTGGAGAATGTTCCATGTGCACTAGAGAAGAATGTGTATTCTGTTGCTTTGGGATGAAATGTTCTGAATATATCTGTGATGTCCATCTCATCCAGTGTATCATTTAAGGCCTTTATTTCCCTGTTGATCTTTTGCTTGGATGATCTGTCCATTTCAGTGAGGGGAGTGTTAAAGTCCCCTACTATTATTGTATTATTGTTGATGTGTTTCTTTGATTTTGTTATTAATTGGTTTATATAGTTGGCTGCTTTCACGTTGGGGGCATAGATATTTAAAATTGTTAGATCTTCTTGTTGGACAGACCCTTTGAGTATGATATAGTGTCCTTCCTCATCTCTTATTATAGTCTTTGGCTTAAAGTCTAATTGATCTGATATAAGGATTGCCACACCTGCTTTTTTCTGATGTCCATTAGCATGGTAAATTCTTTTCCACCCCCTCACTTTAAGTCTGGAGGTGTCTTCGGGTTTAAAATGAGTTTCTTGGAGGCAACATATAGATGGGTTTTGTTTTTTTATCCATTCTAATACCCTGTGTCTTTTGATTGGGGCATTTAGCCCATTAACATTCAGGGTAACTATTGAGAGATATGATTTTAGTGCCATTGTATTGCCTGTAAGGTGACTGTTAATGTATATTGTCTCTGTTCCTTTCTGATCTACCACTTGTAGGCTCTCTCTTTGCTTAGATGACCCCTTTCAGTATTTCCTGTAGAGCTGGTTTGGTGTTTGCAAATTCTTTCAGTTTTTGTTTGTCCTGGAAGTTTTTAATCTCTCCTTCTATTTTCAATGAGAGCCTAGCTGGATATAGTATTCTTGGCTGCATGTTTTTCTCGTTTAGTGCTCTGAAAATGTCATGCCAGCTCTTTCTGGCCTGCCAGGTCTCTGTGGATAAGTCAGCTGCCAATCGAATACTTTTACCATTGTATGTTACAGACTTCTTTTCCCGGGCTGCTTTCAGGATTTGCTCTTTGTCACTGAGGCTTGTAAATTTTACTATTAGGTGACGGGGTGTGGGCCTATTCCTATTGATTTTGAGGGGCGTTCTCTGAACCTCCTGAAGTTTGATGCTCGTTCCCTTTGCCATATTGGGGAAATTCTCCCCAATAATTCTCTCCAGTATACCTTCTGCTCCCCTCTCTCTTTCTTCTTCTTCTGGAATCCCAATTATTCTAATGTTGTTTCGTCTTATGGTGTCACTTATCTCTCGAATTCTCCCCTCATGGTCCAGTAGCTGTTTGTCCCTCTTTTGCTCAGCTTCTTTATTCTCTGTCATTTGGTCTTCTATATCGCTAATTCTTTCTTCTGCCTCATTTATCCTAGCAGTGAGAGCCTCCATTTTTGATTGAACTTCATTAATAGCTTTTTTGATTTCAACTTGGTTAGATTTTAGTTCTTTTATTTCTCCAGAAAGGGCTTTTATATCTCTGGAGAGGGTTTCTCTAATATCTTCCATGCCTTTTTCGAGCCCGGCTAGAACCTTGAGAATTGTCATTTTGAACTCTAGATCTGACATATTACCAATGTCTGTATTGATTAGGTCCCTAGCCTTCGGTACTGCCTCTTGTTCTTTTTTTTATTGTGAATTTTTCCGCCTTGTCATTTTGTCCAGCTAAGAGTATATGAAGGAGCAAGTAAAATACTAAAAGGGTGGCAACAATCCCAGGAAAATATGCTTTAACCAAATCAGAAGAGATCCCAAATCATGCGGGGGGATTTCTCCCCCCTCACGATTGGGTGAGGGATCTCCTCTGATTGGGATCTCCTTTGATTGGGATCTCCCAATCTCTTTTGATTGGGATCTCCCAATCTCTTCTGATTTGGATCTCTTCTGATTTGGGGATAAAAAGAGTTTCAAAAAGAAAGAAAGAAAAAAAGAAAAAGAGAATTAAAAAAAAGAGATTGAATTAAAAATTCAATCAAGAATTTAAAAAAGAATTAAGAAAAAAAAAGGATTGAAGAGATTAGGATCTCTTCTGATTTGGGGATAAAAAGAGGTTCAAAAAGAAAGAAAAAAAAAGAAAATGAATAAAGAAAAGTATAAAAAAGAAAAATATATATATATATATTAGATAATCTAGTTAAAAAACGTTAAAAAAGAAAAGGGTAAAAGTTATAAAAAATTTTATCAGAAGAAGAGAAAAAAAATGAAAAAGAAAAAAATTAAATTAACTGCAAGACTAAAAAATCACAGGCAGAAAGCCATGAGTTCCGTGGTTTGTTTTCTCCTACTCTGGAATTCTGCTGCTCTCTCCTTGGTATTGAAACTGCACTCCTTGGTAGGTGAACTTGGTCTTGCCTGGACTTCTTGTTGATCTTCTGGGGGAGGGGCCTGTTGTAGTGATTCTCAAGTGTCTTTGCCCCAGGCGGAATTACACCACCCTTACCAGGGGCCGGGCTGAGTGACCTGCTCGGCTTTGCTTTCAGGAGCTTTTGTTCCCTGAGCGCTTTCCGTAGAGTTCCAGAGGACGGGAATACAAATGGCGGCCTCCTGGTCTCCGGCCCGGAGGAGCCGAGAGCCCGGGGCCCCGCTCCCCTGTGCGCCCTCAGCGAACAGCTCCTAGTAACTCGCGTCTGCCTAACCTCCGGCCGCGCTCCGAGCACACCGAGCTTGGGACCGGTTCAAGGCAACACCGAGCTGCGAGCTTACTGTCGGCTCTGTCTCTGCAGCCGGCTTTCCCGTTCCAATATCCGCAAGCTCTGCGACACTCAGACACCCCCGATCCTTCTGTGACCCCGCGGGACCTGAGGTCACGCCGACCCCGTGTGGGCTTCGCCCCGGTTTCGCCTCCGGAGCGATGTCCCTCAGCGGAACAGACTTTTAAAAGTCCTGATTTTGTGCTCCGTTGCTCCGCCGTTTGCCGGGAGCCGGCCCCTCCCCCCGGGGTCTATCTTCCCGTCGCTTTGGATTCACTTCTCCGCCAGTCCTACCTTTCAGAAAGTGGTTGTTTTTCTGTTTCTAGAATTGCTGTTCTTCTTCTCTTCGATCTGCCGATGGATTTTCAGGTGTTTGCAATCTTTAGATGAGCTCTCTAGCTGATCTCCTGCTAGCTGAGGTAGTCTCAGCCTGCTACTTCTCCGCCATCTTGACTCCTCCCTCTCTGGAGACATATCTTGAAAGAAGTTGCTGTGGCTGATATCGAAGAGATTACTGCCTATGCTCTCCTCTAGGATTCTGATGGATTCCTGTCTCACGTTGAGGTCTTTTATCCATTTTGAGTTTATCTTTGTGTATGGTGTAAGAGAATGGTCGAGTTTCATTCTTCTACATATAGCTGTCCAGTCAAATCTATTTATGAAAGACCCACAGAAAATATCATCCTCAATGGGAAAAAGCTTGCAGCCTTCCTGTTGAGATCAGGAACAAGACAAGGATGCCCACTTTCACCACTCTTGTTCAACATAGTATTAGAAGTCCCAGCAAGAGCAATCAGACAACAAAGAGAAATAAAAGGTATCCAAATTGGTAATGAAGAAGTCAAACTCTCTCTCTTCACAGATGACATGATTCTTTATATGAAAAACCCAAAAAACTCCACCCCCAATCTACTAGAACTCATACATCAATTCAGCAACGTGGCAGGATACAAAGTCAATGTGCAGAAATCAGTGGCTTTCTTATACACTAACAATGAAAATACAGAAAGGGAAATTAGAGAATCGATTCCATTTACTATAGCACCAAGAACCATAAGATACTTGGGAATAAACCTATCCAAAGAGGTAAAGGATCTGTACTCGAGGAACTACAGAACACTCATGAAAGAAATTGAAGAAGACACAAATAGATGGAAGACCATTCCATGCTCTTGGATCGGAAGAATAAACATTGTTAAAATGTCTATACTGCCTAGAGAAATCTATACTTTTAATGTCATCCTGATCAAAATTCCACTGACATTCTTCAAAGAGCTGGAGCAAATCATCCTAAAATTTGTATGGAATCAGAAGAGACCCCGAATCGCTAAGGATATGTTGAAAAACAAAAATAAAGCTGGCGGCATCACCTTACCTGATTTCAAGCTTTATTACAAAGCTGTAATCACCAATACAACATGGTACTGGCATAAAAACAGACGCATAGACCAGTGGAACTGAGTAGAGAGCCCAGATATGGACCCTCAACTCTATGGTCAATTAATCTTTGACAAAACAGGAAAAAATACACAGTGGAAAAAAGACAGTCTCTTCAATAAATGGTGCTGGGAAAACTGGACAGCGATACCAAATACTTTTAACCCAAGTATCCCAGGATCTTCTAAAGAAATCATTGTTACCAAAATGAGATCATTGTTCTGGAATGCTCTGTGCCCTCTGCTTGTTGAAACTGCCTGACCCCAAAGGGAAGATGTGCAGATCTTCTTGATAAAGGAGAAAAGAGATGTTTTTATTTTTTTAATTTAATTTTTTCCAGTGTTCCAAGATTCATTGTTTAATCACCACACCCAGTGCTCCATGCAATATATGCCTTCCTTAATACCCACCACCAGGCTCACCTAACCCTCTCCCCTCCAAAACACTCAGTTTTTTTCTCAGAGTCCACAGTCTCTCATGCTTCATTTCCCCCTCCGATTTCCCCCAACTCACTTCTCCTCTCCATTTCCCCATGTCCTCCATGTTATTACTTATGCTCCACAAGTAAGTGAAACCATATGATAATTGACTCTCTCTGCTTGACTTATTTCACTCAGCATTATCTCTTCCAGTCCCGTCCATGTTGCTACAAAAGTTGGGTATTCACCCTTTCTGATGGAGGCATAATACTCCATTGTATATATGGATCACATCTTCTTTATCCATTCGTTTGTTGAAGGGCATCTTGTCGCTTTCCATAGTTTGGTGATGGTGGCCATTGCTGCTATGAACGTTGGAGTACAGATGGCCCTTCTTTTCACTACATCTGTATCTTTGGGGTAAATACCCAATAGTGCAATTGCAGGGGCATTGGGTAGCTCTATTTTTAATTTCTTAAGGAATATCCACACTGTTTCCAAAGTGGCTGCAACAACTTGCATTCTGACCAACAGTGTAAGAGGGTTCCCCTTTCTCCACATCCTCTCCAACACTTGTTGTTTACTGTCTTTTTCATTTTTTTAATTTTTTTTTTTAATTTTGGCCATTCTGACTGGTGGAGGTGGTATCTCAATGTGGTTTTGATTTGAATCTCCCTGATGGCTAATGATGATGAGCATTTTCTCATATGTCTGTTAGCCATCTGTATGTCTTCTTTAGAGAAGTGTCTGTTCATGTCTTCTCATTTTTTATGTGATTATCTCTTTTTTGAGTGTTGAGTTTGAGGAGTTCTTAATAGATATTGGATATGAGCCTTTTGTCTGTAATGTGATTTGTGAATATCTTCTTCTATTCCATGGGTTGCCTCTTTGTTTTGTTGACTGTTTTGTTTGCTGTGCAGAAGCTTTTGATCTTGATGAAGTCCCAAAAGTTCTTTTTTGCTTTTGTTTCCTTTGCCTTTGGGGACATGTCTTGAAAGAAATTTCTGTGGCCAATGTCGAAGGGATTAGTGCCTATGTTCTCCTCTAGAATTTTGATAGATTTCTACCTCACGTTGAGGTCTTTTATCCATTTCAAGTTTATCTTTGTGTATGGTGTAAGAGCATGGTCAAGTTTCATTCTTCTATACATATCTGTCCAATTTTCCCAGCACCATTTATTGAAAAGACTGTCTTTTTTCCACTAGATGTTTTTCCTGCTTTGTGGAAGAATATTTGACCACAGAGTTGTGTGTCTATATCTAACTCTACTCTGTTCCACTGGTCTATGGGTCTATTTTTATGCCAGTACCATGCTGTCTTGGTGATCACACTCTGTAGTAAAGCTTGAAATCATGCAATGTGATGCCCCCAGTTTTGTTTTTCTTTTTCAACTTTTCTTTAGCAATTCAGGGTCTTTTCTGGTTCAATACACATTTGGGGATTTTTGTTTCAGCATTTTGAAAAATGCTGGTGGAATTTTATCAGGATGGCATTGAAAGTATAAATTGCTCTGGGCAGTATAGACTTTTTTTTCTTTTTCTTTTTCTTTTTTTTCCAATTTATTTATTTTCAGAAAAACATTATTCATTATTTTTTCACCACACCCAGTGCTCCATGCAAGCCGTGCCCTCTATAATACCCACCACCTGGTACCCCAACCTCCCACCCCCCCCACCACTTCAAACCCCTCAGATTGTTTTTCAGAGTCTATAGTCTCTCATGGTTACATTTTAACAATGTTTAAGCTTCCGATCCATGAGCATGATATGCTTTTCCATCTTTTTGTCTCTTTGGTTTCATTCATGAGTGTTCTGTAGTTCCATGAGTACAGATCCTTTACCTCTTTGGTTAGGTTTATTCTAAGGTATCTTATGGTTCTTGGTGCTATAGTAATTGGAATTGATTTTCTAATTTTCCTTTGTATATATATTCATTGTTAGTACATAGGAAAGCAACTGATTTCTGTACATTGATTTTGTATCTTGCCACATTACTGAAAACTGCTGTATGAGTTCTCATAGTTTGGGGTGGAGTCTTTTGGGTTTTCCATATAAGGTATCATGTCATTTCTGACGAGAAAGGGTTTGACTTGTTCTTTGCCAATTTTAATACCTTTTATTTCTTTTTGTTGTCTGATTGCTGTTGCTAGGTCTTCTAGTACTATGTTGAACAACAGTGGCAAGAGTGGGCATCCTTGTCATGTTCCTGATCTCAAACGGAATGCTGTCAGCTTTACCCCATTGAGGATGACATTCACTGTGTGTTTTTCATAGATTTTATGAGGTTGAGTAATGTTCCCTCTATCCCTATATTTTGAATAGTTTTAATCAGTAATGGGTGCTGCATTTGGTCAAATGATTTTTCTGCCTCAATTGAGAGTACCATTGGCTCTTCTTTCATCTCGTATTTATTTGTTCTACAACATTGATTGATTTGTGAATGTTGTGAATGTTGAACCACCCTTGCATCCCAGAGATAAATCCCACCTGGTCCTTGTGGATAATCTTTTTAATATACTATTGGATCCTATTAGCTACAATCTTGTTGAGAATCTTGGCATCCATATTCATCTGGGATATTGGCCTGAAATTCTCATTTTTTAAGGGGTCCTTGCCTGGTTTGGGGATCAGGGTAATGCTGGCTTCATAGAAAGGGTCTGGAAGTTTTCCTTCTGTTTCTTTTCTGTTTTGAAACAGCTTCAGAAGAATAGGTATTATTTCTTCTTTGAATGTTTGGTAGAATTCCCCAGGGAATCTGTCAGGTCCTGGACTCTTGTTTTTGGGGAGGTTTTTGATCATTTCTTCAATCTTGTAACTAGATATTGGTCTATTCAGGTTGTCAATTTCTTCCTGATTCAGTCTTGAAAGCTTATAGGTTTCCAGGAATGCATCCATTTCATATAGGTTTCTTAACTTATTGCCATATAACTGTTGATAATAATTTCTAGTAATTGTTTCTATTTCCTTGGTGTTAGTCATGATCTCTCACTTTTTATTCATAATTTTATTAATTTGGGTCCTTTCTCTTTTCTTTTGGATTAGTTTGGTCAGTGGTGTATTGATCTTATTGATTCTTTCAAAGAACCAGCTTCTAGTTTCATTTATGCATTCTACTATATCTCTAGTTTCTATCTCATCGATCTCTGATCTAATCTTGATTATTTCCCTTCTTGTTCATGGGGTTGGCTTAACCTGTTGTTGGTTCTCCAGTTCTATAAGGTATAACTAGAGCTGGTGTATTCTGGACTTTTCAAATTTTTTGAGGGAGGCTTGGATGGCTATGCATTTCCCCTTTAGGACCATCTTCACCATATCCCATAGGTTTTGGACTGAGGTGTCTTCATTTTCATTGGTTTCCACAAATTCCTCAAGTTGTTCTTTGATTTCCTGGTTGATCCAAACATTCTTAAGCAGGTTGGTCTTTAGCTTTCAGGTGTTTGAATTCCTTCCAAACTTTTTCTTGTGATTAAGTTCCAGTTTCAAAGAATTGTGGTTTGAGAATATGCAGGGAATAATCTCAATCATTTATTATTGGTTGGGTCCTGATTTGTGACCCAGTATGTAGTCTATTCTGGAGAAAGTTCCACTTGTGCTCGAGAAGAATGAGTATTCTGTTGTTTTAGAGTAGAATGTTCTGTATATATCTATGAGGTCCATCTGGTCCAATGTGTCATTCAGTGCTCTTGTTTCTTTATTGGTTTTCTGCTTGGATGATCTATTTCTGAGTGGTGTGTTAAGATCCCCTACTATTAGTATGTTCATATCAATATGACTCTTTATTTTGCTTAACAGTTGTCTTATGTAGTTGGCTGCTTCCATATTGAGGGCATAAATATTTATAATTGTTAAATCTTCTTGGTGGATAGACCCTTTAAGAATGCTCTAGTGTCCCTCTGTGGGAGGCCTGGGTGTCTCAGTTGGTTAAGCAGCTGCCTTCGGCTCAGGTCATGATCCCAGCGTCCTGGGATCGAGTCCCGCATCGGGCTCCTTGCTCAGCAGGGATCCTGCTTCTCCCTCTGCCTCTGCCTGCCATTCTGTCTGCCTGTGTTTTCTCTCTCGCCCTCTCTCTCTGATAAATAAATAAAATCTTAAAAAAAAAAAGAATGCTCTACTGTCCCTCTTTATCTCTGACTACAGTCTTTAGTTTAAAATCTAATTTATCTGATATAAGAATCACTACCCCAGCTTTCTTTTGAGGCCTGCTGTCATGAAAGATGCTTCTCCATCCCTTCACTTTCTGTGTGGATGTATTTCAGGTTCCAAATGTGTCTCTTGTACACAGTATATGGATGGGTCCTGTCATTTTATCCAGTCTGCAACCCTGTGCTGATTTACAGGAGTATTTAGGCCATTCTTGTTGAGAGTGATTATTGAAAGATAAGTTTTTATTGACATGATGTTGCCTGTGAAGTCCTTGTTTCTATAGATTGTCTCTGTATATTTCTGTTCTATGTCACTCTTGGGTTCTCTCTCCTTTTATAGAACCCCCCTTAATATTTCCTGTAGTGCTGGCTTGGTGTTCCCATTGCCGGTCTTGGAAGCTCTTTATCTTTCCATCCATTTTGAATGTCAGTCTTGCTGGATAAAGTATTCTTGGCTGCATGTTCTTCTCCTTTAGTGCCCTGAATATGTCTTGTCAGCCCTTTCTGGCTTGACAGGTTTCTGTGGACAGGTCTGACATTATTCTGATTGACCTTCCTCTGTAAGGAATGTAAGGCATCTCCTCCCCCAGCTGCCCTCAGAACCTCTTGTCTAAAATTATGATTCATGAATTTCACAATCAACTCTCTTGAGGTCTTTCTAGATTTGTTGATCTTGGTGGGTGTCATTTCTGTCTTTAGGAAACAAATGCTTGTTCCTTTCCCAGACTGGGAGAATTTTCATGGAATTTGTTCAACTATATATTCTAGTCTTCTTTCTTTCTCCTCCCCCTCAGGAATCCCAATAATTCTGATGTTGGAACACTTCATAGCATCAAGTATTTTCCTAATTCTGTCTTCATGACTTCTAAGGTGTTTGTTCCAGGCCTCCTCCCTTTTCTCTAGATCACCAATTCTATCTTCTGCTTCGGTTACCCCAGCTGTTAGAGTATTTAGAATAAACCGGATCTCATTGATAGCATTTCAAATTTCTGCCAGCACAGCTCTCACTTTTGCCCTTAGAGAGTCTATGTTGTCACTAACATTTTTCCCCAACCTAGCCATTGCCTGATAGTTGTTACCCTGTATTCCCTTTCCTATATACTATTTATGCCCCTATCCAATAGTTCTGTGGGAGAGGGCACAGTCTCTGAATTTTTCCTCTATTGGGTGTTCCTCTTCCCAGTCATCTTGGTGAGAGGTAGTTGAGGGGTTGTATAGTTGAATATATCTCAACCACAATCCAGGTGAGGTGCATCCTGTGGCAAATGCTTCCCAGCTACAATATACCATAGGGAGTGTGCTCCAGGATCTGCCATACTTGATCAAGGAAGGTATTTTTAAAAGCAGAGTTTATCAGAAGATATGGCCCAGGACTCATTCAAGCAGGAGACTGTCATAGGCGGAGCTTTAAGAGTCCTGGCTTTGTATCTTTAGGGTAAATTCCCAGTAGTGCAATTGCTGGGTCATAGGGCAGATACAAACGTAGTGATCCAAAGGGGCACGTGCACCCAAATGTTTATAGCAGCAATGTCCACAATAGCCAAACTATGGAAAGAACCTAGATGTCCGTCAACAGATGAATGGATCAAGAAGATGTGGTATATATACACAATGGAATACTATGCAGCCATCAAAAGAAACGAAATCTTGCCATTTGCGACAACATGGATGGAACTAGAGCGTATCATGCTTAGCAAAATAAGTCAAGCGGAGAAAGACAAATATCATATGATCTCCCTGATATGAGGGAGTGGTGATGCAACATGAGGCCTTAAGTGGGTAGGAGAAGAATCCATGAAACAAGATGGGATAGGGAGGGAGACAAACCATAAGTGACTCTAAATCTCACGAAACAAACTGTGGGTTGCTGGGGGGAGGGGGGTTGGGAGAAGGGGGGTAGGGTTATGGACATTGGGGAGGGTATGTGCTTTTGGGTAAATTGGAAGGGGAGATGAACCATGAGAGACTATGGACTCTGAAAAACAATCTGAGGGGTTTGCAGTGGCGGGGGGTTGGGCGGTTGGGGTACCAGGTGGTGGGTATTATAGAGGGCACAGCTTGCATGGAGCACTGGGTGTGGTGAAAAAATAATGAATACTTTTTTTCTGAAAATAAATAAATTGGGAAAAAAAAAAAGAAAATCCAAGGCAGAACAATTATGCAAGACGATAATCAGAAAAAAAAAAAAAAGAAAATCCAAGGCAGAACAATTATGCAAGAAGATAATCAGAAAAAAAAAAAAAAAAAAGAGTCCTGGCTTTACCTTCATGGTAACTGCAAAACAAATTTTTCCCATGGTCTCCTTCCTCAAAGCCTTAGGAAATGTAGAAAAAACTGCCTTGAAGAAGCATAACAGAAAAAGTAAAAGAAAATACGAAAAAAAAGAAAATAAAAAGCTTGCTGAGAAGTTCTGACCTTGACATATATTTGCATTCTGCAAAGGCACAACCTGTGTCCACTAAGAAACCTCATAGCTGGTCTGAGGTGATCCTTAACCATGGTGATCACAGTTTGGAAACAACAAATGTCATACTCTTCTGAAGGAGGGCACAACCATCATTGTCTTAAGGAAATACCCATAAAACTTCTCAAGACAAACAGGCATCAAGCAGTCAGAGGTACTTTCCACATTAGTTGAGTGTGTCACCTTAGCAGTTCTGCCCCATGGTTGGCAGGTGCATCAATATCTCTGCAGGGATTATGTGGGGGGACAAGATGGCGGGGTACTAGGAAGAAGCGTCTTTTCAGCTGGTACCCCAAAGTGAGCTGATTACCTACCAAAGAACTCTGATCACCCATGAAATCAGCCTGAGATCAGAATTATACACGTCTGGATCTCTACAGGGGCAGAAGACGCCAGTGAGCAGGTAAAGCGGAATGGGAACGGCAGACTGATATCAGAAGATAAAAGGGGGAGGGAGCCACCAGAGGCGACCGGTGGGAAAGTAATACACCAATACGAGCGAGAGTGTCCTGCATCTGGGGACCAGCTTTAACTTGGAGACTGGTTGAAAGCACTCCAAAAGAGCAAAGGATTGCGGGGGGGAAATTGTGGGAATCGGGGCGGCTAGGGAAAGGGGCTTAAGTCCCCGGTCCCAGACGGCCTCCCCGGCACGGAGGCAGAGAGAGTGCGGCGGAGAAACCGGCTCCTGGTCCCTAAGCCGCCAGCGCGCCCCAGAGCGCCTGGGTTCTGGCTCCTGTGAGGGGATGGGAGCTGCGCCGGTCTGTAGCCCTACCACAAAGCTTCAGATGCGCGCGCACATACCTCGAGCTCTCCTGGGTTACTAAGGCCCCAGGGGCACTTCTTGACCTGCGCCATTGTTTCAAAGTCTAAGCCGCACCCGTGTGAAACTCTTCCCTGGACAGAGGCGCGCAAAAGCCCAGCCTGCAGCTTACGGACCAGCGCCCCTTTCTCAGTGCCCCAGACGCGCGCCCGACCCACAGCCACCTCTGAAAAGAGGTGCGCACAAGCCTGGCACTCCCAGCGTGGGCCGGCGGCAAAATCTCAGTGTGCGATCGCTGCTTGGAACCTCTCTGGCGGTCAGGAGCTCCCAGACAGCCGCCACTGCCTTGGCTTTGGGAATGAGCAAAAGATCCTGCGCCCCCAGGGTCTGCAACTTGGAACCTGCGCTGCCAGCGTCCAAGGGGGAATTTATTCAGCTTCTGCACCCAGACTGAGGCTTCTCTCTGAGACGGGGATCAGGGTGTGGTTTGATTTCTTTTAATACTACAAAAACCATCAAAGGCGGTCAAGGTAAGAGGAAAAAAAGTGAACAAGCAAAAAAAAAAAAAAACCGCCAGAGAACAAAAGCCTGAAAAAAACCAGTTTCCCTTGAGGGGGGCGGGGGGACTCAACTCAGGAAACATCATTGACTGACAACCCACGTGGCAGGCCCCTCCCCCAGAAAACAAACCAAGAAAGAAAAAAAAAAAAAAGGACTACAAGAGAACCACCACTACTTCATAGGAAAAATTGTATTATTCACTCGTTTCCACTATTCCGGTTCATTCATATATATATATATATATATATATATATATATATTTTTTTTTACAAATAGGTAATTTTTTAACCTATTTACCACCACAGCGAGCTTCACAGTACATCAAATTCCATAATACCTTTCTAACCTGAACTTTTTGATACATACACCTATGTTTTTCTTTTGCATTTTTATTTTTTGAATTCCTTTTTTTAAAATTTTAGTTTAGTTTAGTCTAGTATATTCCTTTTTATTTTTATCCTCTAATATTCACATAGAGTTAACTTCAAAGTAATCCACTACCCCAATCAATACTACCCCTATAGGTAAACCAATTTTTAATCCCCTTTATCTTAGGAAAGTTGAGTCCTTTAACAAAGATATCAAGATACATCCAGGAAGAATCAAAACAACCTTCCTCGCACACACTGAGAATTTATAAGAACTCTCCCATCTTCTTCCACCAGTGTTTCTGTGTTTTTTGAGTTTGTCCTGATAGCATATAAATTTTACACTTGTGGTTCTTTTTGATGAGGTTCTTTCTTTATTTGCATATATATATTTTTTTGTTTTCTTCTTTCTCTTGCCATATAATTGTATCAGTCTTTCTATCTCTTTTTGTTTGTCTACTTCATAAATCTTACCTTGGGGCCCATCTGGGCTGAACCTTCTCTTTCATCGTCCCTTTCTTTCCTGTCTCTCTCTCTTTTATCTTTTTTTCTTCTTCTTTTTCTTCTTTTCCTTTTATTCTTTTTCTTTTTTTTTTCTTTTGTCTCTCATTTGGGTGGGGAATCCTGATTGCTCAGAAGTGTTCCAGGGTGCACCTTGACTGCACCAGAGCTGATACATCCAGCTACATCTGTTCAGTCTTCTCCCACCAAAATGACTAGGGGAGGAATGCCCAACAGAAGAAAAATACAGAGAATGGACCTTCTGCAACAGAGCTAAGGGCTATCAACATAGACAATATGTCGGAAAGAGAATTCAGGCTAACAATTATCCAGGCAATAGCTAGGTTGGAGAAAGCCATGGATGACCAAACAAAATTGATTAGGGCCGAACTGAAAGCGACCAGACAGGATGTTCACAATGTTAGGGCGGAGCTTAAAGCTACCAGGGAGGAGGTCCACAATGCTCTCAATGAGTTCCAATCTAATCTAAACTCTCTCAAAGCTAGGGTAACTGAGACAGAAGAGAGAATTAGTGATCTGGAAGACAAACAGATAGAGAGAAAGGATCAGGAGGAATCCTGGAACAAATAGCTTAGATCCCACGAAAGCTGAATCAGGGAAATAAATGATGCCATGAAGCGTTCCAATGTCAGAATTATTGGAATTCCTGAAGGGGAGGAGAAAGAAAGAAGTCTAGAAGATATCATGGAACAAGTCCTTCATGAAAATTTTCTGAATCTTGCGAATGAAACCAGCGTTCATGTACTAGAGGCTGAACGGTCTCCACCCAAGATTATACACTCCAAAAAAACATCACGACACCTGATAGTCAAATTGAGAAATTATAATTGTAGGTATAATCTCTTGAAAGCCGCCAGGGCAAAGAGGCTCCTTACTTACAGAGGGAAGCCCATCAGAATAACGTAAGACCTGTCCACAGAGAACTGGCAAGCCAGAAGAGGCTGGCAAGATATATTCAGGGCACTAAATGAGAAGAACATGCAGTCAAGAATACATTATCCAGCAAGACTGACATTCAAAATGGATGGAGAGATAAAGAGTTTCCAAGACCGGCAAGGCTTAAAAGACTATGCAACCACCAAGCCGATACTGCAGGAAATATTAAGGGGGGTTCTATAAAATAGGGAAAATCCCAAGAATAGCATTGAACAGAAATATAGAGACAGTCTACAGAAAGAAAGACTTCAAAGGTAACTCGATGGCAATAAAAACGTATCTATCAATAATCACTCTCAATGTGAATGGCCTAAATGCACCCATAAAATGGCACAGGGTTGCAGATTGGATAAAACGACAGGACCCATCCATACGCTGTCTACAAGAGACCCATTTTGAACCTAAAGATACATGCAGACTGAAAGTGAAGGGGTGGAGAAGCATCGTTCATGCCAATGGCACTCAAAAGAAGGCTGGGGTAGCGATTCTCATATCAGATAAATTAGACTTCAAACTAAAGACTGTAGTCAGAGATACAGAAGGACACTACATAATCCTTAAAGGGACTATCCACCAAGATGATCTAACAATTGTAAATATCTATGCTCCCAATATGGGAGCAGCCAATTACTTAAGAAAACTGTTAATCAAGATAAAGAGTCATATTGATATGAATACACTAATCGTAGGAGATCTTAACACTCCTCTTTCAGAATTAGACAGATCATCGAAGCAGAAAATCAATAAAGAAACAAGAGCATTGAATGACACATTGGACCAGATGGACCTCATAGATATATACAGAACATTCCACCTTAAAACAGCAGAATACTCATTCTTCTCAAGTACACATGGAACCTTCTCCAGAATAGACCACATACTGGGTCACAAATCAGGACTCAGCCGATACCTAAAGACTGAGATTATTCCCTGCATATTCTCAGATCACAATGCTTTGAAACTGGAGCTCAATCACAAGGAAAAGTTCAGAAGGAACTCAAACACCTGGAAGCTAAAGACCACCTTGCTTAAGAATGCTTGGATCAACCAGGAGATCAAAGATGAACTGAAACAATTCATGGAAACCAATGAGAATGAAGACACTTCGGTCCAAAACTTATGGGATACAGCAAAGGCGGTCCTAAGGGGAAAATATATAGCCATCCAAGCCTCGCTCAAAAAAATTGAAAAATCTAGAACACACCAGCTGTCTCTACACCTTAAAGAACTGGAGGATCAACAACAAATCAAACCAACTCCTCACATAAGAAGGGAAATCATCAAGATTAGAGCTGAGATCAATGAGGGAGAAACCAGAGAAACAGTAGAACGTATCAATGAAACTAGAAGCTGGTATTTTGAAAGAATCAATAAGATCGATAAGGCACTGGCTACACTAATCCAAAAGAAAAGAGAGAGAGCCCAAATTCATAAAATTATGAATGAAAAGGGAGAGATCACAACTAACGCCAAGGAAGTAGAAACTATCATCAGAAGTTATTATCAACAGTTATATGCCAATAAGCTTAGCAACCTAGATGAAATGGATGCATTCCTGGAAAAATATAAACTACCAGAATTGAACCATGAAGAAATCGACAACCTGAATAGACCGATATCTAATAACGAGATTGAATCAGTGATCAAAAACCTCCCAAAAAACAAGAGCCCAGGACCTGATAAATTCCCTGGGGAATTCTACCAAACCTTCAAAGAAGAAATAACACCTATTCTCCTGAAGCTGTTTCAAAAAATTGAAGCAGAAGGAAAACTTCCAGACTCTTTCTATGAAGCCAGCATTACCCTGATCCCCAAACCAGGCAAGGACCCTACCAAAAAGGAGAATTTCAGACCAATATCACTGATGAATATGGATGCTAAGATTCTCAACAAGATCCTAGCCAACAGGATCCAACAGCACATTAAAAAGATTATCCACCATGATCAGGTGGGATTCATTCCTGGGCTACAAGGATGGTTCAACATTCGCAAATCAATCAATGTGATACAACAAATTAATATGAGAAGAGAGAAGAACCACATGGTCCTCTCAATTGATGCAGAAAAAGCATTTGACAAAATCCAACATCCGTTCCTGATTAAAACGCTTCAAAGTATAGGGATAGAGGGAACATTCCTGAACCTCATCAAGTCTATCTATGAAAGACCCACAGCAAATATCATCCTCAATGGGAAAAAGCTTGCAGCCTTCCCGTTGAGATCAGGAACAAGACAAGGATGCCCCAATTTCACCACTCTTGTTCAACATAGTATTAGAAGTCCTAGCAACAGCAATCAGACAACAGAGAGAAATAAAAGGTATCCAAATTGGTAATGAAGAAGTCAAACTCTCTCTCTTCGCAGATGACATGATTCTTTATATGGAAAACCCAAAAGACTCCACCCCCAAACTACTAGAACTCATCCAGCAATTCAGCAGCATGGCAGGATACAAAGTCAATGTGGAGAAATCAGTGGCTTTCTTATACACTAACAATGAAAATACAGAAAGGGAAATTAGATAATCAATTCCATTTACTATAGCACTAGGAACCATAAGATACCTTGGAATAAACCTAACTAAAGAGGTAAAGGATCTGTACTTGAGGAACTGTAGAACACTCATGAAAGAAATTGAAGAAGACACAAAAAGATGAAGACCATTCCATGCTCTTGGATCGGAAGAATAAACATTGTTAAAATGTCTATACTGCCTAGAGCAATCTATACTTTTAATGCCATTCCGATTAAAATTCCACCGGCATTCTTCAAAGAGCTGGAGCAAATAATCCTAAAATTTGTGTGGAATCAGAAGAGACCCCGAATCGCTAAGGAAATGTTGAAAAACAAAAATAAAGCTGGCGGCATCACCTTACCTGATTTCAAGCTTTATTACAAAGCTGTGATCACCAAGACAGCATAGTACTGGCATAAAAACAGACACATAGACCAGTGGAACAGAGTAGAGAACCCTGATCAATTAATCTTTCAAAATAGCAAAAAATATACAGTGGAAAAAAGACAGTCTCTTCAATAAATGGTGCTGGGAAAACTGGACAGCTATATGTAGAAGAATGAAACTCGACCATTCTCTTACACCGTACACAAAGATCAACTCAAAATGGATAAAAGACCTCAACGTGAGACAGGAATCCATCAGAATCTTAGAGGAGAACATAGGCAGTAATCACTTTGATATCAGCCACAGCAACTTCTTTCAAGATACGTCTCCAAAGGCAAAGGAAACAAAAGCGAAAATAAACTTCTGGGACTTCATCAAAATCAAAAGCTTCTGCACAGCAAAGGAAACAGTCAAAAAAACAAAGAGGCAACCCACGGAATGGGAGAAGATATTTGCAAATGACAGTACAGACAAAAGGTTGAAATCCAGGATCTATAATGAACTCCTCAAACTCAACCCACACGAAACAGACAAACACACACACACAAAAAAAAAAATGGGCAGAAGATATGAACAGACACTTCTTCAATCAAGACATACAAATGGCTATCAGACACATGAAAAAATGCTCATCATCATTAGCCCTCAGGGAGATTCAAATTAAAACCACATTGAGATATCACCTTACACCAGATAGAATGGCCAAAATTAACAAAACAGGAAACAACATGTGTTGGAGAGGATGTGGAGAAAGGGGAACCCTCTTCCACTGTTGGTGGGAATGCAAGTTGGTGCAGCCTCTTTGGAGAACAGTGTGGAGATTCCTCAAGAAATTAAAAATACAGCTTCCGTAGGACCCTGCAATTGCACTCCTGGGTATTTACCCCAAAGATATAGATGTCATGAAAAGAAGGGCCATCTGTACCCCAATGTTTATAGCAGCAATGGCCACAGTCGCCAAACTATGGAAAGAACCAAGATGCCCTTCAACGGATGAATGGATAAGGAAGATGTGGTCCATATACACTATGGAGTATTATGCCTCCCTCAGAAAGGACGAATATCCAACTTTTGTAGCAACATGGACGGGACTGGAAGAGATTATGCTGAGTGAAATCAGTCAAGTAGAGAGATTCAATTATCATATGGTTTCACTTATTTGTGGAGCATAACAAATAGCATGGAGGACAAGGGGTGTTAGAGAGGAGTAGGGAATTTGGGTAAATTGGAAGGGGAGGTGAACCATGAGAGACTATGGACTCTGAAAAACAGTCTGAGGGGTTTGAAGTGGCGGGGGAGTGGGAGGTTGGGGTACCAGGTGGTGGGTATTATAGAGGGCGCGGCTTGCATGGAGCACTGGGTGTGGTGAAAAAATAATGAATACTGTTTTTCTAAAAATAAATAAATTGGAAAAAAAAATATCTCTGCAGGGATATTGCAGGGAGCCAGAAGAATAGATACACTGACTTTCTCTCCTTCCTCCCTCTGATCTTCCCCTTGGACTCCACATTGGCCCAACCCAAGCAGAAGTGTGGCAGTGGGGAACCTGTCTTTGCATTCCATGTAGGTTAATTCTCAGGACACAAAGCAGGGTGGGGAAAGGGGGAGAATACATGTGGAAGGACAAATAGAAAGTATTTGGTGCACACAACATGACAAATAAACAGAAAGAAACTCTCACCCAAGGAATTCCTATGCTCTGTTCCAAATTACCATATAAGTTATGGGCATATATTAAAGAATTTCAGGAATTCTGTGAACTCTTAGTCTATACATGTGTAGAGACTAACAAAGTAACTTAGGAAGGAAATGTTCATTTCCTTATCCTGTCATATTTTAAAACACATCTGTAACTGTGATAAATTGCAAATGAAATCACTAATGATCCATAAAGGGAAGGAAGAGGCATTACCCTTCTCATTCCTTCCTCATATTTCTTCAAAATGAAGTAAACACTGACCTAATGATGTCATGATCTTTTGCAACCATATTTGCTAATAAATAAGATTACTGTATTTTAAAAGGCACACAAGTGGATGTGACCTTTCCTAAAGTCCCTGACACCCATGACCCCACACGAGTGGAAGGCCACAGGATATTCCCAGGCAGGCACAAGAAACTTGCTCCTACTTTACATCATTCTGGAGCATTAAGATTTTTTTATTAAGTGTGGCTCCAGGATTGGCTGGATGGCAAAATTGGACATTGTGGGCCTTGACCTAATAAGCTGTGTGCTTCCGTTTAGCGAGCAACTGGTATGAGGCTTAAGAGGCACTTGACAAGTTCCTAAAGCACCAGAGTATCTTCAGTATATATCTGGAATTTAATGAAGAGAGAGGATATTAGAAGTTGGACATTCCAGGGACCCTTTGTCAAATATTACTAATATTTGTAGACTCATACTCCCACTCATATCAGGATCAATCAACTCATATTTGAGTTTAATTTCAATGACTGTTCTATATTCTTATACCTGCCAGGAACAACTTCTATTTTAGTCCCTGTTTCACTATATGACAGAGGCTTATCATCACCACTAGACAGAAGTCAAAGGCTTTGCCTTATTAATTTATGTATCCCCAAACTTATCAGTGGTCCAATGCATATGAGGTACTCCTTATTCCATTAATACTGTCATTCATCAAAATTTTATTGAGTACCTACTATGTGATAGGTGATGTACTAGAAGCTGGGGAAAATAGCAATGAATAGTTAAAAAATTACTGTCCCCATGAAAAATTTTTTTTCTAATGAGAGTGGTAGCTAATATATAAGTTGTATGAATAAAATACATAATATTTCAAGAATTGGTACTAAGGAAAAAAGTGGAACAGAAAAAGGACTATAGGCAGAGTATCCTTCAACTATCTGTACAGGCTTGTGAAAGCCAATTATTACATTTTCAGGATTTTTCCAAGGCAATTCTCATTACTCTGGTGGCTTAAAATTGGTCATGGTAAAAGCATTCACTTCACTGAAGTCAACAAGCACACACACACACAAAAGAAACCTGAATGCTCCCATTCTCCCAGCCCTGAGCCAACTGTTGACCACTTACCAGAACACCCATGTGCCATGGGCTGCAGTGATAATGGAGCTGGAAGACTCCTCTGATATACAGAGTGGTTAAGAAGGCTTCCCTGGAAAGGAAGCATTTGAACTGAGGCTGAAATGAAGTAAGGGAACTGGGTCAGAAGGCTGCCAGAAGGAGGAGCATTCCTGACATAGAGCTCAGCAAGTGCAAATGTCGCAAGACTAGGTAAAGTGAGTAGAGGACACAGTCATGAATTCACAGAGGTCAAGGGGGCCAGATCACATTGCTTTGCAGATCACCATGAAGACTGACTTTTGCCAAATGAAACCCAGACCTCAAAAGATTTTAAACAGTGTGGTGACATAATTTGATTATTTTTAACAGGTCTATCCTGGCAGACTATTGTGAATCAACCAAAGTATGCAAGGATAGAAGAAGTGGGCATGGTAGGAAGCCACCACAGTAGCCCAGGTGACCCAGGTGACAGATAGCTGTGGGTAGAGAATGTGTCTGAAGGGAATGGTAAGAAGTGGTTGCTTCTTGCATATGTTTTTATAGTAGAACCTACAAGATCTGTGGAAGGATCAGATTTCTCCAAATTTTCTTAAGCATATAGGAGAGCTGAAATGCTATTTACAAAAATGGAGAAGAATGTGAAGAAGAATGTGAAAGGGATAAGTTTGGAAGTGAAGTAAGGGGTGCAAGGACAGATCAGTATCTCAGAGGTAGACACATTATAGCTGATATGTTTATCAGACATCCAGCCAGTGATATCTTTTTTTTATGTTGCTACATATGTTTTTTTTCCAATTTTTTTATTTTCAGAAAAACATTATTCATTATTTTTTCACCACACCCAGTGTTCCATGCAAGCCGTGCCCTCTATAATACCCACCACCTGGTACCCCAACCTCCCACCCCCCCCCGCCACTTCAAACCCCTCAGACTGTTTTTCAGAGTCCATAGTCTCTCATGGTTCACCTCCCCTTCCAGTTTACCAAATTCCCTACTCCTCTCTAACACCCCTTGTCCTCCATGCTATTTGTTATGCTCCACAAATAAGTGAAACCATATGATAATTGGCTCTCTCTGCTTGACTGATTTCACTCAGCATAATCTCTTCCCGTCCCGTCCATGTTGCTACAAAAGTTGGGTATTCATCCTTTCTGATGGAGGCATAATACTCCATAGTGTATATGGACCACATCTTCCTTATCCATTCATCCGTTGAAGGGCATCTTGGTTCTTTCCATAGTTTGGCGACTGTGGCCATTGCTGCTATAAACATTGGGGTACAGATGGCCCTTCTTTTCATGACATCTATATCTTTGGGGTAAATACCCAGGAGTGCAATTGCAGGGTCCTACGGAAGCTGTATTTTTAATTTCTTGAGGAATCTCCACACTGTTCTCCAAAGAGGCTGAACCAACTTGCATTCCCACCAACAGTGGAAGAAGGTTCACCTTTATCCACATCCTCTCCAACACATGTTGTTTCCTGTTTTGTTAATTTTGGTCATTCTAACTGGTGTAAGGTGATATCTCAATGTGGTTTTAATTTGAATCTCCCTGAGGGTTAATGATGATGAGCATTTTTTCATGTGTCTGATAGCCATTTGTATGTCTTGATTGGAGAAGTGTCTGTTCATATCTTCTGCCCATTTTTTGATGTGTTTGTCTGTTTCATGTGGGTTGAGTTTGAGGAGTTCATTATAGATCCTGGATATCAACCTTTTGTCTGTACTGTCATTTGCAAATATCTTCTCCCATTCCGTGGGTTGCCTCTTTGTTTTTTTGACTGTTTCCTTTGCTGTGCAGAAGCTTTTGATTTTGATGAAGTCCCAGAAGTTTATTTTCGCTTTTGTTTCCTTTGCCTTTGGAGACGTATCTTGAAAGAAGTTGCTGTGGCTGATATCGAAGAGATTACTGCCTATGTTCTCCTCTAAGATTCTGATGGATTCCTGTCTCACGTTGAGGTCTTTTATCCATTTTGAGTTGATCTTTGTGTACGGTGTAAGAGAATGGTCGAGTTTCATTCTTCTACATATAGCTGTCCAGTTTTCCCAGCACCATTTATTGAAGAGACTGTCTTTTTTCCACTGTATATTTTTTTCCTGTTTTGTCAAAGATTAATTGACCATAGAGTTGAGGGTCCATATCTGGGCTCTCTACTCTGTTCCACTGGTCTATGTGTCTGTTTTTATGCCAGTGATATCTTTAATCCAACACTCATTCTTGGCTTCATACAGACTGTCTTCCCGTCCACATTCTCCCCAACTCCCTCATTGAAATAGTCACCTGCAATCTCGCAGATTCTTTGTGTTTGGGACAGTAGAGTGAAGTCTCATTGTGTGCTCTGTCCTAGGCAGCTCTGTTCAGATTGCCTCTAAAGTCTTTCACTCTGCCTTGAGGGACCCATTCTGAAAGACATGGACTCATTGACTCAATGAACTGACTTTGTGAGAAACATCCTTCAGTTGCCATAGTTTAATTTTGTCCAGGGCTCAATTTTGTCCAGGACTCTGGGACGGTCTAGGAGAATGGGCACATGGATGCAGAGTTCTGACTGATTACTCTGCAGTAACACTCAATCCTGGGGTCTGCCCAGAGTCAGGTGATGCTATACTCAGGAGTCTCGCAACCAAAGGATGGCTGGCAGAAAACAGAAGTTGAAAAACACCACCTGAAAAAGAGAAGGTGTGGCAAAAGATTCTTGTCCACATTGAAAAAGTATGAAAAGACAAACAGTCTGTGGAAAGTCATAATGTAAACCTGTGTCTGCATGCATGGGTGTGCATCTTCAAATATCATCTCTCCTTTATCCAGTGTCTAACCTTGGGACAGCACAGGAAGAAAGGGGGATATTAACATGTGGTTTGAGTCTGCATGTTACACCTTCATGCTGTGTCTCAATTAATCAAAGATTTGCCATAAAACCTATCCGTCAATACTCCACACCAAGACAAGACATACAGTATGAGCTGATTAATTTCCTTCTAATTTGTATGATAATTAAAATTCTAACTTTTAATTCCATTAATTGTCCTCCCACAAGGAGGCTGATTGGGCTTTTGTAATACACCCTGTGACAGTCCACTTCCCACAGATGGTTTTGTTGCCTTTATGGTACAAGGTTTCCCTGTCACTCATCAAGGCCCAGAGATAAGTGTGTGCTTATCTCTCCAGTGCATTCTGACATGAGCCAGCAAGGAGTCATGTCTGTGCCCATAAATCACTGAAAGTCATTTGGTATTTTATCAGGATGTCAGGTCACCTCTGTGAATGTCCCTTCCTCTTAATCGACAATTAGCTTGCTAAATGCAATAAGGCCCCAAATACATCTGTGCCACACAGGCCATGGTTAAACATGTCCTGGATAAACCAGGAGGCAGCTTTCATATCAGCATGCACCAAGTAAGTGACCTCAATGTGCATGTCTGCTGTGTTGATGATGAGCTTCTAAAGAACAAAGATGTCTGTCAGACTCTGTCTCAGAACACAGAAAAGGAAAGGAGAAAGGAATTATCAGGAGCCAGATTCTCTGGAATACTGCAGAATTCCTTTTACTCTGGAATTGCGTAGTAAATTCACAAATTACACATACAATGGGGAGATTTTGTTATACATGTTTTACATTTGAGGAAACTGAGGCACAGTGAGATTAAGTGAAATACTTAAGGTTATTAAGGTTACATAGACCATGAGTGGCAGGATTTGAGTGCAACTCTGTGGCCCTCAAGGTCTAGTCGGCATCCCATCTATATAAAACAGAAGTCTCTAATTTACTGAATACCCACTGTGTGCCAGGTACAATCATGGAATACCTTTTTACATACATTATTTCTAATCTTTACCATAGTCCTCTGACCTCAGTTGAAGCATTATATCTGCTGAGGGAGAAGAGGTGTCTTGTGGTTATGTAATCTGCCCTGGCCACCCACCTGATCAAAGGCAGAGCTGGGGTTCTGAGAGGGTCCAGCTGGTCTCAGGTCCAATGCTCCTTCCACCACCCCAGGGTACAAAGTTCAGGATCACTGTACTAGCCAGCACTGGCTGCAGAGATGAGCTTGCACTCAGCCACACCCATGTGGAAACCTGACCATTAACACACATCTTTGCCTACTTGAAGTTACCACATGGACTCTATCCAAAAGGATTTTGAGCAAGGATGGAAGAACAGACAAGGTCAAGGCTGGGAGAGAAGAGCAGGAAGATGCTAAAAGAGACAAAGGGATGGGCAATTTCCCATTCAGTCACTGACGTAACAAATATTAGAAAGCTTGTACAGTGTGCCAGGCATCATGTTGGCCAGAAGAACAGAACAGTCACTGTTGCACAGCCCCGTCTTCCAAGATGCACAGGCCAGTGAGGAAGCCAGAAACACAAGCAGGTCATTAATTCTACAGTGATGAGGGAAATGCAGTGATAAGGGTAAATCCAGAACACATATGGAAGGTCCCAGCTAGGCTATAGTAAGGATAGGTGCCCCAGAGCAGGCCATGTTTAGCAGCTGTTCCAGCAGCAAAATTTAGCCTCAAAATAGATTTTAAGCCCAGGGAATTCTCTAAAAAGGGCAATTCTATAGAATATTAACATTAACAAAGTTAAACTGTTTCAATAATAAATTCAGCAAAGTTGCAAGATATGCAATCAACATAAAAATCAGTTGCATTATAGAGGGCACGGATTGCATGGAGCACTGGGTGTGGTGAAAAAATAATGAATACTGTTATGCTGAAAATAAAAATAAATAAATAAATAAATAATCAGTTGCATTTTTATATACTACCAACATATTATCCAAAAAAATAGATTAAGAAAAAAATTCCATTTGCAACAATACCAAAAAGAATAATACACTTGGAATGAACTAAAAAATAAAAATAAAAAACCACTTAGGAATAAACTTAACTACGGAAATAAAAGACTTGAACACTAATGAATAAAAGCAGACATGAATAAATGGAAAGATAACCTATGGTTACAGGTTAGAAGAATTAATGTTAAAATGGCCACACCATCTAAAATGATGTACAAATTCAATATAATACATATAAAAATTCTAATGCTATTTTATACAGAAATAGGGAAAGAATCTAAAATGAACAACTCAGGAAACAACAGATATTAGAGAGGTTATGAGAAAAGGGTAACCCTCTTATACCACTAATGGATATGCAAACTGTACAGTCATTCTGGAAAACAGTATGGAGGTTCTTCAAAAAAGTTAAAAATAGAGCTACCCTATAACCCAGCAATTGCACAACTAGGTATTTATCCAAAGAATACAAACAGTAATTTGAAAGGGCATATGCACCGCTGTCTTTATAGCAGCAATGTCCACAATAGCTAAAATATGGAATGAACCCCAATGTCCACTGACAGATGAATGGAAAGAATTAATTAATATTAATATTAATTAAATATAATGAATACATGTATAGATATTTATATTAATTAAATATAAAGGCTAGATATAGATATATACAATAGATATTTACTCACCCATCAAAAAGAATGAAATCTTGACATTTGCAATGACATGGATGGAACTAGAGGGTATTATGCTAAGCAAAGTAAGTCAGGGAAAGACAAATACCATATGATTTCACTCATATGTGGAATTTAAGAAAGAAAACTGATGAACATAGGGGAAGGAAAGGAAAAACAAACTGAAAATAGAGAGGGAAGCAAACCATAAAAGATCCTGAACTCAAGGAAACAAACTAAGATCATTGGAGAGGAGGTGCAGGGGAGGATAATTGGGTGATTGGCATTAAGAAGAGCACTTGATGTATGTAATGAGCGCCGGGTGTATGCAACTGATGAATCACTAAACTCTACCTCAAACTAATAATACCCTATATGTTTACTGAATTGATTTTAAATAAAGAATTTAAAAAGAGAGATAAAAAAATAATCTTAAAATGTATATAGTATCACAAAAGACACCGAATAGCCAAAGCAATTTTGAGCAAGGAAAAGGGAGCTAGAGGCATCACACTTCCTAATCTCAAATAAATTACAAAGCTACAGTAATTAAACCAGTATAATACAGTAATCAAACAGACACATAAACAAAGAGAACAGACTAGGGCCCAGAAGTAAACTTACATATATATGGTCAACTAACATTTGACAAGAGTGCTAAGAATAGACAATGGGAAATTAATAATCCCTTCAATAAGTGGTACTGGGAAGACAGGTACCACATGCAAAAGAATTCAATTGGATCCTTGTACCGTACCATACACAAAATCAGCTCAAAATGGATTAAAGGCCTACATATGATGTGTGAAACACTAAAACACTTGGAAGAAAACATAGGGAAAATCTTCTGGGTATGGGCTGTGGTAATGATTTCTTAGATGTGACACAAAAAGCTTAAGCAATAAAAGCAAAAATAGAGAAGTGGAATTATGTCAAACCAAAACACTTCTGCACAACGAAGGAAATAATCCACAAAATAAAAAGGTAACCTATGGAATGGGATAAAATATTTGAAAACTATATACCTGATGAAGGGCTAATATCTAAAATATGTAATTAACTTCTACAATTCAATAGCAAAATAAACAAACAAACAAAAACCCAATTTGAAAATGGGCAAAGAATTTGAATATACATGTTTCCAAAAAAGATGAACAAATGGCTAATAGATGTATGAAAAGGTGCTCAACATCACAAACCATTAGGGAAATTCAAATCAAAGCCATGCAATATCTCCTCACCTCTGTTAGGATGGCTTTTCTCAAGAAAACAAAAGATGCAAATGTTAGTAAGAATGTGAACCCTTGTACACCATTAGTTGGAATGGAAATTGGTAAAGCCACTATGGAAAACAGTATGGAGTCTCCTCAAGAAAACTAAACATAGGGCGCCTGGGTGTTTCAGTGGGTTAAGCCGCTGCCTTCGGCTCAGGTCATGATCTCAGGGTCCTGGGATCGAGTCCCGCATCAAGCTCTCTGCTCAGCAGGGAGCCTGCTTCCTCCTCTCTCTCTGCCTGCCTCTCTGCCTACTTGTGATCTCTCTCTGTCAAATAAATAAATAAAATCTTTTAAAAAAGAAGAAAAAGGAAAACTAAACATAGAAGTACCATATGATCTGTCACTCCACTTCTAGGTATATATCCAAAGGATTTGAAATTAGAACCTTGTAGGGATATTTGCACTCCCATGTTATTGCAGCTTTATTTATAATAGCCAAGACCCGGAAGCCAACTCAATGTTCATCAAAAGATGACTAGATGAAGAAAATGTGACATATACATGCAATGAAATATTATTCAGCCTTAATAAAGAAGGAAATCTTGACATTTGTAACAAGAGTGAACCCGGAGGTTCACTCCAGGATGTTACATTAAGTGAAATAAGCCAGATATGAAAGGACAAATTCTACATGATACTATTTATATGATGAACCTAAAATAGTCAAACATACAGAAGCAGAATGTGGAGTGGTGGTTGGCAGGAGCCAAATAGAAAATGGGGCAGTGTTAGCCAAAAGGTACAAAGTTGAGGAGGAGTCAAGATGGCGGAGAAGTAGCAGGCTGAGACTACTTGAAGTAGCAGAAGATCAGCTAGATAGCTTATCTAAAGATGGCAAACACCTACAATCCAACAGCAGATTGAAGAGAAGAACAGCAATTCTAGAAACAGAAAATCAACCACTTTCTCAAAGGTAGGATGGGTGGAGAAATGAATCCAAGGCAACGGGAAGATAGACCACGGGGAGAGGGGCCAGCTCCCAGCAAGCAGTGGAGCAACATAGCACAAAATCAGGTATTTTTTTCCCCAATTTATTTATTTTCAGAAAAACAGTATTCATTATTTTTTCACCACACCCAGTGCTCCATGCAAGCTGTGCCCTCTATAATACCCACCACCTGGTACCCCAACCTCCCATCCCCCCGCCACTTCAAACCCCTCAGACTGTTTTTCAGAGTCCATAGTCTCTCATGGTTCACCTCCCCTTCCAATTTACCCAAATTCCCTACTACTCTCTAACGCCCCTTGTCCTCCATGCTATTGGTTATGCTCCACAAATAAGTGAAACCATATGATAATTGACTCTCTCTGCTTGACTGATTTCACTCAGCATAATCTCTTCCAGTCCCGTCTATGTTGCTACAAAAGTTGGATATTCGTCCTTTCTGATGGAGGCATAATACTCCATAGTGTATATGGACCACATCTTCCTTATCCATTCATCCGTTGAAGGGCATCTTGGTTCTTTCCATAGTTTGGCGACTGTGGCCATTGCTGCTATAAACATTGGGGTACAGATGGCCCTTCTTTTCATGACATCTATATCTTTGGGGTAAATACCCAGGAGTGCAATTGCAGGGTCCTACGGAAGCTGTATTTTTAATTTCTTGAGGAATCTCCACACTGTTCTCCAAAGAGGCTGAACCAACTTGCATTCCCACCAACAGTGGAAGAGGGTTCCCCTTTCTCCACATCCTCTCCAACACATGTTGTTTCCTGTTTTGTTAATTTTGGCCATTCTATCTGGTGTAAGGTGATATCTCAATGTGGTTTTAATTTGAATCTCCCTGAGGGCTAATGATGATGAGCATTTTTTCATGTGTCTGATAGCCATTTGTATGTCTTGATTGGAGAAGTGTCTGTTCATATCTTCTGCCCATTTTTTGATGTGTTTGTCTGTTTCATGTGGGTTGAGTTTGAGGAGTTCATTATAGATCCTGGATATCAACCTTTTGTCTGTACTGTCATTTGCAAATATCTTCTCCCATTCCGTGGGTTGCCTCTTTGTTTTTTTGACTGTTTCCTTTGCTGTGCAGAAGCTTTTGATTTTGATGAAGTCCCAGAAGTTTATTTTCGCTTTTGTTTCCTTTGCCTTTGGAGACGTATCTTGAAAGAAGTTGCTGTGGCTGATATCGAAGAGATTACTGCCTATGTTCTCCTCTAAGATTCTGATGGATTCCTGTCTCGCGTTGAGGTCTTTTATCCATTTTGAGTTGATCTTTGTGTACGGTGTAAGAGAATGGTCGAGTTTCATTCTTCTACATATAGCTGTCCAGTTTTCCCAGCACCATTTATTGAAGAGACTGTCTTTTTTCCACTGTATATTTTTTCCTGTTTTGTCGAAGATTAATTGACCATAGAGTTGAGGGTCCATATCAGGGCTCTCTACTCTGTTCCACTGGTCTATGTGTCTGTTTTTATGCCAGTACCATGCTGTCTTGGTGATCACAGCTTTGTAATAAAGCTTGAAATCAGGTAAGGTGATGCCGCCAGCTTTATTTTTGTTTTTCAACATTTCCTTAGCGATTCGGGGTCTCTTCTGATTCCATACAAATTTTAGGATTATTTGCTCCAGCTCTTTGAAGAATGCCGGTGGAATTTTGATCGGAATGGCATTAAAAGTATAGATTGCTCTAGGCAGTATAGACATTTTAACAATGTTTATTCTTCCGATCCAAGAGCATGGAATGGTCTTCCATCTTTTTGTGTCTTCTTCAATTTCTTTCATGAGTGTTCTATAGTTCCTCAAGTATAGATCCTTTACCTCTTTAGATAGGTTTATTCCCAGGTATCTTATGGTTCTTGGTGCTATAGTAAATGGAATCGATTCTCTAATTTCCCTTTCTGTATTTTCATTGTTAGTGTATAAGAAAGCCACTGATTTCTGCACATTGACTTTGTATCCTGCCACGCTGCTGAATTGCTGTATGAGTTCTAGTAGTTTGGGGGTGGAGTCTTTTGGGTTTTCCATATAAAGAATCATGTCATCTGCGAAGAGAGAGAGTTTGACTTCTTCATTACCAATTTGGATACCTTTTATTTCTCTCTGTTGTCTGATTGCTGTTGCTAGGACTTCTAATACTATGTTGAACAAGAGTGGTAAAATTGGGGCATCCTTGTCTTGTTCCTGATCTCAACGGGAAGGCTGCAAGCTTTTTCCCATTGAGGATGATATTTGCTGTGGGTCTTTCATAGATAGACTTGATGAGGTTCAGGAATGTTCCCTCTATCCCTATACTTTGAAGCGTTTTAATCAGGAACGGATGCTGGATTTTGTCAAATGCTTTTTCTGCATCAATTGAGAGGACCATGTGGTTCTTCTCTCTTCTCATATTAATTTGTTGTATCACATTGATTGATTTGCGAATGTTGAACCATCCTTGTAGCCCAGGAATGAATCCCACCTGATCATGGTGGATAATCTTTTTAATGTGCTGTTGGATCCTGTTGGCTAGGATCTTGTTGAGAATCTTAGCATCCATATTCATCAGTGATATTGGTCTGAAATTCTCCTTTTTGGTAGGGTCCTTGCCTGGTTTGGGGATCAGGGTAATGCTGGCTTCATAGAAAGAGTCTGGAAGTTTTCCTTCTGCTTCAATTTTTTGAAACAGCTTCAGGAGAATAGGTGTTATTTCTTCTTTGAAGGTTTGGTAGAATTCCCCAGGGAATTTATCAGGTCTGGGCTCTTGTTTTGGGGAGGTTTTTGATCACTGCTTCAATCTCGTTATTAGATATCGGTCTATTCAGGTTGTCGATTTCTTCCTGGTTCAATTTTGGTAGTTTATATTTTTCCAGGAATGCATCCATTTCATCTAGGTTGCTAAGCTTATTGGCATATAACTGTTCGTAATAACTTCTGATGATTGTTTCTACTTCCTTGGTGTTAGTTGTGATCTCTCCCTTTTCATTCATAATTTTATGAATTTGGGCTTTCTCTCTTTACTTTTGGATTAGTGTAGCCAGTGGCTTATCGATCTTATTGATTCTTTCAAAAAACCAGCTTCTAGTTTCATTGATACGATCTACTGTATCTCTGGTTTCTCCCTCATTGATCTCAGCTCTAATTTGATGATTTCCCTTCTTATGTGTGGAGTTGGTTTGATTTGTTGTTGATTCTCCAGTTCTTTAAGGTGTAGAGACAGCTGGTGTGTTCTGGATTTTTCAATTTTTTTGAGCAAGGCTTGGATGGCTATATATTTTCCCCTAGGACCGCCTTTGCTGTATCCCATAGGTTTTGGACCGAAGTGTCTTCATTCTCATTGGTTTCCATGAATTGTTTCAGTTCATCTTTGATCTC
Source organism: Neogale vison (assembly GCF_020171115.1). Lineage (NCBI taxonomy): Eukaryota > Metazoa > Chordata > Mammalia > Carnivora > Mustelidae > Neogale > Neogale vison. Next base: position 113,572,575 of record NC_058093.1, on the reverse strand, counting down.
CTGGTTGATCCAAGCATTCTTAAGCAAGGTGGTCTTTAGCTTCCAGGTGTTTGAGTTCCTTCTGAACTTTTCCTTGTGATTGAGCTCCAGTTTCAAAGCATTGTGATCTGAGAATATGCAGGGAATAATCTCAGTCTTTTGGTATCGGCTGAGTCCTGATTTGTGACCCAGTATGTGGTCTATTCTGGAGAAGGTTCCGTGTGCACTTGAGAAGAATGAGTATTCTGCTGTTTTAGGGTGGAATGTTCTGTATATATCTATGAGGTCGATCCGGTCCAATGTGTCATCAATGCTCTTGGTTTTTTGTTGAGTTTCTGCTTCGATGATCTGTCTAATTCTGAAAGAGGCGTGTTAAGATCACCTACGATTAGTGTATTCATATCAATATGACTCTTTATCTTGATTAACAGTTTTCTTAAGTAATTGGCTGCTCCCATATTGGGAGCATAGATATTTACAATTGTTAGATCATCCTGGTGGATAGTCCCTTTAAGGATTATGTAGTGTCCTTCTATTTCTCTGACTACAGTCTTTAGTTTGAAGTCTAATTTATCTGATATGAGAATCGCTACCCCAGCCTTCTTTTGAGTGCCATTGGCATGAAAGATGCTTCTCCACCCCTTCACTTTCAGTCTGCGTGTATCTTTAGGTTCAAAATGGGTCTCTTGGGGACGCCTGGGTGGCTCAGTTGGTTGGACGACTGCCTTCGGCTCATGGCGTGATCCTGGAGTCCCGGGATCGAGTCCCACATCAGGCTTCCAGCTCCATGGGGAGTCTGCTTCGCTCTCTGACCTTCTCCTCGCTCATGCTCTCTCTCACTGTCTCTCTCTCTCAAATAAATAAATAAAATTAAAAAAAAATGGGTCTCTTGTAGACAGCATATGGATGGGTCCTGTCGTTTTATCCAATCTGCAACCCTGTGCCGTTTTATGGGTGCATTGAGGCCATTCACATTGAGAGTGATTATTGATAGATACGTTTTTATTGACATCGAGTTACCTTTGAAGTCTTTCTTTCTGTAGACTGTCTCTATATTTCTGTTCAATGCTATTCTTGGGATTTTTCCTCTTTTATAGAACCCCCCTTAATATTTCCTGCAGTGTCGGCTTGGTGGTTACATAGTCTTTTAAGCCTTGCCGCTTTTGAAAACTCTTTATCTCTCCATCCATTTTGAATGTCAGTCTTGCTGGATAATGTATTCTTGACTGCATGTTCTTCTCATTTAGTGCCCTGAATATATCTTGCCAGCCTCTTCTGGCTTGCCATGTCTCTGTGGACAGGTCTGACGTTATTCTGATGGGCTTCCCTCTGTAAGTAAGGAGCCTCTTTGCCCTGGCGGCTTTCAAGAGATTATACCTACAATTATAATTTCTCAATTTGACTATCAGGTGTCGTGATGTTTTTTTTGGAGTGTATAATCTTGGGTGGAGACCGTTCAGCCTCTAGTACATGAACACTGGTTTCATTCGCGAGATTCGGAAAGTTTTCATGAAGGACTTGTTCCACGACATCTTCTAGACTTCTTTCTTTCTCCTCCCCTTCAGGAATTCCAATATTTCTGACGTTGGAACGCTTCATGGCATCATTTATTTCCCTAATTCTGCTTTCGTGGGATCTAAGCTGTTTGTTCCAGGCTTCCTCCTGATCCTTTCTCTCTGTTTGTCTTCCAGATCACTAATTCTCTCTTCTGTCTCAGTTACCCTAGCTTTGAGAGAGTTTAGATTGGATTGGAACTCATTGAGAGCATTGTGGACCTCCTCCCTGGTAGCTTTAAGCTCCGCCCTAACATTGTGAACATCCTGTCTGGTCGCTTTCAGTTCGGCCCTAATCAATTCTGTTTGGTCATCCATGGCTTTCTCCAACCTAGCTATTGCCTGGATAATTGTTAGCCTGAATTCTCTTTCCGACATATTGTCTATGTTGATAGCCGTTAGCTCTATTGCAGAAGGTCCATCCTCTGTATTTTTCTTCTGTTGGGCATTCCTCCTCCTAGTCATTTTGGTGGGAGAAGACTGAACAGATGTAGCTGGATGTATCAACTCTGGTGCAGTCAAGGTGCACCCTGGAACACTTCCTGATCTCCGTCTCAGAGAGAATCCTCAGTCTGGGTGCAGAAGCTGAATAAATTCCCCCTTGGCCGCTGGCAATGCAGGTTCCAAGTTGCAGACTCTGGGGGCGCAGGATCTTTTGCTCGTCCCCAAAGCCAAGGCTGTGGCGGCTCTCTGGGAGCTCCTGACCTCCAGAGAGGTTCCAAGCAGCGATCGCACACTGAGATTTTGCCGCTGGCCCGGGCTGGGAGTGCCCGGCTTGCGCGCACCTCTTTCAGCGGCGGCTGTGGGTCCGGCGCGCGTCTGAGGCACTGAGAACGGGGCGCTGGTCCGTAAGCCGCAGGCTGGGCTTTTGCGCGCCTCTGTCCGGGGAAGAGTTTCGCGCGCACTCGGCTTAGACTTTGAAACAATGGTGCGGGTCAAGAAGCGCCCCCGGGCCTTAGATACCCAGGAGAGCTGGAGCGACGTGCGCGCGCATCTCAAACTTTGTGGTAGGGCTAGCGCGCTTTCTGCAGACTGGCGCAGCTCCCATCCCCTCACAGGAGCCGGAACCCCCGCGTTCTGGGGCGCGCTGGCGGCTTAGGGACCAGGAGCCGGTTTCTCCGCCGCACTCTCTCTGCCTCCGCGCCGGGGAGGCTGTCTGGGACCGGGGACTTAAGCCCCTGTCCCTAGCCGCCCTGATTCCCACAATTTGCCCCCGCGATCCTTTGCTCTTTTGGAGTGCTTTCAACCAGTCTCCAAGTTAATGCTGGTCCCCAGACGCAGGGCACTCTCGCTCGTATCGGGGTATTACTTTCCCACCGGTCGCCTCTGGTGGCTCCCTCCCCCTTTTGTTTAACTTCCGATATCAGTCCGCCGTTCCCATTCCGCTTTACCTGCTCACTGGCGTCTTCTGCCCCTGTAGAGATCCAGACGTGTATAATTCTGATCTCAGGCTGATTTCATGGGTGATCAGAGTTCTTTGGTAGGTAATCAGCTCACTTTGGGGTACCAGCTGAAAAGACGCCTCTTCCTAGTACCCCGCCATCTTCAAAATCAGGTATTTTAAAAGTCTGTTCTGCTGAGGGACATCACTCCAGAGGCTAAACCGGGGTGAAGCCCACATGGGGTCAGTGTGGCCACAGGTCCCGCACGGTCACAGAAGGATCAGGGGTGTCTGAGTGTCACAGAGCTTACAGGTATTGGGATGGGGAAGCCTACTACAGAGACAGAGCCGAGGAGTGAGCTCCCAGCTCTGGGTTACCTTGAACCAGTCGCAGCCTGGGTGAGTGCAGAGCACGGCTGGAGGCCAAGGAGACGGGAGTAACTGGGCGCTGTTCTCTGAGGGCACACTGAGGAGTGGGGCCCTGGGCTCTCAGCTCCTCCAGCCGGAGAATGGGAGGCCGCCATTTTCATTCCCATCCTCCAGACTCTATGGAAAGCGTTCAGGGAACAAAAGATCCCAAAAGCAAACCTGACCGAATTACTCAGCCCGGCCCCTGGAATGGGCTGTGCAATTCCGCCTGGGGCAAAGACACTTGAGAGTCACTACAACAGGCCTTTCCCCCAAAAGATCAACAAGAAATCCAGCCAGGACCAAGTTCACCTACCAAGGAGTGCAGTTTCAATACCAAGGAGAGCAGCGGAATTCGAGAGGAGGAGAAAGCAAACCACAGAACTCATGGCTTACTCCCCATGATTCTTTAGTTTTGTAGTTAATTTAATTTTTTTTCTTTTTCATTTTTTTCTCTTCTTCTGTTAATTTTTTTTAACTCATACCCTTCTCTTTTTTAACATTTTTAAACTAGTTTATCTAATATATACATATTTTTCTTTTTTATACTTTTTCTTTATTCGTTTTCTTTTTTTAATTGTTTCTTTTCTTTCTTTCTTTCTTTTTTTTTCGTTCTGAACCTCTTTTTATCCCCTTTCTACCCCCTCACGATATGGGATCTCTTCTGATTTGATTAAAGCATATTTTCCTGGGGTTGTTGTCACCCTTTTAATATTTTACTTACTCCTCCATATAGTTTTATCTGGACAAAATGACAAGGCGGAAAAGTTCACCACAAAAAAAAGAACAAGAGGCAGTACCGAATGCTAGGGACCTAATCAATACAGACTTGGTAATATGTCAGACCTAGAGTTCAGAATGATGATTCTCAAGGTTCTAGCTGGGCTCCAAAAGGTCATGGAAGATATTAGAGAAACCCTCTCTGGAGAGATAAAAGCCCTTTCTGGAGAAATAAAAGAACTAAAATCTAACCAAGTTAAATTTTCAAAAAAGCTATTAATGAGGTGCAATAAAAAATGGAGGCTCTCACTTCTAGGATAAATGAGGCAGAAGAAAGAATTAACGATATAGAAGACAAAATGACAGAGAATAAAGAAGCTGAGCAAAAGAGGGACAAACAGCTACTGGACCACGAGGGGAGAATTCGAGATATAAGTGACACCATAACAAGAAACAACATTAGAATAATTGGGATTACCGAAGAAGAAGAAGAGAGGGGAGCAGAAGGTATACTGGAGAGAATTATTGGAGAGAATTTCCCTAATATGGCAAAGGGAACAAGCATCAAAATCCAGGAAGTGCAGAGAACCCTCCTCAAAATCAATAAGAATAGGTCCACACCCTATCACCTAATAGTAAAATTTACAAGTCTTAGTGACAAAAAGAAAATCCTGAAAGCAGCCTGGAAAAGGAAGTCTGTAACATTCAAGGGTAAAAATATTGATTGGCAGCAGACTTATCCACAGAGACCTGACAGGCCAGAAAGAGCTGGCATGATATTTTCAGAGCACTAAACGAGAAAAACATGCAGCCAAGAAAACTATATCCAGCTAAGCTATCACTGAAAATAGAAAGGGAGATTAAAAGCTTCCAGGACAAACAAAAACTGAAAGAATTGGAAACACCAAAACAGCTCTACAGAAAATATTGAAAGGGGTCCTCTAAGAAAAGAGAGAGCCTAAAAGTAGTAGATCATAAAGGAACAGAGACAATATACAGGAACAGTCACCTTATAGGTGATACAATGGCACTAAACTCATATCACTAAATACTTACCGTGAATGTTAATGGACTAAATGCCCCAATCAAAAGACACAGGGTATCAGAATAGATAAATTTAAAAAAACCCATCTATATGTTGCCTACAAGAAACTCATTTCTGATGCAAAGACACCTCCAGATTTAAAGTGAGGGGGTGGAAAACAATGTACCATGCTAATGGACATCATAAGAAAGGAGGGGTGGCAAAACTTATATCAGATCAAGTAGATTTTAAGCCAAAGACTATAATAAGAGATGAGGAAGGACACTATATCATAATCAAAGGATCCGTCCAACAAGAAGATCTAACAATTTTAAATATCTATGCCCCCAATGTGGGAGCAGCCAACTATATAAACCAATTAATAACAAAATCAAAGAAACACATCAACAATAATACAATAATAGTAGGGGACTTTAACACTCCCCTCACTGAAATGGACAGATCATCCAAGCAAAAGATCAACAAGGAAATATAGGCCTTAAATGACACACTGGACCAGATGGACATCACAGATATATTCAGAACATTTCATCCCAAAGCAACAGAATACACATTCTGCTCTAGTGTACATGGAACATTCTCCAGAATAGATCACATCCTCGGTCCTAAATCAGGTCTCAACTGGTATCAAAAGATTGGGATCATTCCCTGCATATTTTCAGACGACAATGCTCTGAAGCTAGAATTCAATCACAGGAGGAAATTTGAAAAGAACCGAAATACATGGAGACTAAACAGCATCCTTCTAAAGAATGAATGGATCAAACAGGAAATTAAAAAAGATGTGAAAAAATTCATGGAAACAAATTGTAATGAAAACACAATGGTTCAAAATCTGTGGGACACAACAAAGGCAGTCCTGAGAGGAAAATATATAGCGGTACAAGCCTTTCTCAAGAAATAAGAAAGGTTTCAGGTACACAACCTAACCCTACACCTAAAGGAGATGGAGAAAGAACAAGATAGAAACCCTAAACCCAGCAGGCAAAGAGAAATCATAAAGATCAGAGCAGAAATAAATGAAATAGAAGGGAGGTTGGGGTACCAGGTGGTGGGTATTATAGAGGGCACGGCTTGCATGGAGCACTGGGTGTGGTGAAAAAATAATGAATAATGCTTTTCTGAAAATAAATAAATTGAAAAAAAAAATAAAAAAGAACAAACAAACAAAAAAACACACAATAGAACAAATCAAAGAAACTAGGAGCTAGTTCTTTGAAAGAATTAATAAGATTGATAAACCCCTGGCCAGACTTATCAAAAAGAAAAGAGAAAAGACCCAAATAAATAAAATCATGAATGAAAGAGGAGAGATCACAACTAACACCAAAGAAATAAAAACAATTATAAGAACATACTATGAACAACTCAATGCCAACAAATTTGACAATCAGGAAGAAATGGATGCATTCCTAGAGACATATAAACTACCATAACTGAACCAGGAAGAAATAGAAAACCTGAGAAGACCCATAATCAGTAAGGAGATTGAAACAGTCATCAGGAATCTCCAAACAAACAAAAGCCCAGTGCCAGACGGCTTCCTGGGAGAATTCTACCAAACATTTAAAGGAGAACTAATTCCTATTCTACTGAAACTGTTCCAAAAAATAGAAATGGAAGCAAAACTCCAAACTCATCTTATTAGGCCATCATCACCTTGATCCCCAAACCAGACAAGATCCCATCAAAAAAGAGAACTACAGACCAATATCCTTGATGAACACAGATGCGAAAATTCTCACCAAAATACTAGACAATAGGATTCCACAGTATATTAAAAGGATCACTCACCACGACCATTTGGGATTTATTCCAGGGCTGCAAGGTTGGTTCAACATCCACAAATCAATCAATGTGATACAATGTGATACATTAATAAAAGAAAGAACAAGAGCCATATGATACTCTCAATAGTTGCTGAAAAAGAATTTGACAAAGTACAGCATCCCTTCCTGATCAAAACTCTTCAAAGTGTAGAGATAGAGGGGACATACTTCAATATTATCAAAACCATGTATGAAAAACCCACCGCAAATATCATTCTTAATGGAAAAAAACTGAAAGCTTTTCTGCTAAGGTCAGGAACACAGTAGGGATGTCCGTTATCAACACTGCTATTCAACATAGTACTAGAAGTCCTAGCCTCAGCAATCAGACAACAAAAGGAAATTAAAGGCATCCAAATCAGCAAGGAAAAGTCAAACTACCACTCTTCGCAGATGATATGATACTATATGTGGAAAACCCAAAAGACTCCACTCCAAAACTGCTAGAACTTGTACAGGAATTCAGTAAAGTGTCAGGATTTAAAATCAATGCATAGAAATCAGTTGCATTTCTCTACACCAACAACAAGACAGAAGAAAGAGAAATTAGGGAGTCAATCCCATTTACATTTGCACACAATCTATAATATACCTAGGAATAAACCTAACCAAAAAGGCTAAGAATCTATACTCAGAAAACTATAAAGTACTATGGAAAGAAATTGAGGAAGACACAAAGAAATGGAAAAATGTTCCATGCTCCTGGATTGGAAGAATAAATATTGTGAAAATGTCTATGCTACCTAAAGCAATCTACACACTTAATGAAATTCCTATCAAAATACCATCTATTTTTATTAAGACATGGAACAAATAATCCTAAAATTTATATGGAACCAGAAAATACCTCAAATAGCCAAAGGAATCTTGAAAAAGAAAGCCAAAGTTGGTGGCATCACAATTCAGGACTTCAAGCTCTATTACAAAGCTGTCATCATCAAGACAGTATGGTACTGGTGCAAAAAGAGACATTTAGATCAATGGAACAGAATAGAGAGCTCAGAAATAGACCCTCAATTCTATGGTCAACTAATCTTCTACAAAGCAGGAAAGATTGTCCAGTGGAAAAAAGACAGCCTCTTCAATAAATGGTGTTGGGAAAATTGGACAGCCACATGCAGAAAAATGAAATTGGACCACTTCCTTACACCAAACACGAAAATAGACTCAAAATGGATGAAGGACCTCAATGTGAAAAAGGAATCCATCCCAATCCTTGAGGAGAACACAGTCAGCAACCTCTTCGACCTCAGCAACAGCAACGTCTTCCTAGGAACATTGCCAAAGGCAAGGGAAGCAAGGGCAAAAGTTAACTATTGGGACTTCATCATGATCAAAAGCTTTTGCACAGCAAAGGAAACAGTTAACAAAACCAAAAGACAACTGACAGAATGGGAGAAGATATTTGCAAAAGACATATCAGATAAAGGGCTAGTATCCAAAATCTATAAAGAACTTAGCAAACTCAACACCCAAAGAACACATAATGCAATGAAGAAATGGGCAGAAGACATGAACAGACATTTCTGCAAAGAAAACATCCAGATGGCCAACAGACATATGAAAAAGTGCTCCACATCATTCGGCATCAGGGAAATACAAATCAAAACCACAATGAGATATCACCTCACTCCAGTCAGAATGGCTAAAATTAACAAGTCAGGAAATAACAGATGCTGGTGAGAATGCAGAGAAAGGGGAACCCTCCTATACTCTTGGTGGGAATGCAAGCTGGTGCAACCACTCTGGAAAACAGCATGGAGGTTCCTCAAAATGTTGAAAATAGAACTACCCTATGACCCAGCAATAGCACTACTGGGTATTTACCCTGAGGATACAAACGTAGTGATCCAAAGGGGCACGTGCACCTGAATGTTTATAGCAGCAATGTCTACAATAGCCAAACTATGGAAAGAAGCTATATGTCCATCAACAGATGAATGGATCAAGAAGATGTGGTATATATACACAATGGAATACTATGCAGCCATCAAAAGAAATGAGATCTTGCCATTTGCGACGACATGGATGGAAATAGAGGGTATCATGCTTAGCGAAATAAGTCAATTGGATAAAGACAACTATCATATGATCTCCTTGATATGAGGAAGTGGAGATGCAGCATGGGGGGTTAAGGGGGTAGGAGAAGAATAAATGAAACAAGATGGGATTGGGAGGGAGACAAACCACAAGTGACTCTCAACCTCACAAAACAAACTGAGGGTTGCTGTTGGGAGGAGGGTTGGGAGAGGGTGGTGGGGTTATGGACATTGGAGAGGGTATGTGCTATGGTGAGTGCTGTGAAGTGTGCAAGCCTGGCGACTCACAGACCTGTACCCCTTGGGATAAGTAAACATTATATGTTTATAAAAATTTAAAAAAAAATCAAACTAGAGTGCCTGAGGTGAAAAAAACATTGGATAGCCCTAAAGAATGATTAGATATACTCCAGAAAAATTACTATACTTGAAGATTCTGGAAACTATCCAAAATGAAACACACAGGGACCAAACACAGAAAATAGCATTAGTGATGTATGGGTCAATTTTAGGAAACCTACGTTCATTTATTTGAATTTATTCATTATTTATTTATAATTATTATTTTTATTTTTATTATTATATTAGATTATACTTTATTCATTATATAATTTATTCAGTATTCATTATAATCATAATTATTATTTATTTTATTTATTCATTTATTTGAAAACCCTGAAGAAGAAGGTGGAAAAAAAATATTTGAAACAAAGTGTGTTGTGCATGGACAATGAGTCTTGGAACACTGAAAAATTAAAAAAAAAAAACAGCTGAAATATTTTCAAATTTGTTTAAATACATAAATACATAGCTCCAAGACGCTTACTGAATAAGAATAAGCACATGAAATAAAAACTACTCCAAGGCTCGTCATAGTCAAATCATTCAAATTAACAATTTAAAAACTTATTAGAGCAGCAAGGACAGGTGAAAGCACTAAAATTATGAATTATAAGAACAAATATAAGGGTAATAGCTTATTTGTCATGGGAAATAATGTAATCAAAGAGTAGTGGAATACCATTTAAAGTACCAAAAGAAAACTCTATCAACTAAAATTTCATACCCAGAGCAAAAATATTCCTAAAAAATAAAGTGAAAACTAGAATTAATTCCAATAAAATGATAAGTACACCCACATTATAAGAATGTTGAAGGAAATCCTTCAGTCAGAAGGGAAATGATAGCACATGGATGTATGGACCTAAGATAAGAAATGGCATGCAGAGGAAAGATAAAATTTCTTATTATTTAAATTTCTATATAAATAAAAATAATAACATTCATTTGGGGCTTATAACAGATGTATAAGGAAAAGTGTGTGAGTTAATAGCACAAAAGTTGAGATATACTAACCTCAACTATAGCTATCTCTAGCTATAATTTCTCCTATTTACATGAAGTATATAATATTGAAAGTACACTGTTACATGCTAGAGATGTATATTATTATGATCTATGATAGTATCATATTATTACAGAATGATTATGCTGCTATCATAATATATCAATACTAATGTATACCATTATGTTATACTATTATTTTTTCTATTATACTATTGTAACTGAAAGTAGATTATTTTAAGAATGTATTTTAAAATCCATAAGACTACCACAAAGAGCTACAGTTAATAAACTGAGAGGAAATAAAATGGGCTAAAAAACATCAATTAATTTTATAAAACAGAAAGAAGAAAAATTGAATAAAAAAAAGATGGGACAAATAAAAAATACATAACAAATGACAGGCATAAACCTAACCATATCACTAATTACATTAATGTTAATTGCCCAAATAGCATAAATAAAAAGTCGAAATTGCCAGACTGGGTTATAAAGAAAGAACCAACTATATCCTGACTGTAAGAAACGCACTTTAAATATAAAAAGACCAGTAGGTTAAAAGTAAAAGTATGGTAAAAGATATACCACATTGACACAGGAAAATATCTGTTGTAATCATTTTAATATTACATCAAATAGATTTTGTAGCAAAATATACTACCATGAGTAAAGGTAAATTCATTGTGATAAAAGAGTCAATTAATTGTGTACATAATAATCTTAAACAATTATGCATCTAAAAATACAAAAACTAACAAAAAGAGAAGGGGAATACAAAACCTACATTAGAGTTAAAGACTTCAATACCCTTTTTCTGTCATTTAATGAACAACTAAATAAAGGAAAACATACAGCATATTAGAACATTACCAAGCAACATGACCTAATCAATATTCAAAAGACTTGCCACTCAACCAGGGCAGACTACATATTCTTTATAAGTGTGCATGGATAAATCTATTGAGACAATATTCAGAATCATAAACAACCCTTAATAAATTTAAAGAGGTTCAAATCATATGAAATGTATTCTTTGACATAATTGGAAATAAATTTGATAGCAATAACAGCAAGAAATCAGAAAAAAAATTTCCAAATATTAATAAGCTTAACAGAAAACTTCTCTATAGCCCATGGGCCAAAGAAGAAATCAAAAAGGAAATTTATTTTGTGAGCTAAATATAAATAAAAACACATGTTTTAAAAATAAAAACACAATATAAAAATTGCAGGATGACATTAAAGTAGTATTTATTGAGAAATTTATTGTGCTAAATGCCTATATTCAAAAATGGGAAAGGCTCTAAATCAATGACTTCTGTGCTTGCTTTAAAATTAGAAAAAGAAGAGGAAATCACACACAAAGGAAGCAGAAGGAAGTAAATGTTAAATACCAGGTAAGAACAATGAAATAAAGAAATATTTTAAAAATAGAGAAAAATCATGAAACCAAAAGCTAGTTTTTTGAGATCAATGACATTGGCAAGCCAATCCAGACTGATCAAGAAAAAAGAGAAAAAACAAATCACCAATATCACAAATGAGAGAGGTGCCAACACTACAAATTATGCCAATAGTATACTATTTTGATTATAATTGTCTTATAGAGGCACAAGTAGATCAATGAAAAATAACATAATGCAGAAATAGATGCACACACTTATGGACAAATTATCTTTGACAAAATGCAAAAGAAATTTAGTAGAAGAAAGGATAGACTTTTCAATAAATAATGTTGGAAAAACTGGTCATCCAAATGCAAAATAATAAATAAAAGTAAAATAAATGAAATACTTTGATCCATGGCACTCACTATATATAAATAACTCAAAGAGAGATAGAGATCTAACTTGGAACTAATATAATGTTACATATCAATTACATCTCAAAAAAATTGATATAAGAAAAAATAATAACAGACACTTCTCCAATCAAGACATACAAATGGCTATCAGACACATGAAAAAATGCTCATCATCATTAACCCTCAGGGAGATTCAAATTAAAACCACATTGAGATATCACCTTACACCAGTTAGAATGGCCAAAATTAACAAAACAGGAAACAACATGTGTTGGAGAGGATGTGGAGAAAGGGGAACCCTCTTCCACTGTTGGTGGGAATGCAAGTTGGTGCAGCCTCTTTGGAGAAGAGTGTGGAGATTCCTCAAGAAATTAAAAATACAGCTTCCCTATGACCCTGCAATTGCACTCCTGGGTATTTACCCCAAAGATACAGATGTCGTGAAAAGAAGGGCCATCTGTGCCCCAATGTTTATAGCAGCAATGGCCACAGTCGCCAAACTATGGAAAGAACCAAGATGCCCTTCAACGGATGAATGGATAAGGAAGATGTGGTCCATATACACTATGGAGTATTATGCCTCCATCAGAAAGGATGAATACCCAACTTTTGTAGCAACATGGACGGGACGGGAAGAGATTATGCTGAGTGAAATAAGTCAAGCAGAGAGAGTCAATTTTCATATGATTTCACTTATTTGTGGAGCATAACAAATAGCATGGAGGACAAGGGGCGTTAGAGAGGAGTAGGGAATTTGGGTAAATTGGAAGGGGAGGTGAACCATGAGAGACTATGGACTCTGAAAAACAGTCTGAGGGGTTTGAAGTGGCGGGGGGATGGGAGGTTGGGGTACCAGGTGGTGGGTATTATAGAGGGCACGGCTTGCATGGAGCACTGGGTGTGGTGAAAAAATAATGAATACTGTTTTTCTGAAAATAAATAAATTGGAAAAAAAGAAAAAATAATAAAATAAAAGCTAAAACTAAACATCTGTAAGTGAACATAAAAGAAAAATATTGGTGAATTTGCATTAAGCAATTTTTTTTAAGATTTATTTATTTATTATTTGAGAAAGGGAGCATATGGGGGAAGGGGCAAAGGGACGAGAGAACAGACTCTCCACTGAGCATGGAATCCAACCTTGGGCTTGAGCCCAGGACCCTGAGATCATGACCTGAGCCAAAACCAAGAGTCAGACACTCAACTGAGTCATCCAGACATTCTGAAGAAAATGTGTTTTTAATTTTCACTTTATTTTGAATTTTTTTCCTATTTAATAATAAATTTAATAAATTTTAAATTTATTTTTTTAATTTGAATATAATCAACACATGATGTTATATTAGCTTCAGGTGTACAATTTAGTGATTTAACAAATTTATACGTTACACTGTGCTCACCACAAACATACTAGCTACAACTTGTCCCATTGCATTGCTATTACAATATCATTGACTATTCCTTATGCTCTGTTTTGTGTTTCCTTGACTTTCTCATTCCATAACAAGAGGCCTATGGGGAAGCAGGCTCCCCGCTGAGCAGAAAGCCCAATGTGGGACTTGATCCCAGGACCCTGAGATCACGACCAGAGCCGAAAGCAGAGGCTCAACCCACTGAGTCACCCAGGTACAATGTTTTTCCTTTTGTAAGAGTGAGAGAGAGAGTGTGTGTGAGGGGGTGCAGAGGGAGAAGGAGAGAAAGGATCCCAAGCAGATATAATGCCCAGTGCAGATCATGACCTAAGCTATAATCAAAATATAATCTATTTTTTAGATATGATATCAAAAGTATATTCCATGAAATCACAAACTGATAAGTTGTTAAGTTATCAAAATTAAAATCTCTTGCTCTCCTAAATATATTAAGAAAATGAAGATAAGTTAAAGACTGAGGTACATATTTTTAAAACATATAACTGATAAAAACATGCATCCAGAAGATATAGAGAACACTTAGTACTCAACAATAAAAAGACAAAACCTTACTTTTTAAATGGATATAGATGTTAATAGATAATTCACCATATAACATATAAGATGACAAACAAGCACGAGAAAACATGTTTACTTAAGTCATTAGGAAAAAAAATACAATGTGATATCACTACCCATTTACAGTAATGACTAAAAAGGTTAAAGGATATGGAATGTTAAAGGATTTTATATTATGGCCATGAGGAATTTATTCAAGGATAGTTCAACATATGAAAATTAACTGATATAACAAAACATCTAATAGAATAAAAGGGGAAAAACACATAATTACCTCAATTGATAATACCATTCTTGATAAAAATACATAGCAAAATAGTAATGGAAGAAAACTTATACAACATATTAAAGATCATATATGAAAAACCACAAGTACCATCATTTGCAGTGATTAAAGACAATGCTTTTCCCCTAAAATCAGGAATAAGACAAAGAAGTCAACTTTTGCCACTTGTATGCAATACAGTGTTGGAAGTTCAAGCCAGAACAATTGGTCAAAAGAAAGAAAAAGAGAGAGAGAGAGAGAGAGAAAAGAAAAGAAAGCCATCCAAATTGGAAAGAAAGAAATAAAGTATGTCTGTTCACACATGACAGGGTCTTCTATGTAAAAAACCTAAAGATATGTACAACAACAAAACAAACAAACAAAATTAAGGAACTAAAAATAAATTTAGCAAAGTTAAGGATACAAGATCAAGATTAGAAATTAGTGGGGTTTCTATACACTAACAATCAACTATCTGAAAAGAAAATTAAGAAAACAATTCCACTGGGGTAACTGGGTGACTCAGTCAGTTAAACATCTGACTCCTGATTTCAGCTCAGGTTATGGTTTCAGGATTGTGAGATCAAGCTCACATTGGGCTGGGTGTGGAGCAGCCTGCTTAAGATTCTCTCCCACTCTCAGCATAACAAATAGCATGGAGGACAAGGGGTGTTAGAGAGGAGTAGGGAGTTTGGGTAAATTGGAAGGGGAGGTGAACCATGAGAGACTATGGACTCTGAAAAACAATCTGAGGGGTTTGAAGTGGCGGGGGGGTGGGAGGTTGGGGGTACCAGGTGGTGGGTATTATAGAGGGCACGGCTTGCATGGAGTACTGGGTGTGGTGAAAAAATAATGAATAATGTTTTTCTGAAAATAAATAAATTGAAAAAAAAAGATTCTCTCCAACTCTCTAAAAAAAAGAAGAAAAGAAAAGAGAGGAGAGAAGAGGAGTAGAGAAAGGAGAAGCGAGGACAAGAGAAGAGAATAGAGAAGAAAAGAGAAAGAGAAGAGAAGAAAAAACTTCCATTTATAATAGCATCAAAAAGAATAAAATACTTAGAAATAAACTTAACCAACATGAAAGATTTGTACCCTGAATATTATAAAATACTTTTGAAAGAAATTAAAGACAAAAATAAGTGCAAAGTCATCATATGTTCATGGACTATAATATTTAATATTGTTAAGATGTTACTACTACTCAAAGTAATAGTATTTATTATTACTATTATGCAATCTCTATCAAAATCCTAATAAAATTCTCTTGAAATATAATTTACATATAGTATTATATGTTTTATAGTAGTTTAAAGTGTAGAATATAATGATTCAACAATTCTATACATTACTTAGTGCTCATCACAATAAGTGTACTCTTAATCCCCTTAATCTATTTTACTCATCCTCCTACCCACCTCCCCTTTGGAAACCATGAGTTTGTTCTCTGTACTGGAGTCTCATTGTTGTTTGTTTGTTTGTCTCTTATTTTCTTGGTTTGTTCATTTACTTTGCTTCGTAAATCCTACATAAGAGTGAAATTATATGATCTTTGTCTTCCTCTGACTTACTTCACTCACTATAACCCCTCTGGCTTCTTCCATGTTGTTGCAAATGGAAAGATCTCAATCTTTTTTATGGTTGATAATATGTCTTGCATACATATACATACACATACACACACATACACACACATATATACAACTTTATCTATTCATTTATAGATACACATGTGTTGCTTCCATATTTTGGCTACTGTAAATAATGGTACAATAAACATAGCAATGCATATGTCTTTTAAAATTAGTGTTCTCATTTTCTTTGGGTAAATAGCTAGTAGTAGAATTACTGGGTCATATGGGAATTTTATTTTTAATTTTTTAAGAAACCGCCATACTGTGCTCCACAGTGCCTGCATAAATGAACAATGACATTTTTTGAAGAAACAGAAAAACCCATTATGAAATTCATATGGAATTGCAAGAAAACCAGAATAGTCAAAACAATCTTAAAAAAAGAATAATATTAAAGGTCTCATACTTCTTGATTTCAAAACTGACTACAAAGCTACATTAATCAAAACAGCATGGTATTGGCATAAAGAGAGACAGAAAAATGAAATAAAATAGTCCAGAAATAAACTCACACAAACATAATCAACAGATCTTTAACCTTAGAGGCCAAGATGGTTCAATGAGGAAAGTCTTTGAACAAATGGTGCTGAGAAAACTGGATATTAACATGCAAAACATGAAGATCAATCAAAATATAACAAAGACCTGAATATGAGAGCTAAAAACTATGAAATTCTTAAAGCAAACATAGGAAGTTTCATGACATTGGATTTGACAATGATTTCTTTTTTAATTTTTAATTTTTTATAAACATTTGTTTTTATCCCCAGGGGTACAGGTCTTTGAATCGCCAGGTTTACACACTTCACAGCACTCACCATAGCACATACCCTCCCCAATGTCCATAACTCCACACCCCTTCTTCCAACTCCCCTCCCCGCAGCAACCCTCAGTTTGCATTGTGAGATTAAGAGTCACTTATGGTTTGTCTCCCTCCCAATCACATCTTGTTTCATTTATTCTTCTCCTACCCCCTTAACCCCCCATGCTGCATCTCCACTTCCTCATATCAGGGAGATCATATGATAGTTGTCTTTATCCAATTGACTTATTTCGCTAAGCATGATACCCTCTATTTCCATCCATGTCGTCGCAAATGGCAAGATCTCATTTCTTTTGATGGCTGCATAGTATTCCATTGTGTATATATACCACATCTTCTTGATCCATTCATCTGTTGATGGACATATAGCTTCTTTCCATAGTTTGGTATTGTAAACATTGCTGTCATAAACATTCGGGTGCACGTGCCCCTTTGGATCACTACGTTTGTATCTTCAGGGTAAATACCCAGTAGTGCTATTGCTGGGCCATAGGGTAGTTCTATTTTCAACATTTTGAGGAACCTCCATGTTGTTTTCCAGAGTGGTTGCACCAGCATGCATTCCCACCAAGAGTGTAGGAGGGTTCCCCTTTCTCTGCATCCTCGCCAGCATCTGTCATTTCCTGACTTGCTAATTTTAGCCATTCTGACTGGTGTGAGGTGATATCTCATTGTGGTTTTGATTTGTATTTCCCTGATGCCGAATGATGTGGAGCACTTTTTCATGTGTCTGTTGGCCATCTGGATGTTTTCTTTGCAGAAATGTCTGTTCATGTCTTCTGCCCATTTCTTCATTGCATTATGTGTTCTTTGGGTGTTGAGTTTGCTAAGTTCTTTATAGATTTTGGATACTAGCCCTTTATCTGATATGTCTTTTGCAAATATCTTCTCCCATTCTGTCAGTTGTCTTTTGGTTTTGTTAACTGTTTCCTTTGCTGTGCTGTCAGTTGTCTTTTGGTTTTGTTAACTGTTTCCTTTGCTGTGCAAAAGCTTTTGATCTTGATGAAGTCCCAATAGTTTACTTTTGCCCTTGCTTCCTTTGCCTTTGGCAATGTTCCTAGGAAGATGTTGCTGTTCCTGAGGTCGAAGAGGTTGCTGACTGTGTTCTCCTCAAGGATTGTGATGGATTTCTTTCTCACATTGAGGTCCTTCATCCATTTTGAGTCTATTATCATGTGTTGTGTAAGGAAATGGTCCAATTCCATTTTTCTGCACGTGGCTGTCCAATTTTCCCAACATCATTTATTGAAGAGGCTGTATTTTTTCCATTGGACATTCTTTCCTGCTTTGTCGAAGATTAGTTGACCATAGAGTTGAGGGTCTATTTCTGGGCTTTCTATTCTCTTCCATTGATCTATGTGTCTGTTTTTGTGCCAGTACCATGCTGTCTTGATGATGACAGCTTTGTAATAGAGCTTGAAGTCCGGAATTGTGATGCCATCAACTTTGGATTTCTTTTTCAATATTCCTTTGGCTATTCGAGGTCTTTTCTGGTTCCATATAAATTTAAGGATTATTTGTTCCATGTCTTTGAAAAAGATGGATGGTACTTTAAGAGGAATTGCATTAAATGTGTAGATTGCTTTAGGTAGCATAGACATTTTCACAATATTTATTCTTCCAGTCCAGGAGCATGAAACATTTTTCCATTTCTTTGTGTCTTCCTCAATTTTTTCCATAGTACTTTATAGTTTTCTGAGTATAGATTCTTTGCCTCTTTGGCTAGGTTTATTCCTAGGTATCTTATGGTTTTGGTTGCAATTGTAAATGCGATGGACTCCTTAATTTCTCTTTCTTCGGTCTTATTGTTGGTGTAGAGAAATGCAACTGATTTCTGTGCATTGATTTTATATACTGACACTTAACTGAATTCCTGAACAAGTTCTAGTAGTTTTGGAGTGGATTATGTTGGGTTTTCCACATATAATATCATATCATCTGCAAAGAGTGATAGTTTGACTTCTTCTTTGCTGATTTGGATGCCTTTAATTTCCTTTTGTTGTCTGATTGTTGAGGCTAGGACTTTTAGTACTATGTTGAAAAGCAGTGGTAATAATGGACATCCCTGCCGTGTTCCTGACCTTAGCGGAAAAGCTTTCAGTTTTTCTCCATTGCGAAAGATACTTGGGTTTTTCATAGATGGCTTTGATAATATTGAGGTATGTCCCCTCTATCCCTACACTTTGAAGAGTTTTGATCAGGAAGAGATGCTGTACTTTGTCAAATGCTTTTTTAGCATCTATTGAGAGAATCATATGGTTCTTGTTCTTTCTTTTATTAATGTGTTGTATCACATTGATTGATTTGCGGATGTTGAACCAACCTTGCAGCCCTGGAATAAATCCCAACTGGTCGTGGTGAATGATCCTTTTAATGTACTGTGGAATCCTATTGCCTAGTATTTTGGTGAGAATTTTTGCATCTGTGTTCATCAAGAGTTCTCTTTTTTAATGGGATCCTTGTCTGGTTTTGGGATCAGAGTGATGCTATCCTCATAAAATGAGTTTGGTAGTTTTCCTTACACTTCTATTTTTTGGAACAGTTTCAGGAGAACAGGAATTAATTCTTCTTTAAATGTTTGGTAGGAAACCGTCTGGCCCTGGGCTTTTGTTTGTTTGGAGATTCCTGATAACTCTTTCAATCTCCTTACTGGTTATGGGTCTGTTCAGGCTTTCTATTTCTTCCTGGTTCAGTTGTGGTATTTTATATGTCTCTAGGAATGCATCCATTTCTTCCCGATTGTCAAATTTGTTGGCATAGAGTTGCTCATAGTATGTTCTTAAAATTGTTTTTATTTCTTTGGTGTTAGTTGTGATCTCTCCTCTTTCATTCATGATTTTATTTATTTGAGTCCTTTCTCTTTTCTCTTTGATAAGTCTGGTTTATCAATCTTATTAATTCTTTCAAAGAACCAGCTCCTCATTTCATTGATTTGTGCTATCGTTTTTTTGGTTTCTATTTCATTGATTTCTGCTCTGATCTTTATGATTTCTCTTTGCCCACTGGGTATAACGTTTCTTTCTTTTTCTTTCTCCAGCTCCTTTAGGTGCAGGGTTAGGTTGTGTACCTGAAACCTTTCTTGTTTCTCCAGAAAGGCTTGTACCGCTATATACTTTCCTCTCAGGACTGCCTTTGTTGTGTCCCACAGATTTTGAATCGTTGTGTTGTCATTATCATTTGTTTCCATGATTTTTTTTCAATTCTTCTTTCATTTCCTGGTTGGCCCATTCATTCTTTAGAAGGATGCTGTTTGGTCTCCATGTATTTAGGTTCTTTTCAAATTTCCTCCTGTGATTGAGTTCTGGCTTCAGAGCATTGTGGTCTGAAAATATGCAGGGAATGATCCCAATCTTTTGATACCAGTTGAGACCTGATTTAGGACCGAGGATATGAACTATTCTGGAGAATGTTCCATGTGCAGTAGAGAAGAATGTGTATTCTGTTGCACTGGGATGAAATGTTCTGAATATATCTGTGATGTCCTTCTGGTCCAGTGTGTCATTTAAGGACTTTATTTCCTTATTGATCTTTTGCTTGGATGATCTGTCCATTTCAGTGAGGGGAGGTTAAAGTCCCCTACTATTATTGTATTATTGTTGATGTGTTTCTTTGATCTTGTTATTAATTGGTTTATATAGTTTGCTGCGCCCACGTTAGGGGCATAGATATTTAAAATTGTTAGATCTTCTTTTTGGACGGATCCTTTGATTATGATATAGTGTCCTTCCTCATCTCTTATTATAGTCTTTGGCTTAAAATCTAAGTGATCTAAGGATTGCCACTCCTGATTTCTTCTGATGTCTATTAGCATGGTAATTGTTTTCCACCCCCTC
The DNA here is from genome assembly GCF_020171115.1 of Neogale vison. NCBI lineage: Eukaryota > Metazoa > Chordata > Mammalia > Carnivora > Mustelidae > Neogale > Neogale vison. Next base: position 113,551,930 of record NC_058093.1, on the reverse strand, counting down.
ACTTTAAATCTGGAGGTGTCTTCGGATTTAAAATGAGTTCCTTGTAGGAAACATATACATGGGGTTTGTTTTTTTTATCCACTCTGATACCCTGCATCTTATGATTGGGGCATTTAGCCCATTAACATTCGGGATAACTATTCAAAGATATGAATTTAGTGTCATTGTATTGCCTGTAAAGTGACTGTTACTGTGTATTGTCTCTGTTCCTTTCTGATCTACCACTTGTAGGCTCTCTCTTTGCTTAGAGGACCTCTTTCAATATTTCCTGTAGAGCTGGTTTGGTGTTTGCAAATTCTTTCAGTTTTTGTTTGTCCTGGAAGCTTTTAATCTCTCCTTCTATTTTCAATGATAGCGTAGCTGGATGTAGTATTCTTGGCTCCATGTTTTTCTCGTTTCATGCTCTGAATTTATCATGCCAGCTCTTTCAGGCCTGCCTGGTCTCTGTGAATAAGTCTGCTGCCAATCTAATATTTTTACCATTGTATGTTACAGACTTCTTTTCCCGGGATGCTTTCAGAACTTTCTCTTTGTCACTAAGATTTGTAAATTTTACTATTAGGTGACAGGGAGTAGACCTATTCTTACTGAATTAGAGGTGGGTTCTCTGCACCTCCTGGATTTTGATGCTTGTTGCCTTTGCCATATTAGGGAAATTCTCTCCAATAATTCTCTCCAGTATACCTTCTATTCCCCTCTCTCTCTTCTTCTCTTCTGGAATCCCAATTATTCTAATGTTGTTTCATCTTATGCTGTCACTTATCTCTCTACGGAAAGCGTTCAGGGAACAAAAGCTCCTGAAAGCAAAGCCGAGAGCAGATCACTCAGCCCTGCCCCTGGTAAGGGAGGTGCAATTCCCCCTGGGGCAAAGACACTTGAGAATCACTACTACAGGCCCCTCCCCCAGAAGATCAACAAGAAATCCAGGCAAGACCAAGTACACCTACCAAGGAGTGCAGTTTCAAAACCAAGGAGAGCAGCAGAATTCCAGAGGAGGAGAAAACAAACCACGGAACTCATGGCTTTCTCCCTGTGATTTTTTAGTCTTGCAGTTAATTTAATTTTTTTCTTTTTCATTTTTTTCTCTTCTTCTGCTAAATTTTTTTTAACTTTTACCCTTTTCTTTTTTAAGTTTTTTTAACTAGTTTATCTAATATATATATTTTTTTCTTTTTTATACTTTTCTTTATTGATTTTCTTTTTTTTTAATTCTTTTTTTTTCTTTTTTCTTTCCTTATTTTTGAACCTCTTTTTATCCCCAAATCAGAAGAGATCCCAATCTCTTCAATCTCTTTTCTTAATTCTTTTTTTAATTTTTGATTGAATTTTTAATTCAATCTCTTTTTTTTTAAGATTTTATTTATTTATTTATCAGAGAGAGAGGGAGAGAGAGCGAGCACAGGCAGACAGAGAGGCAGGCAGAGGCAGAGGGAGAAGCTTGCTCCCTGCCGAGCAAGGAGCCCGATGTGGGACTCGATCCCAGAACGCTGAGACCATGACCTGAGCCGAAGGCAGCTGCTCAACCAACTGAGCCACCCAGGCGTCAATCTCTTTTTTTAATTCTTTTTTCTTTCTTTCTTTCTTTTTGAACCTCTTTTTATCCCCAAATCAGAAGAGATCCCAATCAGAAGAGATTGGGAGATCCCAATCAGAGGAGATCCCAATCAGAGGAGATCCCTCACCCAATCGTGAGGTGGGAGAAATCCCCCCTCATGATTTGGGATCTCTTCTGATTTGGTAAAAGCATATTTTCCTGGGATTCTTGCAACCCTTTTAGTATTTTAATTGCCCCTCCATATACTCTTAGCTGGACAAAATGACAAGGCGGAAAAATTCACAACAAAAAAAAGAACAAGAGGCAGTACCGAAGGCTAGGGGCCTAATCAATACAGACATTGGTAATATGTCAGATCTAGAGTTCAAAATGACAATTCTCAAGGTTCTAGCCAGGCTTGCAAAAGGCATGGAAGATAATAGAGAAACCCTCTCCAGAGATATAAAAGCCCTTTCTGGAGAAATAAAAAAACTGAAATCTAACCAAGTTGAAATCAAAAAAGCTATTAATGAGGTTCAATCAAAAATAGAGGCTCTCACTGCTAGGATAAATGAGGCAGAGGAAAGAATTAGCGATATAGAAGACCATATGATAGAGAATAAAGAAGCTGAGCAAAAGAGGGACAAACAGGGGCGCCGGGGTGGCTCAGTGGGTTAAGGCCTCTGCCTCGGCTCGGGTCATGATCCTGGCATCATGGGATCGAGCCCCGCGTTGGGCTCTCTGCTCTGGGAAGAGCCTGATTTCTCCTCTCTCTCTGCCTGCCTCTCTGCCTGCTTGTGATCTCTGTCTGTCAAATAAATTAAAAAAAAAAATTAAAAAAGAGGGACAAACAGCTACTGAACCATGAGGGGAGAATTAGAGAGATAAGTGACACCATAAGACAAAATAACATTAGAATAATTGGGATTCCAGAAGAAGAAGAAGGAGAGAGGGAAGCAGAAGGTATACTGAAGAGAATTATTGGGGAGAATTTCCCCAATATGGCAAAGGGAATGAGCATCAAAATTCAGGAGGTTCAGAGAACGCCCCTCAAAATCAATAAGAATAGGCCCACACCCCGTCACCTAATAGTAAAATTTAAAAACCTTAGTGACAAAGAGAAAATCCTGAAAGCAGTCCGGGAAAAGAAGTCTGTAACATACAATGGTAAAAGTATTAGATTGGCAGCTGACTTATCCACAGAGACCTGGCAGGCCAGAAAGACCTGGCATGATATTTTCAGAGCACTAAACGAGAAAAACATGCAGCCAAGAATACTATATCCAGCTAGGCTATCATTGAAAATAGAAGGAGAGATTAAAAACTTCCAGGACAAACAAAAACTGAAAGAATTTGCAAACACCTAACCAGCTGTACAGGAAATATTGAAAGGGGTCCTCTAAGCAAAGAGAGAGCCTACAAGTCTTAGATCAGAAAGGAACAGAGACAATATACAGTAACAGTCGCCTTACAGGCAATACAATAGCACTAAAATCATATCTCTCAATAGTTACCCTGAATGTTAATGGGCTAAATGCCCCAATCAAAAGACACAGGGTATTAGAATGGATTAAAAAAAAAAACCCATCTATATGTTGCCTCCAAGAAACTCATTTTAAGCCTGAAGACACCTCCAGATTTAAAGTGATGGGGTGGAAAAGAATTTACCATGCTAATGGACATCAGAAAAAAGCAGGAGTGGCAATCCTTATATCAGATCAATTATATTTTAAGCCAAAGACTATAATAAGAGATGAGGAAGGACACTATATCATACTCAAAGTGTCTGTCCAACAAGAAGATCTAACACTTTTAAATCTCTATGCCCCCAACGTGGGAGCAGCCAAATATATAAACCAATTAATAACAAAATCAAAGAAACACATCAACAATAATACAATAATAGTAGGGGACTTTAACACTCCCCTCAAAGAAATGGACAGATCATCCAAGCAAAAGATCAACAGGGAAATAAAGGCCTTAAATGATACACTGGACCAGATGGACATCACAGATATATTCAGAACATTTCATCCCAGTGCAACAGAATACACATTCTTCTCTAGTGCACATAGAACATTCTCCAGAATAGATCACATCCTCGATCCTAAATCAGGACTCAACCAGTATCAAAAGATTGGGATCATTCCCTGCATATTTTCAGACCACAATGCTCCGAAGATAGAACTCAACCACAAGAGGACGTTTGGAAAGAACCCAAATACATGGAGACTAAACAGCATCTTTCTAAATAATGAATGGGTCAACCAGGAAATTAAAGAAGAATTGAAAAAAATCATGAAACAAATGATAATGAAAATACAACGGTTCAAAATCTGTGGGACACAACAAAGACAGTCCTGAGAGGAAAATATACAGCGGTACAAGCTTTTCTCAAGAAACAAGAAAGGTCTCAGGTACACAACCTAACCCTACACCTAAAGAAGCTGGAGAAAGAACAAGAAAGAAACCCTAAGCCCAGCAGGAGAAGAGAAATCATAAAGATCAGAGCAGAAATCAATGAAATAGAAACCAAAAAAACAATAGAACAAATCAACGAAAATAGGAGCTGGTTCTTTGAAAGAATTAATAAAATTTATAAACCCCTGGCCAGACTTATCAAAAAGAAAAGAGAAAGGACCCAAATAAATAAAATCATGAATGAAAGAGGAGAGATCACAACTAACACCAAGAAATACAAACTATTATAAGAACATATGAGCAACTCTACGCAAACAAATTTGACAATCTGGAAGAAATGGATGCATTCCTAGAACATATAAGCTAACAAAATTGAACCATGAAGAAATAGAAAGCTTGAACAGACCCATAACCAGTAAGGAGATTGAAACAGTCATTAAAATCTCCAAACAAACAAAAGCCCAGGGCCAGACGGCTTCCCGGGGGAATTCTACCAAACATTTAAAGAAGAACTAAGTCCTATTCTCCTGAAACTGTTCCAAAAAATAGAAATGGAAGCAAAACTTCCAAACTCATTTTTTGAGGCCAGCATCACCTTGATCCCAGAACCAGACAAGGATCCCATCAAAAAAGAGAGCTATAGACCAATATCCTTGATGAACACAGATGTGAAAATTCTCACCAAAATACTAGGCAATAGGATTCAACAGTACATTAAAAGGATTATTCACCAAGACCAAGTGGGATTTATCCCAGGGCTGCAAGGATGGTTCAACATCCACAAATCAGTCAATGTGATACAACACATTAATAAAAGAAAGAACAAGATCCATATGATACTCTCAATAGATGCTGAAAAAGCATTTGACAAAGTACAGCATCCCTTCCTGATCAATATCATCAAAGCCATCTATGAAAAACCCACCGCAAATATCATTCTCAATGGAGAAAAACTGAAACCTTTTCCACTAAGGTCAGGAACACGGCAGGGATATCCATTATCACCACTGCTATTCAACATAGTACTAGAAGTCCTAGCCTCGGGAATCAGACAACAAAAGGAAATTAAAGGTATCCAAATCGGCAAAGAAGAAGTCAAATTATCACTCTTCGCAGATGATATGATACTCTATGGGGAAAACCCAATAGTCCGCACGCCAAAACTGCTAGAACTTGTACAGGAATTCAGTCAGGATATAAGTGTCAATGCACAGAAATCAGTTTCATTTCTCTACACCAACAACAAGACAGAAGAAAGAGAAATTAAGGAGTCAATCCCATTTACAATTGTGCCCCAAACCATAAGATACCTAGGAATAAACCTAACCAAAGAGGCTAAGAATCTATACTCAGAAAACTATAAAGTACTCATGAAAGAAATTGAGGAAGACACAAAGAAATGGAAAAATGTTCCATGATACTGGATTAGAAGAATAAATATTGTGAAAATGTCTATGCTACCTAAAGCAATCTACACATTTAATGCAATTCCTATCAAAGTACCATCCATCTTTTTCAAAGAAATGGAACAAATAATTTTAAAATTTATATGGAACCAGAAAAGACCTCAAATAGCCAAAGGGATATTGAAAAAGAAAGCCAAAGTTGGTGGCATCACAATTCCGGACTTCAAGCTCTATTACAAAGCTGTCATCATCAAGACAGCATGGTACTGGCACAAAAACAGACACATAGACCAATGGAACAGAATAGAGAGCCCAGAAATAGACCCTCAACTCTATGGTCAACTTATCTTTGACAAAGCAGGAAAGAATGTCCAATGGAAAAAAGACAGCCTCTTTAATAATTGGTGTTGGGAAAATTGGACAGCCACGTGCAGAAAAATGGAATTGGACCATTTCCTTACACCACACACAAAAATAGATTCAAAATGGATTAAGGACCTCAATGTGAGAAAGGAATCCATCAAAATCCTTGAGGAGAACACAGGCAGCAACCTCTTCGACCTCAGCCACAGCAACATCTTCCTAGGAACATCTCCAAAGGCAAGGGAAGTGAACCAAAAATGAACTATTGTGATTTCATCAAGATCAAAATCTTTCGCACAGCAAAGGAAACAGTTAACAAAATTAAAAGACAACTGACAGAATGGGAGAAGATATTTGCAAAAGACATATCAGATAAAGGACTAGTGTCCAAAATCTATAAGGAACTTAACAATCTCAACACCCAAAGAATAAATAATCCAATCAAGAAATGGGTAGAAGACATGAACAGACGTTTCTGCAAAGAAGACATCCAGATGGCCAATAGACACATGAAAAGGTGCTCCATATCACTCGGCATCAGGGAAATACAAATCAAAACCACAATGAGATATCACCTCACACCAGTCAGAATGGCTAAAATCAACAAGTCAGGAAATGACAGATGCTGGCGAGGATGCAGAGAAAGGGGAGCCCTCCTACACTCTTGGTGGGAATGCAAGCTGGTGCAACCACTCTGGAAAACAGCATGGAGGTTCCTCAAAATGTTGAAAATAGAACTACCCTATGACCCAGCAATTGCACTACTGGGTATTTACCCTAAAGATACAAACGTAGTGATCCAAAGGGGCACATGCACCTGAATGTTTATAGCAGCAATGTCCACAATAGCCAAACTATGGAAAGAACCTAGATGTCCATCAACAGATGAATGGATAAAGAAGAGGTGGTATATATACACAATGGAATACTATGCAGCCATCAAAAGAAACAAAATCTTGCCATTTGCGGCAACATGGATGGAACTAGAATGTATCATGCTTAGCAAAATAAGTCAAGCGGAGAAAGACAACTATCATATGATCTCCCTGATATGAGGAAGTGGTGATGCAACATGGGGGCTTAAGTTGGTAGGAGAAGAATCCATGAAACAAGATGGGATAGAGAGGGAGACAAACCATAAGTGACTCTTAATCTCATGAAACAAACTGTGGGTTGCTGGGGAGAGGGGGGTTGGGAGAAGGTGGGTAGGGTTATGGACATTGGGGAGGGTATGTGCTTTTGGGTAAATTGGAAGGGTAGGTGAACCATGAGAGACTATGGACTCTAAAAAACAATCTGAGGGGTTTGAAGTGGCGGGGGGGTGGGAGGTTGGGGTACCAGGTGGTGGGTATTATAGAGGGCACGGCTTGCATGGAGCACTGGGTGTGGTGAAAAAATAATGAATACTGTTTTTCTGAAAATAAATAAATTGGAAAAAAAGAAAAAAAAGGAAAAAGTATAAAAAAGAAAAAAATATATGTATATTAGATTAACTAGTTAATAAACGTTAAAAAAAGGAAAGGGTATAGTTAAAAAAATTAGCAGAAGAAGAGAAAATAAATTGAAAAAGAAAAAAATATTAAATTAACTATAAGACTAAAGAATCATGGGGAGAAAGCCATGAGTTCAGTGCTTTGCTTTCTCTTTCTCTGGAATTCCATTGCTCTCCTTGATATTGAAATTGCACTCCTTGGTAGGTGAACTTGGTCCTGGCTGCATTTCTTGTTGATCTTCTGGGGGAGGGGCCTGTTATAGTGATTCTCAAGTGTCTTTCCCCCAGGCTGAATTGCACAGCCCTTACCAGGGGCCGGGCTGAGTAATTCAGTCGGGTTTGCTTTCAGGAGCTTTTGTTCCCTGTTTTCTTTAGAGTTTGGAGGATGGGAATGAAAATGGCGGCCTCCTGGTCTCTGGCCCAGAGGAGCCAAGATCCCAGTGCCCCACTCTTCAGTGTGCCCTCATAGAACAGCGCCCAATCACTCCTGCCTCCGTGGCCTCCAGCTGCCCTCCGAGCTCACTGAGCCTGCAACCAGTTCAAGGTAACCTCGAGCTGGGAGCTCACTCCTCGGCTCTGTCTCTGTAGCCAGCTTCCCCATTCTAATACCTGTAAGCTCTGTGATACTCAGACACCCCCGATCCTTCTGTGACCCTGCGAGACCTGAGGCCACGCTGCCCCCATGTGGGCTTCACCCCGGTTTAGCCTCTGGAGTGATGTCCTTCAGCCGAACATACTTTTAAGGGTCCTAATTTTGTGCTCCGTTGCTCCACCGCTTGCCAGGAGCCGGCCCCTCCCTCCGGTGTCTATCTTCCCATCGCCTTGGATTCACTTCTCCACCAGTCCTACCTTTGAGAAAGTGTTTGATTTTCTGTTTCTAGAATTGTTGTTCTTCTTCTCTTCGATTTGCCATTGGATTGTAGGTGTTTGCAATCTTTAGATAAACTATCTAGCTGATCTTCTGCTACCTGAATTAGTCTCAGCCTGCTACTTCCCCACCATCTTGACTCCCTCCCTCCCTTTTTTTTAAGATTATTTATTTATTTATTTGACACAGAGAGAGAGAGATCACAAGTAGGCAAAGAGATGAGAAGCAGGCTCCCCACTGAGCAGAGAGCCCAATGCAGGACTTGATCCCAGGACCCTGAGATCAGGACCGTAGCAGAATGCAGAGGCTTTACCCACTAATCCACCCAGGCACCCCTTGACAATGAATTCTTGAATATGATACTATAAGCACAGGAAAACTGAAAGAAAAAAACAATAAATTGATTTCCTAAAAAATTAATAAGTTGATGTATCAACACATGGAAAAAGCAACCCACAGGATGGGAGAAAATACTCGCAAACCATATATCTGGTAAGGGATTATCATTCAGAATATGTAAAGTATCCCCAAATTTTAATAATAAAACAAAACTATTTCAAAATTAGGCAAATACTGGGATACATGGGTGGATCAGTTGGTTAAATATTTGCTTTCAGCTCCAGTCATGATCTCAGGGTCCTGGTATAGAGCCCCACTGAGCCTGCTTCTCCCTCTCCTTCTGCTGCCCCACCCTGTTTGTGCTCTCTAACTCTGTCAAATAAATAAACAAAATAATTAATTAATTAATTAATTAAAATGACAATGACTTGAATAAAAATTTCTCCAAATAAGATATGTGAATGGACAAAAAGCACATGAAGATGTTCGATCTCATTAGTCATTAGGGAAATAAAAATCAAAATTGCAATGTGATAACTCTCCATTAGGATGCATATTATAAACAAACAAAAACACAGAAAATAACAATATTGATAAGGATGTAGGAAAATGATAATGCTTGTACAATGCTGGTGGAAATATAAAAGAATGCAGTCACTATGGAAAGTAGTTTGACAGTTCTTAAAAAAATTTAAGTAGAATTACCATGTGATCCAGTAATTCCACTTTTAAATATATACTCAGAAGAATGGAAAGCAAGACTTTGAACAGATATTTATATGCCACAACATTATTCACAATAGCCACAAGGTAGAACAACCCAGTCCATAGACAGACGACTGGATAAACTAAATGTAGTTTATACATATAATTGAATATAACTATGACTTAAAAGGGAAAAAAATTGTAACACATGCTATAACATGGATGAAGCTTGATGACATTAAGCTAAGTGAAATAAACCAGTCACAAAAAGACAATATACACACAATATGATTCCATGCAGATGAACTATCTAGAGTAGTCTAATTCTTAGAATTTAGAATGGTGGTTGCCCAAAGGTGAGAGGGAAGGAGGAATGAGAAGTTAATGTTTAATCTGCAGGTTTCAGTTTGGGAAGATGAAAATGTTGTGGAGATGGTTAGTGGCTTTAATTGTACAACAGTGTGAATATACTTAATGCCACTTAATATGGAATGAATTGTGTCCTTTCCAAAATTCATATATTAGAACCCTAACACCAGTGTGATGGTATTTGGGAGGTAATTCATAATTAAGCTTAAATGAGGTCATAATGGTGGGGCGCCCTTGATGGAAGCAGTGTCCTTACAAGAAGAGAAGAGAGACTAGAGCTCCCTCTTTTTCTCTGCCATGTGAGGATGCTGCATAAAGGTGGCTGCAAACCAGGAAGAGCTCTCCGTGGGGAACCAAAGTGGCTGGCACCTTGATCTTGGACTTCCCAGTCTCCAGAACTGGGAAAAATAAAAGTCAGTTCTTTAAGACACCCAGTCTATGGTATACTGTTTCAGGAGCCCAAGCAGACAAAAACATTGCTGAAATGCACACTTAAAAATGGCTAAAATGATATACTTTGGGTTGTGTGTATTTTACTACAATAAAAAATAAAATAAAAATGTGTGAAACACCTGGAATTCTGATATACTTTTATAAATTGCTACTACCACTTTGGAAAATAGTTTGATGGTTTTTAAATAGTAAACCACGTACTTACTTTATGGTCCAGCTATTCCATTCCTAGGTAGTTATCTAAGAAAAGAAGAAAGGTTATGTCTTTATATACAAATATTCATAGCAACTTTATTTTAATAGACAAAAATGGGTAATAATCCAAAAGCCCATGAACAGATGACTAAATAAACAAATCAAGATATTTTCACATTGTGAAATATTACTTGCCAATAAGCAGGAATGAACTAATGATACATGCAATGATATGGATAGATCTCAAAATAACTATTTTGAGAGGCACCTTGGCGGCTTAGTCATTAAATGTATGCCTTCGGCTCAGGTCATGATCCTAGTGTCCTGGGATCAAGCCCCATGTCAGGCTCAGCAGGAACCCTGTTTCTCCCTCTGCCACTCCCCCTGCTTGTGTTCCTGCTCTTGCTGTCTCTTTCTCTGTAGAATAAATAAATAAAATCTTAAAAAAAACTTTTTTGAGTGAAAGAATCCAGATCAAGAGAGAATATATGTCATAATATTCCTTTTATTAAAACTGTAAAAGATGAAATTAATCAATTGTGACATAAAATAGGTAACTGGTTGCCTGAAGAGGGGGATGAATCCAGGGATTACAACAAAGTTGAGAGAAACTTTTGGGGGTAATGGATATCTTCACTCTCTTGATTACAGTGATGGTTTCACTACTGTATGCATAAGTCAAAACAAATAGAGTGGTGCATTTTACATATGTTCAGTTTATTGCATGTCGATTATACCCCAACAGACCGATTAAAATGTTACCAGAACCAAGTTCATCTATTTCTACTCACACTGCTAGCTCCCACGCTATTCATTCCTCCAACTCACCCAGTATGACTTTGCTTCAGGCCTTTTGCATATGATTCACATAATTGATTTTTTTTTCAGATATTTACTCAAATTTCATCCTCTCAGTGAATCCTCCTATATATTTCCTATTCCAGTTGTAATGATCACAGTCTTAGTGGCTTAAAACATTACAAATGTAAAAAATTACAGTTCTGGAGGTCAGAAACCCAAAACAAGCCTTAGAGGACTCAAGGTGTCAGTAGGGCTCCAGGCATGAATCATTCCTTGCTCTTCCAGCTTCTTAAGGCTACTTGGCCTTTGCTTCCATCATCACATTGCTCACATCTTCTTCAACTTCTGCTTCCATCATCACATTGCTCACATCTCCCCCATTACCTCCGTCTTACAAAAGGATCCTTGTGATGACATTAAGGCTGACCTGGAGAATCAAGGATGACCTCTCCATCTCAAGGTTTGTGGGGTCCTCTTTGCCACAAAAAGTAACATACTTACAGGTTTCAGGCGTTAAGAGGTAAATATTTTCGGGGACCATTATCCAGCCTCCCGCACTTTCCTTTCTGTTCACCCTATCTAGAATTGTAATGTGTTCACAAACACCTCCTATATCCCTACCATCTGCTTTTTCTCTTTGACATTTTTAATATCAAAAATAGCACATATTTTACCTATATATTATGTGCATTTTCCAATAAACCCTAAACACCATGAAAGTGATGTTTGTTTTGTCCTCTGCTGTATTTCCTAATGTCTGTAAAAGAGTGGAGTTCAGTACATGTCCGCTGAATAAGAGAACAACCTTCACATCCTCAGTGACCCTCACACATGCCTTGCTTCTCTCATTTCCTCCATTTACTCAGAATATCAGGGAGTGGGTACTCTTACTACTTAAAATTCAAATAGTGGCACTAGTCATTCATCCAGAGACTATTGAAGATTTCAAAAATGGGATGATCGAGCAGTACCCCAAGCCATGTTTCTTTTGTGACAACATTATGAAGACAGCCATGTGATATCTTGGAAAATATGAGGTCTGGTTCATTATGGTGCCATCCATTACAGGAGCTGCTAGAATTAATTAACTCCAACTGCCACCCCAAATGCCTCCATGGCCAGAAGCTCTTCAAGGGCAAGAGTTTATCTTTGCTCTTCTTGAACCTCTTCTTTCCTCTTAAGAGTTCAATGAATACTCAATGAGTGGAATCAAATTCAATTGAATAAATCCCTTTGCTCACTATTCATTATAAGAGGATGCAATGTGTTTTAAATTTTTAATGCTGTCCTTTTAAATGAATTTAACACTTTATTAGAACTCTGAAATTTTGCAAACATAAGACCCTTTATGTTTCAAATGATGTTTTTAAAATTTTCCCTAACAGTGTGAACCATAGTATTCAGATTAAAGATAATATTTCTACCAAAAAAATGATCTTAAAAGGCTAGTAACTAAAGTTACTAGCTTTGACCAAGAATTTAGAGAAGATGTTCTCTCACCTTCATCAGGGTCAAGTGCAAATTTATTTTAAAAGAAAAAAAAAAGCCTACTGGGGAAGGATTTTGAAATGGAAACAAAAGCAAATTTGCAGGATGAAAAATGATATCTGAAGTTTAGTATATATTGATAATTTATATGTGCCATGCCTTCTGCATAGCCAAACTTCTACATACATGATCTCTTTTTTCATTAAGAAACCAGAGGTTCAGAGTGGTGATGTAAGTGGCTCACTGGATCCCAAGTCATGCTATTTCCATCATCTCACAAGGACACCTTGGAAGACAGTGAAGGACTATGAATATGTTATATTAGCAGTAATAATGATAACTATGAAGACAGTCCCCACATATTTTCCTTTCTGTTTCCACCGAGTCACACCACTGAATCAATGTTCCCTCTAGGTTTTTAACTCCTTATTCACTTATTTATTAATTCACTCATTCAGTAGATAATGATTCAGCTACACAGTAACCTACATGATGCACTACGAATTTTAACTGTCATTCCCCCAGAAAATCTGCCCTCCTAGAAGAATTATTCTCAGAAGTAAGAGTTCTGAGCTAATATATTAGGCCCTCCCATCATCTTTGATGTATTATCTCTTATTCCATGCACTGCAGGTACCACTTCTTACTGGAATGCTAGAATTAATATGAAAGTAGAATGGTATCTACATATCACTCATGAACAGGAAGACTGACCCTGTCCTTTCCTATCTCCTCAGAATACCACTAATTATTGGTAGTGGGAAAAGTTAAGTTTAAAAAGTTAAAAGTTAAGTTTAGTGGTAAGCTAATCCCAAAACCAGAAACTCTGGGACAATCTTGGAGCATGAACATATAATCCACCTGTGTTTAGCTCTATCCCTGTTTCATCCCTTTCTTGCCAACCATGTCCATCTCCACCTCAAAACTAGAAGAAAACACCATTCCCTCACTTCCAACCTTGCTCCTCTGGGAACCAGATCTTTTCAAGGTTATCCAGAAACACAAGTAGTAATCAATCACCACTCACGACCCCCAATAGCCCCAGGAACAAAAGTCTCATATAAGTAGGAGGGAGAAAGTAGGCTTAAGATATCAGAATCAGAAAACTATCAAGTCCAGGGAGATTATTCAGGTTGAAGAAGAGTCTCAAAGTGTTGAAGAACAAGCTACAACTGTGAAGAGATTAAGGACCCATAGGTAAGACCTACACCTAGCTGAGACAGAGACAAGGAGTTTCCTGTCTCAAGAGTCCAGGAAATTAAGGGTTTCGCTTCAGGGCTGTCTCTCTTGAGAGGTTCACTGATATCATGAGAGAAACTAGGACTCTGGAGTCAGCCAGACCTTATTTCAAGTGTTGATTATTTTACAAATTTGGACAAGGTATCTGTTTCTCCACAGCTGAGTTCACTTTCTTCATTTGTTTAAAAGAGTACATTTTTGTACTTCATTCCCAACATACAGAAGTGCTTCTTCTGAGAAAAAGTGGCAATTGATGCTTCCCCATAAGTCCAAAAGAAGACTATGCTAATGCTGACAAAAAACTTATTACAAGTAAATAAAAATGCCAGAAATATTAATTGAAAACTAGTGTTTCAAATGGCAGGTTAAAGCCTGGTTCTTCCTGTCTATCTTTGTGTCCTTAGGTTCCATTCTTTGAATAAACCTTACCATCTGAGGAAATTGGACACTTTCCTGCTCCTGGGAGCCTGAGACCACCCAAGTTGAGCAAGAACACACATAGAAAGTTCAGATACTACAAGACAGTGAATAGAGGCCTTTCCCATACCCATCACAGGCAGAAGAGTCCTCCTTGTTATTCACCTAAAGCAACCTGTCCACACCCTCCCAGTGTTTTGACCAGTTTCTCTCCTCACCAGCCCCCTCTGCCTCCCAAGAGCCCATCAGTTATTCAAAGCCCAACCACCTCCCTGCATATATCTTGGACTTTCCAACCCTACAGCCTTACCTTTGATTTCTGAAAGCACTGATGGTATATAACACATGCAGTGACAACAGCATCCTGTCACATCAAACCATTTAACTATTCCATGTGCATTTCCTCACTAATTAGATTTTTGTAACAAATTACATTGTTTCTGAGACAAAAATAATAGACATCCATATTACAAACTTGTGAAAGCAGAAAAACAGAGAAGAACATAAAACTCATTCTAACCCTGCACCCAGAAATTACTGCTAATATTCTGCTGTATTTTTCTCTGGTCTACATTCTCTGTGTTGGGGTGTGGTTATCCAATTAATTCTTCACATAAATTTTGTACTATGTTTGGTTTCTTTCTTGTATGGTCTTTACAACCTAGCATAGTGATATGTACCTATAAATAAATGTTAGTTATTATCGATATAATAAAAGTTGAGAGGCAAAATATGGTGGTAAAAAAGAGAAAAAGCTCTGGGATCAGCCATATCTGGGTTCAAACCCCAGGTCTAATTCTGCAATCTTGAGTAATGTTAAGTCAAATTTTTGAGCCTAAGTATATTCACTTGTAAAATGGCAGTAAGAATTTCTTCTTCATGTTAGTTGTGAAACTTAAAAGAAAAACAAATATACACTGCTCGACCCATAGTAATAAAATAAATAAAAGCCACAACAAAACAACCAAACATGCTGAGTGGTCAAAAGAAGACTTCTCAGAGGAAGTGGGTCTTAAAAGATGAGCCAGACTTTACTATAAGTGATGGAAGATAAAGGGAACTGTCCCCCAAGAGAACAAAACACCTGAGATACAGGCCATTCCCCCACAGGCTGGCAGCTCTGGAGGCAGTGTTTCTCAGCCTTGGCAGCCAATGGAGTCATCTGGAGGGGGGAAAGCTCTAAAAATTCAGATGTCCAGACCATATCACAGACCCACAGAACCAGAAGTTTGGGCATGGAACAAAGCCATCAGTGTTTTGTAAATATTTCCAGGGAATTACCACTTTCCTTGCTGAGAGTGACTATATCACTGCCCTCACCATCCAACATCAAAAAAAAAAAAAAAAGCAAACAAACAAAAAACCTAGCTCCTGGCTTGCCCATGGTGATACACCATGTTCAGTATAGAGCTGAAGTGTATAGCTCAGTGTATATGAGGAAGTGCTAGCTCTGCCCACAGTGGGGACCATGACCACCTCCAAAAGCCAGCACTGTTTGGCCTTATGGATATTGTCACACCACCATCCCAAGTGCTGCCCATTAACCAGGATAGTGGTTATGTCCAGAGACCTATGCTAGATTTCTATCAGATGCTTCCATATGTATAAGATCCAACTCCCTCCATCAGGCATGGTAGAAATAACCCAACAGGTACCATATGAAGTATGGTTAAAGTCAATAGTACCGGTGTGCATAGGTATCCCAGTTGGTTAAGCAATGGTCTTTGGTCAGGATCTCAAGGTCCTGGGATCAAGCCCCACATCGGGATCTCTCCCTCTCCTGCTCCTGCTCCCCTTTATTGTGTTCTCTCTCTGTCAAATAAATAAATAAAATCTTTTTTAAAAAATGTCAGCAGTATCCAACAGTTAAAATATAAGACCACCTTGAAGTGTCCCCACATGACCTCAAGGCCTACATTCATTTGGGGGAATATCAGTGGGCAGAACAGTGCCTACCATTGTATAACAACCCATCTTCAATCTTCAACCTTCTGACAAGGTGTTAGGCCTCTTCCTCCCCTTTCTGGCATTGGCAGGGAGGGGGCTTTATTGACCCCATGGCCTGCCCACTCTACTAGGTGCCAGGAACTTAGGGAAAGCCTGTGTTTGGGACTCAACAGTTCATTAGTCATCACAGCTTAGAACAGAGAAAGTGCCTAGAGTGGGCTCCCCAGACCACACTCCTCCCTGCAGTTACCTATGCTGGATAAAAAGAAGTGGCCACTCCCCTATAGACAAAGACCTATTAACCACACAGATGAGATTCAAGGCCTCGCTCATCCAACTGGTGAAGATACAACAAAATGCTTTTAGATTCAAATTATTACTGAAATGTACAGCAAAAGGCAGGGTGGCTAAAGGTGCCAGTTCCGCATGTCCTTCTCCCTTACACTGTAATGGAAGGGGTGGATGGCTATGAGTGAATGGAGATCCCCACTGAGGAGCCCATTAGGCTGTAGCTAAGTCTGCAGCCACACCTTAAGGAAGTGGGGGATCAGAATCTGGGAGGCCCTGACAACCTGGTGGGGGCAGGAATGTGAGTGGGAAATGACCTCCAAGCAGTCACTCATAGGCCGCCTTATTTCTGTGTTCCCAGGCCATAAGGCAACCTTCCAAGACTCTAAGAAGTTATGGTTCAAGCCTTTGACTACGTGGTCTATGTGGATAGGGTAAGATCACTGGCACAGCATGGCAGAGTCATCCCTACAAGGCCCTCATACCCCCACGGAACACTTAATCTGTTCCCCGAGAACAGTTTCTCACCTCCTGCTGTCAGAAACCCTTGTCTGCCTGTCCAGAAAGGGGCAGAGATATGCACCATAAGGGAAGGAACTCCAAAGGCCCATAGATCTAAGTGCTGACACTGGCTCCAGTGTACAGGAAGAAATAGAAGAGGGATAGCATTGAGGGCTGTCTCATTCATCCAGACAGAGAGCTGAAGGGTGTCAGAACCAGAGTGAGCAGCAAGGTAGACAGCAAGGCACAGATTTTAGAGATGTCTAGAGGTAGGATGCAGGTGTGCCTCTTAGTCTTGGTGGCATGTGGAGGAAATGGGAGACAAGGAGCCAGATCCATGCCCAGGTTTTCAGCTTGGGTGCTTCCATTTGTGACAAAGACAGTACTGGTGGGAGCACATTCCAGAAGTTCATGACTGGCTTTGACTTAGACCATGTGCACCCAAAGTCAGGGGCCTTGACAACAGTAGCCAGGGGTACGTTAACCAGCACAGAATTTTGACATCCAAAGGCTCAGAAGCTACCCATTCAACAAGGATACACAGACAGCCACAGTGCAGTGAGGTGAGGGTGGCAGAGGGAACAAATAGACAAGGAACCACAAATAAGACAGGGGAACACAGGCCCTATGTGAGCAGACAGAAGGGTCACCTGAGCCAGGGGGAGGTGCCACCTGTAAGCTCAACTTTGAAGGAAAAATACAATGTGTTCCAACGAAGGGATCAGGTAGGGAAGGGTATTTGAGGGACAGCAGCAGATCAGAAGCCAGGAGACAGGTGTGACACCGTTTTGTGCTCGGGAACTCATGAGGGATAGTAGAGATAGAGCAGAGATCCATGCTGAGAGAAAACACAGGACAAATTGCTGCTCAAAGGGTGTGGGCTCAATGCTGTCACCATGTGGCTGCCTAGTCCCCAGGCATCTCTACTCCCCAGACAGGCAGGATCCCTCATTTGGGGAGACATTACCTGCTCTTTCCCAAAGCAGCAGCCATTCAGGGCTTGGGCTATGGGTACCCTGAGCCTGAAAATATTCTCAGGAAGGAAGTGACGCTGTAATGATGGTACTGAGTAGACATTTGTGTGCTCTGGCTACATGACAGAAATGTTAGTGCTGCGCCTCATGGGAAAACTATTTCTGATCATGAATTTGAACAATGGAGGGGGGAAGGAAATGAATTCAATGTCAGCTAAGCATTGACAAGCGGCTTTTTTTCCATCCACTAAACTGAATCAGGATTCTCAGGAACATGTAAACTTAAAAAAGAAAAAAAAAATGATTCTCATCTATTTCAATGGCACTAAGCATAGTGAATCTAGACAAAATCTTTCCCCTGCCTCTTACTTTCCTTTAAATCACATCATGGTTTCTTACAGCATAGTGTTCTACATCTGTGTTAAAGCTTCTTCTGGACACAGGTTTATCCAGATTGGCTATGACCTCTCAGAGCCTGGACCTAAGAAAAGTTATCATAGTTTCCAATGCCGGGTTTGGTTCTAAAATTTCACAAGATAATGGGGTATCAAGTAGACAAGTAGACCTTGTCTACTTTATATTTGCATTTTTTTAAGATTTTATTTATTTATTTGAGAGAGAGAGACAGTAAGAGAGAGCATGAGCGAGGAGAAGGTCAGAGAGCGAAGCAGACTCCCCATGGAGCTGGGAGCCTGATGTGGGACTCGATCCCAGGACTCCAGGATCACGCCCTGAGCCAAAGGCAGTCGTCCAACCAACTGAGCCACCCAGGCGTCCCTTTTTTTTTTATTATTTGCATTTTAACAATAAGGTCCTGTAGCATTTTCAAGACCTTCCTTGCTTGCTAAGCACACATAAGGATTTCCCACCCCACATCTTCAATACTGTGATTGCAAATTCACATTGATTTGTTACAAATCATGTTATGTGCCAAGGGATTTTATTTTATCCTCCATACAACAGTTACGCTCTTCTTTCACTTTTTTTTATCATAAAATGAATGAATATTCATTACTTTACTTTTGGAAATACATAAAAAATACATAAAATACATAATACATAAATAAAAGTATGAAGAAAATTAGAACCATATACAAAAAATGATGTTAATCCAAAATCCATTGCCTTTCAATTCTATCACCCAAGTTGAGGACCATGCATCCTACATGATCATGTGGCCCCATGATCATCCTCCCATGTCCAGCACCCTCCTCCCACAGCTTCCTCTGCATGTCCCAAAGCTTTTGGACAGACCTACCAAACAACACAACCTCTTCTTTTCTCTCTTAGGTATTCTAAGTACTCAGCATGATTTTTTTCTTATTCATTCTTAGTTTGTACTAAAGGCAGAGCTTATAAGAATCCTGAAGAGACATCACCAGTGAGACTGCTCATAATACCTACACAAGAGTGTTCACACTCCTAGGCAGCAAGTGTATTGGGCAAATATCTGCCTCTCATGATTTCTAGGAAGCTAATGGACAACTCTGTCTGCTCTCACCTCCTCATAGCCTGAGTTAGCCACTGTGAGCCAGACCATGAGGACTGTGTCCTGGGCTGCAGACTATCAGAGCCCCCTTGGATGTCAGGCTAAATAGAACACAGAAAAACAAAGCCAACAGGAAAAAAGGTGGAGTGTTTTCCCCTTTCCACTCACTAAATCTCATCTACTGTCACCTATATTTATAGGGAAATAGAATGAAAAAAATAAGATCATTATCCACCTGATCTTCGGTAGGAAAACAAAACAAAACAAAAACAAAAAAACCCCAAATGCTACTGTTGACAAAGAAATGTTCACCAGAATTGTCCATATGTTCTCTGTTGACTAAATCCAAAAGATACACCAACCAGGTTTAAAATGGTGTCATGTGGTTTAATAGAAAAATCACAGGCTTTTGCACTGGACAAATCTAGCTCAGGAGCATCAGGAAATTTTCTTCATTTCACTATGTTTTGGTGTTCTTACCTATAAATTGAGTACAAAAATACTTAATCCAGAGAATTAAATGCAAAGAACATAACACAGTTCTGCCACATTGTAGGCATTTAATAAATACTCCCTCCTGAAAAGAAGCCCACCTGCTTTTTGCATATTCATAGCCTGGTTGGCCTGTATAACCCACTCAAGGCCCTCTTTGCTTATCATCAACACTTCTGAGTCCACACTGAGGATCTATGCCCTCCATCAGTACTGTGGTGTCTTCAGCAGTAGTTCTGTGCCCTCCATCAGCACTGTGGTATTCACACTATGGGTGCTTGCTCTCCATCAGCACTGTGGTGTTTATACTGGCTGTGTTTATCAATCCATCCTTTCATTCATTTTGATGGTGAGCCATAGGTTGCTCACTCAGGTACAATCCCTAGTCTAGGAATTGGGAATATAAAGGTAAATGAAACACAGCTCTTTCTTTCAAAGACAAGCTCCTTGTCAAGGAATGTCAGTGACTCTGCCTGGGTAGTTCAGAGTTGAGCTTTGTACTAAGAGAGCCTACTCCATGCATTTGCTGTGCATGGACCTTGTAAAAGGGTTCTGAAAACAGCTCTTCTCTTTTTTTATACTTCTCTTATTTTAGGGAATCTAGAAACTATGGAAAACCAAATATCTAACTGGAGCTTAACCAGATATCACTTTACTCTAGATACTAGTATGAATAAGCCAGAGGAAGGCAGATAAGCCAAAACTTGAGAAACATGATGGAAAATTAACCTCCAGTTGAGGAAATTTATCTCTGAACTTTTTCTGAGAATGGGCAAGTGTTTAATAGCAGAGTACCTGCTTCAGCTTGCTCAATGCCACCTTTAAACAGGAGTGACGTTGATCTAATCCATCAAGTGCAAATATTCCAGCTGTTGTTGAAAACTGAGGTTTTTAATGATGTTGCAAAAGCATATTCTTGTCATTTAACAGTCACAACCTTAGGAATGCTTTTTCTCTTCTTAATTATGCAGAAATAAGATTTTGTCATTCAATACCAAATAAATAGTGAGAATGAGCTCATTCCACATTCAGATGACCAAGTAGGTACATGTAAGTCCAGAGATTTGAAAAGACCTTCATCCTCTCCCTGGTCCCCCCAATTTGTGTATCTTAATTATCTGACCCAAACAAGTGATAGCACTACTTCTAGGAAGAGACTATTTCTAAAGAAATATTTAAGCCTGGTTAGCGCAAAACATTTCTGGTGGATTAGCTCCTTACTCAGAGCCCTCAGGAAGGGCTAGACATTGTGATGGCTTCAACTTTAGGATATCTACTGAACCTGATGTAAGTATTTACCCATCTACAAAAGAAAATTCTAGTGCCATTAAAAAGTCAGTTGAACTCATCTCCTACCCCTAAAATGTAGTGATTAACACAGTGTGTGGAATGGAACAGTTGCTTACAGAATCAATATTATCTCTGACTAATGCCAGAAGTTTGTACTTTGAGTTAGATGCTTTTATAATAATAATGATTATTACTACTATTCTGAAAGATTTCTTATATGTAAAAGAATAAAATAAGCTTAAGTTATAAAAAGTAAAATTATTGTATTAATTTCTACCTAGCTCCTTTGATGTCTTGTTCTAATCATATACCTATCCCTTTCCTAAAGTTTATAACTCTTTTTACTTCCATTGAAGTTGGGAAACACATGTAAGTTTCCCTAAGTAATATATTATTAAGTATTTAGCACTTAAGAATTTTCTATAAATGGTCTGTTTCTCTGTGACTTGCCCTTTCCAGCCAGCAGCAAGTACTTCAGATTTGTTCCACTAAAGCACATAGCTGTAGCCCATTCATTTTCTCTGCTGTTAGCAGTGAACTGTATGAGCATACCACTTATGCATGGACGTTTGCATCATTTCCAGATTTTTGCTATCTGAAAACCATCTTCTAGTAACCATTTTTTGCATGTCACCTGATGCAAGTGCATGAGATTTTTTGCAGAAGAAAAGTTTTCTAGTAAGCATAAAATTGCTTTATGATAATATGTACATATCTTCAACCTTCCAAAATAATGTCAATTGTTTTCCAAAGGCATTGTGCTAACATCCACCAGAAATAGTTAAGAGGGACTTTTGCTTCATATGTTTACAAAAGTTAGTGTTCTTTTTTATTTTTTATTTGCCGGTTTAATAGGTATTAAATATGACAAGATTTTGTTTTAATTTGTATTTTCTTGTTTACTAATAAGATTGAGCATTTTATATATATAAATCTTTCATGTTGCTTTGCTTATGTCTTTTTGTCCCGTTTTATTGGATTGTTAGGATTTTTCTTTAAAATAATTGGGTCTAGTGGTGTCTGGATAGCTCAGTCAGTTAAGTTTCTGACTTCGGTTCAAGTCATGATCCAGGGTCCTGAGATTGAGCCCCATATCGGGCACCCTGCTCAGGAGAGAGCACGCTTCTCCCTGTCCCTTTGCCTGCTACTCCCCCTGCTTGTGTACTCTCTCTCTCCCTCTGTCAAACAAAAATCCTTTCAAAGAATTGTTTTTTGTGTGTGTCAGGCTCTATGCTGAGCACAGAGTCTGCTTAAGATTCTCTCTCCCTCTCCCTCTGCTCCTCCCCTCCTCTCTCTCTCTCTCATATGCTCATAAATAAATAAGTAAATCTTTAAAATAATTGGGTCTTAATATATTCTAGATTTGAATCTTTGTATTATGTGTTATAAATGTCTTCTGACAGACATTTATGGCTTGTCTTTTCATTTCTTTATGGTGAACATAAAGTTTTAGTGAACAGAGATTGTTTTTGTTTTACTTTTAAAGTGTTTAAATATATCTGTTTTCTTTTTTATGGTTTGTATCTGTTAAGGCCTTGTGGAGAAAACTCTACCTTATCTCAAAGTCGTAACAACTTTTCCCAGATTTTCTTATAAATTTTTCACAAATGTTGCTTTTGAATTCAAGTCTTTAAGCTATATTGGAATTAATTTTTTTGTAGGCATGTAATCTTCCTGTTCTACTTTCTGTCTCTATTAATGTGACTATTCTAGGTATCTCATGTAAGTAGAATTATACAATACTTGTCTTTTTGTGTTTGACTTATGTCACTTAGATTAACACCTTCAAGGACCATCCATGTCTTAGAAAGTCTCTTAGCATGTCTTAGAACTGTGTTCTTTTTTAAGGCTTAAAAAAAATGCCATTACATATATATACCATATTTTGTTTAT
Source organism: Neogale vison (assembly GCF_020171115.1). NCBI lineage: Eukaryota > Metazoa > Chordata > Mammalia > Carnivora > Mustelidae > Neogale > Neogale vison. The sequence continues at coordinate 113,528,966 of NC_058093.1, read as the reverse complement.
CCATTACTTTGTGGACTAAAATATGCTCTATTCCAGAGGATGTGCCATGTGTATCTAAGAAAAGTGTATTCTGATGTTGTGCATGTCTTGTAGAATTGGTTGGTTCATTGTGTTATTCAAGTCTCCTATTTCTTTCTTTATCTACTCTGATTGATCTATTTATTTTTTTTCTTTTTTTTTTCATTTATTTATTTTCAGCATAACAGTATCATTATTTTTTCACCACACCCAGTGCTCCATGTAATCCATGCCCTCTATAATACCCACCACCTGGTACCTCGACCTCCCACCCCCCGCCACTTCAAACCCCTCAGATTGTTTTTCAGAGTCCATAGTCTCTCATGATTCACCTCCCCTTCCAATTTACCCCAACCCCCTTCTCTTTAACTCCCCATGTCCTCCATGCTTTTTGTTACGCTCCACAAATAAGTGAAACTGTATGATAATTGACTCTCTCTACTTGACTTATTTAACTCAGCATAATATTGGCAGTGGGGTACTGAACTCAATAACTATTGTTGAACTGTCTCTCCCTTGAATTCTGTCCATTTTTCCTTAATATATTTTGATGGCCTGTTATTGAGTGTGTAAATGTTTATAAATGTCATATCTTTCTGCTATATTGAAACTTTTATGAATATATAATGTTCTTTTTCTCTTATAAACTTTTTTATAATTTAAAGTTTATTTTGTATGATACCAGTTTAGTCACACAACTTTCTTTGGGTTGTTATTTACATTAAATATCTTTCTTTACACTTTCACTTTAGATATAAAATGAGTCTTTTGTACACATCATATAGCTGGGCCCTGTTTTCTTCTGCTTTTTACCATATCTTTTTTTTTTAGCATCTTTTGTTTTCCAACTTATTTATTAACAGAAAAACATTATTCATTATTTTTTCACCACACCCAGTGCTCCATGCAAGCCGTGCCCTCTATAATACCCCCCACCTGGTACCCCCAAACTCCCACCCCCCCGCCACGTCAAACCCCTCATACTGTTTTTCAGAGTCGATAGTCTCTCATGGTTCACCTCCCCTACCAATTTACCCAAATTCCCTACTCCTCTCTAATGCCCCTTGTCCTCCATGCTATTTGTTATGCTCCACAAATAAGTGAAACCATATGATAATTGACTCTCTCTGCTTGACTGATTTCACTCAGCATAATCTCTTCCAGTCCTGTCCATGTTGCTACAAAAGTTGGGTATTCATCCTTTCTGATGGAGGCATAATACTCCATAATGTATATGGACTACATCTTCCATTCATCCGTTGAAGGGCACCTTGGTTCTTTCCATAGTTTGGCGACTGTGGCCATTGCTGCTATAAACATTGGGGTACAGATGGCCCTTCTTTTCACGACATCTGTGTTTTTTGGGTAAATACCCAGGAGTGCAATTGCAGGGTCATAGGGAAGCTCTATTTTTAATTTCTTGAGGAATCTCCACACTGTTCTCCAAAGAGGCTGCACCAATGCATTCCCACGAACAGTGGAAGAGGATTCACCTTTCTCCACATCCTCTCCAACACATGTTGTTTCCTGTTTTGTTAATTTTGGCCATTCTAACTGGTGGAAGGTGATATCTCAATGTGGTTTTAATTTGAATCTCCCTGAGGGCTAATGATGATGAGCATTTTTTCATGTGTCTGATAGCCATTTGTAGGTCTTCATTGGAGAAGTGTCTGTTCATATCTTCTGCCCATTTTTTGATGTGTTTGTCTGTTTCGTGTGGGTTGAGTTTGAGGAGTTCATTATAGATCCTGGATATCAACCTTTTGTCTGTACTGTCATTTGCAAATATCTTCTCCCATTCCATGGGATGCCTCTTTGTTTTTTTGACTGTTTCCTTTGCTGTGCAGAAGCTTTTGATTTTGATGAAGTCCCAGAAGTTTATTTTCGCTTTTGTTTCCTTTGCCTTTGGAGACGTATCTTGAAAGAAGTTGCTGTGGCTGATATCAAAGAGATTACTGCCTATGTTCTCCTCTAAGATTCTGATGGATTCCTGTCTCACGTTGAGGTCTTTTATCCATTTTGAGTTGATCTTTGTGTACGGTGTAAGAGAATGGTCGAGTTTCATTCTTCTACATATAGCTGTCCAGTTTTCCCAGCACCATTTATTGAAGAGACTGTCTTTTTTCCACTGTATATTTTTTTCCTGTTTGTCGAAGATTAATTGACCATAGAGTTGAGGGCCCATATCTGGGCTCTCTACTCTGTTCCACTGGTCTATGTGTCTGTTTTTATGCCAGCACCATGCTGTCTTGGTGATCACAGCTTTGTAATAAAGCTTGAAATCAGGTAAGGTGATGCCGCCAGCTTTATTTTTGTTTTTCACCATTTCCATAGGGATTCGGGGTCTCTTCTGATTCCATACAAATTTTAGGATTATTTGCTCCAGCTCTTTGAAGAATACCGGTGGAATTTTGATCGGAATGGCATTAAAAGTATACATTGCTCTAGGCAGTATAGACATTTTAACAATGTTTATTCTTCCGATCCAGGAGCATGGAATGGTCTTCCATCTATTTGTGTCTTCCTCAATTTCTTTCATGAGTGTTCTGTAGTTCCTCGAGTACAGATCCTTTACCTCTTTGGATAGGTTTATTCCCAAGTATCTTATAGTTCTTGGTGCTATAGTAAATGGAATCGATTCTCTAATTTCCCTTTCTGTATTTTCGTTGTTAGTGTATAAGAAAGCCACTGATTTCTGCACATTGACTTTGTATCCTGCCACGTTGCTGAATTGCTGTATGGGTTCTAGTAGTTTGGGGGTGGAGTCTTTTGGGTTTTCCATATAAAGAATCATGTCATCTGCGAAGAGAGAGAGTTTGACTTCTTCATTACCTATTTGGATACCTTTTATTTCTCTCTGTTGTCTGATTGCTGTTGCTAGGACTTCTAATACTATGTTGAACAAGAGTGGTGAAAGTGGGCATCCTTGTCTTGTTCCTGATCTCAATGGGAAGGCTGCAAGCTTTTTCCCATTGAGGATGATATTTGCTGTGGGTCTTTCATAGACAGATTTGATGAGGTTCAGGAATGTTCCCTCTATCCCTATACTTTGAAGTGTTTTAATCAGGAACGGATGCTGGATTTTGTCAAATGCTTTTTCTGCATCAATTGAGAGGACCATGTGGTTCTTCTCTCTTCTCATATTAATTTGTTGTATCACATTGATTGATTTGCGAATGTTGAACCATCCTTGTAGCTCAGGAATGAATCCCACCTGATCATGGTGGATAATCTTTTTAATGTGTTGTTGGATCCTGTTGGCTAGGATCTTGTTGAGAATCTTAGCATCCATATTCATCAGTGATATTGGTCTGAAATTCTCCTTTTTGGTAGGGTCCTTGCCTGGTTTGGGGATCAGGGTAATGCTGGCTTCATAGAAAGAGTCTGGAATTTTTCCTTCGGCTTCAATTTTTTGAAAGAGTTTCAGGAGAATAAGTGTTATTTCTTCTTTGAAGGTTTGGAAGAATTCCCCAGGGAATCTGTCAGGTCCTGGGCTCTTGTTTTTTGGGAGGTTTTTGATCACTGATTCAATCTCGTTATTAGATATCGGTCTATTCAGGTTGTCGATTTCTTCCTGGTTCAATGTTGGTAGTTTATAATTTTCCAGGAATGCATCCATTTCATCTAGGTTGCTAAGCTTATTGGCATATAACTGTTGATAATAACTTCTGATGATTCTTTCTACTTCCTTGGTGTTAGTTGTGATCTCTCCCTTTTCATTCATAATTTTATCAATTTGGGCTTTCTCACTTTTCTTTTCGATTAGTGTAGCCAGTGCCTTATCGATCTTATTGATTCTTTCAAAAAACCAGCTTCTAGTTTCATTGATACGTTCTACTGTATCTCTGGTTTCTCCCTCATTGATCTCAGCTCTAATCTTGATGATTTCCCTTCTTATGTGAGGAGTTGGTTTGATTTGTTGGTGATCCTCCAGTTCTTTAAGGTGTAGAGAGCTGGTGTGTTCTGGATTTTTCAATTTTTTTGAGCAAGGCTTGGATGGCTATATATTTTCCCCTTAGGACCGCCTTTGCTGTATCCCATAGGTTTTGGACCGAAGTGTCTTCATTCTCATTGGTTTCCATGAATTGTTTCAGTTCTTCTTTGATCTCCTGGTTGATCCAAGCATTCTTAAGCAAGGTGGTCTTTAGCTTCCAGGTGTTTGAGTTCCTTCTGAACTTTTCCTTGTGATTGAGCTCCAGTTTCAAAGCATTGTGATCTGAGAATATGCAGGGAATAATATCAGTCTTTTGGTATCGGTTGAGTCCTGATTCGTGACCCAGTATGTGGTCTATTCTGGAGAAGGTTCCGTGTGCACTTGAGAAGAATGAGTATTCTGTTGTTTTAGGGTGGAATGTTCTGTATATATCTATGAGGTCCATCTGGTCCAATGTGTCATTCAATGCTCTTGTTTCTTTATTGATTTTCTGCTTCGATGATCTGTCTAATTCTGAAAGAGGCGTGTTAAGATCTCCCACGATTAGTGTATTCATATCAACAAGACTCTTTTCTTGATTAACAGTTTTCTTAAGTAATTGGCTGCTCCCATATTGGGAGCATAGATATTTACAATTGTTAGATCATCTTGGTGAATAGTCCCTTTAAGGATTATGTAGTGTCCTTCTGTATCTCTGACTACAGTCTTTAGTTTGAAGTCTAATTTATCTGATATGAGAATCGCTACACCAGCTTTCTTTTGAGTCCCATTGGCATGAAAGATGCTTCTCCACCCATTCACTTTCAGTCTGCATGTATCTTTAGGTTCAAAATGGGTCTCTTGTAGACAGCATATGGATGGGTCCTGTCGTTTTATCCAATCTGCAACCCTGTGCCGTTTTATGGGTGCATTTAGGCCATTCACATTGAGAGTGATTATTGATAGATACGTTTTTATTGCCATCGAGTTACCTTTGAAGTCTTTCTTTCTGAAGACTGTCTCTATATTTCTGTTCAATGCTATTCTTGGGATTTTTTTTTAATTTTTTTTAAGATTTTATTTATTTATTTGACAGAGAGAAATCACAAGTAGGCAGAGAGGCAGGCAGAGAGAGAGAGAGAGGGAAGCAGGCTCCCCGCTGAGCAGAGAGCCCGATGCGGGACTCGATCCCAGGACCCTGAGATCATGACCTGAGCCGAAGGCAGCGGCTTAACCCACTGAGCCACCCAGGCGGGATTTTTCCTCTTTTATAGAACCCCCCTTAATATTTCCTGCAGTGTCGGCTTGGTGGTTGCATAGTCTTTTAAGCCTTGCCGCTTTTGAAAACTCTTTATCTCTCCATCCATTTTGAATGTCAGTCTTGCTGGATAAAGTATTCTTGGCTGCATGTTCTTCTCATTTAGTGCCCTGAATATATCTTGCCAGCCTCTTCTGGCTTGCCAGGTCTCTGTGGACAGGTCTGACGTTATTCTGATGGGCTTCCCTCTGTAAGTAAGGAGCCTCTCTGCCCTGGCGGCTTTCAAGTGATTATACCTACAATTATAATTCCTCAATTTGACTATCAGGTGTCGTGATGTTTTTTTGGAGTGTATAATCTTGGGTGGAGACCGTTCAGCCTCTAGTACGTGAACGCTGATTTCATTCGCAAGATTCAGAAAATTTTCATGAAGGACTTGTTCCACGATATCTTCTAGATTTCTTTCTTTCTCCTCCCCTTCAGGAATTCCAATAATTCTGACGTTGGAACGCTTCATGGCATCATTTATTTCCCTGATTCTGCTTTCGTGGGATCGAAGCTGTTTGTTCCAGGCTTCCTCCTGATCCTTTCTCTCTATCTGTTTGTCTTCCAGATCACTAATTCTATCTTCTGTCCCAGTTACCCTAGCTTTGAGAGAGTTTAGATTAGATTGGAACTCATTGAGAGCATTGTGGACCTCCTCCCTGGTAGCTTTAAGCTCCGCCCTAACATTGTGAACATCCTGTCTGGTCGCTTTCAGTTCGGCCCTAATCAATTTTGTTTGGTCATCCATGGCTTTCTCCAACCTAGCTATTGCCTGGATAATTGTTAGCCTGAATGCTCTTTCCGACATATTGTCTATGTTGATAGCCCTTAGCTCTGTTGAAGAAGGTCCATCCTCTGTATTTTTCTTCTGTTGGGCATTCCTCCTCCTAGTCATTTTGGTGGGAGAAGACTGAACAGATGTAGCTGGATATATAAACTCTGGTGCAGTCAAGGTGCACCCTGGAACATTTCTGAGCAATAAAAAGAAAAAAAGAGAGAGAGAGAGAGAGACAGGAAAGAAAGGGAAGATGAAAGAGAAGGTTCAGCCCAGATGGGCCCCAGGTAAGATTCATGAAGTAGACAAACAAAAAGAGATAAAAAGACTGATACGATTATATGGCAAGAGAAAGAAAAAAAATATATATATATGCAAATAAAGAAAGAACCTCGTCAAAAAGAACCACAAGTGTAAAATTTATATGCTATCAGGACAAACTCAAAAAACACAGAAACACTGGTGGAAGAAGATGGGAGAGTTCTTATAAATTCTCAGTGTGTGCGAGGAAGGTTGTTTTGATTCTTCCTGGATGTATCTTGATATCCTTGTTAAAGGACTCAACTTTCCTAAGATAAAGAGGATTAAAAATTGGTTTACCTATAGGGGTTTTATTGATTGGGATAAGGGGATTGCTTTGAAGCTAACTCTATATGAAAAGTAGAGGATAAAAATAAAAAGGAATATACTAGACTAAACTAAACTAAAATTAAAAAAAAGGAATTCAAAAAATAAAAATGCAAAAGAAAAACATAGGTGTATGTATCAAAAAGTTCAGGTTAGAAAGGTATTATGGAATTTGATGTATTGTGCAGCTCGCTGTGATGGTAAATAGGTTAAAAAAATTACCTATGTTAAAAAAAAAATATATATATATATACCAGAATAGTGGAAACGAGTGAATAATACAAGTTTTCCTATGAAGTAGTGGTGGTTCTCTTGTAGTCCTTTTTTTTTTTTTCTTTCTTTGTTGGTTTTCTGGGGGAGGGGCCTGCCACGTTGGTTGTCAGTCAATGATGTTTCCTGAGTTGAGTCCCCCCGCCCCCCTCAAGGGGGTGGGCTCTGGGGAAACTGATTTTTTTCAGACTTTTGTTCTCTGCCGGTTTTTTTGCTTTTTCACTTTTTTTCCCCTCTCACCTTGACCGCCTTTGATGGTTTTTGTAGTATTAGAAGAAATCAAACTGCACCCTGATCTCCGTCTCAGAGAGAAGCCTCAGTCTGGGTGCAGAAGCTGAATAAATTCCCCCTTGGCCGCTGGCAGCGCAGGTTCCAAGTTGCAGACCCTGGGGGCGCAGGATCTTTTGCTCGTCCCCAAAGCCAAGGCAGTGGCGGCTATCTGGGAGCTCCCGACCACCAGAGAGGTTCCAAGCAGCGATTGCACACTGAGATTTTGCCACCAGCCCGGGCTGGGAGTGCCCGGCTTGTGCACACCTCTTTTCAGAGGCGGCTGTGGGTCGCGCGCGCATCTGGGGTACTGAGAACGGGGCGCTGGTCTGTAAGCCTCAGGCTAGGCTTTTGCGCGCCTTTGTCCGGGGAAGAGTTTCGCCCGCCCGCGACTTAGGCTTTGAAACAATGGCGCAGGTCAAGGAGCATCCGCCGGGCCTCAGTAACCCAGGGGAGCTCGAGCGACGTGCGTGCGTATCTCAAGCTTTGTGGTAGGGCTAGCGCGTGTTCTGCAGACCGGCGCAGCTCCCATCCCCTCACAGGAGCCAGAACCCACGCGCTCTGGGGCGCGCTGGCGGCTTAGGGACCAGGAGCTGGTTTCTCCGCCGCACTCTCTCTGCCTCCGCACCGGGGAGGCCGTCTGGGACTGGGGACTTAAGCCCCGGTCCCTAGCCGCCACGATTCCCACAATTTCCCCCCGTGATCCTTTGTTCTTTTGGAGTGCTTTCAACCAGTCTCCAAGTTAATGCTGGTCCCCAGACGCAGGGCACTCTCGCTCATATTGGGGTATTACTCTCCCACCGGTCGCCTCTGGTGGCTCCCTCCCCCTTTTGTTTATCTTCCGATATCAGTCCGCCGTTCCCATTCCGCTTTACCTGCTCACTGGCGTCTTCTGCCCCTGTAGAGATCCAGACGTGTATAATTCTGATCTCAGGCTGATTTCATGGGTGATCGGAGTTCTTTGGTAGGTAATCAGCTCACTTTGGGGTACCAGCTGAAAAGACACCTCTTCCTACTACCCCGCCATCTTGTCCCCCCTCCTTACCATATCTTTTGATCCAAGAGTTTAACCCATTTGCATTTAAAGTAATTATTGATAAAGTGGGGCTTACTTCTGCCATTTTGCTGTTTTCTATATCTTCCAGATTATTTTATCCTTTATTTCCTGCATTCTTATCTTCTGTGTTTAGTTGATTATTGTAATGAAATGCTTTCATTTCTTTATCATTTTCTTTTGTGCATAACCTATAATATTTTCTTTGTGATTACCGTGCAAATTATATTTAATGTCCTAAAGCTATAAAACTCTAATTTGAACTTATACTAACTTTACCTTAATAGCATAGAAAAATTTTACTTCTTTAAAGCTCCTTCACCACCCCTTTCAGTTATTGATGTTATAAAGTCACATCTTTATGCATTATGTATCAAAAATAGATTATCATTAATATTAATAATATTTATTATTTTTAATATATCAATCCCTTTTATCATGGAGAAAACAAAGGTGGAAATACAAGCTAAAATTACAATAATATATTTACCTTTACCACATATCTTTATTTTTTTCATACAGCTTTGAGTTACTGTCTCATATATCATGCCCTGTCACTGCAACCTGCAAGACTCCAATTAACATTTCTTTCAGGACAAGTGTACTGCTAAGAGACTCCCTCGGTTTTTAAATGGCAATGTCTTAGTCACTCCTTCATTTTTAAAGGACAGTTTTGCTGGATATAGGATTCTTTGTTGATTTTTTTTTCCTTCAGCACTTTTAATATACCAACTCACTGTTTCTTGACCTCCAAAGATTCTGATGAGCAATATCCTGACAATCTTATTAAGAATAACTTGCACACAACTTGTTGCTTTTCTATTGCTGCTTTCAAGATTCTTTGTCCTAATATAGGTCTCCAAGTTTATTCTACTTGGGATTTAACAAAATCCTTAGAGGTTTATATTCATGTCTTTCATCAGATTTGGGATTTTTTTTTTTTTTTTGGCCATTACTTCTTCAAATAATCTCTCTGACCCTTTCTCTTCTCTCCTTTGGAAGTTCCACAATTACAATGCACATGTTGCCCCACCTGATGGTGTCCCACTTGTCTCTTAAGCTCTGATCACTTTTCTTCAAACTTCTTTCTTTCTAAATCTTAATATCTTCAACAGTATTCTCTTCTGTCTGTTCAAGTCTATTTTTGAATACCTCTCCTACATTTTTTATTTCAATTGTACTCTTCAACTCCAGAATTTAGTTTTGGTTCCTTTTGTGTTTTTTATTTATCAATATTTCCATTTTGTTCATACATTGCTGTCTTGGCTTTGTTCATAACTTCTGTTAGCTCTAGAGCATCTATAAAGACAGTTTTTTAAAAGTCTTTTTCTAGGAAGACCACCACCTGGTCTTCTTCAATGATATTTCTGTTGACTTATTCTTTTTTTCCATGGCCATGGGCCACATGTTCCTGTTTCTTTGTACATCTTGTGGGTTTTTTTTGTTGAAAACTGGGTATTTGAGTCTTTGAATATGGTACCCCTAAAAATCAAGATTCTCTCCTTTCCCCAGGATTTTCTGCGGGTTTTTTTTTTTTTAAACTGTTGCAGTGTGTAGTGCCAAAGACCAGCCAAATGTGTAAATTTAAAATTTTATTGAGTATTTTGTAAGCATGTGTCTTTTACTAGACTGACCTTTTAAACTCCACCATTTATGCAGTTATTTTTAAATATCCTAGTCGTTAAATGTCTGGTTCCTAAACAGCAGAAGTGGGAAAATAAATGGAAAAGAACAAGGCTCTTGTTCCTTAGGGATTGCAAAAATGATGCAGGGATTGCAACAGAGGCAGCCCACCTCTCTATCTCTAAAGTCAGAAGCAGCAATCAGTGATGAGAACACAGATCCCTTATATTTGAAGAGTAAGGTACTTATGGCCCATGCTGGCTTCAACAAGTCACATGCAAGCTACTCTAAGAATAAGGTTATGACTGCTTGTTTTGAGACAGGGTAATGGAGTGGTAAGTGATGGGCAACCACTACCACCACAGCCAAAGCTGAAATTGGCTGAAATTATCCATGATTCCCATGGAAGTTGGAAGCCTTCAATGTTCACATTGTAAGGTAATGTCATAAGTGGTTTCACTTGGCATTTCTTTAATGACTATTACTGTTTGATGTGCCTATATACTTTTTTTGGTAAAACGTTTGTTCGAATCTTTTGCCAGTTTTTAAAGTTATGTTGTTTATTGCTTGTTTTCTCATTATTGAGTTTTGAGTTTCTGCATATGTTCCCCAGTCTATGTCTTTACTTTCTATTTTCTTAACAACGTCTTTGACAAGCAGAAGTTTTTCACTTTGATGAAGTTCTATTTATCCATTTATCCTTTTATGGTAGTGCATATAGTATCTATATAAGCAATTGCCGCTCAATATAAGGTCACAAAGGCTTTTCCCTCATGTTTTTGTTGTAAAGATTTTAGTTTAGACTTTGTGTTTAAGTTTGTTATTAATTTTAAGTTAATTTTTGTATATGGTACATAGGATTAATCAAAGCTCATTGTTTTGTATATGAATACTGAATGTTCCAACAGTATTTGTTTAAAAAAAGGCCAGTTTCTCCACTGAATTGTCTTTGCATTTTTGTTGAAAATCAATTGTCTGTATATGAATGGGTTTATTTCTAGACTCTATTCTGTAATTTTGATTTGTGTCTATCTTTATGACAATATCACATTACCTTGATTACTATAGCTTTATAACAAGTCTTACTTTCAATGATGTTTTTTATCTTCAAAGATTTTTTCCCTAGGCCTTTGGATTTCCAAATGAACATTAGAACTAGTTCATTGTTCTCACAAAAACACATGCTAGGATTTTACTGACACTGCTCTGAATCTATAGATAAATGTGAGAACTGACATCTTAACAATATTGAGTCCTCTAACCCAAAATGACAGTATGCCTCTACACGTCTTTAGGTCTCTTAAAAATTTCTTAGTGTTTTGTAGCTTTATCACAAAGATTTTTTTTTAATTTTTTTTAAGCAGGCTCCCTGCTGAGCAGAGAGCCCGATATGGGACTCGATCCCAGGACCCCAAGATCATGACCTGAGCCGAAGGCAGTGGCTTAACACACTGAGCCACCCAGGCGCCCCAATCACAAAGATTTTTTATATACTTTTGTCAAATTTTCAAATTTACCCATCAAGCATTTCATATTTTAAGATGCTAAAGGAGGTGTTAGTTTTCAGTTTAATTTTAAATTTTTATTGCCAATACATAGAAATACAATTTTTCAGCTTATGAGTTACTTTTATCCTTCTTTTTTGTATCTTCTATCAGATTTTACACACAAACTATTATGTTGTCTACAAATTAAGAGAGTTTAAATTCTTCCTTTCCAACTTAGATATCTTGCTTTCTCTTCTTGTCTTACTGCACTGCCTAGAACCTTCAGTACTCTGTTAAATAGAAGTTGTGAAAGTGGACAACCTTTATTGTTCTTGATCTGAAGAAGAAACATTCAGCTGTTCACCATAATTATGTGCTGCCTATAGAATTTTCTTTATTTTTTTCTACATAATTTTCTTAATTCCCTTTACCAAATTGAGGAAATCCTCTCTTTCCTTGAATAATGAGGGTTTATTTATTAGGAATTCTTTCTGGGTTTTGTCAATTAAATTTGCTGAATCCTTCAAAATTATGTTATTATGTTAAAATTATGTTATTATTATTTTTTATTTATTAATATAATGCATTATATTTTAAAATCTTTAATGTTAAAATCACTTTCCATTCTTGGGAAAAACAATATTTGGTAGTGATGTATTATCCATCTTATATATCATTGAATTAGATTTGTTAAAATCAAAAAAGTCATTATGTCCTCCACTTCCTGATGTTTTCTTCTGCAGAGCTTTTCCATTCAATGTATTTTTCATCCCTATAATTTTGTGTATTTTTTATATCTTTCAGGTCTCCACTTAACGTGTTTAATATTTCTCCAACTTCATACCATCTGTTCCATACACATTAATTCCTTTTTTTTTTTTTTTTTTCCCAATTTATTTATTTTCAGAAAAACAGTATTCATTATTTTTTCACCACACCCAGTGCTCCATGCAAGCTGTGCCCTCTATAATACCCACCACCTGGTACCCCAACCTCCCACCCCCCCGCCACTTCAAACCCCTCAGACTGTTTTTCAGAGTCCATAGTCTCTCATGGTTCACCTCCCCTTCCAATTTACCCAAATTCCCTACTACTCTCTAACGCCCCTTGTCCTCCATGCTATTGGTTATGCTCCACAAATGAGTGAAACCATGTGATAATTGACTCTCTCTGCTTGACTGATTTCACTCAGCATAATCTCTTCCAGTCCCGTCCATGTTGCTACAAAAGTTGGATATTCGTCCTTTCTGATGGAGGCATAAACTCCATAGTGTATATGGACCACATCTTCCTTATCCATTCATCCGTTGAAGGGCATCTTGGTTCTTTCCATAGTTTGGCGACTGTGGCCATTGCTGCTATAAACATTGGGGTACAGATGGCCCTTCTTTTCACGACATCTGTATCTTTGGGGTAAATACCCAGGAGTGCAATTGCAGGGTCGTAGGGAAGCTCTATTTTTAATTTCTTGAGGAATCTCCACACTGTTCTCCAAAGAGGCTGCACCAACTTGCATTCCCACCAACAGTGTAAGAGGGTTCCCCTTTCTCCACATCCTCTCCAACACATGTTGTTTCCTGTTTTGTTAATTTTGGCCATTCTAACTGGTGGAAGGTGATATCTCAATGTGGTTTTAATTTGAATCTCCCTGAGGGCTAATGATGATGAGCATTTTTTCATGTGTCTGATAGCCATTTGTATTTCTTGATTGGAGAAGTGTCTGTTCATATCTTCTGCCCATTTTTTGATGTGTTTGTCTGTTTCGTGTGGGTTGAGTTTGAGGAGTTCATTAGAGATCCTGGATATCAACCTTTTGTCTGTACTGTCATTTGCAAATATCTTCTCCCATTCCGTGGGTTGCCTCTTTGTTTTTTTGACTGTTTCCTTTGCTGTGCAGAAGCTTTTGATTTTGATGAAGTCCCAGAAGTCTATTTTCGCTTTTGTTTCCTTTGCCTTTGGAGACGTATCTTGAAAGAAGTTGCTGTGGCTGATATCAAAGAGATTACTGCCTATGTTCTCCTCTAAGATTCTGATAGATTCCTGTCTCACGTTGAGGTCTTTTATCCATTTTGAGTTGATCTTTGTGTACGGTGTAAGAGAATGGTCGAGTTTCATTCTTCTACATATAGCTGTCCAGTTTTCCCAGCACCATTTATTGAAGAGACTGTCTTTTTTCCACTGTATATTTTTTCCTGTTTTGTCGAAGATTAATTGACCATAGAGTTGAGGGTCCATATCAGGGCTCTCTACTCTGTTCCACTGGTCTATGTGTCTGTTTTTATGCCAGTACCATGCTGTCTTGGTGATCACAGCTTTGTAATAAAGCTTGAAATCAGGTAAGGTGATGCCGCCAGCTTTATTTTTGTTTTTCAACGTTTCCTTAGCGATTCGGGGTCTCTTCTGATTCCATACAAATTTTTGGATTATTTGCTCCAGCTCTTTGAAGAATGCCGGTGGAATTTTGATCGGAATGGCATTAAAAGTATAGATTGCTCTAGGCAGTATAGACATTTTAACAATGTTTATTCTTCCGATCCAAGAGCATGGAATGGTCTTCCATCTTTTTGTGTCTTCTTCAATTTCTTTCATGAGTGTTCTATAGTTCCTCAAGTATAGATCCTTTACCTCTTTAGTTAGGTTTATTCCCAGGTATCTTATGGTTCTTGGTGCTATAGTAAATGGAATCGATTCTCTAATTTCCCTTTCTGTATTTTCCTTGTTAGTGTATAAGAAAGCCACTGATTTCTGCACATTGACTTTGTATCCTGCCACGCTGCTGAATTGCTGTATGAGTTCTAGTAGTTTGGGGGTGGAGTCTTTTGGGTTTTCCATATAAAGAATCATGTCATCTGCGAAGAGAGAGAGTTTGACTTCTTCATTACCAATTTGGATACCTTTTATTTCTCTCTGTTGTCTGATTGCTGTTGCTAGGACTTCTAATACTATGTTGAACAAGAGTGGTGAAAGTGGGCATCCTTGTCTTGTTCCTGATCTCAACGGGAAGGCTGCAAGCTTTTTCCCATTGAGGATGATATTTGCTGTGGGTCTTTCATAGATAGATTTGATGAGGTTCAGGAATGTTCCCTCTATCCCTATACTTTGAAGCGTTTTAATCAGGAACGGATGTTGGATTTTGTCAAATGCTTTTTCTGCATCAATTGAGAGGACCATGTGGTTCTTCTCTCTTCTCCTATTAATTTGTTGTATCACATTGATTGATTTACGAATGTTGAACCATCCTTGTAGCCCAGGGATGAATCCCACCTGATCATGGTGGATAATCTTTTTAATGTGTTGTTGGATCCTGTTGGCTAGGATCTTGTTGAGAATCTTAGCATCCATATTCATCAGTGATATTGGTCTGAAATTCTCCTTTTTGGTAGGGTCCTTGCCTGGTTTGGGGATCAGGGTAATGCTGGCTTCATAGAAAGAGTCTGGAAGTTTTCCTTCTGCTTCAATTTTTTGAAACAGCTTCAGGAGAATAGGTGTTATTTCTTCTTGGAAGGTTTGGTAGAATTCCCCAGGGAATCCGTCAGGTCCTGGGCTCTTGTTTTTTGGGAGATTTTTGATCACTGCTTCATCTCGTTATTAGATATCGGTCTATTCAGGTTGTCGATTTCTTCCTGGTTCAATTTTGGTAGTTTATATTTTTCCAGGAATGCATCCATTTCATCAAGGTTGCTAAGCTTATTGGCATATAACTGTTCGTAGTAACTTCTGATGATTGTTTCTACTTCCTTGGTGTTAGTTGTGATCTCTCCCCTTTCATTCATAATTTTATGAATTTGGGATTTCTCTCTTTTCTTTTGGATTAGTGTAGCCAGTGGCTTATCGATCTTATTGATTCTTTCAAAAAACCAGCTTCTAGTTTCATTGATACGTTCTACTGTATCTCTGGTTTCTCCCTCATTGATCTCAGCTCTAATCTTGATGATTTCCCTTCTTATGTGTGGAGTTGGTTTGATTTGTTGTTGATCCTCCAGTTCTTTAAGGTGTAGAGACAGCTGGTGTGTTCTGGATTTTTCAATTTTTTTGAGCAAGGCTTGGATGGCTATATATTTTCCCCTTAGGACCGCCTTTGCTGTATCCCATAGGTTTTGGACCGAAGTGTCTTCATTCTCATTGGTTTCCATGAATTGTTTCAGTTCTTCTTTGATCTCCTGGTTGATCCAAGCATTCTTAAGCAAGGTGGTCTTTAGCTTCCAGGTGTTTGAGTTCCTTCGGAACTTTTCCTTGTGATTGAGCTCCAGTTTCAAAGCATTGTGATCTGAGAATATGCAGGGAATAATCTCAGTCTTTTGGTATCGGCTGAGTCCTGATTTGTGACCCAGTATGTGGTCTATTCTGGAGAAGGTTCCGTGTGCACTTGAGAAGAATGAGTATTCTGCTGTTTTAGGGTGGAATGTTCTGTATATATCTATGAGGTCCATCTGGTCCAATGTGTCGTTCAATGCTCTTGTTTCTTTATTGATTTTCTGCTTCGATGATCTGTCTAATTCTGAAAGAGGCGTGTTAAGATCACCTACGATTAGTGTATTCATATCAATATGACTCTTTATCTTGATTAACAGTTT
The DNA here is from genome assembly GCF_020171115.1 of Neogale vison. NCBI lineage: Eukaryota > Metazoa > Chordata > Mammalia > Carnivora > Mustelidae > Neogale > Neogale vison. The sequence continues at coordinate 113,513,055 of NC_058093.1, read as the reverse complement.
TCTTAAGTAATTGGCTGCTCCCATATTGGGAGCATAGATATTTACAATTGTTAGATCATCTTGGTGGATAGTCCCTTTAAGGATTATGTAGTGTCCTTCTGTATCTCTGACTACAGTCTTTAGTTTGAAGTCTAATTTATCTGATATGAGAATCGCTACCCCAGCCTTCTTTTGAGTCCCATTGGCATGAAAGATGCTTCTCCACCCCTTCACTTTCAGTCTGCGTGTATCTTTAGGTTCAAAATGGGTCTCTTGTAGACAGCATATGGATGGGTCCTGTCGTTTTATCCAATCTGCAACCCTGTGCCGTTTTATGGGTGCATTGAGGCCATTCACATTGAGAGTGATTATTGATAGATACGTTTTTATTGACATCGAGTTACCTTTGAAGTCTTTCTTTCTGTAGACTGTCTCTATATTTCTGTTCAATGCTATTCTTGGGATTTTTCCTCTTTTATAGAACCCCCCTTAATATTTCCTGCAGTATCGGCTTGGTGGTTGCATAGTCTTTTAAGTCTTGCCGGTCTTGGAAACTCTTTATCTCTCCATCCATTTTGAATGTCAGTCTTGCTGGATAAAGTATTCTTGGCTGCATGTTCTTCTCATTTAGTGCCCTGAATATATCTTGCCAGCCTCTTCTGGCTTGCCAGGTCTCTGTGGACAGGTCTGACGTTATTCTGATGGGCTTCCCTCTGTAAGTAAGGAGCCTCTTTGCCCTGGCAGCTTTCAAGAGATTATACCTACAATTATAATTTCTCAATTTGACTATCAGGTGTCGTGATGTTTTTTTGGAGTGTATAATCTTGGGTGGAGACCGTTCAGCCTCTAGTACATGAACGCTGGTTTCATTCGCGAGATTCGGAAAGTTTTCATGAAGGACTTGTTCCACGACATCTTCTAGACTTCTTTCTTTCTCCTCCCCTTCAGGAATTCCAATAATTCTGACGTTGGAACGCTTCATGGCATCACTTATTTCCCTAATTCTGCTTTCGTGGGATCGAAGCTGTTTGTTCCAGGCTTCCTCCTGATCCTTTCTCTCTATCTGTTTGTCTTCCAGATCACTAATTCTATCTTCTGTCTCAGTTACCCTAGCTTTGAGAGAGTTTAGATTGGATTGGAACTCATTGAGAGCATTGTGGACCTCCTCCCTGGTAGCTTTAAGCTCCGCCCTAACATTGTGAACATCCTGTCTGGTCGCTTTCAGTTCGGCTCTAATCAATTCTGTTTGGTAATCCATGGCTTTCTCCAACCTAGCTATTGCCTGGATAATTGTTAGCCTGAATTCTCTTTCCGACATATTGTCTATGTTGATAGCCGTTAGCTCTGTTGCGGAAGGTCCATCCTCTGTATTTTTCTTCTGTTGGGCATTCCTCCTCCTAGTCATTTTGGTGGGAGAAGACTGAACAGATGTAGCTGGATGTATCAACTCTGGTGCAGTCAAGGTGCACCCTGGAACACTTCCTGATCTCCGTCTCAGAAGCCTCAGTCTGGGTGCAGAAGCTGAATAAATTCCCCCTTGGATGCTGGCAGTGCAGGTTCCAAGTTAAAGACCCTGAGGGCGCAGGATCTTTTGCTCGTCCCCAAAGCCAAGGCAGTGGCGGCTGTCTGGGAGCTCCTGACCGCCAGAGAGGTTCCAAGCAGCGATCGCACACTGAGATTTTGCCGCTGGCCGGGGCTGGGAGTGCCCAGCTTGCGCGCACCTCTTTTCAGAGGCGGCTGTGGGTCGGGTCCGCGTCTGGGGCACTGAGAACGGGGTGCTGGTCCGTAAGCCGCAGGCTGGGCTTTTGCGCGCCTCTGTCCGGGGAAGAGTTTCGCGGGCGCGAGGCTTAGACTTTGAAACAATGGCCCGGGTCAAGAAGCGCCCCAGGGCCTTAGAAACCCAGGAGAGCTGGAGCGACGTGCACGCGCATCTCAAGCTTTGTGGTAGGGCTAGCGCGCGTTCTGCAGACCGGCTCCCATCCCCTCACAGGAGCCGGAACCCCGCGCTCTGGGGCACGCTGGCGGCTTAGGGACCAGGAGCCGGTTTCTCCGCCGCACTCTCTCTGCCTCCGCGCCGGGGAGGCCGTCTGGGACCGGGGACTCAAGCCCCTGTCCCTAGCCGCCCCGATTCCCACAGTTTGCCCCCGCGATCCTTTGCTCTTTTGGAGTGCTTTCAACCAGTCTCCGAGTTAATGCTGGTCCCCAGACGCAGGGCACTCTCGCTCGTATCGGGGTATTACTTTTGCACCGGTCGCCTCTGGTGGCTCCCTCCCCCTTTTGTTTATCTTCCGATATCAGTCCGCTGTTCCCATTCCGCTTTACCTGCTCACTGGCGTCTTCTGCCCCTGTAGAGATCCAGACGTGTATAATTCTGATCTCAGGCTGATTTCATGGGTGATCAGAGTTCTTTGGTAGGTAATCAGCTCACTTTGGGGTACCAGCTGAAAAGACGCCTCTTCCTAGTACCCCGCCATCTTGTCCCCCCAGCACCCCATACACATTAATTCCTACTGATTTTTTCAAAAGTATGAACCATGTTCTTGACCCTCTGCAAGCTCCTACAGTAGTTTTCTCTGCTTCTTTGGGTAATTTTTTCCCCTCCTTCAAGCAATTTCCTTACGTACATGTCCTAGATTCCCAGACTCATCACCTCAATTCAGGAAGGCCATCAGGGTCCAGTTGGGCTCCTCCTCCTTGCACTGTGTTCTCAACACTCATGCTGGGCTACTCTAGGATTCACTCTAGTATCATACTTTCTTTACTCTTTCAGAAATAACTGTCTTTATGTACCTGTTGTCCAATGCTTTAAAGAAGTTATATCATATATTTTGGCTGTTTTTTTATAAATGAGTAAATTCTATCTCTCTTGCTTCATCTTAGCCAAGAGCATAAGACTTATTAGGGATAATTATTAACTTTATCTTCAGTCACCCTAGAAATTCCTTTTTTATTTTTAACATATGTATAAAGAAGATTTGCATTTTTCTATGCAAGCAGTCATATCATTTACAAATAATGACAACCTAATATTACTTTTTCCCATACTGATATCTTCTATTTCTTTTTTTAATTTGTCATTGCACTCCTTAAAACTCCAAAGTGGTATTATAAAGAAATTCTGATTTTAAAATACAACTATTCCTGCACTACTAAATATGTTATTTATAATAGGTTTTAGTATATCTCTAGCATGATGTTTATCATGAATATGAGCAAATATCATTACTTATTTTTAAATTTTGTTTAATTTTATTTTTTTCAGTGTTCCAAAATTCATTGTTTATACACAACACCCAGTGCTCCATACAATACATGCACTCCATAATAACCACCACCAGGCTTACCTAACCCCCCATCCCCCTCCCCTCCAAAACCCTCAGTTTGTTTATCAGAGTCCACAGTCTCTCACGCTTCATCTCCCTCTCTGATTTTCACCAACTCCCTTCTCTTCTCCATCTCCCAAGGTCCTCCATATTATTCTTTATATTCCACAAGTAAGTGAAACCATATGATAACTCTCTCTGCTTGACTGATTTCACTCAGCATAATCTCTTCCAGTCCCGTCCATGTTGATAAAAAGTTGGGTATTCATCCTTTCTGATGGAGGCATAATACTCCATAGTATATATGGACCACATCTTCCTTATCCATTCGTCCATTGAAGGGCATCTTGGTTCTTTCCATAGGTTGGCAAATGTGGCCATTGCTACTATGAACATTGGGGTACAGACGGCCCTTCTTTTCACTACATCTGTATCTTTGGGGTAAATACCCAGCAGTGCAATTGCTGGGCCATTAGGAAGCTCTATTTGTAATTTCCTAAATAATCTCCACACTGTTTTCCAAAGTGGCAGTACCAACTTGCATTCCCACCAACAGTGTAAGAGGATTCCCCTTTCTTCACATCCTCTCCAACACACATTGTTTACTGTGTTCTTAATTTTGGCCATTCTAACTGGTGTAAGGTGGTATTTCAATGTGATTTTGATTTGAATCTCCCTGATGGCTAGAGCTGATGAACATTTTTTCATGTGCCTGTTAGCCATTTCTCTTCATTAGAGAAGTGTCTGTTCATGTCTTCTGCCCATTTTTTGACATGATTATCTGTTTTGCCTGTGCTGAGTTTGAAGAATTATTTAGAAATTCCTGAATATCAGCCCTTTTCTGTATTGTCATTTTCAATATCTTCTCCCTTTCCGTGGGTTGCCTCTTTGTTTTGTTGGCTGTTTTCTTTGCTGTGCAGAAGTTTTTGATCTTGATGAAGTCCCAAAAATTCATTTTCATTTTTGATTCATTGCCTTTGGTGACATATCTTGAAAGAAGTTGTTGTGGCCAATGTCGAAGAGGTTACTGCCTATGTTCTCCTCTAAGATTCTGATGGATTCCTGCTTCATGTTGAGGTCTTATCCATTTTCAGTTTATTTTTGTGTATAGTGTAAGAGAATGGTCAAGTTTCATTCTTTTACACATAGCTGTCCAATTTTCCCAGCACCATTTACTGAAGAGACTGTCTTTTTTCCACTGTATATTTTTTCTGTTTTGTCAAAGATTATTTGACCATAGAGTTGTGGGTCCATATCTGACTCTGTACTCTGTTCAACTGGTCTATGTATCTGTTTTTGTGTGAGTATCATGCTGTCTTGGTGATCACAGCTTTGTAATAAAGCTTGAAATCAGGCAACGTGATGCTCCCAGTTTTGTTTTTCTTTTTCAATATTTCCTTAACAATTTGGGGTCTTTTCTGGTTCCACAAACTTTAGGATTGTTAGTTCAAGCTCAGTGAAAAATCCCACTGGTATTTTGATTAGGATGGCATTGAAAGTATAGATTGCTCTAGGCAGTATAGGAGTTTTAACAATGTTTGTTCCTCCAATCCATAAGCATGGAATGGTCTTCCATCTTTTTGTGTTTTCTTCAATTTCTTTTATGAGTGTTCTGTAGTTCCTTGAGTACAGATCCTTTACCTCTTTGGTTAGGTTTATTCCCAGGTATCTTATAGTTCTTGGAGCCATAGTAAATGGAACTGATTATCTAATTTACCTTTGTATATTTTCATTGTTGGTGTATAAGAAAGCAACTGATTTCTGTACATTGATTTTGTATCCTGCAACTTTACTGAACTGTTGTATGAGATCAAGTAGTTTGGGGGTAGAATCCTGTGGGTTTCCCATGAAAGTATCATGTCATCTGTGAAGAGAGAGTTTCTTTGCCAATTTGAATACCTTTTATTTCTTTTTCTTGTCTGATTGCTGTTGCTAGGACTTCTAGTACTGTGCTGAACAAAAGTGGTGAGAGTGGGCATCCTTGTCATGTTCCTGATCTCAGAGGGAATGCTTTCAGCCTTTCCCCAAGCAACATGATGTCAATAAAAATGTATCTTTCAATAATCACTCTCAATGTGAACAGTCTAAAAACTCCCATAAATTGGCACAGGGTTGAAGACTGGACCAAATTATAGGACCCATCTATATGCTGTCTACAAGAGTCCCATTTGGAACCTAAAGATACCTCCAGACTGAAAGTGAAAGGATGGAGAACCATCTTTCATGCCAATGGACTTCAAAAGAAATTTGGTGTAGCAATTCTCCTATCAGATAAATTAGATTTTAAATGAAAGGCTAATCAGATACAGAAGGACACTACATCATTCTTAAAGGTTTTATCCACCAAGAATATCTAACAATTATAAATATTTACACCCTAATACAGGAGCAGCCAACTACATGAGACAACTGGTAATCAAGATAAAGAGTCATATTGCTATGAATACATTAATAGTGAGGGATCTTAATACACCACTTCAGTAATAGACAGATCATCCAAGCAGAAAATCAATAAAGAAATATGAACACTGAATGATACATTGGACCAGATAGACCTCAGAGGGATATACAGAATATTCAACCCTAAAACAACAGAATACCCTTTCTTCTCCAGTGCCCATGGAATTTCTCCATGGAATTTTGTCCAGAATAGACCACATACTGGGTCACAAATAAGGACTCAATTGATATCAAAACATTGAGATTATTCCCTGCATATTCTCAGACCACAATGTTTTAAAACTGGAATTCAACCACAAGAAAAAGATTGGTATGAATTCAAACACTTGGAAGCTAAAGACCAACCTGCTTAAGAATGTCTGAATTAACCAGGAAACCAAAGAAGAACTTAAACAATTTATGGAAACCAATGAGAATGAAGACACATTGCTACAAAACCACGAGAGATTATGGACTCTGAAAAACAATCTGAGGGGTTTGAAGTGGTGGGGGGGTGGGAGGTTGAGGTACTAGGTGGTGGGTATTATAGAGGGCACGGATTGCATGGAGCACTGGGTGTGGTGAAAAAATAATGAATACTGTTTTTCTGAAAATAAATAAATTGGAAAAAAAAAACCTGTAAGATACAGCAAAGTTGGTCCTATGAGGAAAATACATAGCCATCAAAACCTCGCTCAAAAAAAAAAAAAAAAAAAAACAGAATACACCAGCTCTTTTTATACCTTAAAGAACTGGAGAATCAACTACAAATTAAGTCTACCCCACACACAGAAGGGAAATAAACAAGTTTAGACCAGAGATCAATCAGATAGAATTAGAGATACAGTAGAGCGCATCAATGAAACTAGAAGCTGGTTTTTTGAAAGAATCAATAATATTGATAAACCAAATCCTTGGGCTACAAGGATGGTTCAACATTCGCAAATCAATCAATGTGATAAAACAAATTAATAGGAGAAGAGAGAAGAACCACATAGTCCTCTCAATTGATGCAGAAAAAGCATTTAACAAAATCCAGCACCTGTTCCTGATTAAAACACTTCAAAGTATAGGGATAGAGGGAACATTCCTGAACCTCATCAAATCTATCTAAGAAAGACCCACAGCAAATATCATCCTCAATGGGAAAAAGCTTGCAGCCTTCCCGTTGAGATCAGGAACAAGACAAGGCTGTCCACTTTCACCACTCTTGTTCAACATAGTATTAGAAGTCCTAGCAACAGAAATCAGACAACAAAAAGAAATAAAAGGTATCCAAACTGGCAATGAAGAAAGGAAACTCTCTCTATTCGCAGATGACATGATTCTTTATATGGAAAACCCAAAAGACTCCACCCCCAAACTACTAGAACTCATACAGCAATTCAGCAACGTGGCAGGATACAAAGTCAATGTGCAGAAATCAGTGGCTTTCTTATACACTAACAATGAAAATACAGAAAGGGAAATTACTGAATCGATTACATTTACTATAGCACCAAGAACCATAAGATACCTGGGAATAAACCTAACCAAAGAGGTAAAGGATCTGTACTGGAGGAACTACAAACACTCATGAAAGAAATTGAGGAAGACACAAATAGATGGAAGACCATTCCATGCTCTTGGATCAGAAGAATAAACACTGTTAAAATGTCTATACTGCCTAGGGCAATCTATACTTTTAATGTCATTCCAATCAAAATTCCACCGGTATTCTTCAAAGATCTGGAGCAAATAATCCAAAAATTTGTATAGAATCAGAAGAGACCCCAAATCGCTATGGAAATGGTGAAAAACAAAAATAAAGCTGGGGGCATCATGTTACCTGATTTCAAGCCTTATTACAAAGCTGAGATCACCAAGACAGTATGGTACTGGCATAAAAACAGACACATAGACCAGAGGAACAGAGTAGAGAGCCCAGATATGGACCCTCAACGCTACGGTCAATTAATCTTAGACAAAACAGGAAAATATATACAGTTGAAAAAAGACAGTCTCTTCAATAAATGGTGCTGGGAAAACTGGACAGCTATAAGTAGAAGAATGAAACTCGACCATTCTCTTACACCGTACACAAAGATCAACTCAAAATGGATGAAAGACCTCAACGTGAGACAGAAATCCATCAGAATCCTAGAGAAGAACATAGGCAGTAATCTCTTCAATATCAGCCACAGCAACTTCTTTCAAGATATGTCTCCAAAGGCAAAGGAAACAAAAGCGAAAATAAACTTTTGGGACTTCATCAAAATCAAAAGCTTCTGCACAGCAAAGGAAACAGTCAAAAAAAACAAAGAGGCATCCCACGGAATGGGAGAAGATATTTGCAAATGACAGTACAGATCAAAGGTTGATATCCAGGATCTATAATGAACTCCTCAAACTCAACCCACATGAAACAGGCAAACACATCAAAAAATGGGCATAAGATATGAACAGACACTTCTCCAATGAAGACATACAAATGGCTATCAGACACATGAAAAAATGTTCATCATCACTAGCCCTCAGGGAGATTCAAATTAAAACCACATTGAGATATCACCTTACACCAGTTAGAATGGCCAAAATTAACAAAACAGGAAACAACATGTGTTGGAGAAGATGTGGAGAAAGGGGAACCCTCTTACACTGTTGGTGGGAATGCAAGTTGGTGCAGCCTCTTTGGAGAATAGTGTGGAGATTCCTCAAGAAATTAAAAATAGAACTTCCCTATGACCCTGCCATTGCACTCCTGGGTATTTATCCCAAAGATACAGATGTCGTGAAAAGAAGAGCCATCTGTACCCCAATGTTTATAGCAGCAATGGCCATGGTTGCCAAACTGTGGAAAGAACCAAGATGCCCTTGAACGGACGAATGGATAAGGAAGATGTGGTCCATATACACTATGGAGTATTATGCCTCCATCAGAAAGGATGAATACCCAACTTTTGTAGCAACATGGACGGGACTGGAAGAGATTATGCTGAGTGAAATAAGTCAAGCAGAGAGAGCCAATTATCATATGGTTTCACTTATTTGTGGAGCATAACAAATAGCATGGAGGACAAGGGGCGTTAGAGAGGAGAAGGGAGTTGGGGTAAATTGGATGGGGAGGTGAACCACTAGAGACTATGGACTCTGAAAAACAATCTGAGGGGTTTGAAGTGGCGGGGGGATGGGAGGTTGGGGTACCAGGTGGTGGGTATTATAGAGGGCACGGATTGCATGGAGCACTGGGTGTGGTGAAAAAATAATGAATACTGTTTTTTCTGAAAATAAATTAATTATAAAAAACAGTAATATGACAATAACTTAAGCAACCAAACGAAATGCATGCATTCCTGGAAATCTATAAACTTCCAAAACTGAATCAGGAAGAATTTGGCAACCTGAATAGACAAATATCTAGTTACAAGATTGAAGCAGTGATCAAAAACCTCCCAAAAAACAAGAGCCCAGGACCTGAGGGATTCCCTGGGGAAATCTACCAAACTTTCAAAGAAGAATTAATACTTCTTCTCCTGACCCTGTTTCAAAAAATAGAAACAGAAGAAAAGCTTCCGGACTCTTTCTATGAAGCCAGCATTAGCCTGATCCCCAATCCAGGCAAAGACCCACCAAAAAAGGAGAATTTCAGACCAATATCCCTGATAAATACAGTTGCTAAGATTCTCAACAAGATTGTAGATAATAGGATCCAACAGTACATTAAAAATATTATCCACCATGACCAGGTGGGTTTATCCCTGGGGTGCAAGGGTGGTTCAACATTCACAAATCAATCAGTGTAATAGAACAAATCAATAAAAGAAGAAGGAAGAACCACATGGTCCTCTCAAGTGATGCTGAAAAAGCATTTGACAAAATCCAGCATCCATCCCTGATTAAAACGTTTGGGATATAGGGATAGAGGGAACATTCCTCGACTTCATAAACTCTATCTATGAAAAACCCATGGCGAATAAATACATATGTACAACTATTGAGATAATCATTTTGTTTTTCCATTTTAATTTCTTAATGTGATGATTGCATTAATGGGTTTTTTAATATTAAATCAACTTGGTCATGAGTATTATCTTTTAAAGTAAACTCTGGATTTATTTTGACAATGTTCTGTTTAGAAACTTTTTCTGTTATGTTTGTATGTAATTTGTGGCCTGAAATTTTATTTTCTCATTCTCTTTGTCTTATTTTGGTATCAAGGAATTTTAGTCTTATAGATTGTATTGGAAGTATTTTCTCTTTCTCTAATCTTCAGAAGAGTTTTTAATTAGAATTATCTTTTTCTTGACAGTTTTATAAAACTCAATCCCAAAACTATTAAGGCCTAATCCTTTCTTAACAGAGATCTTTTATTTATCTTTTCTTAAGTGGGCAAGTATATAACCACTCATTCAACTTAGTTAATGATTATACTGTTATTCAGGCTTTCTATTTATTCTGAAACGGGTGTTCCTAAATTATATATTTCTAAGATATAGTTTAAGTTCTCAAATTTATTGATATATAGTTATTCCTAGGATTACCCTTTAAAAAACTTTTCTGCTCTATTTGTATTCATACCTCCATTTTATATTGATCTCTGTCAGAGAATATTTTAATTTAATTAGTCTAAAAGACACAGCTTTTAACACTATTGATTTTTTTTCTTTCTTTAAGTTTTATTTATTTATTTTAGATAGATAGACAATGAGTTGGGGGGGTACAGAAGGAGAAGAAGACTCTCCCATGAGAAGGGAACCCAAAGCAAGGCTCAGTCCCAGGATTTGGGGACCACACATGAGCCAAAGGCAGACACTTAACCAACTGATCCACACAGGTTCCCTTCACCATTGATTTTTTTCTATTGTATTGTTTCTATTTAAGAAATATTTATCTTATATTTCTCACTTTTCATCTTTCACTTTGATTTTATTCTTTCCCTTTAATAAGTTGCATGTTTAACTAATTATTTTTCAGAATTTTTTACTTTTCTAATAAGTACACTTTCTGATAAATGTATAAATGTATACAATATTATTTATTCTGATAAATGTACAAATGTATATTTATACTTACGCATGGTATAGTTAACAGCCGTGAGTTTTTATAACAGTGCTTTCAATATCATCCAGGGTCAAAATATTTTAATGTCCATTACAGTTCCTTCTTTGAATATTAAATTATTTAGAAATGTGTGTTCTAAGTTCCAAATAAATGGAAATTATATTTATTTTTATTGAATTATAAAATACTCTAAAATTATTTTTTTAATGCCAGTTTCTTGAAATTCATTTTCTTGTTTATGACTTAGTGTTTGGCGATTTTCTAAAATGTTCTTATCCGTAAAGATAATGTATAATCTCTAATTTTCCATGTGGAGTTCTAGATATGTTATATCATGTTTGTTTATTGTGCTGCTTAAATTTCCTAAATCCCTACTAATTGCTTTTTTCCTTATCTTTCACTTGCTGAGAAAGCACTGAAATCCCCCACTATTTCATCAATTTGTTTTTTTTTCTATGTATTTCTGTCAACTGTTGCTTTGTACAATTGCATACAAGTTTAGAATTGATATATCCTTTCATAAATTAACTATTTTTTCATTATAAGAGTGACCTTTAGTCTTAGTAATGTTATGTGTCATGATAGATTTCACATGTATCCTTTATAAACTTTACATAGTTGGCATCTGATTCTCTGTTCAGTGTGGCAGTCTCCACATCTGAATAGAAATTTCAGTGTCACTACATTTTTTATTCAAATTTAATTATATTCTTGTTTTGAATTTTTTTAGTAATTTAATACTTTTATAACATTCACAATAAGGACAATTTGAACATTTTAAATAATTCAAACATCCCCTGCCTATCCAGGAAAATATAAGATTTTTTTTAAATTGAAGTATAGTTGACACATAATGTTACATTAGCTTCAGGTGTAAAACAGTGATTTGGCAGCTCTATATGTTATACTAACTATGCTCACCAACAGTGTAGCTGTCATCTCATTTTGAGTGTTATATTTTTCCTGATTTTTCTAATTCTTTTTTTTTCTTTTTGTTAATTTAGAGGTGTATGTGTGTGTATTCATTCTTATTGCATGTTTAACACTCTGTTTATTTGGATGCTAGATGTTTTATTTCTATTCTTTTAGCATTATGTAGCAATTTTTAGCTTACTGATGATGGTAGCCAGAATAATGACACCCCCAAAAAATGTCTATATCCCAATCCCTGAAACCTGTGAATGTTTTATCTTAGAGAATGTGCTAATGTGATTATGGTTAAAGTCCTTGATATGGGTTATTTAGGTGGGCCCAATTAATTAATATATTCCTTAAGAACAAAGAGATTTACAGGCTATGATCAGGGGGAGATTTGACTATAGAAGAATGATTAGAGAGATGTAATAATGTCGACTTTAAATATAGACAAAGGTGGCCATGAGTCAGGAATGTGTTCAGTCTCTAACAACTAGAAGAATCATGGAAATTATTTTTAGACTCCAGAAAGTAATGCAGCCCTGCCAATACCTTGACTTTATCCCAGGGAGACCTATGTGAGTCTTGGGTAACCACTATATTTCACTGAGAAAGCATTGAAATTTCAAGAAACTGGCAGTATCACTACATGTAATAATTCGTTACAACAGCAACAGAAAACTAATATTCACACTTAACAAGGTACAGAGTTTCTTAGTATCAAGAGGCACCTAGGTGGTTCATTTGGTTAAGTGTCTGCCTTCAGCTCAGTTCATGATCCCAATGCCCTGGGACCAAGCCCCATGTGATGCTCCCTGCTCAGTAGGGAACCTGCTTCCCCCTCTCTCTCTCTCTACCTGTTACTTCCTCTGCTTGTGTGCATGCACTCTCTCTCTCTCTGTCAGATAAATAAATAAATAAATAAATAAATTGTCTTTAAAAATTTAAAAAACAAAGTTCTTTAGTGTCAAATGACATGAACAAGGTGGCAGGCTAAGATGCTTCAGACCTCCATTCTCCCATGGAAACACCAAATAGCCAACAACATGTGGGACATAAAAGCTTTGGGAAAATTTTAAAACCAGTTAAGAAGTTGCATTATCCAAGTAAATTCCTAGTGAAGAAAAAGCCACATTTAAGTCAACAGGGCATTTAATAGCATGTTTTCTTACCCTTTCCCACCAGCACAGCACCATGTGATTGGCAGGAAGTGATGTACTTTCTTATTCCTCCCACAGGGTAGAAGTAAAACAATGGAATTTACCTATAACATTCTGGCTTGTCTGGGGACTGTCCAAGAGACTTGTTTATGTCTTACCTTAATCAGAGAGTTGACAGGAATGGTGCCATAGCTGGGATATCCAATTGAAGGCTGATGAAAACAGTGGCAGAAGCCACATTGTGTGAGAACTGCAGGGGTCTGCAGACCCATAGTTCTCATGGAGGAAGAGATTACAAGCAGAAGAATACATTAGAAATATAAGGCCTTGAAAGGAACCAGGGGTGAAAGTCCTAATGAAATTAAGACATGTAATATTAGCTGTGTATTTGGGAAACTGGAAAAAAAAATACTCAGGCCCAAAGGAAATGCATCCTCAGAAAATTTTTGAGAATCTTCCAAGTCTCCACACTGAGCTAATTAGTCTGAATAGTGCCAGTCTTCAAAGACTGGGAGAGGTGGCAGTTTTTTCTAATGCTTAATTTTCAACAAAAGTTCATCAGGCATAAAAACAAATAGGAAAAAAAAAACAATTAGAAAAAAAAAAGTGCATCTCAAGAACTCAGCCCTAATGACTTCTGATTTATTTTATTTGAAACAGACTTTAAAACAACTATCTTAAATATGCTCAAGCATATTCAGTGAGCTAAAAAGGACTATGGACAGACAACTAAACAAAATAAGAACAACAAAATGAACAAAATATATAAGAAAAATGACAATATCAACAAAGAGGAAAAAATGATTTTTTAAAGAAGAATCAAAAAGAAATTCTGGAACTGAAAAACACTAAGTGAATTGAAAAAATTTACTAGTGGTGTTCAACAACAGACTCAAACAGGTAGAAAAAAGAGCCAGTGGACATAAGGGCAGGTCATGTAAAAATACCAAGACTGAAGAGAAGAAAAGAAGAAGAAGAGAAAAGAGGACAAGGCACTTATGAGACACTAACAAGCTGACCAATATAAACATTATGGGGGTCCCAAAGGAGAAGAGAATGGAAGAAGAAGAGAGCCTAAGGAAAGAAATAATGGCTGAAAAGGATACCAAACTGGGGGGGGGAATGGATTTATAAATAAAAGAAACTTTATGAAGTCCAAGTAAAATAAACCCAAATAAATTCACACTGAGACACATTAGAATCAAGCTTTTGAAAGTCAAAGGTAAAGTCTTGAAATCAGTAAGAAAATAGTGATTCATCACATACAAGGGATTTTCAATATATTGTCAGTGGATTTCTCAGCATAAGACTTGTAGGCTTCAAGTCAGGGAGATAGTGTTTTCAAAATGCTGAGAAGTAACATCACCAAGATGGCAAAGAAGGACTCCACATAAAGAACACAAATTAGAGAGCTATCTATGAACAAAAATAGCTCTGGGAGAGCTTACGATTCCACCCGAGAATTTTAGCAATACAGTGCAGTGAAAGACCTGAGAATAACCCCACATGAAGGATAAGGAAAACAGTTTCATTTTGTCTACATCATCACATCCTGAAGCCTGGCACTGCTCAGCACCAAGAAGGAAATTCCTGGTCTGAAAGAGTCCCATTACCAGCAAAATGAGAGCAGGGTGTGCCACCAGTTTCCCAGGGTGTGAGGTCACTTCACAAAGGACCTGCTAACATTTCACCCCATCTAAAGACCAGAATAGCTAAGATATCTAGAAACAGCTATACACAAGGAAGGAGGTTTAGGGTTACCAGTCTCAGTCATGTGACAGGAGTAACCATACGTCCCAGTGGCCTGCTCTAAGGAGGAACCTAGAAGCCTTCACTGATGAGGACTTAAGAACTCTTATAGATGCTGCAGACTCCTGCAGCTTTCATCACTGAGGACCCTGTCATGAATTCCAGTAGACTACTTTGCAGATCATTCCAAAAGATTTTTCCCCTGAGGAAACCAATGGCCAGCACAGCCACCACTGACCCCCTGCAGCTTTCACTGCTGATGTCCCCACATGTTTTCATGTTTGCAGATGCCAGGTGTATGAGTCTCCCCACTGTCCTTTCCCCACACCAGCCAGGACCACTCTGGATGTCTGGGCCTGGGATCTGTACAAGCAGCCAGCCCTAGCCTCTGTGGATGCACAGATGCATGATGATAGCCCAAGATAAACCCCCATGGTCAACCCCCACCACTGTATGCATGACTGCAGTTGGCCCCTACATATGCAGTTCTAGTGCACCAAGATCTGGACCAACTCTTATCATCACCTTCCACTATTCCACTATTGTGCATATTCCCACAGCTAGCCTCTACGGTTGCATGAGTGTATGTCAACAGCCAATGTCCCAATACCCCAGTGCTCCCAATGCTGTTAAGGGGCTCAGATATGGTCCCAACTCCCATAACTGGTTGACACCCCTATAGTTGTGCACCTGTATGCTACCACCCCTGAGTTTATGTTTACCAGTATTCACTGTTGTGGATACACCAATTAGTAACACTTGCAGCCATGCACCTACACATTGCAGGACTTGACACATGTCATTGTATCCTACAGTTGTGCACAAGCCTGCAAGTAGACCCTGCAGCCATACACGTGGACATCAACAACGAAGACCTTCATAGCTACTCATTGGCATATATCTAACCCTGACTCCTGTCACAGGTCTCCACTGCTGTGCACACACTTGCAGCTAGCACCTGTAGCTCTGAACTTGTATATCTCAGGCCTCCACAGCCATGTGTATGCCACAACTAGCCTCTGCAGGAAAATGAGTGCATATCAACAACCCAAGCATCTGTTGTTATTTATGCACCTAGAGGTGGTCCTGAATCATGCCATTGGTCTGCACTGATGCTCACACTCACATAGAGCTAACACCGCAGCTAACACCTGTCTTCCCATGCTGCTGATTCCAACTTCTACCACAGCTCACTCACAATTGCTACTGCACACATACACAGCTTGCCCCTACAGTGTCATAAAGACAAGCCAGTAACCAAAGGACTCACATATTCTCATGCATTTGATGCTGGTTTTAGCCTTGTCACAATCCTGGACCACTTCATCCACAAACACCTTCCCCCATAGCCATGATTCTGCCTACCACTGGCCCCAACCCTCATCACCAGCCTCTACTGCCATGTGCATGCTTGTAGATAGTTCCTAATAGTCATTCAAGAACATATCAACAGCCAAAGCCCCTGAATTTTCTTGCACCTAGAGATATCTCTGATTTCTGTTACCAACCTAAACCACCATGCATGCCCATATCTATCCCCTATAGAAGACCCCCTTTATGTCACCAGACCCAGCTCCCTTCACTCATCACCAATGTTGTGTATGCATCTATGGCTAGCCCCTAAAGGCATACAAGTGCACACTGACAACCTAAAAGTGTGTAACTTCTCATGCTCCTGAGGCTGGCCCCAGTCCTGCCACTGGAACAGATTTACTGGACTATTATATTTATGAAATTCAAAATAAAAAGCAACTGACCTTAAGTATGGCATTGTGCAAGGTCATCTCTTAATATCTCACAAATATAAATGGAATTTAGATTCTAGAATACATTGTTGGATCAACAACTGGTTTAACAACTGTACCAGATAGGTGGTTAATGTCTAGCTGAAGTCATATTTCCAGGGATGTTTAAGATGGTAAATCAAAACAAAACAAAAATGTACATGTGTCTACAGTCAGCAACTGCATCTGGCTCCTGCAGCTAATGACTCAAGAAGCCCTTGCAGCCACCGCAGTTCACCCACAGCTCTGACACCAATGATCATACATTTGTCATTGTTGTTGGCAGCAGCTTCCTGAAATGATAAGAAACCATGCCCCTCAAGCCCAGACCCACCCCTTAGCCTATATTACCAGACCTGAGACCACAATATACTGTGTGCTTCCCTGCCACCTTGCAAGGAAAGTTCTCTACTTACCAAAGTTAGTCCACAAAGTCTGGAAAGGGTGACTGCTGCTTGAAATGTACGGAAACCTGTGAAAGACTACAGGGATCATGAAGAATTAAAAAAATGTGTCATCACCAAAGGTACATAATGAACTCAGTAACTGATCCCTGGCCAGGGTGGGGGGAGCACATCCACATATTGCCTGATGAAAAATTAAAAGTAATTAGTCTCCATAAAAACTAACAAAATTAGGAAAATAATATAAAAGCAGAATGAGAAGTTCAACAAAGATATAGAAAACATAAGAACCAAACAGAAACTTTATAGCTAAAGAATACAATGACTGACCTAAAAAAAAAAAAGTACAATAGAGAGCTTCAGTAACAGACTTGATCAAGCAGAGGAAAGAATGAGTGAACACGAAGACAAGTCATTCAAATTTATGGGGTCAAAGGAGAAAAACGAGTGGAAAAGAATGTAGATATACTATTGTTTTTACAGAACACCATTAAAAATTTGCATTATGGGAATTTCAGAAGATAAAGTGAGAGAGAAAGAGGCAGAAAGTTTATTTTAAAAACTACAATGGAATAAATTTCCTAATTCTGGAGAAATATGTGGATATCAAGGTACACAAAGCTCAAAAGTCTCCAATCAGATCCAATCCAAAGAATATTTCACTAGGACTCATCACAATCAAATTATCAAAAGTCAAAGATGGAAAGAGAATTCTGGGGCAGGAAGGGAAAATAACCTTTTGAAATACAAGGAAACTTCATAAGGCTCTCCACAGATTTCTTAGCAGTAACCTTGCAGGCTTGCAAAAGAGAGTGGGATAATATTTTCAAATAGCTGAAAGAAAAAATTACTAACCAAAATTATTTTGTCCAGCAAACATGCTAAGAGAATAGATCTCAAGTATTCTTACCAACACCACTAATAACAACAGCAAAGTAACCACAGGAGGTGATGAATATGTTAATTAGTTTGTGTAATCATTTCACAATGTATGCATGTCAAAAAAAATCACCATTGTACAGCTTAAATATATACAATTTTAGTAGTCAATAATAAATAAAATATTCAAAAATAAAATGCTGAACCAAAAAAGTCAAATAAGAACACTATATCTGCCAAAACTATCCTTCAAAAATAAGAGATAAATTAATAAAAAACATAACAAAAGTTAAGGGAGTTCTTTACCACTATACCTGTCCTACAAAAAATGCAAAAAACAGTCCTTTAAAGTATATAGAAGGATGACAGATGGAACTCAAAGCCAGAAAAATATATAAAGATCTATAGTAAAGGTAAATATATAGACAAATATAAAACCTGTATTATTCTAATTTGGTAGTAATCTATTATAGGATTTAAAATACAAAATCAAAAATTTATTAATCTATATTCATGGTTTCATAATATATAAGTATATAATTTGAAATATCAGTAACATAAAGTGGTGAATGGATCTATATACAAAGGAGATAAGTTTTTATATGTTGCTGAAGTTATCGGTGCAAAAATAGGTTTCTCTAACTTTAGGATGCTTTATATAATCTCTATGGTAGCCACAATGACAATATCTATGGAATATACACAAAAAGAATTGAGAAGGAAATCAAAAGGTGTAACTATGAAAAAAAATTTAAAAATAAAGAAAGAGGAAGACAATAAGGAGAAAAAAATACCAAAAAATATTTAAGACATACAGGTAACAATAAACAAAATGACAACAGTAAGTCCTTTCCTATCAACAATTGCATTAAATATAAACAAGCTAAACAAGCTAATAAAATGACACAGATTTGTGGAATAGATTTAGAAAATCAAGATACAACTATATGTTGTTTTAAAAGACATTCACTTTATTTTTTTAATTAAATTTATTTTCAGCATAACAGTATTCATTATTTTCTCACCACACCCAGTGCTCTATGCAATCCGTGACCTCTATAATGCCCACCACCTGGTACCCCAACCTCCCACCCCCCCGCCACTTCAAACCCCTCAGATTGTTTCTCAGAGTCCATAGTCTCTCACGATTCACCTCCCCTTCCAATTTACCCCAACTCCCTTCTCCTCTCTAACTCCCCATGCTATTTGTTATGCTCCACAAATAAGTGAAACCATATGATAATTGACTCTCTCTGCTTGATTTATTTCACTCAGCATAATCTCTTCCAGTCCCGTCCATGTTGCTACAAAAGTTGGGTATTCATCCTTTCTGATGGAGGCATAATACTCCATAGTGTATATGGACCACATCTTCCTTATCCATTTGTCCATTGAAGGGCATCTTGGTTCTTTCCACAGTTTGGCATATAGCCAAACATATAGCCATTGCTGCTATAAGACATTCACTTTAGATCTAAGGACATGCATAGGTTGAAAGTGAAAAAATTGAAAACAATATTCCATGTAAATAGCATTCAAAGGAGATCAGGGTGTGGCTATACAGTATTGGGGGGGAAATGGAGTTTAAAAAATTATTACAAAGGGCAAAAATATGTATAATAATAAAAGTCAATTCACCAAGAAGCTTATAAATATTTATAAACATATATATGCACAAAATACCAGAGTATCTAAATACGCAGCTCTAAATTAATAGTAGGAGACTTGAATACCCCACTTTCAGCAATGGATAGAGCAGCCAAGCACATCATTAAGGAAACAGAAGATTTGAACACTATAGACCAATCAGACTTTGCAGACAGAGCAATCCACCCAAAATCAGAACACTTATTCTTCTCAAGTGTCCATTGAACACTCTCCTGGATAGACTAAATATATATGTTAGGGTTCAAAACAAGTCTTAGTAAATGTATAAATATTGAAACCATAGAAAGTATCTTTTCCAATCATAATCTAATGAAACTAGAAATCAAAAGAAGGGCATAGTAAACTCATAAACATGTATAAGTTAAATAGCACACACTTAAACAACCAATGTATCAAAGAAGAAATCACAAGGGAAATAGCATATATCTTGAAATAAATGAAAACAAACCAATAAAAACATGCCACTACTTATAGGATGCAGCCCAAGCATTATTAACAGAGAAATTTATAGCTATAAATGCTTACATTAAAAAAGAGGAAGTCATTCAAATTAAAACCTAAACTTTACATCCTAAGGTACTTGAAAAAGAAATACCTATATCCAAATTTAGCAGAAAAAAGAAAATGATAAATATTAGAGCAGAGACAAAGTAGAGAAGAGAAAATTAAAGAAAACCAAGAATAAATTCTTGTAAAAAAATCAATGAAACTTTAGCTATATTAAGAAAAAAAGAAACTGTCTTTTTTCCACTGTATATTTTTTCCTGCTTTGTTGAAGATTATTTGTCCATAGAGTTGAGAGAGTTAGAGAGGAGAAGGGAGTTGGGGTAAATTGGAAGGGGAGGTGAACCATGAGAGACTATGGACTCTGAAAAACAATCTGAGGGGTTTGAAGCGGCGGGGGGGTGAGAGGTTGGGGTACCAGATGGTGGGTATTATAGAGGGCACGGATTGCATGGAGCACTGGGTGTGGTGCAAAAATAATGAATACTGCTATGCTGAAAATAAATTAAAAATAAATTTAAAAAAAAAGAAAAGAGAGAGAAGAATGAAATAACTAATACCAAAAATGAAAGGGCACATTATAGTAAATTTTACAGAAATAAAAGATTTTAATAATACACTATGAACAACTGTATGCCAATGAATTAGACAATCTAGATGAAATGAGATACATTCTTTGAAACATGCAACCTATTATGGCTGAAATGTGAAGAAACTAAAAATCTGAACAGAGCTATAACTAACAAGGACATTGAATCAGTAATTTAAAAAACCTCCTGATAAAAAAATGTCCAGAATGGATGGTTTCACTGGTGAATTCTATACAACATTTAAAAATAAATTAATGTCAATTTTTCTCAAACTTTTCAAAAAAAAAATGAAAACAGACTACTTTTAAATTTATTTTTTGAGGCAAGCATTACTCTGATACCAAAAAACAGAAAAAAAGCACTACAGAAAAGAAAAATAACAAGTTCTGGCAAGGATGAGGAGAAAAAGAAACCCTTCTGTGCTGTTGGTGGGAATGTAAACTGGTACAATCACTATGGAAGACTGTAGGAAGGTTTTACAAAAAAAGTTAAAATAGAAATTCATATTATCCAATAATTCCACCACTAGGAATTCCACCAAAGAAAATAAAAATGCTAATTTGAAAAGGTATATGTACCCATATGTTTACTGCAGTATTATCTACAATAGCCAAGATGTGGAAGAAACTCAAGTACCCATTGATAGACATTGATAGACAAATGGATAAAGAAGATGTGGGAGAGAGCAGGAATAGAATATTATTCAGCCATGAGAAAGAATGAGATCATTCCATTTGTGACAACATGGATGGACCTATAGGGTATAATGCTAAGTGAAGTAAGTCAGACAGAAAAAAACCAAAAACCATATCATTTCTCTTGTATGTGAAATGCAAAAAACAAATGAGCAAAAAAATAATAAAAATTTTAAAAAGGAAAAAAAGAAAGTATACACCAATATTCCTAATGAATATTTATGGAAAAATTCCCAACAAAATACTAGCAAACAGAATTTAACAGCATGTTAAAAGGATTATGCACCATGACCAAGTAGGATCTATTCCTGGAATGACAGGATAGTTCAACATATGAAAATTAATCAGTGTACTACACCATATTAACAGAATGAAGGAGGGGAAAAAACC
The DNA here is from genome assembly GCF_020171115.1 of Neogale vison. Classification (NCBI taxonomy): domain Eukaryota; kingdom Metazoa; phylum Chordata; class Mammalia; order Carnivora; family Mustelidae; genus Neogale; species Neogale vison. The sequence goes on along the minus strand of NC_058093.1, from coordinate 113,491,536 downwards.
ACATGATCATCTAAACAGATGCAAAAAAAAAAGAAGCATTTGACAATATTGAACACTCTTTCATTATAAAAATAGTCAAGTTAAACGTGAGAGGAAATTACCTTAACATAATTAGGGCTATACATGAAAATTCCACAGTTAACATCATACTCAATGGTGAAAGACTGAAAGTTTTTCCTCTAAGATCTGGAACAAGGCAAAGACACTTGCTCTCACTACTTATATTTAACATAATACTGAAAGTCCTAGCCAGAAAATTAGACAAGAGAAAGTAAATAAATAAAAGGCATCCAAATTATAAAGTAAGAAGTAAATGTATCTGTGTTCACAATTGACATAATCTTATGTGCAGAAAACCCTAAAGATCCCCCCAAAAAACTGTTATAGCTAACTAAAAAAAATCAGCAAAGCTGATGTATAAAAAACCAACATATAAAAATCAATTGTATTTCTAGACACTAATAATTAAAAATCCAAAAAAGTAAAAATTTTAAGGAAAAAAAAACCCTATTTACAATAACATCTAAAGAATGAAACATTTAGCCAAGGAATTGAAAAATTTATACACAGAAAACTAAAAAATTGTTGCTGGAAGAAATTAAAGAATACATGAATAAATGGAAAGACATTTTGTGTTCACAAATTGGAAGACTTACACTACACAAAGTTATTAGCAGACATAATGCAATCCCTATTAAAATCCCAAAGTTTTCTTTTGCAGAAATAGAATTTTTCATTTTAAAATTCATGTGGAATTTCAAGGGAACTTGAATAGCCAAAACAATCTTGAAAAAAGAACAAATCTGAAGAGCTCATATTCTTGATTTCCAAACATATTGTAATGTTGCAGTAACAAAACAGTGGGGTATGGCATAAAGACAGACAGGCCTATGGAAAAGAAGAGGGGGTTCAAAATAAATCCTCACATGTATGTTCAAATGATATTCTACAAGAGTACCCAAACCATTCAATGTAGAAGTGACAGTCTTCCACAGATGGTACTGGGAAAACTGGATATCCACAAGCAAAAGAATAAAATTAGACCCTTACTTTATGCCATATACAGAAAGCAATTCAAAATGGATTGAAAACTTAAACGTAAGAGCAAAAAATATAAAACTTAGGAGAAAATTTAGGAGGAAATTTTCATGACACTGGAGTTGGCAATAACCTCTTGAATATAACATTAAAAACAAAAGTAACAAAAAAAATAGAAAACTTGAGTGCCATCAAAACTTGAATCTAAAAAGTTTGTCAAACTATAGAGCCTAAAGTTAAAATATATGCCTCAAATTCATTAGACATTCTGGACCACTGAAAAGAGAGAGGTAAGTGACCTAACTTGAAAATAAAAGGCAATCTTTGGAAAGGAAGAAAATATTTGAGATTCCTTATTTGGTAAGAAATATTTGATATTCTGATAAATATCCAGAATACATAAAGAAATACAACAACAATAACAAATAATCAATTTAAAAATGGGCAAAGGACTTGAATAGGTTTCTCAAAAAAAAATATTGAAATGGCTAATAATTATACGAAAAGAAGCTCAACATCACTTATCATCAGGGAAATGCAAATCAAAACCATGATGAGATACTACCTCACAACCATCAGAATGCTTATTAAAAATATAATAATAAGGGAGGAGTCAAGATGGCGGAGAAGTAGCAGGCTGAGACTACCTCAGCTAGCAGGAGATCAGCTAGAGAGCTTATCTAAAGATTGCAAACACCTGCAAATCCATCGGCAGATCGAAGAGAAGAAGAACAGCAATTCTAGAAACAGAAAAACAACCACTTTCTGAAAGGTAGGACTAGCGGAGAAGTGAATCCAAAGCGACAGGAAGATAGACCCCGGGGGGAGGGGCCAGCTCCCGGCAAGCGGCGGAGCAATGGAGCACAAAATCAGGACTTTTAAAAGTCTGTTCCGCTGAGGGACATCGCTCCGGAGGCGAAACCGGGGCGAAGCCCACACGGGGTCGGCGTGACCTCAGGTCCCGCGGGGTCACAGAAGGATCGGGGGTGTCTGAGTGTCCCAGAGCTTGCGGATATTGGAACGGGAAAGCCGGCTGCAGAGACAGAGCCGACAGTAAGCTCGCAGCTCGGAGTTGCCTTGAACCGGTCGCAAGCTCGGTGAGCTCGGAGCGCGGCCGGAGGTTAGGCAGACGCGAGTTACTAGGAGCTGTTCGCTGAGGGCGCACTGGGGAGAGGGGCCCCGGGCTCTCGGCTCCTCCGGACCAGAGACCAGGAGGCCGCCATTTGTATTCCCGTCCTCCAGAACTCTAAGGAAAGCACGCTCAGGGAACAAAAGCTCCTGAAAGCAAAGCCAAGCAGATCACTCAGCCCGGCCCCTGGTTAGGGCGGTGTAATTCCGCCTGGGGCAAAGACACTTGAGAATCACTACACCAGGCCCCTCCCCCAGAAGATCAACAAGAAATCAAGGCAAGACCAAGTTCACCTACCAAGGAGTGCAGTTTCAATACCAAGGAGAGAGCAGCAGAATTCCAGAGGAGGAGAAAAAAAACCACGGAACTCATGGCTTTCTCCCTGTGATTTATTAGTCTTGCAGTTAATTTAATTTTTTTCTTTTTCATTTTTTTCTCTTCTTCTGCTAAAATTTTTTATAACTTTTACCATTTTATTTTTAATGTTTTTTAACTAGATTATCTAATATATATATATTTTTTATACTTTTCTTTATTCATTTTTTTTAATTCTTTTTTTTTCTTTTTTTCTTTCTTTATTTTTGAACCTCTTTTTATCCCCAAATCAGAAGAGATCCTAATCTCTTCAATCTTTTTTTTCTTAATTCTTTTTTAAATTCTTGATTGAATTTTTAATTGTCTCTTTTTTTTTAATTCTTTTTTTCTTTTTTTTCTTTCTTTCTTTTTGAACCTCTTTTTATTCCCAAATCAGAAGAGATCCCAATCAGAAGAGATTGGGAGATCCCAATCAAAGGAGATCCCAATCAGAGGAGATTTCTCCCCCCCCTCACGATTTGGGATCTCTTCTGATTTGGTTAAAGCATATTTTCCTGGGATTGTTGCCACCCTTTTAGTATTTTACTTGCTCCTTCATATACTCTTAGCTGGACAAAATGACAAGGCGGAAAAATTCACAACAAAAAAAAGAACAAGAGGCAGTACCGAAGGCTAGGGACCTAATCAATACAGACATTGGTAATATGTCAGATCTAGAGTTCAAAATGAGAATTCTCAAGGTTATAGCCGGGCTTGAAAAAGGCATGGAAGATATTAGAGAAACCCTCTCCAGAGATATAAAAGCCCTTTCTGGAGAAATAAAAGAACTAAAATCTAACCAAGTTGAAATCAAAAAAGCTATTAATGAAGTTCAATCAAAAATGGAGGCTCTCACTGCTAGGATAAATGAGGCAGAAGAAAGAATTAGCGATATAGAAGACCAAATGACAGAGAATAAAGAAGCTGAGCAAAAGAGGGACAAACAGCTACTGGACCATGAGGGGAGAATTCGAGAGATAAGTGACACCATAAGATGAAACAACATTAGAATAATTGGGATTCCAGAAGAAGAAGAAAGAGAGAGGGGAGCAGAAGGTATACTGGAGAGAATTATTGGGGAGAATTTCCCCAATATGGCAAAGGGAACGAGCATCAAAATTCAGGAGGTTCAGAGAACGCCCCTCAAAATCAATAAGAATAGGCCCACTTAAGAATAGGCCCACTTACCCCCCTTCTCCCAACCCCCCACCCCCAGCAACCCACAGTTTGTTTCGTGAGATTAAGAGTCACTTATGGTTTGTCTCCCTCCCTATCTCATCTTGTTTCATGGATTCTTCTCCTACCCACTTAAGCCCCCATGTTGCATCTCCACTCCCTCATATCAGGGAAATCATATGATAGTTGTCTTTCTCCGCTTGACTTATTTCGCTAAGCATGATACGCTCTAGTTCCATCCATGTTGTCGCAAATGGCAAGATTTCGTTTCTTTTGATGGCTGCATAGTATTCCATTGTGTATATATACCACATCTTCTTGATCCATTCATCTGTTGATGGACATCTAGGTTCTTTCCATAGTTTGGCTATTGTGGACATTGCTGCTATAAACATTCGGGTGCACGTGCCCCTTTGGATCACTACGTTTGTATCTTTAGGGTAAATTCCCAGTAGTGCAATTGCTGGGTCGTAGGGCAGTTCTATTCTCAACATTTTGAGGAACCTCCATGCTGTTTTCCAGAGTGGTTGCACCAGCTTGCTTTCCCACCAACAGTGTAGGAGGGTTCCCCTTTCTCCGCATCCTCGCCAGCATCTGTCATTTCCTGACTTGTTGATTTTAGCCATTCTGACTGGTGTCAGGTGATATCTCATTGTGGTTTTGATTTGTATTTCCCTGATGCCGAGTGATATGGAGCACTTTTTCATGTGTCTGTTGGCCATCTGGATGTCTTCTTTGCTGAAATGTCTGTTCATGTCCTCTGCCCATTTGTTGATTGGATTATTTGTTCTTTGGGTGTTGAGTTTGTTAAGTTCTTTATAGATTTTGGACACTAGTCCTTTATCTGATATGTCGTTTGCAAATATCTTCTCCCATTCTGTCAGTTGTCTTTTGGTTTTGTTAACTGTTTCCTTTGCTGTGCAAAAGCTTTTGATTTTGATGAAATCCCAAAAGTTCATTTTTGCCCTTGCTTCCCTTGCCTTTGGCGATGTTCCTAGGAAGATGTTGCTGTGGCTGAGGTCGAAGAGGTTGCTGCCTGTGTTCTCCTCAAGGATTTTGATGGATTCCTTTCTCACATTGAGGTCCTTAATCCATTTTGAATCTATTTTTGTGTGTGGTGTAAGGAAATGGTCCAATTTCATTTTTCTGCACGTGGCTGTCCAATTTTCCCAACACCATTTATTGAAGAGGCTGTCTTTTTTCCATTGGACATTCTTTCCTGCTTTGTCGAAGATTAGTTGACCATAGAGTTGAGGGTCTATTTCTGGGCTCTCTATTCTGTGTCATTGGTCTATGTGTCTGTTTTTGTGCCAGTACCATGCTGTCTTGATGATGACAGCTTTGTAATAGAGCTTGAAGTCCGGAATTGTGATGCCACCAACTTTGGCTTTGTTTTTCAATATCCCTTTGGCTATTCGAGGTCTTTTCTGGTTCCATATAAATTTTAAAATTATTTATTCCATTTCATTGAAAAAGATGGATGGTACTTTGATAGGAATTTCATTAAATGTGTAGATTGCTTTAGGTAGCATAGACATTTTCACAATATTTATTCTTCCAATCCAGGAGCATGGAACATTTTTCCATTTCTTTGTGTCTTCCTCAATTTCGTTCATGAATACTTTATAGTTTTCTGAGTACAAATTCTTAGCCTCTTTGGTTAGGTTTATTCCTAGGTATCTTATGGTTTGGGGTGCATTGTAAATGGGATTGACTCCTTAATTTCTCTTTCTTCTGTCTTCTTGTTGGTGTAGAGAAATGCAACTGATTTCTGTGCATTGATCTTATATCCTGACACTTTACTGAATTCCTGTATAAGTTCTAGCAGTTTTGGAGTGGAGTCTTTTGGGTTTTCCACATAGAGTATCATATCATCTGCGAAGAGTGATAATTTGACTTCTTCTTTGCCGATTTGGATGCCTTTAATTTCCTTTTGTTGTCTGATTGCTGAGGCTAGGACTTCTAGTACTATGTTGAATAGCAGTGGTGATAATGGACATCCCTGCCATGTTCCTGACCTTAGTGGAAAAGCTTTCAGTTTTTCTCCATTGAGAATGATATTTGCAGTGGGTTTTTCATAGATGGCTTTGATGATATTGAGGTATGTGCCCTCTATCCCTACACTTTGAAGGGTTTTGATCAGGAAGGGATGCTGTACTTTGTCAAATGCTTTTTCAGCATCTATTGAGAGTATCATATGGTTCTCGTTCTTCCTTTTATTGATGTGTTGTATCACATTGACTGATTTGCGGATGTTGAACCAACCTTGCAGCCTTGGGATAAATCCCACTTGGTCGTGGTGAATAATCCTTTTAATGTACTGTTGAATCCTATTGGCTAGTATTTTGGTGAGAATTTTTGCATCTGTGTTCATCAAGGATATTGGTCTATAGCTCTCTTTTTTGATGGGATCCTTGTCTGGTTTTGGGATCAAGGTGATGCTGGCCTCATAAAATGAGTTTGGGAGTTTTCCTTCCATTTCTATTTTTTGGAACAGTTTCAGGAGAATAGGAATGAGTTCTTCTTTAAATGTTTGGTAGAATTCCCCCGGGAAGCCATCTGGCCCTGGGCTTTTGTTTGTTTGGAGATTTTTAATGACTGTTTCAATCTCCTTACTGGTTATGGGTCTGTTCAGGCTTTCTATTTCTTCCTGGTTCAATTTTGGTAGTTTATATGTTTCTAGGAATGCATCCATTTCTTCCAGATTGTCAAATTTGTTGGCGTAGAGTTGCTCATAGAATGTTCTTATAATAGTTTGTATTTTTGATGTTAGTTGTGATCTCTCCTCTTTCATTCATGATTTTATTTATTTGGGTCCTTTCTCTTTTCTTTTTGATAAGTCTGGCCAGGGGTTTATCAATTTTATAAATTCTTTCAAAGTACCAGCTCCTAGTTTGGTTGATTTGTTCTATTGTTTTTTTGGTTTCTATTTCATTGATTTCTGCTCTGATCTTTATGATTTCTCTTCTCCTGCTGGGCTTAGGGTTTCTTTCTTGTTCTTTCTCCAGCTCCTTTAGGTGTAGGGTTAGGTTGTGTACCTGAGACCTTTCTTGTTTCTTGAGAAAAGCTTGTACCGCTATATATTTTCCTCTCAGGACTGCCTTTGTTGTGTCCCACAGATTTTTGAACCATTGTATTTTCATTATCATTTGTTTCCATGATTTTTTTCAATTCTTCTTTAATTTCCCGGTTGATCCATTCATTCTTTAGTAGGATGCTGTTTAGTCTCCATGTATTTGGGTTCTTTCCAAACTTCCTCTTGTGGTTGAGTTCTAGCTTCAGAGCATTGTGGTCTGAATATATGCAGGGAATGATCCCAATCTTTTGATACTGGTTGAGTCCTGATTTAGGACGGAGGATGTGATCTATTCTGGAGAATGTTCCATGTGCACTAGAGAAGAATGTGTATTCTGTTGCTTTGGGATGAAATGTTCTGAATATATCTGTGATGTCCATCTCATCCAATGTATCATTTAAGGCCTTTATTTCCCTGTTGATCTTTTCCTTGGATGATCTGTCCATTTCAGTGAGGGGAGTGTTAAAATCCCCTACTATTATTGTATTATTGTTGATGTGTTTCTTTGATTTTGTTATTAATTGGTTTATATAGTTGGCTGCGCCCATGTTGGGGGCATAGATATTTAAAATTGTTAGATCTTCTTGTTGGACAGACCCTTTGAGTATGATATAGTGTCCTTCCTCATCTCTTATTATAGTCTTTGGCTTAAAATCTAATTGATCTGATATAAGGATTGCCACTCCTGCTTTTTTCTGATGTCCATTAGCATGGTAACTTCTTTTCCACCCCCTCACTTTAAGTCTGGAGGTGTCTTCGGGCTTAAAATGAGTTTCTTGGAGGCAACATATAGGTGGGTTTTGTTTTTTTATCCATTCTGATACCCTGTGTCTTTTGATTGGGGCATTTAGCCCATTAACATTCAGGGTAACTATTGAGAGATATGATTTTAGTGCCATTGTATTCCTGTAAGGTGACTGTTACTGTATATTGTCTCTGTTCCTTTCTGATCTACCACTTGTAGGCTCTCTCTTTGCTTAGAGGACCCCTTTCAGTATTTCCTGTAGAGCTGGTTTGGTGTTTGCAAATTCTTTCAGTTTTTGTTTGTCCTGGAAGCTTTTAATCTCTCCTTCTATTTTCAATGATAGCCTAGCTGGATATAGTATTCTTGGCTGCATGTTTTTCTCGTTTAGTGCTCTGAAAATGTCATGCCAGCTCTTTCTGGCCTGCCAGGTCTCTGTGGATAAGTCAGCTGCCAATCTAATACTTTTACCATTGTATGTTACAGACTTCTTTTCCCGGGCTGCTTTCAGGATTTTCTCTTTGTCACTAAGGCTTGTAAATTTTACTATTAGGTGACGGGGTGTGGGCCTATTCTTATTGATTTTGAGGGGCGTTCTCTGAACCTCCTGAATTTTGATGCTCGTTCCCTTTGCCATATTGAGGAAATTCTCCCCAATAATTCTCTCCAGTATACCTTCTGCTCCCCTCTCTCTTTCTTCTTCTTCTGGAATCCCAATTATTCTAATGTTGTTTCATCTTATGGTGTCACTTATCTCTCGAATTCTCCCCTCATGGTCCAGTAGCTGTTTGTCCCTCTTTTGCTCAGCTTCTTTATTCTCTGTCATTTGGTCTTCTATATCGCTAATTCTTTCTTCTGCCTCATTTATCCTAGCAGTGAGAGCCTCCATTTTTGATTGAACTTCATTAATAGCTTTTTTGATTTCAACTTGGTTAGATTTTAGTTCTTTTATTTCTCCAGAAAGGGCTTTTATATCTCTGGAGAGGGTTTCTCTAATATCTTCCATGCCTTTTTCAAGCCCGGCTATAACCTTGAGAATTCTCATTTTGAACTCTAGATCTGACATATTACCAATGTCTGTATTGATTAGGTCCCTAGCCTTCGGTACTGCCTCTTGTTCTTTTTTTTGTTGTGAATTTTTCCGCCTTGTCATTTTGTCCAGCTAAGAGTATATGAAGGAGCAAGTAAAATACTAAAAGGGTGGCAACAATCCCAGGAAAATATGCTTTAACCAAATCAGAAGAGATCCCAAATCGTGAGGGGGGGTTTCTACCCCCTCACGATTGGGTGAGGGATCTCCTCTGATTGGGATCTCCTTTGATTGGGATCTCTCAATCTCTTCTGATTGGGATCTCCTAATCTCTTCTGATTGGGATCTCTTCTGATTTGGGGATAAAAAGAGGTTCAAAAAGAAAGAAAGAAAAAAAAGAAAAAAGAATTAAAAAAAGAGACTGAATTAAAAATTCAATCAAGAATTTAAAAAAGAATTAAGAAAAAAAAAGATTGAAGAGATTAGGATCTCTTCTGATTTGGTGATAAAAAGAGGTTCCAAAAGAAAGAAAGAAAAAAAAGAAAAAAAAAGAAAATGAATAAACAAAAGTATAAAAAAGAAAAAATATATATATTAGATTATCTAGTTAAAAAACGTTAAAAAAGAAAAGGGTAAAAGTTATAAAAAATTTTAGCAGAAAAAGAGAAAAAAATGAAAAAGAAAAAAAATTAAATTAACTGCAAGACTAAAAAATCACAGGGAGAAAGCCATGAGTTCCGTGGTTTGTTTTCTCCTCCTCTGGAATTCTGCTGCTCTCTCCTTGGTATTGAAACTGCACTCCTTGGTAGGTGAACTTGGTCTTGCCTTGATTTCTTGTTGATCTTCTGGGGGAGGGGCCTGTTGTAGTGATTCTCAAGTGTCTTTGCCCCAGGCAGAATTACACCGCCCTTACCAGGGGCCGGGCTGAGTGATCTGCTCGGCTTTGCTTTCAGGAGCTTTTGTTCCCTGAGCGTGCTTTCCGTAGAGTTCTGGAGGACGGGAATACAAATGGCGGCCTCCTGGTCTCCGGCCCGGAGGAGCCGAGAGCCCTGGGCCCCGCTCCCCTGTGCGCCCTCAGCGAACAGCTCCCAGTAACTCGCGTCTGCCTAACCTCCGGCCGCGCTCCAAGCTTACCGAGCTTGTGACCGGTTCAAGGCAACTCCGAGCTGCGAGCTTACTGTCGGCTCTGTCTCTGCAGCCGGCTTTCCCGTTCCAATATCCGCAAGCTCTGCGACACTCAGACACCCCCGATCCTTCTGTGACCCTGCGGGACCTGAGGTCACGCCGACCCCGTGTGGGCCTCGCCCCGGTTCAGCCTCCGGAGTGATGTCCCTCAGCGGAACAGACTTTTAAAAGTCCTGATTTTGTGCTCCATTGCTCCGCCGCTTGCCGGGAGCCGGCCCCTCCCCCCGGGGTCTAACTTCCCGTCGCTTTGGATTCACTTCTCCGCCAGTCCTACCTTTCAGAAAGTGGTTGTTTTTCTGTTTCTAGAATTGCTGTTCTTCTTCTCTTCAATCTGCCGATGGATTTACAGGTGTTTGCAATCTTTAGATAAGCTCTCTAGCTGATCTCCTGCTAGCTGAGGTAGTCTCAGCCTGCTACTTCTCCGCCATCTTGACTCCTCCCCCCTATTTATGAAGTTTTCAACCAGGAGCCAGTGATCATGGTTACCTTTGCCTCTAGGCAGAAATGTCCCTCTCACTGTGTATTTAGCCATATCGATGTCCTATCCTTAGGCTTTAGCTCTCCCACTGTAACTGGGCTTGAGGTTCTGGTCAGGCAGTCATTCCTCAGGGCATCTAATTTGCAAAAGGATTTGTCTTCAGGGCAGACCAGCTTTAGGTCACTTATCTCTCTGTTTTCAGCTCACTTTTTATAATTTAAATATATTTGGGCCTTTCTCTGCATTTTCAGAATGCAAAATATTTTTTTACTATAATTCATACATGTATTAAAGTGGGAGAGTAGTCCAGAGTGTCTAATGAATTTGAGGCATATATTTTAACTTAAGGCTCTATAGTTTGACAAAATGTGCCTACCCCAAGAGTAAATATCCATTACAAAGAGGGTTCAGGGGTGCCCAGTGTATTTCAAGGACCAATTGAGTGGGTGATTTGATGTCTATTTGCATAAAAGAACTAGCAGGATCAAGGGAAGGCATTCATCCAGACAGAAGTGGGAGTCAAGGGGGAAAACAATGGGCACTTGCCCTTCTCCCACAGGGTTGTGGGGAAAATGAGAATGAGTCAGCAAGATAAGCAGTACTCAGATTGTCAGTAGGCTTCCCTGCACTTCCACAATCTAACTGCCCCCTACACCCCTACCCCCCAGGAAAGAGAAATGAGTAACCTTCTTTAAAGCTACTTTGTATATATATTGGAAGGGAAAGGGTATTTTCTCCACATTATCAAGGTGCCTAATGAAAGGTACGAAGGGTATCACTGGCAGTGGTCCAGAAGAAGCTCTGGAAGGAACAGAGACATCATTATGCAATAGGAGGTCTGGGTAGGCAGGAGCCTTAGTATATAACTGCCCTGCTCTCCTGACTTGATATGCCCTTCTCTGCTCTCTTCCTAAGGCATTTCCTAAATTGACATCTGATCACATTATTCCCATCCTTTAGACCTGCCTGTGGTTCTTATTGTTTGGATGAAGAACAAAAACCTTTTCTTTGGTTTCCACACACATGAGTCTCTAGCCTTAGTCACCAGCTTTCCTTCCCTGGCTCATTGCAACAAATCAAATTGGTTACATACCTTTGTAGCCCTGTTTTTTTGTTTTTTTGTTTTTTGGTTTTTGGTTTTGGTTTGATTTGGTTTGGTTTGGTTTTCTTACATTACCATTGCCTCAGCTATAATCATTTTGTGGAATTTTTCTGTTAACATCTTCTCATCTTCTTCTCCCAATCTAACCAGCTTGCCAAGCAAATCAGTGGAGAGACTGGCCCTACTCCACTCGTAGTCCCAGACTGGTGTCCAGTATCTGGCACAGAGCAGCCACAGATGCATGCTTATTGATTAAAGTATGACTACACATGGAGACAACCTGAAGACATTCCAATTTAGTCCAAAGGATGGGAGCCTGGAAGTAGAACTGATAGTAATAGGCTCATCTCATGCTCCTTTGTTCTATGACTATGACCCCCACTTCCATTCTCAAATGCTGGCACTTTGCAATTATCTTCTTGTTTGATATAGTTATTGAAGTATTCTGTAAGGCAGAGATACAATTACTGTTTTAAACAATAAAAATAATGTTAGTTACTTTTATTCATCATTTACCAAGTAAGGTTATTTTCATTTTTGCTCATCCTCCAAAAACCCTGCAATGAAATTATTTTTAACTGTGTTGATCAGGTCAGTAGTCTGGTTATCTATGTCTGTGTAACAAACTACCTCAAAACTTTGTGGCTTAAAACAGCCACTACATGATTATGGCTTATTATGTGTCTGGCTTTCTCTGGCTGGTGATTTGTTGTGCTCCATGACAAAGAATCCACAGATGTCATTGGTGTTCTTCAGCTGGTGGATGAAATGGTCTGGAGGGTCCAGAACAGCTTCATTTCCACTGATGTCTTGAGCCCTAGAGGGGACGACTATTGGCTGGATGGATCCAGCTGAGACAGAAGACATGCAGTTGAACTGGAGGCTGTAGATCATCCACGACCTCTCTCCATTCTTTTGAGGACTAGAATCTTACTTTTTAAAAATGAACCAATTTTTAGTTTTAGGGAAGAAAAAGATATTTAAGATGAAATGATTTTATTTTCCCCTCAGGGAAATTAAGACAGAGAAGAGAAATATTTCAAAGATGCCAAGAACAACCTATTTATCTCCTGGGTCTGGGATTCTCTGCTGGGCCCACTGGGGCTCTGACAGAAGTTCCAGTCAGGCATGGGTGCTAGGCTAGAGAAGCTTCTGGAGATAAAACATACATCATTACAACTGATATATCCCAAACAAGCCAATATTGAAAAGCTGGAAATAATTTACTCTTCTATTTCAGGTGTTGGGCATCCTTGTTGCTGTCATGCAAGTAACACCTGTAAAACTTTCTGAATTGGCCTTTCCATGGGATACAGATGTTCCTTACAAGAATCTCTTCCATTGACTGATAATACAGCATCCATCCTGATCACCCACTTCCCTTCTGACCACATGTGATTGGATGCTCACCTCTTCTGAATGATTTGAAAGCTCGGGCAGACATTAAATCTGGAGGGTCTAGCTTTTCAAAAATCATCTTTGTGTGCTATTGTATTTCAGGCCTCCATCAGGAAGGGGTTTGAGTCTCTGCTCTGTGAGGAAGCATTTTCACCTGCCCTCTTAGTGTCATACATTTTCATACCATTTTTGCTTTTTATCTTTATCAATATCTATTTCCAGATATGAACCTGAGTATGAGTAGACTCTAAAAAGTTCCTGATCCTGGTGGAACCCAGTTCTATTTGGCACTAACCTCCAAATATCTGAGTTATCATTTCCTAATTGTCCTTAGCCCTCTGTATGAGAGAATCTATCTGAATCATATTTGAAAGGATGAAGCAAATCCCTCGAGACCAGAAAGACTTGGGATCCCAGAACTTCAAAAATCCTATAAAAGCCAGGCTCTTATATGTTTAGAATAATTGAGAGTCAAAAAGTATGAATGATACTGGTCCTGAAATGTTCAATATTTGCTTGGAGGGATGCTTGGGGATTATGTGTTGTTTCAGGGGCCCCTAATGGGTCAGGAAGAGACCAAGCATCCAGGAGTCTCAGTCGTCCCAAAGAGCAGCTCCATTTCTAGCTATCTTACTTGGTGGGGTCCCTGCAGTTCCTGTTTTGGAAGACCAGGGTCTTTGAGGTTGGGAGGGAAGTATGCAAAATACTAGCACAGACCAACTCGGAGGGTGTTACTCTTTCCATTGGTAATGAAACATTCAAAAGATCACATTCTCAGTGTAATCTGGAAATGTCAGAGAGAGGGAAATGAATAGGGCTGTCACACAGGATGGAGGGGGCTCCTAAAGCTCTCAGGGCATCTAGTCAACACCACCCAGAGACTCTGGAAATGAGGCCTCACAGCTCGTGGGTGGACAAGAGGGACAATGTAGAGTCAAAGGTCACCTGTGCTGCCTATGGACTGAGGAAATGCTTCAAGCAGAGAAGACTTTTGGCTGAGCTCAGGCAAAAGGCAGGTGCTCCCTAGATGGTCCAAGTGGAAGAGATGTTTCAGGCCCAGTGATCAGCAAGACCATGGAGCTGGGAATGGCAAGACTGGAAAGGAAAAGTCATATAGGCCAGGTCCATTTCTTGGAAGAGGTTTGGACTGTGGTGCCAGAGAATGATGCATGATTTCTATATCTGCCATTTAACTGTGCTGCAATTATGGGCAAGTTCTGCCCCTTACACAGCCTATGTCTCACTTTCTATCAAATGAAGTTCCCAAGAAAAGTAAAATTCTGATGAGTGACTGAGATCAAACATCAGCACAGTACTGGTCCACAGAGGGGCTCAGGCAGGAGGACATAGAACTCCCAGGTGAGAGAGTCTAAGACCTCAATTAGTATCCACCAATTGTTGATTAAGACTCTAGGAGTACACCAGAGCTGTTTTATATAAACACTAATAGTATAATTTGCTTCTGTATGTACATGTGTTGTATTTGTTGTTTGTTTGTTTTTAATTAGCTTCCACATATTTTAGTTCCTAGGAGTCTCAAAGATTAATGAATTTCATGTAGACTCCACCCCTAGGTTTATTTCATGGAGCTTGAGCAATGACTCCTCTCGGAAATGGGAGGTTTATGGGCCCAGAAATCAAACACTGACCAGGAAATCCATAATGACCCCAGCAGTATTGGCAACTAGAAATACTCATTAACTTAAAAAATGCAAGTCAGCCATTCACAGATTGTCCATTGGATTTATCACTTAATTAGCATTTTATGAGGATTTCTTGCTAAGGATGAGAACCCAGATTGCTAGAATGGCCTTCTTTCCCTTTTGGTTTCAAGAGGAGGTTAGTGGAAGATGTGAAATCTTTGATTAGCAAATCATCATCAGACTTAAGAGATTATAGTTAGTAAGTGATCCCCAGGGGATACAGAGGTTCTTCAAGTATTTGGGGAATCAGACAATAGGTTACTGCACACATAAACCTTACAAAAGTATAAGTATGCAAAATGCAAAATTACCAATGCCCTACATGTTGTCATGAATTTCCCAAATAAAAGTATTTACAGAAAGTTAATTATGATAAGTATAGATGAGGAAAACAGTGCCATCCTCTTTCAGCTCACCCAGTTTGACCATCCATTTGACAAATATCACCAAGTTCCAAGCATGTGCCAGCACCGGGGTAAGGGCTGCAAATTGAACAATCAACAAAACAGCCAAGACAATGTCCTGCTTTTGGGGCATTGGCAGAGTCAGTCATCAAGCAATTACACAGACAAGCAGTGGCCAGGATAGGAAAAGAGCAGAGAGCCTGAGAGATCAGAAGTCATTGAGAGTTACTTGAGAGAAAATTAACACTGCCCAAGAGAAGGAAATGACAGATACAAACCTCCTGTAGAGGGAGGTGCTTAATTCTGGGGACCAAAAGAAGGCTCAGAGTGCAGAGAAAGTTCTGGCTGTAGAGAAGTTAAGGTATAAGACTACAGCCTTTCATATACTTTGTAGACTGTTTACAAACACCCTCAGACAAACTGAAAGTGATTTGCATCGGTTGGGGTCCTGTAGAAAGCTGACACTAGACTGAAGAGTAAATAGTTTATTGGGTACAACACCTATAGATGATAAAGAGGAGAGTGAGAATGACCAAGGGTAGACAGGGAAATACTTCCACCTGGACCTCCAGAAAGAAGATATTCAGACAAAAGCACAGCTCAGAGAAAATCTTTGCCAACCCCAAGGTTGTCCAAAGAAGAATCCTGCTCTGGAAATCAGAGCACCACTGTTCCCAGGCACTGACCAGCAAGTTGCAAGTGTGCTTGAAGGCCACGAAGCTGGAGACTGTCAGTTATCTGCACCTCTGGCAGCACACCCTCCTAAAGGAGTTTTGAGCAGTGCTCCTGCACGGCTAGGAACTCACTGAAGAATTTTGAGCATGAAACTAAATTTATCCAATGTACTTCTCATTTGTTATATTTTTTTAATTTTGAAATATTGCAAATTTGCAAACATGTCAGAAATAATATGGAGATGGCATATACCCTTTACCATTTTCCCCAATGGTAATATCTTTCAAAACTATAGTAGATGTTCATCATCACTAGCCATCAGAGAGATTCAAATTAAAACCACATTGAGATATCACCTTACACCAGTTAGAATGGCCAAAATTACCAAGACAGGAAACAACATGTGTTGGAGGGGATGTGGAGAAAGGGGAACCCTCTTCCACTGTTGATGGGAATGCAAGTTGGTGCAGCCTCTTTGGAGAACAGTGTGGAGATTCTTCAAGAAATTAAAAATAGAACTTCCCTATGACCCTGCCATTGCACTCCTGGGTATTTACCCCAAAGATACAGATGTCGTGAAAAGAAGGGCCATCTGTACCCCAATGTTTATAGCAGCAATGGCCACGGTCGCCAAACTGTGGAAAGAACCAAGATGCCCTTCAACAGACGAATGGATAAGGAAGATGTGGTCCATATACACTATGGAGTATTATGCCTCCATCAGAAAGGACAAATACCCAACTTTTGTAGCAACATGGACGGGACTGGAAGAGATTATGCTGAGTGAAATAAGTCAAGCAGAGAGAGTCAATTATCATATGGTCTCACTTATTTGTGGAGCATAACAAATAGCATGGAGGACAAGGGGAGTTAGAGAGGAGAAGGGAGTTGGGGTAAATTGGTAGGGGAGGTGAACCATGAGAGACTATGGACTCTGAAAAACAATCTGAGGTGTTTGAAGTGGCAGGGGGGTGGGAGGTTGGGGTACCAGGTGGTGGGTATTATAGAGGGCACGGATTGCATGGAGCACTGGGTGTGGTGAAAAAATAACGAATACTGTTATGCTGAAAATAAAAAAATAAAATAAAAATAAAAATGAAAAAGAAAACTATAGTAGAGTATCACATCCAGGATATAGATTTTAATACAATTCACCAATCTAATCCAGTTGTTCTTGTACTTATTTATGTGCATGTGTATATTTAGTTCTATGCAGTTTTACCAAGTGTATTTTTTTTTTAGATTTTTATTTATTTATTTGACAGACAGAGATCACAAGCAGGCAGACAGGCAGGCAGAGAGGCAGGCAGAGAGAGGGAGAGGAGGAAGCAGTCTCCCTGCAGAGCAGAGAGCCCGATGCGGGACTCGATCCCAGGACCCTGAGATCATGACCTGAGCCGAAGGCAGCGGCCCAACCCACCGAGCCACCCAGGCGCCCCAACCAAGTGTATTTTTAAGTGTTCACCACCAAAGACAAGATATAGAACATTCCATCATTACAAGGATCTTTGTAACTTGTACTTTTATAATCACACCTACCTCCCATTTATCCCACTTCCAAAGTTGTCCCTAACCCCTGGAACCAGTAATCCACCCTTTATTGATAAAATACTGTCATTTGAAGAATATTATATAAACAGAGTCATACAATATATAAGTTGCTAAAACTGGCATTTCTCACTCAGCATAATTTTTTGAGACCCATCCAAGTTGTTACATGTATCAATAATTTGTTCCTTTTTCTTTCTTAAGCAGTGTCTCATAGTATATGAGTACCATAGGTTGTTGAACCACTCACCAATTTAAGAATATATAGATTGTTTCCAGTTTAGGGCTATTATAAATACAGCTGATATGTACATTCATACATATTCATTTGTTTCATGTGAATATAAATTTTCATTTCTCTGGTAGAAATGTCAGAAGTACAATGTGGAGTCATGAGATAGCTGCATATTAAGTATTACAAGCACTGTTAACTACATTCTAGAAAAATTTACCATTATGCACTCTCACCATCAATGTATGAGAGATCAGTCTCCTCCACATCCTCCCCAGCATGTAGTCTTGTCACTATTTTTGTTATAATCATTCTGACAGGTGTGCAGAGACGCTGTATCATCACTTTTTTTTAGAGATTTTATTAATTTTTTGACAGAGAGAGATCACAAGTAGGCAGAGAGGCAGGTAGAGTGGGAGGGGGGAAGCAGGCTTGCCACTGAGCAGAGAGCCCGATGTGGAGCTCTATCCCAGGACCCTGGGATCACAATCAGAGCTGGAGGCAGAGGCTTTAACCCATCGAGCCACCCAGGCACCCCTGTATCATCACTTTTAGTTAGCATTTCCCTACTGCTTAATGTTGAACATATTCTTATCTGCTTATTTCCCATCTGTCTCTCTTTGGGGAAATGTCTATTCATGACTTTTATCCATTTTCAAACTGTATTATTTGCTTTTCAACTGATGAGATTCAAGAGTTCTTTATATATTCTAGATAATAGTCCTTTATCAGAGGTTTCCAGATATAATTTCTCATTCTGTAGCGTATCTTTTCATCTTCCTAAGAGGGTCTTTGTCATAGAAAATATTTAATTACAATGAGGTCCAATTTAATCAAATGTTCCTTTTATGGACCTTTTATGGTTTTGATATCAAGTCTAAGAACTCTTTCCTTGTCCTGGATTCTAAATATTTTTTCTTACATTATTTTGTAAAAGTTGTATCGTTTTACATTTTACAAATAACATATGACCCATTTTGAATTGCTTTTGTGTAAGATGAGAGTTTTAGGGCAAGGCTTACTTATTTATTGGTTTATGAGTGCCCAACTCTTTCAGCATCATTTCATGAAAAGGCTTTCCTTCCCTTGAATTTCTTCTGCACTCTTGTTGAAAATCTGTCATGAGTAGATGTCACTGAAAATGGTGGAGTAAGGGATTCCGAAGTTCCATCCCTCACTACGATTAAGTTGGCAAAAAACTGTCAGAATTGACTTTCTCAAAACTCTGAAATCTTTTTTTTTTAAAGGAAAATAAGAAGATGGCAGAAAAGTAGCAGGCTGAGGCTACACCAGGTAGCAGGAGATCAGCTAGATAGCTTATCTAAACATTGCAAACATCTACAAATCCAACAGGAGATTGAAGAGAATAAGAACAGCAATTCTAGACACAGAAAATCAACACTTTCTGAAAGGTAGGACAGGCGGAGAAGTGAATCCAAAGTGACAGGAAGATAGACCGCGGGGGGAGGGGCCAGCTCTCAACAAGCGGCAGAGCAATGGAGCACAAAATCAGGACTGTTACAATTCTGTTTCACTGAGGGACATAGCTCCAGAGGTTAAACCGGGGTGAGCCTCACACAGGGTCAGCGTGGCACCAGGTCCCGCAGGGTCACAGAAGGACCGGGGGTGTCTGAGTGTCACAGAGCTTGCAGGTATTAGAACAGGGAAGCCAGCTACAGAGACAGAGCCAAGGAGTGAGCTCTCAGCTCAGGGTTACCTTGAATGGGTCACAGCCTGTGTGAGCTTAGGGCGTGGTCAGAGGCCAGGGAGAGGGGAGTTATTGGGCGCTATTCTCTGAGGGCGCACTGAGGAGTGGAGCCCCAAGCTCTTGGCTCCTCTGGGCCAGAGACTGGGAGGCCGCCATTTTCATTCCCGTCCTCCAGAACTCTACGGAAAGCATTCAGGAAACAAAAGCTCCCGAAAGGGAACCCAAGCAGACTACTCAGCCCAGCCCCTGGTAAGGGAGGTGCAATTCTGCCTGGGGCAAAGACACTTGAGAATCCCTACACAGGCTACTCCCGCAGAAGATCAACAAGAAATCCAGCCAGGACCAAGGTCACCTACCAAGGAGTTCAGGTTCAATACCAAGGAGAGCGCGGAATTCCAGAGGAGGAAAAAGCAAAGCGCTGAACTGATGGCTTTCTCCCCATGATTCATTAGTCTTGCAGTTAATTTAATTTGTTTTAATTTTTAATTTTTTTCTTCCTCTTCTGCTAATTTTTTTAACTTTTACCCTTTTATTTTTTAATGTTTTTAACTAGTTTATCTAAAATATGTATTTTTTTCTTTTTTATATTTTTTCCTTCATTCGTTTTCTATTTTTAATTGTTTCTTTTTTTTCTGAACCTCTTTTTATCCCCTTACTCCCCCCCCCAACTATTTAGGGTCTCTTCTGATTTGATTAAAGTGTATTTTCCTGGGGTCTTTGCCACCCTTTTAGTATTTTACTTGCTCCTTCATATACTCTTAGCTGGACAAAATGACAAGGCAGAAAAATTCACCACAATAAAAAAAAAAAAAAGAACAAGAGGCAGTACTGAAGGCTAGGGACCTAATCAATACAGACATTGGTAATATGTCAGATCTTGAGTTCAGAATGACAATTCTAAAGGTTCTAGCCGGGCTCGAAAAAGGGATGGAAGATATTAGAGAAACCATCCCGGATGATATAAAAACCCTTTCTGAAGAAATAAAAGAACTAAAATCTAACCAAGTTGAAATCAAAAAAGCTATTAATGAGGTGCAATCAAAAATGGAGGCTCTCACTGCTAGGATAAATGAGGCAGAAGAAAGAATTAGCGATATAGAAGACCAAATGACAGAGAATAAAGAAGCTGAGCTAAAGAGGGACAAATATCTACTGGAACATGAGTGGAGAATTTGAGCAATAAGTGACACCACAAGACAAAACAACATTAGAATAATTGGGATTCCAGAAGAAGAAGAAAGACAGAGGGGAGCAGAAGGTATATTGGAGAGAAATATTGAAGAGAATTTCCCTAATATGGCAAAGGGAACAAGCATCAAAATTCAGGAGGTGCAGAGAACCCACCTCAAAATCAACAATAATAGGTCCACACCCCATCACCTAATAGTAAAATTTACAAGCCTTAGTGTAGAGAAAATCCTGAAAGCAGCCCAGGAAAAGAAGTCTGTAACATACAATGGTAAAAATATTAGATTGGCAGCAGACTTATCCACAGAGAACTGGCAGGCCAGAAAGAACTGCATTGATATATTCAGAGCACTAAATGAGAAAAACATGCAGCCAAGAATACTATATCCAGCTAGGCTATCACTGAAAATAGAAGGAGAGATTAAAAGCTTCCAGGACAAACAAAAACTGAAAGAATTTGCAAACACCAAAGCAGCTCTACAGGAAATATTGAAAGTGGTCCTCTAAGCGAAGAGAGAGCCTAAAAGTAGTAGATCAGAAAGGAACAGAGACAATATACAGTAACAGTCACCTTACAGGCAGTACAATGGCACTAAATTCATATCTCTCAATAGTTACCCTGAATGTCAATGGGCTAAATGCCCCAATCAAAAGACACAGGGTATCGGAATGAATAAATAAACAAAACCCATCTATATGTTGCCTACAAGAAACTCATCTTAGACCCAAAGACACCTCCATATTAAAAGTGAGGTGATGGAAAACAATTGACCATGCTAACGGACACCAGAAGAAAGCAGGGGTGGCAATACTTATATCAGATCAAGTAGATTTTAAGCCAAAGACTATAATAAGAGATGAGGGAGGACACGATATCATACTCAAAGGGTTTATCCAAAAAGAAGATCTAACAATTTTAAATATCTATGTCCCTAAAGTAGGAGCAGCCAACTATATAAACCAATTAATAACAAAGTCAAAGAAACACATCAACAATAATACAATAATAGTAGGGGATTTTAACACTCCCCTTACTGAAATAGATCATCCTAGAAAAAGATCAACAAGGGAAAAAAGGACTTAAATGACACACTGGACCAGATGGACATCACAAATATATTCAGAAAATTTCATCCCAAAGCAACAGAATACATATTCTTCTCTACTGCATATGAAGCATTCTCCAGAAAAGATCACATTCTGCGTGCTAAATCAGATCTCAACTGGTATCAAAAGATTGGGATCATTCCCTGCATACTTTCATACCACAGTGCTCTGAAGCTAGAACTCAATCACAGGAGGAAATTTGGAAAGAACCCAAATACATGAAGACTAAACAGCATCCTTCTAAACAATGAATGGGTCAACCAGAAATTAAAAAAGAATTGAAAAAATTCATGGAAACAAATGATAATGAAAACACAATGGTTCAGAATCTGTGGGAACAGCAAAGGCAGTCCTGAGAGGAAAATATACAGCGGTACAAGCCTTTCTCAAGAAACAAGAAATGTCTCAAGTACACAACCTAATCCTCCACCTAAAGGAGCTGTAGAAAGAACAAGAAAGAAACCCTAAACCCAGCAGGCGAAGAGAAATCATAAAGATCAGAGCAGAAATCAATGAAATAGAAACCAAAAAACCCAATAGAAAAAAATCAACAAAAGTAGGAGCTGGTTCTTTGAAAGAATTAATAAGATTGATAAACCCCTGGCCAGACTTATCAAAAAGAAAAGAGAAAGGACCCAAGTAAATAAAATCATGAATTAAAGAGGAGAGATCACAACTAACACCAAGAAAAACAATTATAAGAACATACTATGAGCAACTCTACGCCAAAAAATTTGACAATTGGGAAGAAATGGATGCATTCCTAGAGACATATAAACTACCACAACTGAACCAGGAACAAATAAAAAACATGAATAGACCCATAACCAGTAAGGAGATTGAAACAGTCATTAAAAATCTCCAAACAAACAAAAGCCCAGGGCCAGACGGCTTCCCGGGGGAATTCTACCAAACATTTAAAGAAGAACTAATTCCTATTCTACTGAAACTGTTCCAAAAAATAGAAATGGAAGGAAAACTCCCAAACTCATTTTATCAGGCAAGCATCACCTTGATCCCAAAACCAGACAAGGATTCCAACAAAAAAGAGAACTACAGACCAATATCCTTGATGAACACAGATGCGAAAATTCTCACCAAAATACTAGCCAATAGGATTCAACAGTACATTAAAAGGATTATTCACCAGGACCAAGTGGGATTTATTCCAGGGCTGCAAGGTTGGTTCAACATCCGCAAATCAGTCAATGTGATACAACACATCAATAAAAGAAAGAACAAGAACCATATGATACTCTCAATAGATGCTGAAAAAGCATTTGACAAAGTACAGCATCCCTTCCTGATCAAAACCCTTCAAAGTGTAGGGATAGAGGGCGCATACCTCAATATTATCAGGCCATCTATGAAAAACCCACCGCAATATCATTCACAATGGAGAAAAACAGAAAGCTTTTCTGCTAAGATCAGGAACACGGTAGGAATGTCCATTATCACCACTTTTATTCAAAATAGTACTAGAAGTCCTAGCCTCAGCAATCAGACAACAAAAGGAAATTAAAGGCATCCAAATCAGCAAAGAAGAAGTCAACTATCACTCTTCGCAGAAGATATGATACTATATGTGGAAAACCCAAAAGACTCCACTCTAAAACTGCTAGAACTTGTACAGGAATTCAGTAAAGTGTCAGGATATAAAATCAATGCACAGAAATCAGTTGCATTTCTCTACATCAACAAGACAGAAGAAAGAGAAATTAAGGATTCAATCCCATTTACAATTGCACCCAAAACTATAAGATACCTAGGAATAAACCTAACCAAAGAGGCTAAGAATCTATACTCAGAAAACTGTAAAGTACCCATGAAAGAAATTGAGGAAGACACAAAGAAATGGAAAAATGTTTCATACTCTTGGATTTGAAGAATAAATATTGTGAAAATGTCTATGCTACCTAAAGCAATCTACACATTTAATGAAATTCCTATCAAAATACCATCTATTTTTTTCAAAGAAATGGAACAAGTAACCTAAAATTTATATGGAACCAGAAAAGACCTCGAATAGCCAAAGGAATATTGAAAAAGAAAGCCAAAGTTGGTGGCATCACAATTCTGGACTTCAAGCTCTATTACAAAGCTGTCATCATCAAGACAGCATGGTACCACCACAAAAACAGACACATAGATCAATGGAACAGAATAGAGAGCCCAGAAATAGACCCTCAACTCTATGGTCAACTAATCTTCAACAAAGCAAGAAGAATGTGCAGTGGGAAAAACACAGCCTCTTCAATAAATGGTGTTGGGAAAATTGGATAGCCACATGCAGAAAAATGAAATTGGACCACTTCCTTACACCACACACAAAAATAGACTCAAAATGGATAAAGGACCTCAATGTGAGAAAGAAATCCTTCAAAATCCTTGAGGAGAACACAGGCAGCAACCTCTTCGACCTCAGCTGCAGCAACATCTTCCTAGGAACATTGCCAAAGGCAAGGGAAGCAAGGGCAAAAATGAACTATTGGGACTTCATCAAGATCAAAAGCTTTTGCACAGCAAAGGAAACAGTTAACAAAACCAAAAGACAACTGACAGAATGGGAGAAGATATTTGCAAACGACATATCAGTTAAAGGCCTAGTATCCAAAATCTATAAAGAACTTAGCAAACTCAACACCCAAAGAACAAATAATCTGATCAAGAAATGGGCAGAGGACATGAACAGACATTTCTGCAAAGAAGACATCCAGATGGCCAACAGACACATGAAAAAGTGCTCCACATCACTCGGCATCAGTGAAATACAAATCAAAACCACAATGAGATACCACCTCACAGCGGTCAGAATGGCTAAAATTAGCAAGTCAGGAAATGACAGATGCTGGCGAGGATGCAGAGAAAGGGGAACCCTCCTACACTCTTGGTGGGAATGCAAGCTGGTGCAACCACTCTGGAAAACAACATGGAGGTTCCTCAAAATGTTGAAAATAGAACTACCCTATGCCCCAGCAATAGCACTACTGGGTATTTACCCTAAAGATACAAACATAGTGATCTGAAGGGGCACGTGCACTCGAATGTTTATAGCAGCAATGTCTACAATAGCCAAACTATGGAAAGAAGCTAGATGTCCATCAACAGATGAATGGATAACGAAGATGTGGTATATATACACAATGGAATACTATGCAGCCATCAAAAGAAGTGAGATCTTGCCATTTGCGACTACATGGATGGAAATAGAGGGTATCATGCTTAGCGAAATAAGTCTAGCAGAGAAAGACAACTATCATATGATCTCCCTGATATGAGGAAGTGGAGATTCAACATGGGGGGTTAAGGAGGTAGGAGAAGAATAAATGAAACAAGTTGTGATTGGGAGGGAGACAAACCATAAGTGACTCTTAATCTCACAAAACAAACTGAAGGTTGCTGGGGGAGGGGGGATGGAGAGGAGGGTGATGTTATGGACATTGGGGAGGGTATGTGCTATGGTGAGTGCTGTGAAGTGTGTAAACCTGGCGATTCACAGACCTGTACCCCTGGTGATAGAAATACATTATATGTTTAAAAAAAAAGGAAAATAAGCAAGGAAATGCTTAATGAAAAACAAGAAGCTGCTAAATTTTGGTAAGAGAATAGTCTGTATTTTTAACTTATCTTTCTACAATTCCCCACTCCCCAGCTCAGGGGCTGGGAAAGAGGGAAGGAAGAGAGGATGTCAAGAGGGTAAGGGACAATAATAAGACTGTAGATTCCGCTGGTGTTGCAGGACATTTGAAGGAGAGACCCAGGAGTGGAAGCAGGGGATTTTTAAAGTGATTGTAGATGGTTTCAGTGATTGGTAATGACAGAATCTAAGGAATGGGAGATTTCTGTACATTTTTCCCAGTCTATAATCTTCCTAACTTCACTTCCTTCCCTATTTAATGTGGCCTCAAGTACTGTCAGTGTCCTCAGTCCCCTTGGAAACTTGTCCTAATGCATCTTCCCTCCTAAACACTTCCTTGATTGATATCACCATCTCCCTTCCCCACTTCTGCATCCAGGCTGCGGGGTTGATGGGGAAATTCAAACTCATGACATCAAACTTCAGTTTAGCTCATCAGTCTTTCCCTCTGCTCCCAATCCTCTCAACTGTCTTTACCCAAAACAGCTCCTAATCACCTATCTTGGTCTTACTGGGTGAACTATCCTACTTTCTCACTCACACACATGAGAATTCCTGCAGTCCATATCTGATTTAAAAAAATTTAAAGAGGAGTGCCTGGGTGGCTCAGTGGGTTAAGCCTCTGCCTTCAGCTCAGGTCATGATCTCAGGGTCCTGAAATCGAGTCCCAGATAGGGCTCTCTGCTCAGCAGGGGGCCTGCTTCCCCCTCTGTCTACTTGTGATCTCTCTCTCTCTCTGTCTAATAAATAAGTAAAATATTTTTTAAAAAAAAGTCTAAAAAAATGTTAAGATATATCTGGCCAGGTCTTATTTTCTGTCCAGTCTACTTGCTTAAAAATTATTCATTAGAATAAACTATGGACTCTGAAAAAACAATCTGAGAGGTTTGAAGTGGCAGGGGGGTGGGAAGTTGGGGTACCAGGTGGTGGGTATTATAGAGGGCACGGATTGCATGGAGCACTGGGTGTGGTGAAAAAAATAATGAATACTGTTTTTCTGAAAATAAATAAATCAATTTAATAAAAAAATTACAGTAAAAAAAAGAATACAGTATTTTTATAACCAAGGTAATATATTTTCATTATAGAAGTTTTTGGAAATACTGGTACAGAAAAATAAGAGTATAAAGAATAATGGATAATGTAAAAGCCTACTTAGCAGAGGGAGCCATTTTGTTGTTTATGCAGTAAACTTAGATTGACCCTGCCCCTCCCAGAGGAACTTACTTAAAAGCAAGTTCTGGAAACCAGTCCCAGGTAGCAAAGCCCAGATACAAGGGCAGGTCAGGCCAAGTGGAGACACCCAATCAGTGGGGCACACATACGGTCTCCCTAGCTACCAAGGAGAGTGGGCCCCGCCTTTTGGGCGCCAATTCTGACCAAGGCTAGTTCAAATATCTACTAGGGTAAATTGAAATTCAATTGGCCACCCATGCGTGACCTAGCATGACTGTGCAGTTTTCTCTGTGTGTTACAATCTCATTGGCCACCTGTGTGTGGCCAGGCTCAACCACATGGCCTTTGCTCTATAAAAGTTAGCCTGTGAGGCTGGGAGGGGTTGCCTCTGTGTGAGAGACGGCTCCAACCAGTCGGTTTGATTCTCGATGCTTGGCGGGAAATAAAGCTTTGCTTGACCTTCGCTTTGTATCAGTCTCGCTTCTTTGATTACAGACCTAACAGATAATGCCAAGGGTAACCCAAGATAAACATATCATGCGTGTGTGTGTGTGTGTGTGTGTAAATATATACATATGTATATGTGTATATATGTACACATATATGTACACATATATGTGTATATATGTACACATATATGTGTATATGTGTGTATATATACACACATATATACACACACACATATGTATATATATATATACATATATAAAATAGTGGTGTTCTTACTATGTGACAGCCAACAACCTCTATCCTTGGATCTGAGAACATAGGAGAAAATTCACTGACTTCATAGAGCTTACATTACAATTAAGGGAAACAAAAATTTTAAAAATTATTTAAGTAAAAGATTAAAATACATATTTCAGGTGGTGAAAAATAATTTTAGAGATAAAAAAAAACAGGTAGGACAGGCATGCCAGGAAGGGCAGTTAACATTCTATAGGGTAGCAGGAAGGGTGCACTATTAAAACAATAACTATACAGATATTTTGGCAGGGTCTAGAAATAACATTGGGCTGTGTGGCTGGACCAATGAGGCCAGGTCACGAGCACAGGAAGTCATGGGACTGAGAGACTAAGGTTAGTATCACATGGATAGATACAGAAATCACCAGGAGCTCATAAGTGGTGGACAGAGTAACAGGAAGGAGAAGGAGCATCGGGATGGGTTGACATGCAGGGAGGCTGACTGCAATGAAGCTTATCGGTCAGAGGGTGCAGGTCTCCTCATTGCTGAGCACAAAGGTGTGGAGCCAAGGCAGGCTGCCTCAGCTGGATTCATGGTTCCTGGGTACTTGTGCTACTTCCTCAAGTCCTCAAGGACAATAGCATGTGTAATTTGGATCTCTTTATTATCAGTTGAATCTGGCACCTTTTTTCTATCCTCCCTCTACCTCCTTTTTTTTATATCAGAAACTATGTGTCCCTTGGTCATAGATCCTGATAGTACCCTCCTCTGACCATGCCCATTACTGTCTGTAATTCCACACATATGGTGGTGATCTTTCCCAAGCCTCATCCACACACAGGCTAAGTCTGTGGGCCCTCTATAACCCCCAAGATGATGTTCATATCCACAAGCCTGGACTTCCCCCACAGTCCCTGGTTTCTCAGTCTTATTGGTGGCCACTCTCCACTCACCAATCCCTGTTTTCCCCTGCTTCTGGACCCCAGGTATGCTCAGAAAAAGCTCACTCATCATTTTCCTGTTTGACCTTCTTATCCCAAGAGAATCACCTAGATGAGGCTTAGAACCTTCTGGAAGCAGTACTGTCACATGTTTAGGAAATCCCATTATCAGGGTTCAGACCCCAGGTCCTGCCCCTTTTTGAGTTAACTAAGTGGGTGGCTTTACCTCTCTGCCCCTCAATCCCTCACCTACAAAAAGGGTAATGATGGAATATAACTACCAAGGCATGCTGTTTGGATGAGCCAATGGATGGGAAGTCCTCAAAAGAATCCCATCTAACCCAATATGTGTGAACCCAACACATGGGAGAAGCACTCCTGAGAATAGTCCAGCTGTGCCTTCTGGCTGGCCCTGAGAGCTAGGGTCTGGTAGCAAGATACAGGGGAGGTGTGGTCTGGATCCCTGTCTCCTCAGTAAACTTCCATAAGGTAGACCAAAAGCTCCCAGAACTCCAGGGGAAGCTGATGTGCATATGTCCTCAGCAGCCTCCCCGAAGCATGCAAGTCAAAATCCCCTGAGGGAGGCTACTGAGGACATTCTTTCACTAGGAGAGAACTTGCCCTAAGTGAGTGCTTCCAAAAAATGGTTATCTGGACCACAAATTACAGATTTCTACTGCTACCAGAGGTTCCAAATCTGGAATGGGGCCCAAGAATCTGAATGTAAGAAACCTCACAAGTGATCCTGATATTCAGTCAGTTTGGGAGCTCTGTAGCCAGATGACCAGAAATGGCTATGACTCTAGTCATCTCCCTTCTCAGGGAAAGATAGGATCAAGTGCTGCTCCAACTCTGACATTCATGTCCCATCCCAGATCCCTTCATCTCACAAGGGTAATCACACCCCAGATCACACAGCAACTCAGAACTAAGAGATCCTGGTCTAGGAGCTTGCATGGGTTCCTAAACTGCATATACTCTCTTCTCAGCAGTGCTGGAGAAGCCAAATCTGCTTCTTGGAAATGTGCTGGCAAAGAAGAGAAGTTGTCTATGGACAGGGTCGTTCACTCCTAGGCCACTGCTGAGGAGTGTTTCCACCCTGGGAAATGAGGGCATTCCTGTGTCACTAATGACTTCTGCACAGACCCTTCTGCTTTTGCGTGGTAGGTGGCTCTTGCTGAAAAGGATCTTTCAGATGGCAGGAATATGAAACAGTAAAAATAATTGCTTCTGGTCGTGGGATTGGTTTCCTGGCAAACTAATTAGCTATAAAGATTCAGGCTGACTATTTCCCTCCTTTGCTTCTGACATTCCCCAGAGTCCCAGGGTAACATACTAAAGAGAGCCCTTTGGCCACTGCTTTGATTTCAAGCAAAACATTAGGCGAAAAAGAGTCCCATTATGGATGCAATTTCAATGAGCACATGGTGTAGTCAGATGGCCTATATCCCTGAGGACAGGATGTACAGCAGGAGGAACTCTTACCTGGAATAGACAAAGCCTGGGCTCCCATCCTATCTTGGCTTCGTTTTGCTGATTGCTCTTTCACTGGTCAAATCCCCCTCGAGGGCCCTGAATCCTCATCTATAAAATAACAAGTGAAAGGAGATGTTCTCCAGGCCCCTTAGGCTCTAACACATATGGCTGTGAACTACTGAAAGCTTTCTAAACAAAATATTAAAACATGTGAAATCACTTTGTCATAACATATTCTATTTTGTAGGTGGCTAAGAACTATTCTAGGGAGACAGGAAGAAAACAGATTCTGCTTATGTTTGGTAAATAGCACACCAAATAGAGTACAATGCTAGAAGCAGGAGCCTAGGTGGTAAGTAGACCAGAGACTAGAGATGATCTGTATTGTTTAGGAGGTTTGGATAGCAAGAAAGAGAAAATCCTGCTGAAAATTAATTAAACCATAAGAATAATTGTTCCTTATTTAAGAATAATTCTGGGTTATGGACCTCATAGATATATACAGAACATTCCACCGTAAAACAACAGAATACTAATTCTTCTCAAGTGCACACGGAACCTTCTCCAGAATAGACCACATACTGGGTCACAAATGATACCAAAAGACTGAGATTATTCCCTGCATATTCTCAGATCACAATGCTTTGAAACTGGAGCTCAATCACAAGGAAAAGTTCAGAAGGAACTCAAACACCTGGATGCTAAAGACAAACTTGCTTAAGAATGCTTGGATCACTAGAAGCTGGTTTTTTGAAAGAATCAATAAGATCGATAAGCCACTGGCTACACTAATCCAAAAGAAAAGAGAGAAATCCCAAATTCATGAAATTATGAATGAAAAGGGAGAGATCACAACTAACACCAAGGAAGTATAAACAATCATCAGAAGTTATTACGAACAGTTATATGCCAATAAGCTTAGCAACCTAGATGAAATGGATGCATTCCTGGAAAAATATAAACTACCAAAATTGAACCAGGAAGAAATCGACAACCTGAATAGACCGATATCTAATAACGAGATTGAAGCAGTGATCAAAAATCTCCCCAAAAACAAGAGCCCAGGACCTGACCGATTCCCTGGGGAATTCTACCAAACCTTCCAAGAAGAAATAACACCTGTTCTCCTGAAGCTGTTTCAAAAAATTGAAGCAGAAGGAAAACTTCCAGACTCTTTCTATGAAGCCAGCATTACCCTGATCCCCAAACCAGGCAAGGACCATACCAAAAAGGAGAATTTCAGACCAATATCACTGATGAATATGGATGCTAAGATTCTCAACAAGATCCTAGCCAACAGGATCCAACAACACATTAAAAAGATTATCCACCATGATCAGGTGGGATTCATCCCTGGGCTACAAGGATGGTTCAACATTCGTAAATCAATCAATGTGATACAACAAATTAATATGAGAAGAGAGAAGAACCACATGGTCCTCTCAATTGATGCAGAAAAAGCATTTGACAAAATCCAACATCCGTTCCTGATTAAAACGCTTCAAAGTATAGGGATAGAGGGAACATTCCTGAACCTCATCAAATCTATCTATGAAAGACCCACAGCAAATATCATCCTCAATGGGAAAAAGCTTGCAGCCTTCCCACTGAGGTCAGGAACAAGACAAGGATGCCCCCTTTCACCACTCTTGTTCAACATAGTATTAGAAGTCCTAGCAACAGCAATCAGACAACAAAGAGAAATAAAAGGTATCCAAATTGGTAATGAAGAAGTCAAACTCTCTCTCTTCGCAGATGACATGATTCTTTATATGGAAAACCCAAAAGACTCCACCCCCAAACTACTAGAACTCATACAGCAATTCAGCAGCGTGGCAGGATACAAAGTCAATGTGCAGAAATCAGTGGCTTTCTTATACACTAACAATGAAAATACAGAAAGGGAAATTAGAGAATCGATTCCATTTACTATAGCACCAAGAACCATAAGATACCTGGGAATAAACCTAACTAAAGAGGTAAAGGATCTATACTTGAGGAACTATAGAACACTCATGAAAGAAATTGAAGAAGACACAAAAAGATGGAAGACCATTCCATGCTCTTGGATCTGAAGAATAAACAGTGTTAAAATGTCTATACTGCCTAGAGCAATCTATACTTTTAATGCCATTCCGATCAAAATTCCACCGGTATTCTTCAAAGAGCTGGAGCAAATAATCCTAAAATTTGTATGGAATCAGAAGAGACCCCGAATCGCTAAGGAAATGTTGAAAAACAAAAATAAAGCTGGCGGCATCACCTTACCTGATTTCAAGCTTTATTACAAAGCTGTGATCACCAAGACAGCATGGTACTGGCATAAAAACAGACACATAGACCAGTGGAACAGAGTAGAGAGCCCTGATATGGACCCTCAACTCTATGGTCAATTAATCTTCGACAAAACAGGAAAAAATATACAGTGGAAAAAAGACAGTCTCTTCAATAAATGGTGCTGGGAAAACTGGACAGCTATATGTAGAAGAATGAAACTCGACCATTCTCTTACACCGTACACAAAGATCAACTCAAAATGGATAAAAGACCTCAACGTGAGACAGGAATCTATCAGAATCTTAGAGGAGAACATAGGCAGTAATCTCTTTGATATCAGCCACAGCAACTTCTTTCAAGATACGTCTCCAAAGGCAAAGGAAACAAAAGCGAAAATAAACTTCTGGGACTTCATCAAAATCAAAAGCTTCTGCACAGCAAAGGAAACAGTCAAAAAAACAAAGAGGCAACCCACGGAATGGGAGAAGATATTTGCAAATGACAGTACAGACAAAAGGTTGATATCCAGGATCTATAATGAACTCCTCAAACTCAACCCACACGAAACAGACAAACACATCAAAAAATGGGCAGAAGATATGAACAGACACTTCTCCAATCAAGAAATACAAATGGCTATCAGACACATGAAAAAATGTTCATCATCATTAGCCCTCAGGGAGATTCAAATTAAAACCACATTGAGATATCACCTTACACCAGATAGAATGGCCAAAATTAACAAAACAGGAAACAACATGTGTTGGAGAGGATGTGGAGAAAGGGGAACCCTCTTCCACTGTTGGTGGGAATGCAAGTTGGTGCAGCCTCTTTGGAGAACAGTGTGGAGATTCCTCAAGAAATTAAAAATAGAGCTTCCCTACGACCCTGCCATTGCACTCCTGGGTATTTACCCCAAAGATACAGATGTCGTGAAAAGAAGGGCCATCTGTACCCCAATGTTTATAGCAGCAATGGCCACAGTCGCCAAACTATGGAAAGAACCAAGATGCCCTTCAACGGATGAATGGATAAGGAAGATGTGGTCCATATACACTATGGAGTATTATGCCTCCATCAGAAAGGACGAATATCCAACTTTTGTAGCAACATGGATGGGACTGGAAGAGATTATGCTGAGTGAAATCAGTCAAGCAGAGAGAGTCAATTATCATATGGTTTCACTCATTTGTGGAGCATAACCAATAGCATGGAGGACAAGGGGCGTTAGAGAGGAGTAGGGAATTTGGGTAAATTGGAAGGGGAAGTGAACCATGAGAGACTATGGACTCTGAAAAACAGTCTGAGGGGTTTGAAGTGGCGGGGGGGTGGAAGGTTGGGGTACCAGGTGGTGGGTATTATAGAGGGCACAGCTTGCATGGAGCACTGGGTGTGGTGAAAAAATAATGAATACTGTTTTTCTGAAAATAAATAAATTGGGAGGAAAAAAAAAAAGAATGCTTGGATGAACCAGGAGATCAAAGAAGAACTTAAACAATTCATGGAAACCAATGAGAATGAAGACACTTCAGTCCAAAACCTATGGGATACAGCAAAAGCTGTCCTAAGGGGGAAATACATAGCCATCCAAGTCTCCCTCAAAAAAATTGAGAAATCCAGAACACACCAGCTGTCTCTACACCTTAAAGAACTGGAGAATCAACAACAAATCAAACCAACTCCACACATAAGAAGGGAAATCATCAAGATTAGAGCTGAGATCAATGAGGGAGAAACCAGAGATACAGTAGAACGTATCAATGAAACTAGAAGCTGGTTTTTTGAAAGAATCAATAAGATCGATAAACCATTGATGACACTAATCAAAAAGAAAAAAGAGAAAGCTCAAATTCATAAAATTGTGAATGAAAAGGGAGAGATCACAACTAACACCAAGGAAGTATAAACAATCATCAGAAGTTATTATCAACAGTATACGCGAATAAGCTTAGCAACCTAGATGAAATGGATGCATTCCTGGAAAAATATAAACTACCAAAATTGAACCAGGAAGAAATCGACAACCTGAATAGACCGATATCTAATAACGAGATTGAAGCAGTGATCAAAAACCTCCCAAAAAACAAGAGCCCAGGACCTGACGGATTCCCTGGGGAATTCTACCAAACCTTCCAAGAAGAAATAACACCTATTCTCCTGAAGCTGTTTCAAAAAATTGAAGCAGAAGGAAAACTTCCAGACTCTTTCTATGATCCAGCATTACCCTGATCCCCAAACCAGGCAAAGACCCTACCAAAAAGGAGAATTTTAGACCAATATCACTGATGAATATGGATGCTAAGATTCTCAACAAGATCCTAGCCAACAGGATTCAACAGCACATTACATTAAAAGATTATCCACCATGACCAGGTGGGATTCATCCCTGGGCTACAAGGATGGTTCAACATTCACAAATCAATCAATGTGATACAACAAATTAATATGAGAAGAGAGAAGAACCACATGGTCCTGTCAGTTGATGCAGAAAAAGCATTTGACAAAATCTAGCATCCGTTCCTGATTAAAATGCTTCAAAGTATAGGGATAGAGGGAACATTCCTGAACCTCATCAAATCTATCTATGAAAAACCCTCAGCAAATATCATCCTCAATGGGAAAAAGCTTGCAGCCTTCCCGTTGAGATCAGGAACAAGACAAGGATGCCCACTTTCACCACTCTTGTTCAACATAGTATTAGAAGTCCTAGCAACAGCAATCAGACAACAAAGAGAAATAAAAGGTATCCAAATCGGTAATGAAGAAGTCAAACTCTCTCTCTTTGCAGATGACATGATTCTTTTTATGAAAAACCCAAAGAATCCACCCCCAAACTACTAGAACTCATACAGCAATTCAGCAATGTGGCAGGATACAAAGTCAATGTGCAGAAATCAGTGGCTTTCTTATACAGTAACAATGAAAATACAGAAAGGGAAATTAGAGAATCGATTCCATTTACTATAGCACCAAAGAACCATAAGATACCTGGGAATAAACCGAACCAAAGAGGTAAAGGATCTGTACTCGAGGAACTACAGAACACTCATGAAAGAAATTGAAGAAGACACAAAAAAACTGAAGACCATTCCATGCTCTTGGATCGGAAGAATAAACATTGTTAAAATGTCTATACTGCCTGAGCAATCTATACTTTTAATGCCATTCCGATCAAAATTCCACCGGTATTCTTCAAAGAGCTGGAACAAATAATCCTAAAATTTGTATGGAATCAGAAGAGACCCCGAATCGCTAAGGAAATGTTGAAAAACAAAAATAAAGCTGGCGGCATCACCTTACCTGATTTCAAGCTTTATTACAAAGCTGTGATCACCAAGACAGCATGGTACTGGCATAAAAACAGACACATAGACCAGAGGAACAGAGTAGCGAGCCCAGATATGGACCCTCAACTCTATGGTCAATTAATCTTCGACAAAACAGGAAAAAATATACAGTGGAAAAAAGACAGTCTCTTCAATAAATGGTACTGGGAAAACTGGACAGCTATATGTAGAAGAATGAAACTTGACCATTCTCCTACACCGTACACTAAGATAAACTCAAAATGGATAAAAGACCTCAACATGAGCCAGGAATCCATCAGAATCCTAGAGGAGAACTTAGGCAGTAATCTCTTCAATATCAGCCACAGCAACTTCTTTCAAGATATGTCTCCAAAGGCAAAGGAAACAAAAGCGAAAATAAACTTTTGGGACTTCATCAAAATCAAAAGCTTCTGCACAGCAAAGGAAACAGTCAAAAAAACAAAGAGGCAACCCACGGAATGGGAGAAGATATTTGCAAATGGCAGTACAGACAAAAGGTTGATATCCAGGATCGATAATGAACTCCTCAAACTCAACACACATGAAACAGGCAAACATATCAAAAAAATAAGAAGAAGATATGAACAGACACTTCTCCAATCAAGACATACAAATGGCTATCAGACACATGAAAAAATGTTCATCATCATTAGCCCTCAGGGAGATTCAAATTAAAACCACATTGAGATACCACCTTACACCAGTTAGAATGGCCAAAATTAACAAAACAGGAAACAACATGTGTTGGAGAGGATGTGGAGAAAGGGGAACCCTCTTACACTGTTGGTGGGAATGCAAGTTGGTGCAGCCTCTTTGGAGAACAGTGTGGAGATTCCTCAAGAAATTAAAAATAGAACTTCCCTATGACCCTGCCATTGCACTCCTGGGTATTTACCCCAAAGATACAGATGTCGTGAAAAGAAGGGCCATCTGTACCCCAATGTTTATAGCAGTAATGGCCACGGTTGCCAAACTGTGGAACGAACCAAGATGCCCTTCAACGGACGAATGGATAAGGAAGATGTGGTCCATATACACTATGGAGTATTATGCCTGCATCAGAAAGGATGAATACCCAACTTTTGTAGCAACATGGATGGGACTGGAAGAGATTATGCTGAGTGAAATCAGTCAAGCAGAGAGAGTCAATTATCATATGGTTTCACTTATTTGTGGAGCATAACAAATATCATGGAGGACAAAGGGTGTTAGAGAGGAGAAGGGAGTTGGGGTAAATTGGAAGGGGAGGTGAATCATGAGAGACTACGGACTCTGAAAAACAATCTGAGGGGTTTGAAGTGGCGGGGGTGTGGGAGGTTGGGGTACCAGGTGTTGGGTATTAGAGAGGGCATGGATTGCATGGAGCACTGGGTGTGGTAAAAAAAATAATGAATACTGTTTTTCTGAAAATAAATAAATTGAAAATATTTTTTAAAAAAGAATAATTCTGGGTTAATTCAGAAATCAAGAGATGTGATAAAAAATCTAGGCTTTTTCAATTTTCTTATTCATCATGTGAGTTGGTTATGTTTTCCCTTATAGCTACTAGGTTGCTGCCACTTCTTCAGGCATCACACTGTCACACTACAGCATCATGAGCTGGAAGCGTAGAGGCCAGAGGCAGAGCTTTAATCTCAGACACTCTTAGCATACATCAACATAAGTTTCACTGGTCTGACCTGGGTAACACAATCAAGCATAGACCAATCACTCACAAAGAAGAATTGGGTTGCTATGATTGCCTTAAATCAGTTTTCAGTCATTTTCTGGGGCTCAGTGCATCACTGCCAGAGAGAATTATGGTTTCACTGGCAAGTGATAAGAGAAAACTAGCTGGAAGTGGTCACACTTTCAGACTGTGGGCTACCATCATTCCCTTTCTCCTATATATGCATTTTATTCCCATAAGAAGAGCTCTGAAATCTCATCTGAGTCCTGCATATAGGTCAAAATCCAGGTCACTAGGACTTAGGCACATCTTCATCAGGTCTAGCTGTGACTCCCAGTGGTGCAATTAACTCAACATAAAAGATTGCATCTCAACCCAATGGGTGCATCCCAACCCAAACCAGTGATGTAGAAAACAGTTCCTTTAGTAAAAACTCCCCAGTGATAAAGGGGAGACTGGGACATGCCCTGTGGCACAGCCCATATTACACACTGCTGTAATATTAGTGAGGACTCCCTGTCCTCAGGACCCAGTTCTGCTTTCTGGGAATACTTGCCTCATCCACTTGTCTCCATGGCTTCACAGAATTGGATACTGAGGAGTGTGCCTTTCCTGGGGAAGGTTCCAGCCATCTAAATCTCTTGATTGTAGACCCCATGGCTCCAGATTACAAAATCACGCATGGGAAAGGGACAGAGAGTGGATTCTGGGTGATAAAGGGTCTTAAAAGCATAATAATGGGCTCTGCAGGGACTCCTATCTCTCTTTCCTCCCTGCAATATATATAGCTATAAACCCTATAGAAATTATATAGGAGACAACCTATGCAGAACCCTGAAAGGTAGAAGAGGAAAGCAGCTGACATAAGACCTCAAGGATGAGGGAGCAGTACAGAATCAGCATGTCTTACAACACCTTATCCAACAGAGGAAGGCATCCCAGACTCCCAGCCTACTGACAGAAGGCAGCACACATAGTTGATTCTCTCCGAGACCAAACCAGCGTCATGTTAGAGACATCAGGCAACCTGGCAAAGTAGCAGAAGACATCAGCTGAGACACCCATCAGAAATAAAGTGCCAAAGGAGGTGCTGTCCTTTCCCACTGGGCCTGAGGTCCCCCCTTTTCCACTAAGATATATGGAGGCAGGCAAGAAGACAGAGCAAGCATGAAAGCTACAGAAGGTGGCCAGCTCAGGAAATCTTTCTATAAAAAAGTTACTCAAAACAGATCATATACTTAAATATAAAATACAAAACTACAAAACTTTTGAGAAAAAAAAATAGGAGTAAGCCTTGAGGATTTAGGGATGGGAAAAGAATTCTTAGATTTAACAGCAAGCACACTATCCATAGAAGGAAAAAAAATGGTGAATTGTACTTTACCAAAATAAAACTTCTGCTCTATCAAGACTGTGTTAAGAGGATGGAACATGAGAGACTGTGGACTCTGAGAAACAAACTGAGGATTTGGGAAGGGAGAGGGTTGGGGGGTTGGGTGAGCCTGGTGGTGGGAGGGCATGTATTGCATGGAGCACTGGGTGTGGTGCATAAACAAATAATCTTGGAACACTGAAAATATAAAATTAAATTTAAAATAAAATAAAAAACACAAGAAAACAAAGAGGATGGAAAGACTAATCACAGAATAGGAGGGAAAGTGGCAAACCACATGCTGATAAAAGACTAGTATTTAGAACGTATGATAAACTCTCAAAATTGAACTATAAAAGAAACAATCCAGTTAAAACACGGGTAAATGATATGAACAAATATTAAGAGGATGTATGGATGGCAAATAACACACGGTAAGATTTTAGAAATGGAAGGCAGATTAGTGGCTAAAGGGAAGGGAGGGGGAGAGGGGTGTGTGGGTGTGTTTGTGCACATGTGTGTTTCAAAAAAGGCAGCAGGAGGATATTTGTGTCTCGATTGTGGTGGTGGATTCATGAACCTGTACAGGCAGTAACACTCGGTGGAGCTCAATACACATATGTGCACATAAATGAGAAGAAGTAAAACCCAGGAGATCTGGATAAGACAGGTGTGTTTTATCACCAATCTGAATAAGATAGGTGTGTTGTTTCAGTGTTGCCATCTTGGTTGTGATATTGTTTTACAGTTTTGCAAAATGTTATCACTTGGGAAGA
The DNA here is from genome assembly GCF_020171115.1 of Neogale vison. Lineage (NCBI taxonomy): Eukaryota > Metazoa > Chordata > Mammalia > Carnivora > Mustelidae > Neogale > Neogale vison. The sequence continues at coordinate 113,452,922 of NC_058093.1, read as the reverse complement.
TAAGATCTGTCTATATTACATCTCTCTGCATGTGAATATTCATCTATCTCAAATTTTTCATTTAAAAATCGAGATACAATATGCATGATGATCTTCCATGTTGCCTCTAGCAATATTTCCCTCCTACCAACGTGAACCAAAGATCAAGACCATGTCTAGATCCAGTTTAAAGGGGTGGCTTAGTGGTATAGTGGGTTGCGAGTGGAGTTTTTGTGAGAACAGAGTAGAAATTAGAAAGTATATTGCAATGTAGTGCAAATAAAGTTTTGTGAAATTTTTTGCATGCCATGTGTGTATAAATATTATATACTTAACCAGATTATAAATGCATATAATCTAGACCTGCTTTTTGTACTTTTTCAGGTTTATTTAGTCCCACTTCAACTTCCAAGTCCTGCCTCTTGCTCAGTGGAGGATCCTTGCTGCTTCTGCTGCCCCTCTTCTAATGACACTGGCTTTCTCAGGTACACAGAGAAGTGAAGTTCAGATTCTGAACAAAACTCCCAACACACCTGCTGCTGTGGGAGAACAAAAGCCATAGCTTTCCTGTGCAACCCAATCAGACCCACAGAAGCTCTGCTTGGAAAGGCAGGCATTCCTGGGCCAACTGATGAAAGACAGGAGAGGGAAGGAGCCAACAGATCAAGTCCTTTTCCTTTTCCTTGCATCGGATTTCTATGGAATGAGGCAGACCCACAGTCTCTCTAGTGACATCATGCATGGCAAAAAGCCCCTGTGTTTGCAGATGAAGCCATAGCCCACCTGGGACTACACCTCCTTCCCTGTCTTCCTCCTACCTCACCTGTAATAAAGCACTAGTACCAAAGCTAGGATTTCCAGGGAACCTGGATTGACACAAGGCAGAGTTATATATATGGATATACCTATTATCCACATAATGTTTTGTACACACATGTGCATAGGTGTATATATATGATACACACACACACACATATATATATATATGCACATATATATTGAGGCATTGGATCACAATGAAAATATATGTCTGTATGTTGCACTTAAGTTTTTTCCAAGTCAATAATTCAGCCCTGTTCTTCAGCCTAACAATTCCTATGTCCCAGTCACTGGCCTCATCTGGCACTGTCCAGGCACATTGTCCTTGGGTTAGTGGTCATATTGCTAAGGTTCAGGCTAGTATAAGGAAAGACATCACCTAAATCTTTACTCTGCCCCCTGAATACAGTCAGGGTTCTGGTGCCAAGTCAGAGGGAGAGACACCAGTGCTAGGCATGACATTGTGAGGGTCTGCCTGAAAGATGTGCAGCTAAGGGAGACACTGGGAGCCCAGCAAGGAAAGGAATCCTTGCCACACCTCAAGTTCCCAATTCTTCCTGAGGGTTCCTGGGCAGAATGTGATATCTTTGGGCACAGCATGCTGGAGGAAGTAACATTACTCTACCCCCTCATGTCTACCTCCTGAAACTGCTTGCACTGCTCGCCAGGACCCCCTGGAACTCATTTCTGCTCAGCATAGCAATATCCAATAATCCAGTGGGTCAGCTGCTTTCCAAGAACCTGCAGACAGGCAGAGAAATGGCAGCCAGAGAATGAGCCTGATTACAAGGGACTGCTCAACTCATCTCTGTGTCCTTGCCCTAGCCCTTCAGTGTCCTTTCGGGTCCAGGCAAAAAAAAACCCAAATATAGATCTTGAGATACAGCTGCTTAAAAAAGGCATGTGTACTCTAGGCACTCTCATGCACTCTATGGTCTATATAGTAAGGTAGTCTTGACCTGGGGATGGTTGGTGAGCCCTGCCTCAGAGCGGGTCCTGCTGCACAAGTCCCAGACTCACACTTTTGGTTTATTCTGAGCCAGGTGTTGTCAACAGATTGTCTGGGTTCCCCAGAAGATAAAACAGGACACAGCTGAACTTGTTTTCTGAAACAGAGGCCTCTGGAACACAACTGGGAAGTGGAAGGTGGGAGGGTGGACAGGGATGTTGGTGGATGACTACCAAACAGTCATAGCTCAACCTCTGTGCCCGTGTTGACTTTCAGCCCCAAGCCCACCCTTCTCTACTCAGTTTTATGATGTTATCAGGGAGACTGCAGGCCCCATTACTCTATTCCCTCTCCTGAAGACTTCCTCTTTGGTCCAGCCAGTGAAGGGAACTGGTAGGAAACTGGGAGGCCAGTGGAGAAAAAAAGACCCTCTTTCTGCTCCCATCTCCTGTCAGCATTTCTGTACCAACAGTGGTGGCTACACTCCAGCAGCTCAGGCTCAGGCATCAGCCATGTGACTCCTCACACCACCTCCCTGTATGGTGCCCAGGCTTCCTTCAGAGGGTCAAGCATTAAATGCATTCAGTCTCTGTTGTCTAAGCACCAGTTTCAGTAACCTCATCTCCAGACCCATAGCTGTCCCACTTCTCCACCTTTCCCCCTAACCCTAAGGGGTGGTGGCTGCCTCCTACACTTACCCATTTCTGAGTTACCCCATCCTACACCTTCCATTAATTCAACCTTTCCATGACTATGTAAGCAGGTTCCTGTGTTAAATTCCCTCCATTTGAAATGCCATATATGCTTGGTTTCTATTTTCCTGCCTGGGCCTTGACTGATACAGCCACATCCACAGAACATGTCCATATTCCCACATGGAGCCATAGGATGGTTTATTCAAAGGGACCTGAAACATGGCGTCTAGCCCTTCTCCTACAAACACTGAACATCCAGGAAGGCCAAGTTGCTGGCACAAAGTAAGAAAGGGCATTGGCAGCCCAGCTAAAAATGGACCCCAAGCTTTCTGACCCCCAAATATGTCTGTCTCATCCAGCCAGTCATGTCCAACTTTCCATGACTCTTTTCAGGAACCCCAGTATGCTCATGTCCCAGGTTCTAGAACAAGGGAACCCAGGAAATCCCAGCAAGGTGGGATTCAGGAGAGCAAGATGATCAGGTTCTCCTTCCACCATTCTTTGGTTCTTTGGACCCTCCACTCTGAAGGAATCCATGCTTCCTTAATGTCATTATAGTCAGAAAGACATGCACTCATCAGCATTTCCCATGTGACTGTGGGGGAAGCAAGGCTAAAAGAATTGAGAAGATGTGGTCCATATATACAATGGAATATTAGTCAGACACCAGAAAGGATGAAACCCAGCTTTTGTATCAACATGGATGGGACTGGAAGAGATTATGTTGAGTGAAATAAGTCAAACAGAGAAACTCAATTATCATATGGTTTCACTTACTTCTGGAACAAAAGGAATAACATAGAGGACATTAGGAGAAAGAAAGGAAAAGTGAAAGGTTTGGGGGGTTGGAATCAGAGGGAAGATGAACTATGAGAGACTGTGGACTCCGAGAGGCAAACTGAGGGTTTTGGAGGGGAGAAGGGTGGGGGGATGTGTGAGCCTGGTGGTGGGTATGAAGGATTATATGTAAACAATGAATCTTGGAGCACTACATCAAAAACTAATGATGTATTGTATGGTGACTAACATAACACAATAAAATTTAAAAAAAAAAAGAATTGGTGTGAAGATATAAGCTGAAAATTCTAGAATTCTAATGTGAATGCTGATCTTGCTGTATGGTTCCATAGAAGTTATTATTTCTCTATTTTTCCAATAAAAGGCCAAAACATGCCTTGGAAGACATTGTGGAGAGTGATTCATTTTAATAAATGTGAGTAGAGGTTCAGACACACTTATCATTTGTCCAAGTTTACAAGCTGGAGTTTACAGTTGGAATCTGAAGTAGGACCAAAACCCAATTCATCCATTCTTAGACAGACAGGGTAAAAAAGATCATAGAAACATTGCGGCTGGTATTGAGGGTAGAGATGGCCAACAGCAGGGCGCTGGGGAAGATGACAGAGTCTCATGCTGTGGTGTGGGGTGCTGATGCATGCAGTCAGCTGGGCAGTGGAAACTATGCCTGGCTACACAGAGATGCTTCTGCTTGTTAACAGCTGAGAAAGAATATCCTTATTAAAGCAGGAAGCTCCCAGCTGGAGGGTTCTATTCATCACTGTTGTCTGGCTGCCTGTCCAGCTGAGTGACCAAGGGCCCTCTGTCTTATCACCAAAGCATCTGGCTGTCTCCCTCGGAATCAGCTGCCTTCCCCAGACCCTCACTTTGGATATATCAAGAACCATTCTCCCACCTGAAAAGCACAGGAAGGGTGGCAGGAGGCAGCACTGAGAAGGTGTGAGGAAGGGCAGCATGGCTTCAGGGTCCCACAAACCAGACAGTCTTCCTCCCACAACTCCACTCCTATCTAGCTGACCTCCTTGCACCTTCTTTGTGAATTACTTTCATTGCAGTCATCATGCATTCAAATACATTTGTCTTCGTAGTCTTTCTCAAAGGGGCTTTGTATAAGGAAGTAAGTATACCATTGAGAATCAGGTCCCATTGTTTGTTTATTCATTCATTCAACAGATTCACCCTGGTATGAAAATTAAGGTGTCTTCAGGGAAGACATTCACCTACAGCCAAAGACCCTATAGCTCAACATGATGGCAGTTATCATGAGGCATCCTTGCTGCAGTTTACAGTGTGGGAGGTAGAGAAGGCTAACAGCAGTAACATGATCATATAAGCTAATCCCATGTGCTCTTCATGCACCAGAGTCTGCACTGGGCAGATCACAGCATCATCTTGTTTATTCCTTGTAGAATTCCATCAGGCAGAGCGGTTCTCACCTCCACAGCTCAGAAGAAGGTACCACAGCTGAGGGAGCGCAAGGGACTTCTCCTAGCCAGACACGGGGAGGGTAGTAAGGAAAAGGGTTCTGACAGGAGCCTGGGCAGATGACCTCCAGACCCCTCCTCTGTCAGAAAGTGAAAGACCGAAGTGAATAATGTAATAATGTTTTTTTACCTGACTATCCAACAGCTCTAGCAGGTGAGGAGCCTCTTAGGTCCTGCCATGTTTCATCACAAAGGCTGTGAGACCAATAAATAATGCACTACTAACTAATTATACAAGAACGCTTTCTTCATTATTATGTTGGTGACTGTTGTTCAGCTCTCCATGTAGTTCCGCCCTCTAGTAATAAGGCATTCACCAGCAAACACAGACACGCATTCCCCTTGAGGTGATATTTTTTTCAATATAACACAGTGGATCAGCATCAAGCTCATTTGCCAAATATGTCTCCTGGCAATTCCTCAGGCCTTCAGCTGCATTGTTTACTATGCCCTTTTACACAGGCCCCGTCAAAATAACCCAGGATGCATCACTTGAGGGGGGATTTATTTTCTCAGATCCCATAAGCTACTGAAATGTGGCTTTGCAGGTAAGTGTGAAATTATCATCATTCTTTCAATGATAAACATGTGTGTCACTAATATCAAACTTACACCCCTGTACTGTTTATATTCCTATGTATACAATAGTTTTGTTTCATCACTGTATCATAATATTATCTTTGTGAAGACTTTTTTAATGGTATCTAGCCTTGAGAGATGCATAGTACCAATAATGCACATAATACAATTAAAGTGATGAAGAGACTAAGTAATTTATCACCCCACTGTAACATGTTTTATGGATAAAACGGATGCTATCAATAATTAATAACACAGGGAAACTGATATAATCCAGGTATGTCCCCAGAAAAATGGGATGTGGGGTTACCCCAGCTATGACCAAGTCTGTGTATATGTGAGCAATGACAGCTACATTACAGCTGTCACCTCCTGAGACCATGGTATAAGACACTATCAATCATAGGATGCTTCACATCTGATCACAGAAATGCTGAGGTGGCTAAAAAAGAGATAAAAAAGTACATCCTAGTGTTGATGCAGTATGATATAATATACAACCTGTCAAGGGCTTTTTATCATTTAGTAAGGGTATCAACCTATCTGCATTGGGCTGTGTTTTCTCCAGCATCTCTTGTCTCTCTGTCCTTTTGTCCCTAATGATCACTTTCCATCTACAAAAGCTTACATGTCCTGACATGCTAATCAATGCAGGAGGCTGAGTCCTGATTGTGAGGTAGGTGCTTGTGGATAATCCCACCCTCTCTGTCAAAGTGAGAGCCAAGCTAAGTCCAGGAGGCCTTTAATAGTGCCTCAGCTCCATCCACCTCCGGCCAAGGGGTAGGAAGATGCCCAGATCACAGAACCCTTCTCCTGAGACAGGAATGGCAGTAGGAGGCAGGGAGAACCAACACCCTCTTCTACCACCTCACCAGACAACAACCCCTTTTTTCTGTGCCACATGCCCAGTGTAAGGTTGCATAACCTCATTCCCGGGAGTAGTAGTAATCGATGCACATCACCCAGTTTCTTTGGCTTGATCAAGCTCAGGGCTACCTGCAAGTATTTGTTCAGCTGGATTTGTTCATTGCAAGGTGTTAAGCTGCAAATGTTCCTTAAGTCTTTCCTTCCCTTACTTGTCCCTCTATCTCAGCAGCTGCCACTCCTTCCCCTCCTTACTCACTCTGGGCAGCAGAGCCCAGTGGTGGGTCCAGTCCCCACCTTGCTATTCTCCATACCTCAGCCCCTTGGCTGTAAGCTGGGGATTGTCAGCAGTACTCATGCCACAGGCTTTGGGGAGGCTCAAAAAGTCACTCTCATAAATCACTGATAATAGACACTGGGGGGTGGTCAGTGTGGTGTAAGACCACCTCTATTATTAGCAGTCATATTTGCTTAGTCAACACCTACGATGTCAGTGCTTTAGCTCTCAGCTTAAGTGTGGTATTCCCAGGGAAGCTGACTTCCCAGGACCAGGTCAGCCCCAGCAATAAGCTCTGAAGTGTGTCCTCCACGGTATTTATCACTGTTTGCAATCAGGTTTGCACTTGTCCTGATTACCTAATCAATGCTGTTTGCCCCCACTAAACCACAGGCTCCTGAGGTCACCATCCACAGCAGCATTGTTCATCACCAGTCCCTATGTCTTCCATTAGAGCACTGGCATAGAGTGTGTTTACATTAAAGATGTGTTGGGTAAGTGGATGAATGATTGATGGATGCTGCATCCATATGTATTACATTAAAATAAATCTGTGTGTTTCATTGACCCAGGTGGGGAATGGTGTGAGCACTGAGATAAGCAGAGACTCACAGGCAACCGAAGAGAGGCCAGCAGGGGCCTTTGACCTCATCCACACAGTGTATCTGGCAGGTTCTGGGTATTATACTTACACAGTCTTTTTCATTCTATCATAGTCTTGTAAGGAATATATTACTATCTACACAAATAGAAGATAAAACTGAGGGTCTGAGAAGTGATGTCCTCTCAAGGACCCACAGTTTGTAAGTGGCTATCCCAGAATCAAAAGGAATAATCCATGCTTCCAGATTCAGGCTCTTCCCCTGGGACCATCCTCGTGTACAGTGGGGCTGGGCCAGAGGTAGAGGCTAGATCAGGGCTGTTACATGTATCAGAGAAGGCAATGTGCTATTAGAACCAGGAGGCAGCTGAGCACATGGTCCTGAAATGGACACTCCCACTTGCTCTCATTTCCCTATTTGGGTGGGGGAAATGTCCATACTGGACTGAGACAGTGGGTCAGGAGGATGAAATCATAGCCACAGGAAAGACTTTGTAAGTAGTGTTCCCCAGACCATTAGTGGAGGCAAGCTTATGGCCATCTGGTCCAGCCTTTATGTAGCCTAGTCCTCCTTCTCCCACCCCCAACCACCCTAAGCCTCTAAGCAGGAAATTCCTTACAAGTGGGAGGGGCAAGCCTCCAAAGTGGGAATGATGGGAAACTTAAATGTTCTGTAGAGGATGTCAACAAGGTCACCTGCAAAGTCAGGAGGTGAAGCTCCTGACTCTTGTTGTCTAGACCCATTCTATTTGAAAAGTCATACTTTGCCTTCATACTTTCTTTTAAAAATACAAGTGTAATCTCTGGGGTGCCTGGGTGGCTCAGTTGGTTGAACATCTAACTCTTGGTTTCAGGTCAGGTCACTATCTCAAGGTCATGAGGTTGAGACTCACTTTGGGCTCTACACACAGCAAGGAGTCTACTTGAGATTCTATCTCTTCCTGTCCCTCTCCTCCTCCCACCCCGTGCTCACACTCTCCTTATGTCTAAGATAAATAAATAAATCTTTAAAAAAATACAAGTATAATCTCAGCTTACACAAAATATAAACAATGCAGAAGTCCATAAATGTTCCTTTTTCCCTCCTCACATATCCCAGCTGGCTGCATAAACTTCTGGACCTTTCCATGCACATATAAACACTTGCTCAAAAAGAAGTATCTCTGTGTGTACATGTGTGTGTGCATACGTGCACATGTGTGGGGTCATTATCTTCCTATGATGCATCTTCTGGCTTGTTTCCTAAAATGTTGCATTTGTTATCCTCCCTTACATAGAGGGCATAGAGACATAGCTCATTCTCCACAGCGAGCCTCATTTGTTCTTGCTCATCCACAGGGAGATATGTTGCTTTTTCCCATATTGTTCTCTTGCTCAGAACAGCCCCCACCACCACCTTCATGGCTCATAACCTGGGTGGTTTCTAAACTACAGTCAAGACTTAGTGAGAGGATCTTTCCAGGAGAGAAGTGGCCACCCCCTCTGGCCCAGTCCATGTTCCCACAGGGCTACTGCCAGCTACTTGTTGGCCTCTTCTTCCCAATGAGGCTAATTCACCTCTCCATATCCTCAGGATATAGGGTTAGGAGGACTGAAGGCAATCTTTGAGGAACAACCTAGGCAACATGGGCTCCCAAGAGTTGTCATCACAGGTGTATGAGAGGGGACTGGGACATCTATGACAGTGACAGGTCTTAACACCTCTGGCTCCTACTTCTGAGAATCCATCCCTCATCATCTACAGTGGTAGAATCCCTTCCTCTAGGAGGGGTTCTGCCCCTGCAGGCCCTTCAATGTGCATCGCTGGTCAAGCCTAGGGGAGCTGGTAGGGTTGGGAAGGCTTCTTGGAGGAGTGGCCTATGCCATGGGTCACAAAGGGTTAATAGGATCTTCCAAGCAGAGAAGCAAGCAGGAACATTCTCGTAAAAGGAGGCACAGAGTTCCATTATGCAAGATGAATAAGTTGTGGGGATCTAATGTACAGCAATGTGATTATAGTTAACAGGACTGAATTATGTATTTGAAATTTTCTAAGAGTGTATATTTTGGGTGTTCTTACCACATGCATAAACAAGAAGAAAATGGTGGCTGTGTGAAGTGGTGGATGCATTAATCAGCTTGACCATGGAGATCATTTCACCATGTATAACCTGTATACATGTTGTATACATGCATCAAGTTGTACACTAAACAGACCATTTCTGCTATGGAGTATTATGCCTCCATCAGAAAGGATGAATACCCAACTTTTGTAGCAACATGGACAGGACTGGAAGAGATTCTGCTGAGTGAAATAAGTCAAGCAGAGAGAGTCAATTATCATATGGTTTCACTTATTTGTGGAGCATAACAAATAACATGGAGGACAAGGGGAGTTAGAGAGGAGAAGGGAGTTGGGGGAAATTGGAAGGGGAGGTGAGAGACTATGGACTCTGAAAAACAATCTGAGGGGTTTGAAGCGGTGGGGGGTGGGAGGTTGGGGGAACCAGGTGGTGGGTATTAGAGAGGGCACGGATTGCATGGAGCACTGGGTGTGGTGCAAAAACAATGAATTAAAAAAAATAAAAAAAGTAGGGGCACCTGGGTGGCTCAGAGGGTTAAGCCTCTGCCTTCGGCTCAGGTCATGATCTCAGGGTCTTGGGATCGGCCCCGAATCAGGCTCTCTGCTCAGCAGGGAGCCTGCTTCCTCCTCTCTCTCTGCCTGGCTCTCTGCCTACTTATGATTTCTGTCTGTCAAATAAATAAATAAAAGATTTTTTTTAAAAGTATATAAATAAATAAATAAATAAATATTACATTCCTTTAAAAAAATCATTTCTGGTTTTTTTTCTGTTTTTCTTCCGTTTTCACTTGCACCCCAGTAAAACTGAAAAAATTGAAAAGAAAATAATTTTTAAAACTCTCAGTAAACTCACATCCAGCAAATTAAATGGTGCAGATCTGACCAATGTGTCCATGTAGCATCAAATCTCACAAAGGTACCATTTCATCATGTCAAAGGACTGCCACTGACTGGCTGAAACCTGCAAAAAAACGTTTTTATGATTCCAAAACAGAAGCCAGCACAGTGTGTTCTTCTTGGAACACTGTAAGGGCAGGTAATGTCAAGATAGGGGCCTGTGAAAGCCCCATGCCAAAGCTGCTTTGGGAAAGCAGCAGAATCAAGGTCATCATCAGCCCTGCATTCTGGAGGCCATGGGTGCAGTGCCACAGGGCTGAAGCAAGGGAAGGACACCCGGTCAGAGGTGAGCATCTGAATACTGAATAGCACCATTCTGAGGGGTGTGGGGCTGGAGGTACTGGGCAGGGCTGGCCCCAGGCATTAGAAGGGAACCACTGAGAGTGACCTGCTAAGTGGCTGATGCAAGGAAACCCTTTCCAGGCTTCTGGCTACTTCTAAGAGCTGTGGCCTCAGGGCCCCACCCATGATGCAAAGGTATACATGTCCTCTACCTACCTTCCATCGTAGAGTAGAGAATACTGTCCAGCAGGAATTTAAATGACTCGGGTTAGAGAGAGGGGAGTGTTTTCCTACCTAGATTTTCATCATGATGAGAAACTGATGGTGGATCTTTTTATTTCCCTCTCACGCCTGCTCCCTATGGAGTGTGGCCCTGCACCTGAGGAAAGGGCTTTCTGTTTGCAGCTGTACCCAAGTTAGAGACAAAGGAGAAGAAAGAACAAAGACCATGCCAACTCTTCCCATGGGCACATAGGGCTCAGCATGACATGTGGAAATACAATCTGGATTCTGTATTAAATTTGAAGCTGTGTCCCATAAATTCCAGTGGTTTATCCTAACTGTAGGCCCTATAACTACCCATGTAATTCCAGAAACATTTATCTTAAAGGGCCATCCCACTTCTACCTAGGAAGCCTGAGCTTGGAGAGGCTCTGGGACCGAGGGGAATCAGTGATCTAAAATGGCACTGCAGACCCACAAACATTCTACCAAATTCAGTGCATGAGTGAGTGAAGGGCTAGAGTCCAGGGGAGAGGGAGGCGCCTTGTTGAGCACATACTGTGCATAGGTCCCATGTCAACATTTCCTTGTAAGTCCTGCAACCACATCCCAGCATGTATTTAAGCCACCCATGGGGGCCTTAGGTTAGTTCCAGAATGCTCTTTCCACCCCACACTATTCTGATTTCCACCCAGGGCCTGGTTCTCCTCGGGTCTTAGTGCAAAACATTCAAGGAGCAGTCCCTAACGGTGGGAGCTGAGTTCCAATCTGATCTTCCAGACCCAAGGTGCTCAGTCCCCTGCACTGCCACATTCAGCAGACCCAGGACAAACACATCTTAAAGCTACAGGGAAAGTTCCCAGACCCTCTGGTCTCTCAGCTTTCCTCTGTCCTGTGAGTAAAGCAGGCTAATACCTTTCAGACTACAAGCCTAGATTCCCACACCAGATCCAATGTGCCTGATACTGTCACTTTATTCCAAACAGCACACCAGTAAAGAGATTTGGAAGAGCAAGGTGGTTGCTTAATAACAATTCTATACCCTAGGAGTGGTGATAGAGCTTCTCGCATGCTTGTAGGTTGATGGGTTTTATATCTCTCTTAGCAGCACATCTTTAGTCTATCACCCTGTTTGATGTTCACCAAACACAAAGTATACAAAGGCCTCCCTTCCTTTGGACCAGTGAGGCCCCCAGAGGCTCTGCTGATTTCCCTGGGCTCTGGATTCTTCCCATCTCACCTGAGATCAGGAGGGTTCCACAGGCCCATGGCAGCTGCCACTCCCCTGCACTCTCCTTTGGCCTCTTGGCTCCGATCCCGACAATGGGTCCCTCCTTGAGCACCTGGGAACCAATGTTCAGGATCAGGACCCTCAGAGCTTGATTTCTCTTATCTTGTGAGTTATTGGGTATCTTTCTTTGTTCTGATCCATGGAGAACCAAGGAGTCAAGTGGGGTCCACACCTGACAATGGCACAAGAGACCATGGTACAAATTTGTGTAGAGACTATCCCATTCATTAGCCCACCCTAAATTTTCATCTAGCCCTGTTTCCTTCCTTGATCTTTTACATGTGGTAAAATTATATGTTTGTGAACACCACCTCTAATTCCCCCACTTTTGTTTAGTGAGGTGGATTATCAATTATTATCAACCATACAAAGTTAGTATTATAACAATCAAGAAAGCGCTAACAACACACACGGCTGGTAGGGCAGTCCCTTTCTTTCCACCAAATGGCCTAAGGATGGTCCTTAAGAGGCCAGTATCATTTCTACTCATCCTCATTCAATCCCACATGTACTCATTCTTTCACAAACATCTGAGTGCCTGCCAGCGGCAGATCTGGTCTCAGGGACCCACAGTCAAGCAGACTAATGTCCTAACTCAAAGACAACCATATCTGCCAGTCAGATATGTAGACAGACTGGAGGGCAATGTGAGCATTGTGTGAGTAGAGGAAATGTACAGGACACTTGGTAGAGGACAGAGGAGAAATTAAGGGATATGGGGGGGCTGTGTGGCCGCTGGTTAGATGAGAAAGGCTGTGTGTGCTGAGTCAAGGGATCACATGGCCTCCATTGTTAGAGTGGATGACTAGGGTTTTCTGCTCCATTACTTTATGTAAGTGTTTGTGAGTCATAGAAGATGCAGAGAATATCACAGACACAGACCTGGCTACTTGTGAATATCACACCTCTGACAGGCTTCCATGGAGACCAGTGAACACCTGTTTCTTACAGCGCATAAGGGCAGGTAAGAATGCACAAATGTACACACACATCCCAGTATGTTTAAAAGATAATTTTACATATAGCTGCCCAGTTTTCCCAGCACCATTTATTGAAGAGACTGTCTTTTTTCCACTGTGTATTTTTTCCTGTTTTGTCGAAGATTATTTGACCATAGAGTTGAGGGTCCATATCTGGGCTCTCTACTCTGTTCCACTATGGGTCTGTTTTTATGCCAGTACCATGCTATCTTGGCAATCACAGCTTTGTAATAAAGCTTAAAATCAGGTAACATGATGCCCCCCCATTATATTTTTGTTTTTCAACATTTCCTTAGCAATTCAGTGTCTCTTCTGATTCCATACAAATTTTAGGATTACTTGCTCCAGCTCTTTGAAGAATACCAGTGGAATTTTGATCAGAATGGCATTAAAAGTATAGATTGCTCAGGCAGTATAGACATTTTAACAATGTTTATTCTTCCGATCCAAGAGCATGGAATGGTCTTCCATCTTTTTGTGTCTTCTTCAATTTCTTTCATGAGTGTTCTGTAGTTCCTCGAGTACAGATCCTTTACCTCTTTGGTTAGGTTTATTCCCAGGTATCTTATGGTTCTTGGTGCTATAGTAAATGGAATCAACTCTCTAATTTCCCTTTCTGTATTTTCATTGTTAGTGTATAAGAAAGCCACTGATTTCTGCACATTGACTTTGTATCCTGCCACGTTGCTGAATTGCTGTATGAGTTCCAATAGTTTGGGGGTGGAGTCTTTTGGGTTTTCCATATAAAGAATCATGTCATCTGCAAAGAGATAGAGTTTGACTTCTTCATTGCCAATTTGGATACCTTTTATTTCTCTTTGTTGTCTGATTGCTGTTGCTAAGACTTCTAATACTATGTTGAACAAGAGTGGTGGGAGCGGGCATCCTTGACATGTTCCTGATCTCACTGGGAAGGCTGCAAGCTTTTTCCCATTGAGGATGATATTTGCTGTGGGTTTTTCATAGATAGATTTGATGAAGTTCAGGAAAGTTCCCTTTGTCCCTATACTTTGAAGCGTTTTAATTAGGAAAGGATGCTGGATTTTGTCACATGCTTTTTCTGCATCAATTGAGAGGACCATGTGGTTCTTCTCTCTTCTCTTATTGATTTGTTGTATCACATTGATTGATTTGTGAATGTTGAACCATCCTTGTAACCCAAGGATGAATCCCATGGTGAATAATCTTTTTTTTTTTTTTTTTTGGATGGCTCACTTTTTAGAACTTTTTTTAAATTTTTTATTTTTTATAAACATATATTTTTTATCCCCAGGGGTACAGGTCTGTGAATCACCAGGTTTACACACTTCACAGCACTCACCAAAGCACATACCCTCCCCAATGTCCATAACCCCACCCCCCTTCTCCCAACCCCCCTCCCCCCAGCAACCCTCAGTTTGTTTTGTGAGATTAAGAGCCACTTATGGTTTGTCTCCCTCCCAGTCCCATCTTGTTTCATTGATTCTTCTCCTACCAACTTAAGCCCCCATGTTGCACTACCATATGATCTCCCTGATATGAGGTGGATAATCTTTTAAATGTGCTGTTGGATCCTGTTTGCTAGGATCTTGTTGAGAATCTTAGCATCCATATTCATCAGTGATATTGGTCTGCAATTCTCTTTTTTGGTAGGGTCTTTGCCTGGTTTGGGGATCAGGGAAAACTGGACAGCTACATGTAGAAGAATGAAACTCGACCATTCTCTTACACCGTACACAAAGATAAACTCAAAATGGATAAAAGACCTCAATGTGAGACAGGAATTCATCAGAATCCTAGAGGAGAACATAGGCAGTAATCTCTTCGATATCAGCCACAGCAACTTCTTTCAAGATATATCTCCAAAGGCAAAGAAAGCAAAAGCGAAAATGAACTTTTCGGACTTCATCAAAATCAAAAGCTTCTGCACAGCAAAGGAAACAGTCAACAAAACAAAGAGGCAACCCACAGGATGGGAGAAGATATTTGCAAATGACAGTAGAGACAAAAGGTTGATATCCAGGATCTATAATGAACTCCTCAAACTCAACACACATGAAACAGACAATCATATCAAAAAATGGGCAGAAGATATGGACAGACACTTCACCAATGAAGACATACAAAAAATTTTCATCATTACTAGCCATCAGGGAGATTCAAATTAAAACCACATTGAGATATCACCTTACACCAGTTAGAATGGCCAAAATTAACAAAACAGGAAACAACATGTGTTGGAGAGGATGTGGAGAAAGGGGAACCCTCTTCCACTGTTGGTGGGAATGCAAGTTGGTGCAGCCTCTTTGTAGAACAGTGTGGAGATTCCTCAAGAAATTAAAAATAGAACTTCCCTATGACCCTGCCATTGCTCTCCTGGGTATTTACCCCAAAGATACAGATGTCATGAGAAGAAGGGCCATCTGTACCCCAATGTTTATAGTAGCAATGGCCACGGTTGCCAAACTGTGGAAAGAACCAAGATGCCCTTCAACGGATGAATGGATAAGGAAGATGTGGTCCATACACACTATGCAGTATTATGCCTCCATCAGAAAGGATGAATACCCAACTTTTGTAGCAACATGGACAGGACTAGAAGAGATTATACTGAGTGAAATAAGTCAAGCAGAGAGAGTCAATTATCATATGGTTTCACTTATTTGTGGAGCATAACAAATAGCATGGAGGACATGGGGAGATAGAGAGAAGAAGGGAGTTGGGGGAAATTGGAAGGGGAGGTGAACCATAAGAGACTATGGACTCTGATAAACAATCTAAGGGTTTTGAAAGGGCGGGGGGTGGGAGGTCGGGGTGCCAAGTGGTGTGTATTATAGAGGGCACAGATTGCATGGAGCACTGGGTGTGGTGCAAAAATAATGAATACTGTTGTGCTGAAAATAAAAAATAAATTAAAACAAAACAAAACAAAAAAGATAATTTTATTTTCTAAATAGTAGAGAAAATCCAGGTGAACTAATATGCTAAAGTGGTTAGCAAAGAACACTCATAATTACAAAAACAGGATGTCTAGCAAACCCGTTAAATCGTATATCATTTGTATTCATCTCAGGATCCCAATTGTTCAGAGAATTGGTAAAGTGGTCCCAGATGAACAAGCCAACTGGGGAAATGTAGCAATGATCCTGGGTAAGCCTCAGAGGGACAGATATCATCCAACATGAGGGGATGGCAGCAGAGTGATTAGGTGGGACATTGTTCTAGGAAGTAGGACCATACCAGTGTCTGGACAAAGCCCAATTTCAGGTACATAGTTATATTCAAAACCCTGGATGTGTCCTCTCCTTCATTCATTTTTTCTGGAAGTATTTCCATACAATGGGACCTGTCATGGTGGAGGAGGTGGAACCCTGCCCTTGGGTACTTTCAGTCAGGAGATTGAAAAAAAAAATTAGGAAATTGCAGAAGATTGTAATAAATGCTAGAGTAATATTTGAGTTCAGAGTGTGGCAGAAACAGAAAAAAGCTTCCTGCCCCGCCTCTGGAAGGCTTTGTAGAAGAGTAGCTTCTCAGCTAAGGCTGAGGACTGAGCAAAGTGTTCCAGGAAGAGGAATGGGCCATGTGAAAGATCAAACAATGAGGTGTGTCTAGGGAATGTAGGGAAGGGGGACACCTGCAACCCACAGGGCTGGGAGTGAGAAAGCTAGGTTGGGCTTTGGGAGTGTTGAGAAGGTGGTCCTCATTCAGCCAAGTTGGCAACTTAAGAAGATTCCAAGGGCCTCTGGGTGAAGAATGGTTGGAGGAGGAGACCCTAGCCAGATTCAATAGTTGGGGGAACATGAATGAAAATGGGTTCTGGATAAGGTCTTGGTGGTGGAGATGGAGAGACAGGGTAAATTTAAGGCATATTTAGGAACCAGAAGTGAGGCACTTGGTGATCCACTGGAAGTGGGGAGAAGCAGAAGGGGGCCTCGCCACTGGTTAGCAGAAGAGGAGAAGAAAGCCATAGCAGAGAGCCTGGACACAGCCCCAGGGAGACTCTCACTACCACTACCATGCTTTCTTAGACCCACAGATCTACCTGTCACCCAGGAACATATATGACAGGCAGAGCTCTCGTTCAATCAACACAATTATCTCATGGACAATTAGGGTATCAAAGCTTGTAGATGCTGCCCTTCAGCATTGGTCCCCACCCTGATGCCAAACTGTTCAAAAACTTCTCGTGAAATTAGAGCCCAGCCTAACCTGGGATCCACCTTCGAGCCAACAGTTGGAAACAGGTACCTGTACAGCATAATGCTGAGAACCCACCAAAAATTCCCAAGAGAGCAGGAAATATGAAAGAAATAACAAATAGTAGCTAAGATTCATACCATGCTCTACAGTTCATTATAGAGCAGACCCTATCAAACTGCACTGAGAAGTATGGACTTCTTAGTCCTAGTTCCAAATGAAAACAATGAGATCCAGGAGAAAAAGGATGATAATCACCTCAGTCATTAAAAATAATACTTCCAGTCAGGTCCTCAAAAAATTAGGCAGAGAATTACTATAAGATACAAAAAGATGGAAATCAGGCTCTCACAAGGTATGTGTGCAGCCATGTTGATAGCAGCGTCATTCACAATGACTAAAATATGGAAGCCAAGTATCCATGACCAGAGGAGTGAATACACAAAATGTAGTATATACACACAATGGAGCATGATGCAGCCTTGAGAAGGAAGGACATTCTGATGTGTGCTACAGCCAGAACAAATCTCGAGGACATGAGGCTAAGTGAAATCAGTGACGCACAAAGAGACAAACACTACATGACTCCACTTATGTGAATTACCCAGAGTAGTCAAATTCATAAAACAACAGGCAGAATGGTGGTGGCCAAAGGCAGGATGGGGAGCTATCGTTCAGTGTACAGTCTCAGTTTTGCAAGTTGAAAAGGTTCTGGAGATGGATGGGGTGATGTTCACACAGCAATGTGAATGGTGTGGTGCCACTAACTATATACTTAAACATGGTTAGGATGGTAAATTTTATGTTATATATATTTTACCACAATTTTTGAAATGGTAACAGAAAAGAAAGCAAACATTAATAGTGACAGCAGAGGCAGTGGCTGTCTGCAGCCACAGCCCTGCCAGCCCCCCTCCCCCAGCCCCTGTAGCTCTCACTGGGCTCCGGGAGACCATCTCCCCACATTGGCCTGTGAGTGGGAATGACTTCCCACCATTGCTAATGCTCCCTGCATGCCTCATCAGTTCTTATTAATTCCTTTAATCCTGCCCTGTGAATAAATCCTCATTACATTATTTTCCATTAAAAAAATAATAGTTATGCTGTCAGAAGAGCCATTTCTACCTCAGGCCCTGCAGGGATGTGTGCCACCACCCAGTGACATGTCCCTAAGCCCTGTGTGTGACCACAGTGCTCAACAGTGTCTGTACCATACTCTGGAGAGGACACTATGCTGAAAAGCCAGCCAATCGCCCTGATCACTGTGACATTTTCAGACATTGCAGGGTATCTCTGTACGAAAGCTGCCCCTGATTCCAGTACATCTTTGCATGGAACCATTGTGACACTTTGATTAATAATCCTCCAAACTAAGCACAAGGCACTAAATCCTGGTGATTATGTGATAAACCCACTGTTCATTAGGCTTCCCATTAACTATGACTCTCCATAATGTAATAGAATAAAAACATGAGTTGGGTCTTGGAAACTTAGTGACTGTGCAGCCTTAGGGCAGAGGTAATGGAAAGGGGATCCTGACAGAGTATGCAAAGCCAGGGTTCTAGAAGAAGGCTACTGCTGTGGCCAGGGCCCACATGGGATGAGTCTCCTGATCCTGTTAACCAGTCTGTGAGTGTTAGCAGATGCCTTTCCTTGAACCCAAGGCCTAAGCCAATAGGGTGGAGGAAGGGTGGAGGCCAACTGCTGACACCAGCACTCCCTGGTCCATGCTAAGCTCCTGACCACTTAGCAACCACAGAAGGCTGCTATGTGCTCCAGCCTCTACATGTTCTATTCCTTTCACTTAGCTTTCCTTCTGTCTGTCCATACTCCTGGCTGACACACACATCCTTCAAAACTTTGCTCAGTTATAGCTGATTCTCCCAGAAACTTGTGCAGTCTGGGATGGACATCTCCACAGACCCCACTTTTCCATCAACTTAAGCCCTGAGCAGCTTACTGGTAACCCCCTACAGCCTGAGGCTCCTTGGTGGCAGGGAGCTAACCCACCCACCTCTCTGTTCCAGAACCTCCACAACACCAGAGGGTATCAGACACCTAGAGTCTTTGACACTTTACCCTGCCAGAAATGTTTTAGGGCCCTTGGAATCCAGCTGCCATGCGCTATGTCTGAGATGTGAGTGAGCTGAGCCCCTTTCCACATGGTGCCTGCAGAGTGAAGTGTGTCCTTCCTATGAAACAGCCACAGCTAGAGCCCAGCCTCAAATGTTTACACACAGACAGGAAAGGCCCTCCCCTCTGGCCTCAACTTTCCTTGGTGAGGGACACACTTCCTGAAATCTGGACTTCCTCAAAGGTCTCTGAGGGGCAGAACACTGACTCCTGCCCAGGCCCAGGAATAGCCCTGCACCCTGGACAGGAGTGGGTCACAACTTTCTACAGAAGGCACAGAAAATCATAGTGATCTCAGGCATGGGAGGACACTGGGCACCCACCAACTTATGATAAGCAGCTGGCAAATTCACTCTTTTTTACTCTTTAAGGAAATGTCAAAATCACATAAATAGGGGCGCTTGGGTGGCTCAGTGGGTTAAGACTCTGCCTTCAGCTCAGGTCATGATCCCAGGATCCTGGGATCGAGCCCCATGTTGGGCTCTCTGCTCCACAGGGAGCCTGCTTCCTCCTCTCTCTCTCTGCCTGCCTCTCTACCTACTTGTGGTCTCTGTCTGTCAAATAAATAAAAAAAAATCTTTTTTAAAAAATCACATAAAAAAAGATTTCATTATTTATTGTGAACAACGGACATGTGATATGACATGTGGTGACTTAAAGCTCTAAACAAGAAAGTCTCTGGAGTACTGTTCCAGTCTGAGCAATTCTAAGAAAGAAGTTCTGGAACATTCTCCTTGAAAAAACCCTGCAAGGGTAGGGTAAACCCAAGAGGTTGGGGTTTAAACAGGATTGTGTATAGGCTGGGAAACTAAAATCCTGAATACAAAGAAGAACCAAGCCATCCTCTCTCTAGAGCACTCTGGAGAGGTTTGACAAGGGTTGGCAATTTGTGACAATGGACTTCTTCTATGAGGAAATGGATATAGTGCACATTTCAGTATGGTTGAGAGGAGAGAGAGCCATAGGACGCTAGAGATCCCTGGGAAGGTGAGCAGTGCCAGCTGAAGCTGGGTGGGGTGTGCTAGGAATAAGTATGGTAAGCATGCTCTGCTCTTGTATCTCAAGATGAAGGACTCCACACCTCCATCCAAGAAGGCTGGGCTAAGAAGGCCCCAGGGAGGGCCTGATCTTCCCTGGCTCATTAGAGAGTACAGAGACAGCTCAGAGAACTTTCTCACTTTCCCTCAAAATTCTCAAGACCAGAGATTCTATTTTAATGGACTGTACCCTTCCTCCCATCCCAGAGAAGATGCTGAGTAGCAGTTTCCCTGGGATAGTTGATGCTGTTTCCACTGAACACCAACATAACAAGCTTACCCTCTGCTGAGAGTGTTTCTCCAAGAAGTCAGTCCTTGGGTAAGTGCAATGAGAAGTCCTGGTGGGCAGCATGGAGAGGGCTTACACGTGTGGCCCATGTGTGCAACAAGAGCTCCTGGTGAGCAGCATGGAAAGAGGTGTAGGTGTTACCTGGGTCTTCCCCCATCCTTGCTGGAAGACAATTCATTTAAACTTCCCAGGCCTCCATTTTCTCCTATACAAATTAGAAGTTGTAATGCTAACCTAGGAGACACACAAACAATACATCATAGGTGATTGATAAGTGTGACTGCCCTCCTCCTAAGGAGAGGGAAGTGTTAGGAAGCAGGGTATGAGCTGGGTTTCCTGAGGGAGCTGGAGGCCAAGCTTCCCTATAGGCACAGCTTTCTCAGGTATGACCCACTCCCAAATCCTTCATCCCCAACTGCATGTCCCCTTAATCTCTATCAACTCCCTGCAGCCTGGAACACACTAAACCTGCCCTTGCCCCCAAGGCCTTTGTACTTGCTATTCTCTCTGCTAGAACACCTCTCCCTGGCATTTCCATGGCTGTCTCCCCAGCTTCTTTCTGGCTGCTGCTAAATTTTACCTTATTAAAGGGACCTTCCTTGGTTAAAAAAAAAAGAAAAAAGAAAAAAATACAACCCTCTCCCACAAACACACACCTTTGTTTATCTCCTTTACTCTGTTTCATTTTTCTTTTTCATTCATAGTACTAATCATTATGGTGTATGTGTGTGTGTGTGTGCATGTACGTGGTATCACTTGTCCACTACTATAACCCAGTATCTAGAAGGGTTCCAAGCACATAGTAGCTCATCCAGGAATGTGAGAAAGACTGTATGATCCCATGAGCACCATTCTAATGGGCTCCCCTCCTCTTCTTCCCTGATCAGACCACCATCCCCCCACCCTCATAGCTTCTTTGTTGTTCGGAAAGCTTTGTGAGCCCACCCTTCACATACCACCACATTTGTGGGCTGCAGCCTGCACATCACTCAGTTAGAAAGTAAGGCTTGTGCCTGGCCAGATGAAGGCCTGCTGTCCTCAGTGCATGACGTAGAGATGAGAGTGTGTACACCTGCAGAGTCTGTCAGGACCTCACCAGCCACCAGCTTCTTCCCAGGCTCTTAACCCACACAGACACCCAGTTCCATTTCCCCAGAACAGCATCACACCTGCCTTTTTCACAAAAGCTGTATGTATGCCTCTGCATAGCTGAGGCTGGCCCTAACAAATGCACACGCATAAATAATTGAAACTTGATACTATTGATCACTCAACAGCATTATCTCTCCTGGTGGAGCCTGGGGTCATTTCTGTCCTTGGCCCCTTCTGCTCCAACAAAATCCACAGCACCGCCCTGCTGTAGAGGGTAATTAGCAGGCTCTCCCAAGGAAGATGGATTCTCATGCTCAGCGGCAGAACATATGTGGTATAATTGGAAAGCACAAAAGATTAGCAAGGAAGACAGGAAGAGAAAGTGGCAGGAACTGTGAAACTCACATCAAGCCTGCTTTAATCACAATATGCATTTTAATCACCCCGGGCAGCATAAAGAACAGCCTGCTCAAGGCCCTGGAGGTCTGGAGCACTTGCCTAGGAACAGACATCTGGACTCCCTCTTTGCCTGGCGTCCACCCCATGCAGAGCTCCAAGGAGAGCTCATCTCCCCCTCAGTTTCCCCACTCTTCCATTCATGCAGGCTGCTCAAGGAATCAGAAGCCAGGTCCACAGTGTAGCAAATCTTCATGTCAATACCCTCCAACAAAATCTTTGGTTGCACTTTTCTGTTAAGTTGATCAGCAGCTGAAGGTGAGGGCTCTGTGGTTGGCTCTGATGCTGAAAGCTCCAGAGGGTGTTCATGTCCAACGGTCAACAACTCATCTGACTGTGAGCCTGCCTCTGTGGGATGCATGTACTCTTCCAGCCACTCTCTGCTAGAGTGTGCCCTTCCAACAGAGGAGGGAGAGCCCCAAGCTGCCTCCCAGAAATAGCCCTGCCTCAGGGCTGCAGACATGTTCTCCCCCTGCAAGACCCTGGAATAATCCTCCTGATCATTTCTATATCACATTTTACACCTTTTTATCTTATGCATCTCTGAACCTCTTGTTATGAACCTCTTGTTCTCCAGTCAGAACTCCCATGCCTCCAGATGTACCTGTGGGCTCCTTCCTTACGTCTCCTCTGAACATCCAGTAGAAGCCTCATGCACAGCATCATATGAACAGAACTCTGCTTCCTTTCCATCCTCCTCATTGTTCTTCCACACATCAACCACTCACTAGTTTAAGTCAAAATCCTAGATGTGACTCTTGATTTTCTTTTCTCTCACCAGGAACTTCCAACTCATGAGCTGGTCCTAGCAGTCCCACCTTCTGCCCAGGGTTCACTGAGTCCTCTTCCCTGTCTCTCCTGAAACTTGCTCTTGACCAACCCCATCTTGCCAAGATCACACAGCATCCTCCTGACTTGGCCTGCTGACCTCTGCACAGTGTGAGTCATATGTGCTCCCTGCTGAGACCACCTGGGACCCCCTGTCTCAGCAGAATGCTTCACACTCTGGGGGCTGTGTTGACAGCCCCTCATGCATGACCTCACTGTCCCTTCAGCACAGCAGACCTGTCCTGCCAGGAGCCTCCTGGCAGCTGTGCAGTTTCTGACACAGGGTGCTCCTGCCTCCTAGCTGCCACCCAAGGAATGATTTGAATGTCACCTCTCAGGAAGGCCTGCCTGACTACCTGACTTTATCTTATTTTTTTTTTAACCTTTTAACATTTTTCTCTCTCTTGAATGAACTTTTTCACTCATTTCTTTATTGTTTATTATTTCTACTGTCATAGAATGTGGACACCATGAAGTAAAAGATCCATCTTGTCCTTTACACTCTTATAACCCTTCTGCCTTGAAGGTAGTCTGGTACCTGAGAAATATTTGTCAAATGAATAAATCAGTGGGCATAAGGTTGATGGGAAACAACATGATATACAAAAACATAGCTGGGGAATCAGGCAGCTGGAGAGGAGTGGGACTGTCAGAAGGGCTAAGCTGAAGTATGGTGTGGATGTTCTATCTAGAAGTTCAAGTGCATGGATGTGTGATATTTATCGATTTATTGGTTCATTTATACAAAGATCCAGATTTCATGAAGTGTTCTCAACTTGCAGAACTTCCTTAAGAAAAAGAATATAAAAATCTTTTATACTGTATTATCAATTATATTTTTAGTAGGAAATAACTTTTTTTCACTGAGTATCAGTGAGAAATTTTCTTTACAAGTCTTCCCACCTGGTAATTGGAAAAATTTTCCACAGACTGGCTTCTAGCAGGCCCCTCCTCTATGACTCCCCCATTTCTGGGGCTGGGGCCATAAGACATCACACTGCAGTGCTCTCTTTGACCTGTACCCTGCTGTCATGCCAGGTGCCTGGCACAGAGCATGGTGGAAATGTTTCCAGAAGCCATTTCTGCAGCTGGAGGGACAGCAGTAATAGTCACATGGAGGTGATTGTAATCCACATGCAAATACTGCACTTAATCCAAGCTGAACATATGCCCAATTTAAGAGACGTAGAAGTTTGGAGCAGAAAGAGATAAAAGTATTCAGTGAATATAGTAGAAATTTTAATGAACACTTTGACCATGGAGACAAACTGCAAGGGCCTCCCCAGTTCCTTGGAAGGGGCCCATGAGAGTGAGAGATCCTGCAGACCATTCCCTTGCGTCATCTATGCACTGCACATGGGTTGGTGTCTATAAAGCCAGCACACGCCTATGTCTTGGTAGGCCTGCTGGGGATGTGGTATTCAAGTACACAGACAGAAATACAGATATGAACATGTTTGTGTACACTCAGAAACAGACACAGCAAAGACACATGCTTACCCAGATGAAGGAGGTGTGTGTACATCTACCTATTTGTCTGCACACACTCATGTACAACCACCTACCCATATGCTCTAGTACTCACTTCCCACCAATGTTCCAAGGGATGCTACAAAGAGAGTTCTCTTTTTTAGATCCTTTTTGGTAGTAGAACAAGTATTCCCAAACAATTCAAAGGTGCATCAATGATACCCAGACCTAGAAATGGCCTTACCAGTTTGACACTGTGTTCATGAAGGGCTATCTAGAGCCCCAGGGCCACAGACATTGGGCAACCCCCCAAGCACAGGGTGACTGGCAGCACTCTACCATGCCACTGTCCCAGGCCATCCACTAGGGTCATATCTTTCACGCACACATGTGACTGATGCTGTCCTCCAACCAAGTCCCAAACATCCAGACCCCTCAGTACAGTCCAGGCAAAGGGCCTGGGATCATATGAGTGTACCTGACAGGGAATGAGCCAGATGGATCTTCACAGCCAATACAGAGCCAGCACAAGCATGGGCCCAAGGAAGGAGCTATGCCCTCAAGTCTGCCTCAAACAGCACAGAAAATCCATCTCTCCTACATCTGCTGTGGGCCAGAGGAGTTGCACTGTCCTGGGAAGACCTGTCTGTGGACCCAAGCTTTAGATCCACCCATCACAAAAGGGGTTCAGGGCATGGTTCCTGTGTCCCCAGTAGCTAGCTGCACCAGGCCCAGAGTGGCTCTCAATGTAGACTTAATGAAGGAGAGTTGCATGTGGGCCACTGCTGCCTTGATTTTACAAATACAGCAAGAATTCCCTAATCCTGCTGTGTGCCCTGTTTTGTGATACTGGGGACTATAGAAACAGAGACAGGGCACCTATATCTAATTTGGAAGACAGGATGGAAATAACAATAAAGTTCTAGAGAAGATCAAAGGGTGAGACAGGAACAGATGGCTTTAACTGAGCTTTTGTGACCCTCCAGGCTGGCCACCCAGGATTGATACAGGCATTCCTTCACAGATGACACTGTGAATGTTGCTTTACCTCTCTAAGCCCTGTATTGGTCGTGGATAGAATGGGAATTTTTAAATCTACATTAGAGGGTCTAAGAGGATAAGATGTCCATATCAGGGAGGACAAGCTGCGATACACTGTGGTGACAGGCCACTCACACTCTCCCATGGCCTGTGCTGTGGTCAGTTGGGGGGCTTCATGTTCACTGTCCTCCCCCAGGCCCAAGGCAAATGGAGCAGGCATCATGAGCAGGGTTGACAGCTGCAGACAGAAGGAGAAGGACAGCCATGGGGCAGTGACCTCTGGCCTTTACTCTTATTCTCCTCCTAGGTCATAGCAATGTCCCAGCTCTGCTCCAAGGCAGCAGCAGGGTGGGGAATGGGATTCCACCAGAGTCTGGAAAAAAGGATAAAAAAGCCTGTGAATACCCCTAACTAATCCACAGAGCCTGGAATATATCACGCACATAGAAAAGTACCTGTTCCTTTTCTCTTTATTTAAGATGTGGCTCTCAAATCAGGAGACTCTTACCCTATTATAAAGCTTATTGAATGTTTTTCCCTTTTTTTTTTCTTTTTTGTTTCTGGGGGTGTTTTTAACTTGAGGTTTTCTTTTTTTTGTTTTGTTTTCTTTTTTTTTAATTTAATTTTTATTTTCAGCATAACTTTGTTTTCTATTAAGGTATTATCAATATACAATGTAGTATTAGTCTCAGGTGTATAACAAATAAATCAATATTTTATATATTGCAAAATGATCACCACAATATGTCTAGTTAACATTCATCATACATACATATGTACATACATCCATACATAGTTACAGAAATTTATTGTAATGAGAACTTTCAAGATTTATTCTCTTAACAACTTTCAAGTATGCAATACAGTATTATTAACTATAGTTACCATGCTGTCCATTACATCACCATGACTTATTTCATAACTACAATTTGTACCTTTTGATCCCCTTCACCATTCCACCCTCCCTTCAACCCCCCACCTGCAGCAACAACTAATCTGTTCTCTGTATCAATGAGCTTAGATTTTAATTTGGTTTTGTTTTGTTTTAAATTGCACATGTAGTGAGATCATATGGCACTTGTCTTTCTCTGTCTGACTTAGCATAATGCCCTTAAGATCCATCCATGTTGTTACAAACCACAAGATTTCATTTTTTTCTATGGTTGAATAATATTTCACTGGTTATATACCTCACTGTCTTCATTCATCTATAAATGGATACTTAGGTTGTTTCCATATCTTGGCTATTGTAAATAATGCTGCTATAAACATGGGATTACAGATATATCTTCTAGTTAGTATTTCATTTTCTTCAGTTAAGTACCCAGAAGTAGAATTACAAAACCACCTGGTACATTTTCAATTTTATTTATAAACCTCCGTATTGTTTTCCATAGTGCCTGTACACTTTGCATTCCCACCAACAGTGCATGGTTTCCTGGTCTCCGCATCCTGGCCAACATTTTTATTCATGTCTTTTTGATACTACCATTCAAACAAGTGTGAGGTGATATCTCCTTGTGGTTTCGATCTGCATTTCCCTGATGATTAGTGATGTTGAGCATCTTTTCATGTCTGTGTATTGTATGGATGGAGGTTTCTAAGATTTGTCCTGCATACCTAACCACTCTAACCTGCAAGAATGCAGTCCAAAGAATGTTGTGCTGCATAAGTGACCTCTGAGCCTAATTAGTAGACATTAGCTGGCCTCCAGGTCGGAATTGGCCCCTCTGGTCTGGATGCCAAGAGCTATAAATTTTGCTTTGCATCCCTTCTGGCTCCAGGCTGGGCTGGTCCCTCAGAATGGGATCTGGGAGGGGAGGCAAGCACACCTAGCACAGACTCTTTGAATATGTAAATAAATATGTAAAGACATGACAACATAGAAATGCAGCTCTCTGCAAACTACAAGTAGGCAGCAAACAAATCTTTAACCTCAGACCCCATCATTTGCCCTAAATGTATGTATATATGGCCCTTACAGGGATGGTTAGTTGGAAGTCTCCGCTGAGGGGAGGACACTCTGCCCAGGCTTCTCAATAGGAACTCCAGCCTGGCCATATCCATGGGGCTTCACCTAGCTAACGATGTTGGATGTTTTAAATACCCAATTTGATGTAACTCTGTCTTAATCTCCTTCACTGCTTACTATTGCCCTCATTTAAGCATAAATTTCCCTTTTCTTCTTTCTGTTTCTATTAAATTTTTATAATATCAATAAAGTGGGTTTTTTCCCCTTCAAAACTGAGAATACATCTGCCATGGATCTTTGCTTCAGAACAGTCTGTTGGCCACCTGCATATCTACTTTGGAGAAATGTTTGTTCATTTCTTCTGCACATTTTCAATCATATTGTTTGTTTATTTGCTATTAAGTGATATGAGTTCTTTGTATTTTTAGACATTAACCCCTTATCAGATATATTACTTGCAAATATTTTCTCCTCTTCAGTAGGTTGCTGTTTATTTTTATATGGTTTCCTTTTAGTCTAATGTAATCCCACTTGTTTACTTTTGCTTTTTTTTTTTTTTTTTTTTGCCTTTGCTTTTGGTGTCAAATCCAAAAGGTCATTGCCAAAATCAATGCAAAGAAGCTTATTGCCCATGTTTTTTTCTAGGAGTTTTATGATCTCAGGTCCTATGTTCAAGTTCTTAATCCACTATGAGTTAATGTTTGTATAGAGTGTGAGATAGCTTGTTTCATTCTTTGGCATATGACTGTCCAGTTTTCCCAATGCTGTGTATTAAGGAGGATCTCTTTTCTCTATTTTATGTTTTTAGATCCATTGTTGTAAATTAATTGACCATATATGCATAGGTTTATTGCTGAGCTTTCTATTCTTTCCCATTGATTTACACAACTTGGTTTTATGTAAATATTACACTGTTTTGATTACAATAACTTTGTAATATAGTTTGAAATCCGGGACCATGATGCCTCCAGGTTTGTTCTTCTTTCCCAAGGTTGCTTTGGCTATTTAGGGTCTTTTGTGCTTCCACAAAATTGTGGGACTCTTTGTTCCATTTCTGTGAAATATGCCACTGGAATTTTGATAGAGATTGTATTGAATCTGTAGATTGCTTTGGGTATAATGGACATTTTAACACTATTATTTTTTCCAATCACAGAATATCTTTCCATTTACTCGTGTTTTCTTCAATGTCTTTTGTCATGAGGGTAATGCTAGACTTATAAAATGAGTTTGGAAGTATTCCTTCCTGTTCTATTTTTTTTGAAGAATTTAAGAAGAATAAATGAAACAAGATGGGATTAGGAGGAGACAAACCATAAGTGACTCTTAATCTCACAAAACAAACTGAGGGTTGCTGGGGGGAGGGGGTTGGGAGAAGCGGGGTGGGGCTATGGACATTGGGGAGGGTATGTGCTTCGGTGAGTGCTGTGAAGTGTGTAAACCTGGCGATTCACAGACCTGTACCCCTGGGGATAAAAGTATATTATATGTTTATAAAAAATTAAAAATTGAAAAAAACAAGAATTTAAGAAGGATCAGTATTAATTCTTTGGATTTTTTTGTAGAAGCCATTTAGTCCTATACTTTTGTTTGTTGGGAGGTTTTTAGATTCAGTTTCATTACAAATAATAAGTCTACTCAAATTCTCTATCTTTTTATGGTTTAGTCTTGGAATATTTCTAGAAATTTATCCATTTCTTCTAGGTTCTTCAATTTGCTGGCACATAATTGTTCATTGTGGTCATGATCCTTTACATTTTTGTGGTGTCAGTTGCAATATCTCTTGTTTCATTTCTGATGTTACTTATTAGAGTTCTCTCTCTCTCTTTTTTTTTTTTTTTTTTTTGGTGAGTCTAGCTAGTTGGTCAGTTTTGCTTATCTTTTCAGAGAAGGAGCTCTTTGTTTACTTGATCTTTTCTACTGTCTTTTAGTCTATAACTTATTTATTTCTTTTCTGATTTGTGTCATTTCCTTGCTTTCATCAACTTTGGACTTTGTTCTTCTCCTAGTTCCTTGATATGTAAAATTGGTTATTTATTTGAGATTTTTCTTGATTCCTGAGGTAAGCATTTAGCACTGTGAACTTCCCTCGTAGAGCTGCTTTTGCTGCATCCTGTAAGTTTTGGTATGTTGGATTTCCATTTCCATTTGTCTCAAGGTATTCTTTTCTCTTTGGATTTGAAAGTGGATTTGAACCACTGGTTGTTCAGTAGCATGTTGCTTAATAATCCCCACATATTTTGAATTTTCCAGTTTTCTTCTTGTCATTGATTTCTAGTTTCATACCATTGTGATCAAGAAGATGTTCAGTATAATTTCAACCTTCTCAAATCCATTGAGATGGTATTTTGTGGCCTAACAGATTATTTATCCTGGAGAATATCTGATGTGTGCTTAGAAGAATGTGCATTCTAGGTAAAATTCATTAAGCACATCATTGAAGGTTGATGTTTTATTATTGATTTTCTGTCTGGATGATTTATCCACTGATGGAAATAAGACCTCTACTATTATTATATTGCTATCAATTTCTCCCTTTAGGTCTCTTAACATTTACCTCACGTAGGTGCCCTGTGTTGGGTGCATATATATTTACAAGTGTTATATCCTGTTGTTGGATTGACCCCTTTTTATCATTACATAATGCCCTTCTTTGTCTCTTATTATAGTCTTCTTTATCCATTCGTCTGCTGAAGGGCATCTTGGCTCCTTTGCAGTTTGGCTATTATGAACATTGCTGCTATGAACATTGGGGTGCATTGCCCCTTCTTTTCACTACATCTGTATCTTCAAGGTAAATACCTAATAGTGCCATTCCTGAGTCGTAGGGTAGCTCTATTTTTAACGGCTTGAAAAATCTCCATGCTGTTTACCAGAGTGGCTGTACCAGCTTGCATTCCCACCAACAGTGTAAGAGGGTTCCCCTTTCTCCACATCCTTGTCAACATTTGTTGTTTCCTGTCTTGTTCATTTTTGCCATTCTAACTGGTGTTAAGGTGGTAAATCATTGTGGTTTTAATTTGTATTTCCCTCATGGCTGGTAATGTTGAACATTTTTTCATGTGTCAGCCATTTGCATGTCTTCTTTGGACAAATGTCTGTTCATGTCTTCTGCCCATTTCTTGACTGAATTACTTGTTTTTTGGATGTTGAATTTGATAAATTCTTGATAGATTTTGGATACTAGCCCTTTATCTGAAATGTCATTTGCAAATATCTTCTCCCATTCCGTGGTCTGCCTCTTCATTTTGCTGACTGTTTCCATTGCTGTGCAAAAGCTCTACTTTAGTCTTTTAGTCTTAATATTAGCTCTATGTGAATAACTTTAAGAGATCCACACCTTACTATATATTTACCTTTACCGGTGAAATTTTTATTTTCATATATTTTTTGTTACTAATTAACACCTTTTCTGGCTAAAAGAAGTTCCTTTAACATTTCTTGAAGGACTGGTTTAGTGGTAATCAACTCCTTTAACTTTTGCTTGTTGAAAGACTCCATCTCTCCTTGAATTCTGAGTAATATCCCCAGTTAGCATATTCTTGGTCTTTTGGCACTTTGAATGTACTGTGCCACTCTTTCTGACCTGAAACGTTTCTGCTGAAAAACCTGCTTATAGTCCAATGGAGATTTCCTTTTATGTAACAAGATGTTTTCTAGCTAATTTTAAGATTCTCTCCTTGTCTTAATTTTTGACAATTTAATTATAACATGTCTTGGTGTGGATCTCTTTGGGTTCATTATATTTGGATTACATTCTGGATTATATATTATATATTCAAGATTCCTGACTCTGAATGTCTATTTCCTTCCCCAGGTTAGGAAAGTTTTCAGCTGTTATTTTTTCAAATAAGTTCTCTGCCCTACTTTCCCTCTCTTTTTCTTCTTAGACCCCCATAGGGTGAATGTTATTCTAATTGATACTGTCCCCTTGGTCCCTTAAGCTAGCCTCATTCTTTTTTTTTTTAATTCTTTTTTTTTTTTCTTTTTGCTACTCTGAGTTCTTCCACCCTCTCTTCAAGCTCACTTTCTTCTGCTTCTTCTAGGCTTAGTTGAACCCTTCTAGGGCATTTTTTTTTTTCAGTTCAGTTATTATATTCTTTAGCTGTGTAACTTCTGTTTGATATTTTCTTATATTTTATATCTCTTTGTTTCAGTTATGATGGTGTTAATCTGCTTTCTCCCAGTTTGGCGAGCATCTTTATGACCATAACTTTGAACTTTTTATCAGGTAAGTTACTTATCTCCACCTCAGTAAGGCTTTTCTTGTTTTGTTTTGTTTTGTTTTGTTTTGTTTCCCATCCCCCTGAGGTTTTATCTTCCTCTTTTGTTTGGAACATATTTCTGTTTCTTCATTTTGCTTGACCCCCTGTGTTTGTTTCTACACATTAGATCAAACAGCCACCTCTCCAAGTATTAAGAGGTTACCCTTGTGTTAGAGATAAACATTATAATTCAACCATGCCTTAGCTCTTGCTTGTCTCTGTGATTGTCCAAGCATCCTATTCTATTTTCAATAGTTTCCAGTAGTTGAGGGTGTGCCAAGACCAGTCAATGTTCCAAAAAGGGACAATCTCAGTCAGTACCTAAATTCAGGCTGATCGGAATCTAGATCTTCAGGTAGCAGTTTTTTAAAAATGTAAATGTATGCCATCCTGTGAGATCACAAAGCATAAGCCCTGCTGGCAACCAGAGCCAGGAGATCTGGAGATCTGGAGATGTTCCCTGGACAACAATTACAAAAACCAGAGCTCCATGGGGTGCCTGGATGGTTCAGTCAGTTGAGTGTCTGAATTTTTATTTTGGCTCAGGTCTTGATCTCAGGGCCTGAGATCAAGCCCCACATAAAGCTCCTCATTCAGCAGGGATTCTTCTTGAGATTCTTTCCCTCTTCCTTTGCCCCTCACCTCCCCCCCCCACTGCTTTCCCTCTCTCTTTCTTTCTCTCTCTCTCCCTTTCTTTCAAATAATTAAATAATCTTTTTAAAAATCAGGGCTCCATAGTCTCTCATGACACTTCTGGCCTCTCTGGACACTTCTCAAAGGGATGCTTCTGCATGCTGACCTGGGACAGTAAATCTCTGTGCAAACACTTTAAGAGCTGTTTCTTAGTTCACTGCAGTGTCATGGGTCTCATTCATGGAATCCCAGTTGGTCTTCAAAAACAGATGTTTGGTTGGCTTGTCTCTCAAATGCTGGTCTTAACTGCTGGGTGCTTGGCATGAGCAATAAACTCTTTGCTTCTCAGGGAGAAGCTCTTGGTGTTGAGTTCCCTCCCAATTGTGAGACATCATGCCTGGGGTGGGGTTTATGGTGGGATTATGACTCAGTCTTTCCTACCTGCTTCCACGTAGTTTCCCTCTTGTTTGCCCAATATGAAGAAGGTGGTTTGTCAGGCTTTGGTTTAGTTCCCCCACCTGAGAGTAAATTATTCATATATAGCTATAGATCTGGTGTATCTATGGAGGAGTTAAGTTCGAGATCTTTTTGTGTCACCATTTTTTGAGACATCTTGGGACTGTTTCTTAAAGACACTCCGTGTCCTGTCCCCAACC
Source organism: Neogale vison (assembly GCF_020171115.1). Lineage (NCBI taxonomy): Eukaryota > Metazoa > Chordata > Mammalia > Carnivora > Mustelidae > Neogale > Neogale vison. The sequence goes on along the minus strand of NC_058093.1, from coordinate 113,420,095 downwards.
ATGGTTGATCAAGTGGAACCATACCACAGGAACTTAGAAAAGAGAGAGCTCATGGTGGATGGTATTGTAGGTAGTATTTCAGGAAGAGGTATGTAATCAGAACCAAGGTAGGGAGAGGATGGAAATGGGATTCTTTATGAATATGGCCTGAGCAACCTAAGTGAACAGATACTGTGATAGAACGATGACAGTAAGTGACTGAATTTAAATTCTACAATACATATGATGGGACTCGATAGAATGTCTTAATATTGCAGTGTTCTAATAACCAGTCAATGTAAAGAAATTTTCAATTAAAGCCCAAATAGAATCTGTACTACTAGGATTGAGATGGCATTTAATGGAAATCCAACTATATAGGAAATAAGCCAAAAATTGATTTTTTTTCTTTTTCAACAGGAATTTAAGAGATACAGAATCAAGTACTGGTATGGGTAGCTGCGTGATGGCAAAAGGGGCCCTATTTCTTTTATCTTTCCATTATCTTTTTTAACCTCTTCTGTCACATCAACTGCACAAGATAGCTGCTATTGCCCCAGACCTCTCAGCCACATTCCAAGAAGAATGAAAAGGGAAATGATATATACCAATGAGTGAGTTCCTTTTTATCAGGAAAACATTTTTCTCTTGGAGCCCAAGGAGGGAAAATATCACTTGCATCTTTTTTGGTCATATGTACATTCAAGTTACCAGGAGAAAAGAATAGAAATTAGATAGATAACCAGCAATGAGGAGTTTTCAGAACTCAACAAATAATTCAAAATCTCATCTTTGAACAAATAAGAGAGAAAAAAAATTTAAGTAGACTATTCAAGAGAAACAAATCTTGCCAGATATTAAAATACAGCAAGAAACTAAAATAGTTAAAACATTTTTGTGTTGATGGAGGAGAAATAGTCAAATCATTAGAAGAAAATTTAAGGAAAAAAAAAGAAAAGAATGTAAGTTGTGAATAATTCAAGTATAAATAAGACTAATTAGTACCGAGAATGGTGACATTTCAAATAAATGAGGAACTGATCATTTGGGAAAATGAATTAGGTTAGATCTCACTCTTATGCCATGCACTGAACAAATTACAGACAACCTTAAGAATTAAACATAGAAGTAAAACTATAGAATTACTTGACAGATACCTAAATGACTATTTATATAAATTGGAGTGGGGGGGATATGTTTTTTAAACGTAATACCAAAAACAAAACCATAAAGGTAAAGAATGATAGATCCAACTGTACTGAGAGTAAACATTTTTGAGTAGTAAAAATGCAAATCATGAAGTTAAAAGACAAACATCATTTAGGGAAATATTTGCTATATTCAACTTGTTCATATCTTTCCACATATAGAGTTTTTGCAAACCAAAAGCAAAACAAAAAAGACAAGAAGCAAATGATTAGTTTCTAAAAAACAAATGTAAGTATGCAATAGAAAACAACAAAAAAGCTTAAACTCCCTAATAGTCAAAGGAATACAAATTAAAGCAACAACAAATTGCTATTTTTCACTTCTAACTCATACATTCTCTTTACATCAGCGATTTGGGAGTTTCAGACGATAGGTGTTTTTTATATTCTAATATTGTCTGTATTGTCAGACTTCCTGCCATATGAAATATTACTGGTTTAATAAACAAATTATTTTAAACAGCATAAAATGTGCCACACAACTACATGGTTCATCCTTGGGGAAGTGTAAAACCAGCCCTCTGAGCCAGGATGTGACCTCCTGTCTCTCCAGCGGCTTTTGCTATATGCTGTGATGTGCATAGTGCCCTACAAAATGTAAATCCAATATATAGATGCCCTTCAGGGCATTTCAGAACAATTGCAGGGAGACCAGATGTCCATGCTCCCAAGGATTCTTCCCTCCACTGCAGTGGTCACCCTACCCTGGTGAGTGCACTTACATTGCAGAGCTCATCTTGCTCATTGATCATAAAACCCTTTGTTTCTCCCCCTTTCTTGATTACTTAGGGTCCTTTGTTTATTCAAGGTATAACATTTAGACCTCCCCTCCTCCAAGAAGCCTTCCTATGGTGCAGGCCTTGATAAGGACCACATCTCTGTGTTCCCATAGCTCTCAGTTATCAGGAGTGGAGTACAGTTGTATCTTTTCCACATATGTACTTACTGTGCTAACTCAGCAGGCACATGGAATATTCCAAAGCAGCCCTGGGAATTGGCTGTGTTTTCTTCCAGAGCCTGCTAGCAAGCATCTCCTCGGGTGTCTCTGGAGAATGGAGCTCCCTGTAGCTCCACGGGAGCGGGCTCTGCAGGGGTGAGGCCCGGTCAGCAGCCACAGAGGTCTAATTCCAATTAACCTAATTAGGAGAGATGCTTGGCAGGGAGGCAAACTGAAGGCAATGAGTGTTTATATAAATAGATGTGCCTTTACTAATGCCTACAGATACCACAGGGAGCAAACCAGCCCACCCAATTATGTGCACAGAAAACATTTGTAGCACCTTGTGTGCAAGGCCACAGCACTGATCTAGATACTAGGGTGTAGGACAGAAGGCTTGTTCTCCACACTAAGAATCTGGGAGCTGATCCCTCAATCCCTGCCAGATTCTTCAACAGGTCAGTCAGGTAGTCAGTGGTAAGTTCTGCAAATATCATTCTGGAAGCCATGCATAGAGTGGGCAGGAGAACTATGTGCCCATAGGAGCTGGGGTGCTCTATGGCAAGGACCTCAACCAAGCAGAACTTGCTGGTATGTGGAATGGATAAGTACATGGTTAGACTAATACGATGCAGAGAAGGGGGAGGTCCCAGATTATAGTTCAGACACCTGGGGGATGCCAAAGCTTTGAATGCACCCATTAACCCAGAAGCTGTCTGGTGTAGGCGGATGTCAGACCATGATATTCTAATGGGCTTAATGATGCCAAGACACCTGGAAAGACACTACATTTGCAAACACCCTCACGTGTCAGGGGAAGCACTATACTGAGGCAAGTCAAGACCTCATGCACTCTGGTCCTGGGTGGAAAGAACCATCTTTTCAGTAAGACCAAGACTAGAATAACATTCCTCATGAGGAGAGGGATGGGACATTTATCTCTGTGTTTAATCATGTATTTATCTTTATTTTCTCCTGCTCCAAAAATTCACCCCTCCATGAGCCCAGAGCCAAAACTGAGTTCTATCTGCACACCCACCAGGGGCTGCACATGTATATCAGTGGGTGAGGACAACCCAGATGACACAGGCTCCATGCTTAAGCAGAAACTTCATCCATGAGCCTGGAAGGAGGTGCTCCAGTCAGATTATGGCACCTTCATAAAGTGTGCCAGAGCTACAGTTGTTCTTGCCCAAAGTCCATTTCAATGTGTCCCTGATGCAATGGGCATGCCTTGTCCTTGTCCCCTCAGTCTTTTGTGAGGTCTATGGCAAGAACCAAAGCCAAAGCTCCCTATAGAAGTGTTCTCCACAGGACCCCTCATCCTAGTCTGTCCTGCCCGCCTTACCCACAGCTGCTCCTCCTGCAGCTTTTTTATTGGCTCTCAGGTTGGTCCTTCCTCTGCACCCTGTTTAGGTCTCTGCCTTTGCAGGTCCAACATCTTCCCTACATCTCTTCTATGGTTGAAGATTGAGAAGCCTCTCAATTTCCTCCACCACTTTTCTATAGTTTCTAAGAACTATAAATGGTTCTGCCTGAGGGAACCCCATTAAGGTGTCCAGAATGATAGATTCCTTCTTTCTCCCCACTTCTTTCTGTCTGAAATTCAGATCTGATCCCCCTGTGGCATCTCCTTCCCTTGGTAGGACATGTGTTGGCCTCACAGGGCCAGCACAGTTGGACCATACTGCATACGCCAGCAGTGGCCTGGCCTGGGCTGCCCACCAACACAGAGCTGCAAACAGCCAGATGAGGCAAATTCCCTTTCATGGCAGAGCCACCTCTAGAACCACAGCTGACTGTGAGTGAATATAACCTGCAACCATCACTGCACCTCCTATTATCCCCACTTAACCAAAACACCTGGAGGGCCTCTCTCCCACTTCCAGGGTAGACTTGATCCTGCTCATGATGTCCATTGCTCAAGGTAAGGTAGGAGACACCAATAAACAGTAGTTAAAGCAGAAGCACGAGTCCCAAGATGCAGACAAGCCCCAGATTCTCTTCATCAAAGTGAGCTGTATTTGTTGCAGGTGTGGCTGGATTCATTTCCATCTGAACTCATCCATTTTCTCCTTAAATCTGCAATTCCCTCTCAATGCCTTATCTCCACCAGGGCACGCCTGCTACATTCATCCCCATCAGTGTAGGAGAGAGCTGTGGATGAAATTTGCTCGGGCAGCACTATGAAGTGAAAGACTTGGAGCATGGTATTATTCAAAAGTTGGACAGATCCAGGGAGAACTCTGGACATAGATGCCTTGTGCCTGGAGTCAGTGCAGCTGTGGGTTAGAGCCAGGTGTGCCAGCCAGAATCAGGCACCTGTGTAGGGAGGTCATGCCACTTCCTCCACCTGAGCAAAGGAGGCTGAGGCCCAAGGAGAGTCCAAGGCCCACCAACAGGGCTTCAGGGATTTAGGATTAAGTAAACAGAGTCTTCCAAGAGAGTAAAATGTGGGACCAGAGAAGCCTCAGGGGAGGACCATCATCAGAGCCCATGTCCTTCCCTGATATATGAACTTTCACCTTCATTGTAGTGATTTAGAAAATCAGAAAATCTAACAGTAGAAGAAGAACATCACCCACAACCCCAATGCCAAATCACTAGTAGTAATGATCTTTAACAAATTCTCTTCAGACTCAACTCTCAAAAATGTTAAGATTTCCTTGTTACATGATAATAATGCTGCTTAGCTCTTCACATACTATTCCACTCTGCCTTTTTCTTAAAACATTTTATAAGCATTTTCCCATTTTCTCAAATAGCTAGTAGTAACTACACAATGTAGGTTGCAAAATGTTCCATCAAATGGATGTAGCCTCATTTCCTTGGCTGCTCACCTAAAACTGTGCATATGTTTGTTCCCTATCTTCACTATTACAAATAGTACTCCAAGATAATGGAGGATTGTTAAAATTTTGTCCTCATTTCAGATTAATTCCTCAGAACTGTGATGAATGGTTAGAAGCTTAACACTTCAAGGCCACAGGCACATATCACCAAATCACCCTCTGTAATTTCTGTATTGCAAATTTACAGATATTTCAGCAGTATATAAATGGGACATCTCACCTGATTCTTTCTCTGAGGACTTTAATTCACTGATCAGAAACATTCAACAAACATATCTGAGCACTTACTGTATGCCAGACCCTTGTAGAACTGTATTCTTACCAGGAGCAGCAATTCTGGTCAGGCTTCAGCTGAGCCCAGACGGGACAAATCCACATAAGCCACCCTGAACATGCATTGGGGATCTAACAGAGAGAAGGAAAGTCTTCTGCACCCCTAACAATCACACATAATTCTGAGATCATAGCACACATAATTCTGAGATCATAGCTCATAACTGAAGGACTACTACCAGTCATGTGCTAGGACAAGGAGGAACTAAATTATTCTACAGCCAGAATGGCCAGACTGGAATCCTTGTGGATTTCAATCTACATGGACCATCCTGACTTACATAAAAGATAAAGATGAGTGTCAGTGAAGAGAATGTATTAGATTGGACTATATGAAATTACCAATAACCCACTATTTCTTCATCTTCAAAAACGGCAATTTCATATAGTTCAAACTAATACAATAAAAATATTTATCACACAGTCTTTAGTTTGAAGTCCAATTTATCTGATATGAGAATCGCTACCCCAGCCTTCTTTTGAGGCCCATTGGCATGAAAGAGGCTTCTCCATCCCTTCACTTTCAGTCTGTGTGTATCTTTAGGTTCAAAATGGGTCTCTTGTAGACAACATATGGATGGGTTCTGTCGTTTTATCCAATCTGCAACCCTGTGCCGTTTTATGGGTGCATTTAGGCCATTCACATTGAGAGTGATTATTGATAGATACGTTTTTATTGACATCGAGTTACCTTTGAAGTCTTTCTTTCTGTAGACTGTCTCTATATTTCTGTTCAATGCTATTCTTGGGATTTTTCCTCTTTTATAGAACCCCCCTTAATATTTCCTGCAGTGTCGGCTTGGTGGTTGCATAGTCTTTTAAGCCTTGCCGGTTTTGAAAACTCTTTATCTCTCCATCCATTTTGAATGTCAGTCTTGCTGGATAAAGTATTCTTGGCTGCATGTTCTTCTCATTTAGTGCCCTGAATATATTTTGCCAGCCTCTTCTGGCTTGCCAGGTCTCTGTGGACAGGTCTGACGTTATTCTGATGGGCTTCCCTCTGTAAGTAAGGAGCCTCTTTGCCGTGGTGGCTTTCAAGAGATTATACCTACAATTATAATTCCTCAATTTGACTATCAGGTGTCGTGATGTTTTTTTGGAATGTATAATCTTGGGTGGAGACCATTCAGCCTCTAGTACATGAACGCTGGTTCCATTCCACTGGCATTCTTCAAAGAGATGGAGCAAATAATCCTAAAATTTGTATGGAATCAGAAGAGACCCCAAATCGCTAAGGATATGTTGAAAAACAAAAATAAAGCTGGCGGCATCACGTTACCTGATTTCAAGCTTTATTACAAAGCTGTGATCACCAAGACAGCATGGTACTGGCATAAAAACAGACACATAGACCAGTGGAACAGAGTAGAGAGCCCAGATATGGACCCTCAACTCTATGGTCAATTAATCTTCAACAAAACAGGAAAAAATATACAGTGGAAAAAAGACAGTCTCTTCAATAAATGGTGCTGAGAAAACTGGACAGCTATATGTAGAAGAATGAAACTCAACCATTTTCTTACACCGTACACAAAGATAAACTCAAAATGGATAAAAGAGCTCAACGTGAGCCAGGAATCCATCAGAATCCTAGAGGAGAACATAGGCAGTAATCTCTTTGATATCAGCCACAGCAACTTCTTTCAAGATATGTCTCCAAAGGCAAAGGAAACAAAAGCAAAAATAAACTTTTGGGACTTCATCAAAATCAAAAGCTTCTGCACAGCAAAGGAAACAGTCAAGAAAACAAAGAGGCAACCCACAGAATGGGAGAAGATATTTGCAAATAACAGTACAGACAAAAGGTTGATATCCAGGATCTATAATGAACTCCTCAAACTCAACACACACGAAACAGGCAAACACATCAAAAAATGGGCAGGCGATATGAACAGACTCTTCTCCAATGAAGACATACAAATGGCTATCAGACACATGAAAAAATGTTCATCATCACTAGCCATCAGGGAGATTCAAATTAAAACCAGGGCGCCTGGGTGGCTCAGTGGGTTAGGCCGCTGCCTTCGGCTCAGGTCATGATCTCAGGGTCCTGGGATCAAGTCCCGCGTCGGGCTCTCTGCTCGGCGGGGAGCCTGCTTCCTCCTCTCTCTCTCTCTGCCTGCCTCTGCCTGCTTGTGATCTCTCTCTGTCAGATAAATAAATAACATCTTAAAAAAAAAAAAAAAAACCACATTGAGATACCACCTTACACCAGTTAGAATGGCCAAAATTAACAAAACAGGAAACAATATGTGTTGGAGAGGATGCAGAGAAAGGGGAGCCCTCTTACACTGTTGGTGGGAATGAAAGTTGGTGCAGCGTCTTTGGAGAACAGTGTGGAGATTCCTCAAGAAATTAAAAATAGAGCTTCCCTATGACCTGCCATTGCACTCCTGGGTATTTGCCCCAAAGAAACAGATGTCGTGAAAAGAAGGGCCATCTGTACCCCAATGTTTATAGCAGCAATGGCCACGGTCGCCAAACTATGGAAAGAGCCAAGATGCCCTTCAACAGATGAATGGATAAGGAAGATGTGGTCCATATACACTATGGAGTATTATGCCTCCATCAGAAAGGATGAATACCCAACTTTTGTAGCAACATGGACGGGACTGGAAGAGATTATGCTGAGTGAAATAAGTCAAGCAGAGAGAGTCAATTATCATATGGTTTCACTTATTTGTGGAGCATAACAAATATCATAGAAGACAAGGAGTGTTAGAGAGAAGGGAGTTGGGGTAAATTGGAAGGGGAGGTGAATCATGAAAGACTATGGACTCTGAAAAACAATCTGAGGGGTTTGAAGTGGCGGGGGGTACCTGTGGTGGGTATTATAGAGGGCATGGATTGCATGGAGCACTGGGTATGGTGAAAAAATAATGAATACTGTTTTTCTGAAAATAACTTAATTAAAAAAATATTTATCACACAGAGTTTTGACAAAATTGAGGGCTTTGGAGTTAGAATATTTAGGTTTGATTCCTAGCTACCTAGTTAATTTGCTAAACAACCTTGGTCAGTTACTCACCCTCTCTGAGTCCATAAAATAAAGATAGCTATGTTCTATTGCAGATTTGTTGTAGGATTAAGCCAGAGCTGAATTTATGAGCCTGCAACATATGCTGTCTCACAAGCTGGATGCTCAGAAGAGCCCCCCCAAGGGGGTTAATACTCTGCTGTTTTGAAATTATTAATAACTTCTGAGAAAGGGACTCTGCTCATCATTTTGCACTATAATGTGCAAATTATGTAGCAGATCCTGGATCAAGGCATTAAGACAAGTACCGAAAACAGTGCCTGCATCATAATAGTTACTCAATCAGGGTCCCTTCCCACTCCTTTATTTTATATATTTAAAATATAAATTGCACCCATCCTTTTAAAAATCCATTTAAGTCAGACATTCTCTGGTAACCTGCTCTTCAGGGACTGTTCTCAGGCAGAACAGCCCTGTGGGCTGCAGATAATGACCTGGAGACCAAACCTAACATAGACAAAGAGCCAAGGCAGGAGAGGGAGGTGTGTCCCAAGGGTTTGCAGGAACCCTTGATTCAAAAGCCCCATATCCAGCTAAGACCCAGGTTCAGGGCAAGCTTCCATGGCTAGATGTTAAAGGAAGGTAGAGCTCTCAAAGGCCAAGGAGACTGGGAAAGGTGTGCAGAGAGACAATGTCAGAAGCAAAAAGTGAGCACATGTAAAGATCTCACACACCTCGCATGTCTTCACCAGCAGGCTGGGAACTTAGGACTGACTGTCATGAATTATTTGAGGATAAAGTCTTGCTTTATCCCCAGGCAGGCAGCAGCAGAGCCAACACATGCATCAGGAGAAATGCTCTAGTGAAATCTTCAGAATGCCTTTTCATAAGCTTTTTTTTTTTTTTTTTCCCAATTTATTTATTTTCAGAAAAACAGTATTCATTATTTTTTCACCACACCCAGTGCTCCATGCAAGCTGTGCCCTCTATAATACCCACCACCTGGTACCCCAACCTCCCACCCCCCCGCCACTTCAAACCCCTCAGACTGTTTTTCAGAGTCCATAGTCTCTCATGGTTCACCTCCCCTTCCAATTTACCCAAATTCCCTACTACTCTCTAACGCCCCTTGTCCTCCATGCTATTGGTTATGCTCCACAAATGAGTGAAACCATATGATAATTGACTCTCTCTGCTTGACTGATTTCACTCAGCATAATCTCTTCCAGTCCCGTCCATGTTGCTACAAAAGTTGGATATTCGTCCTTTCTAAGCTTTCAGTATGTTAATACTCTAGCACCAAAGAGAGAAAATCTGGCAACCCCAAATTTCCTGTTACTTTCTTAGCATTTCCATTCCTGCTGTGGCAGTGAGGCAGAGCAGTGAACCTGGCACTAAGGACTTAAACCAGACACATAGCATGCCCAGTATACCTGTGTCAGTGCACTCACACCTAGACTGGTGTCAGCAGCATTGCCCTTGGTCTTTCCTAGTCCCTGCAGAACTCTCTATCCCTGAAGGCCTGGAATCCAGGGTTCAGAGGCACAGCCTCTTCTCCATCACCATGATAGATAATTTCCCTTGAGGGTGTGGATGACTCAGCCCATACATGCCACAAGTAAAGGCTGCCCACTAATGAGTCAGTTGATACAGGAGCACCAATTTATGTGACTGTGTGAAGGTCGAGGGGGCTCAGGGCATAGCGGAGATCCTGCAACTCAACCCAAACCCCTGGCCTGTCAGCCACTTGAGTCTCTGAGGGCAGCACGCTCTTCTCTGCTCTCACCAGATAGCTTCTCTCCTCTCCAAAAATATACAAGCATGTCTTTGTTCCTGCCCATTCAGCGGCTTTATTCATTCATTCACTCAACAAATACTAACTGAGAGTCAAAAAATTTCAGCCTTGTTCTACACACTGTGGTGATTCAGCAGAGAGAAAAATAGGCAAAAGTCTCTGTCCTCATGGAGGTTATCTTCCTTCTATTGGGTAAGAGATAATAACATAAGATAAACAAGTAGGAGGTATTATGTTTTATTATGATGAGTCCTAAGGACAGAAATCAAGTAGGGAACTGGCAGAGGGGCTTTTGAACTGTCCTCCTGCCCCCTTTATCCCTCTCCAGGTTGACCCACCCTTTAAGGCTAGACCACTCCTATCCTCACTTCACAGCTGTGACCCCTCTGAGGCCACTTTCTGAATTTGTTCTTCAGGGTTTCATTTCTACCCAGTTAATGCCAGAAGATATTACATTCTTCAAGGCTATCACCTGTTGATTGTACATGTCCACAAAGAATCAAACAGCACATGCCTAGTGGATCTCAGTGGGAACTTGTGACTGACTGTGACTATGAGTGTGAATCTGTGTACAAGTCCCAAGGTCCTGGTAAATCTGTGTACAAGTCCCAGGTCCTGCTCCATTTCATGAATATGACAATAGCCTGTAAAGAAGAATGCTACAAAGGGAATTTGCCTATCAGGGAATGCACTTCGGCATGCTTTCATATTTCATTGTTACTCAATGTGATTAAATAGGGACTACCTACATTTTTAGAAACTCATAGAGGTTAAGAGGGACAAGCCCAAGATTGCAAAGCTATGGAGCAGAAACCCAAGATCTGAAGGTCAGCCCAACTAATCTTGTTCTTTAAGTCTAGAGGTAGCTCTGAAATCAAATTACCTATGTGCTGATTCTGCCTGAATCCAGCCCTGTTCTAGCAGAATTTGAGCAAGTTTTATATATAAAACTAGCAACAATTGTTGCATGACTTATAATAGGGCTAACAAATGAACAACAACAACAACATCAAAGAAGGCATGAGAAGAGGGGAAGGCAGGATCATACTGAAGATGGCTAGATATGTTGAGATCTGGAGTTGAGCTCCAACTATGCTGAAACAGAGCTGTCAGGGGAAAGGAAATTAGATGTATACTTTTTCACTCTCCAGGACAGAATTGGACCCATTAAGGACACTTGGGAAGAAGTTCTCCTTTCAACCCCTTGCTACTAGGTGGAGTGATGGTCAGGAGGGCTGGATGACTTCAGGCACTGTTCAGAGAGAGAAAAGCCTTCTGACTATGCTATGTGATGTGATAAGAATGCTGTGGATGTGAGCAGCTACAATATTTTTTGAAAGTGGCATTTACGAAGAGTTTTAAAAAGCTCCTATCTTTTATCTCAGTAATTCCTTTAGTAGAATTTACCCTTAAACTCTCATTTGGAATCAAAGATACCACATAAAGGTATTTCTTTAAACAATACGTAAAACAGGGGAAAATGGAAGCAAGCTAAGTGCCCAGCATGGGGTATGGTGAGACACAACCATGAGCAGCATATTATTAAGACATGAAAATTCTGTGTACAAAAACTTTTTAGTCATGGGCAAATACGGTATATTGTGAAGTGAAAAAAGAGCAGGGAACATAACAGAGTCACTTCCTCAGTGAACCCTTCCCTGACCTCCCAGACTAGGCAATAGTCCTCTACACTTCTCTCTCTTAGCACATATCATAATTGTAATTCTATTTTATTAATAATGTACACAAACATATTTCTCTGCATACATTAGAATGAAAGCCTGAAAGGAGAGTAATCAAGTTTGTTGTGTTCATTCATTAATTCTTAGGGCCAAGAACAGCGCTTGGCACTTGGCAGCCATTCTGTATACATATTGAATCATAAGGAATCATGCAATATGTTACTCTCTATGCCTGGTTTCTTGCACTACGCATGTTTTCATGATTCCTCCATGTTATAACACGGAAGAATGCTATATATAAAACCAACTATATAAAACAATTTATATATAAAACAATGCTATATATAAAACCAGAAGTGACATACTGGTCACTTCTCATTGTTGAAAAATATTCTATTGTGTGGATATACCATTTTGTTTATCCATTTATCACTAGCTGGACATTTAGGTTGTTTCCACTTTTTGGCAACTACAAGCAATGCTGCTATGAGCATTTGTATACAAGTTTTTGTGTGGACCTATGTTTTTATTTCTCTTAATCGTATACTTAGGAATGAAATTGCTGAGGAACTCTGCATTTAACAGTTTGAAGAATTGCCAAAATGTTTTCCAAAGTTGCTTCACTATTTGACATTCCCACCAGCACTGTGTGAGAACTGAAATTTTTCTGCATCTTCATCAACATTTGCTGCTGTCTTTTTTATTTTAGCTGCCTAGTGGTTATAAAATAGTATCTCCATGTGATTTTGACTTGCATTTCCATAATAAGTAATAATGTTGAACATCTTTTCTTGTGATTATTGGCCATTTGTGTATCTTCTTTGAGAACTATCTACTCAAATCTTTTTCCTTCTTAAACTGGATTATTTATCTGTTCATTGTTGAATTATAAGCATTCTTTACACATTCCACATACAAGTTTCTTATTAGATATATGATTTGCAAACATTTTTTCCCATTCTATAGATTATCTTTTCCCTTTCCTGATGGTATGCTTTGAAGCTTACAAATTTTTAATTTTGAGGAATTTCAACTTGTTTGTATTTCCTTTTTGGCTTGTGCTATTAATATTTTATCTAAATAATGATTGCCCGATTTAAGGTAACCAGTAATTACCCTATATTTCCTGCTAAGGAGTTTTATGGTTTTAGCTCTTACTTTTAGGGCTATGATCCATATTTTTAAGTTAATTATTGTATGTGGTATGAAAATATCCAGTTGTCCCAGCACCGTTTGTTGAAGAGAATATTCTTTCCCCATTTAATCATCTTAGCACCCTTGGCAAAAAAATAAATTGACCATAAATATGATGGTTTGTTTCAGGATTTTCAACTCTATTCTGCTAATCCCTATATTCCTCCTTATTATAGAACTGCATTGTCCTGATTGCTGTAGCTATGCAGTAAATTTTGAAATCAGCAAACATGAGTCAACCAGTTGTTCTTTTTCAAGATTGTTTTGGCTAATCTGGGTTCCTTCCATTTCCATATAATTTTAGGATCAGTTTGTCAATTTTTACAGAAAAGAGAGTTGAGAGTTTGAGAGGAAGGACAACAATATTAAGTATTTTGATTCATGAATGTGGGATGTCTTTCCATTTATTTAGATTTTCTTTAATTCCTTTCAACATTTTATAGTTTTAATGACAAGTCTTTCACTTTTGTTAACTTTCTTAAGTATTGATTGTCTTCAAAGTCACTGTAAATGTAATTATTTTAATTTCATCTTCAGATTGTTTTTTGTTACTATATAGAAATGTAATAGATTGCTGTATATTGATCTTATAGCTTGCCATATTAAAAAACTCATTTATTATTTCTAATAGTTTTTTATTCTCTTCAGTTTTCTACATAAAACATTATATCATCTGCAAATAAAAGTAGTTTTATTTCTTTCTAATATGTAAGATTTTTATTTCCTTTTCTTGCTTAATTGCTGCGTGGTCATGGTGTTTAATCCTTTTTATATTTTTGGATTTGATTTCATAATATTTTTGTTGAAGATATTTACACGTATATACAAAAGAGACAGTGGTCTTGAGTTTTGTTTTGTTTTTTATCTTGTAATGTCTTTGGTTTTGGTATCATAATAATAGTAGCCTCAGAGTACGAATTGGTAAGTGTTCCCTCTTCTATATTTTGGAAGAGTTTGTGATATAATGGTATTATTCTTTCTTTAAACATATGTTAAAATTCACCAATGAAGCAATTTGGGCCTGAGATTTTACTTGCACAAAGTTTTACAATTTCTATTTCAACTTTTCGCTTGTTACAGGAAGACTGTCCATTTCTTCTCAAGTCACCTTTTGGGATTGTCTCTTTCTTGGCTATTGCCCATTTCATCTAGGTTATATATCTTCTTGATAGGCAACTATTTATAGCATTAACGTATAATCGTTTAAAAATTCAGGAAAATCTTGATTTTAGGTGTTTATATCTTTTCTTTTTTTACTTTAATTTTAATTTTCCTTTTAATATTTATTTATTTATTTATGAGTGTGCGTGTGAGGGTTGAGGAAGGACAGAGTGAGAAGGAGAGAGAGAATCTTTTTTTTTAATTATTTATTTCTTTTCAGTGTAACAGTTTTCATTGTTTTTGCACCACACCCAGTGCTCCATGCAATCTGTGCTCTCCCTAATACCCACCACCTGGTTCCTGGTTCGTCCCACACCCCACCCCTTCAAAACCTTCAGGTTGTTATTCATAGTACATAGTCTCTCATGGTTCACCTCCCCTTCCAATTTACCCCAACTCCCTTCTCCTCTCCATCTCCCCTTGTCCTTCATGCTATTTGTTATGCTCCACAAATAAGTGAAACCATATGATAATGAACTCTCTCTGCTTGACTTATTTTACTCAGTATAATCTCTTCCGGTCCTGTCCATGTTGCTACAAAAGTTGGGTATTCATCCTTTCTGATGGAGGCATAATACTCCATAGTGTATATGGACCACATCTTCCTTATCCATTTGTCCGTTGAAAAGCATCTTGGCTCTTTCCACAGTTTGGCAACCGTGGCCATTGCTACTATAAACATTGGGGTACAGATGGCCCTTCTTTTCATGACATCTGTATCTTTGGGGTAAATAACCAGTATTGCAATTGCAGGGTCATAGGGAAGTTCTATTTTTAATTTCTTGAGGAATCTCCACACTGTTCTCCAAAGAGGCTGCACCAACTTGCATTCCCACCAACAGTGGAAGAGGGTTCCCCTTTCTCCGCATCCCGTCCAACACATGTTGTTTCCTGTCTTGCTAATTTTGGCCATTCTAGCTGGTGTAAGGTGATATCTCAATGTGGTTTTAATTTGAATCTCCCTGATGGCTAGTGATGATGAACATTTTTTCATGTGTCTGATAGCCATTTGTATGTCTTGATTGGAGAAGTGTCTGTTCATATCTTCTGCCCATTTTTTGATATGATTGTCTGTTTTGTGTATGTTGAGTTTGAGGAGGTCTTTATAGATCCTGAATATAAACCTTTTGTCTGTACTGTCATTTGTAAATATCTTCTCCCATTCTGTGGGTTGCCTCCTTGTTTTGTTGACTGTTTCCTTTGCTGTGCAGAAGCTTTTGATCTTGATGAAGTCCCAAAAGTTCATTTTTGCTTTTGTTTTCTTTGCCTTTGAAGACATATCTTCAAAGAAGTTGCTGTGGCTGATATCGAAGAGGTTACTGCCTATGTTCTCCTCTAGGATTCTGATGGATTCCTGTCTCACGTTGACGTCTTTTATCCATTTTGAGTTTATCTTTGTGTATGGTGTAAGAGAATGGTGGAGGTTCGTTCTTCTACATGTAGCTGTCCAATTTTCCCAGCACCATTTATTGAAGAGACTTTTTTCCACTGTATATTTTTTCCTGTTTTGCCGAAGATTATTTGCCCATAGAGTTGAGGGTCCATATCTGGGCTCTCTACTCTGTTCCACTGGTCTATGTGTCTGTTTTTAATGCCAGTACCATGCTGTCTTGGTGATCATAGCTTTGTAGTAAAGCTTGAAATCAGGTAACGTGATGCCCCAGTTTTATTTTTCTTTTTCAACATTTCCTTAGCGATTCAGGGTCTCTTCTGATTCCATACAGATTTTAAGATTATTTGTTCCAGCTCTTTGAAAAATACCGGTGGAATTTTTATCAGAATGGCATTAAAAGTATAGATTGCTTTAGGCAGTATAGACATTTTAACAATGTTTATTCTTCCAATCCAAGAGCATGGAATGGTCTTCCATCTCTTTGTGTCTTCTTCAATTTCTTTCATGAGTGTTCTGTAGTTCCTCGAGTACAGATCCTTTACCTCTTTGGTTAGGTTTATTCCCAGGTATCTTATGGTTCTTGGTGCTATAGTAAATGGAATCGATTCTGTAATTTCCCTTTCTGTATTTTCATTGTTAGTGTATAAGAAAGCCACTGATTTCTGTACATTGACTTTGTATCCTGCCGTTGCTGAATTGCTGTATGAGTTCTAGTAGTTTGGGGGTGGAGTCTTTTGGGTTTTCCATATAAAGAATCATGTCATCTGCAAAGAGAGAGAGTTTGACTTCTTCACTGCCAATTTGGATACATTCTATTTCTCTTTGTTGTCTGATTGCTGTTGCTAGGACTTCTAATACTATGTTGAACAAGAGTGGTGAGAGTGGGCATCCTTGTCATGTTCCTGATCTCAACGGGAAGGCTGCAAGCTTTTTCCCATTGAGGATGATATTTGCTGTGGGTCTTTCATAGATAGATTTGATGAAGTAGAGGAATGATCCCTCTACCCCTATACTTTGAAGAGTTTCAATCAGGAACAGATGCTGGATTTTGTCAAATGCTCATTCTGCATCAATTGAGAGGACCATGTGGTTCTTCTCTCTTCTCTTATTGATTTGTTCTATCACATTGATTATTTTGTGAATGTTAAACCATGCTTGTAACCCAGGGATGAATCCCACCTGGTCATGGTGGATAATCTTTTTAATGTGCTGTTGGATCCTGTTGGCTAGGATCTTGTTGAGAATCTTAGCATCCATATTCATCAGGGATATTGGTCTGAAATTCTCCTTTTTGGTAGGGTCTTTGCCTGGTTTGGGGATCAGGGTAATGCTGGCTTCAAAAAAAGAGTTGGACGTTTTCCTTCTGCTTTAGCTTTTTGAAACAGTTTCAGGAGAATAGGTGTTATTTCTTCTTTGAAGGTCTGGTAGAATTCCCCAGGGAATCTGTCAAGTCCTGGGCTCTTGTTTTTTGGGAGGTTTTTGGTCACTGCTTCAATCTCGTTACTAGATGACCGTCTATTCAGGTTGTCTGTTTCTTCCTGGTTCAATTTTGGGAGTTTATAGTTTTCCCAGAATGCATCCATTTAATCTAGGTTGCTTAGTTTATTGGCATATAACTGTTGATAACAACGTCTGATGATTGTTTCCACTTCCTTGGTGTTAGTTGTGATTACTCCCTTTTCATTTGTAATTTTATTAATTTGGGCTTCTCTCTTTTCTTTTAGATTAGTGTGGCCAATGGTTTATCGATCTTATTGATTCTTTCAAAAAACCAGCTTCTAGTTTCATTGATACATACTACTATATCTCTGGTTTCTACCTCATTGATCTCAGCTCTAATCTTGATTATTTCCCTTCTTATGTGTAGAGTTGGTTTGACTTGTTGTTGTTTCTCCAGCTCTTTAAGGTGTAGAGACAGCTGGTGTATTCTGGATTTTTCAATTTTTTTGAGGGAGGCTTGGATGGCTATGTATTTCCCCCTTAGGGCAGCCTTTGCTGTATCCCACAGGTTTTAGACCGAAGTGTCTTCATTCTCATTGGTTTCCATGAATTGTTTCAGTTCTTCTTTGATCTCCTGGTTGATCCAAGCATTCTTAAGCAAGGTGGTCTTTAGCTTCCAGGTGTTTGAGTTCCTTCTGAACTTTTCCTTGTGATTGAGCTCCAGTTTCAAAGCATTGTGATCTGAGAATGTGCAGGGAATAAGTCTTTTGGTATCTTTTGGGTCCTGATTTGTGACCCAATATGTGGTCTATTCTTGAGAAGGTTCCATGTACACTTGAGAAGAATGGGTATTGTGTTGTTTTAGGGTGGAGTGTTCTATATATATCAATGAGGTCCATCTGGTCCAATGTGTCATTCAATACTCTTGTTTCTTTATTGATTTTCTGCTTTGATGATCTGTCTATTACTGAGAGAGGTGTGTTAAGTTCTCCTACTATTAATGTATTCATATCAATATGACTCTTTATCTTGATTAATAGTTCTTGTGTAATTGCCTGCTCCCATATTCTGGGCGTAGATATTTACAATTGTTAGATCATCTTGGTGGATAGTCCCTTTAAGAATTATGTAGTGTCGGGACGCCTGGGTGGCTCAGTTGGTTAAGCAGCTGCCTTCGGCTCAGGTCATGATCCCAGGGTTCTGGGATCCAGTCCCACATCAGGCTCCTTGCTCTGGAGGGAGCCTGCTTCTCCCTCTGACTGCCTGCCACTCTGTCTGCCTGTGCTCCCTCTCGCTCGCTCTCTCTATGACAGATAAATAAAATCTTAAAAAAAAAAAAAAAACTAAAAAAAAAAAAAAAAAAAGAATTATGTAGTGTCCTTCCGTATCTCTGACTACAGTCTTTAGTTTAAAATCTAATTTATCTGACATGATGAATCGCTACCCCGGCCTTCTTTTGAGGCCCATTGGCATGAAAGATGCTTCTCCATCCCTTCACTTTCAGTCTGGGTGTATCTTTAGGTTCCAAATGGGTCTCTTGTAGACAACATATGGATGGGTCCTGTTGTTTTATCCAATCTGCAACCCTGTGTCATTTTATGGGCACATTTAGGCCATTCACATTGAGAGTGATTATTGATAGATATGTTTTTATTGACATCGTGTTATCTTTGAAGTTTTTCTTTCTGTAGATTGTCTCTATATTTCTGTTCAATGCCCTTCTTAGTATTTTTCCTCTTTTATAGAACCCCCCTTAATATTTCCTGCAGTGTGGTCTTGGTGGTTGCATAAGAGAGAGAGAATCTTAAGCAGGATTGATGCAGGGCTCAATCTCATGACCCTGAGATGACCTGACCCCAAATGAAGAGTATAATGCTTAAATGAGTTAGCCACCCAGGCACCCCATAATCTTGATATTTTTAAAGAACCAACTTTTGGTTTCATTGATTTTCTGTATTGTTTTTCAATTCTCTAGTTTTATTTACATTCTAATTTTTTGTCCTTTCTTCTCTTTACTTTGGATTTAATTTGCTCTCCTTTATCTAGTTTCTTCAGGTGGAGGCTTGGATTATTAATTTGAGGATTTGTTTGTTTTTTTTTTAATGTAGGTGAATATATTTTGAGAGTATAGCTATACATTTCCTTCTCAGCACTGCTTTAGCTGCATCCTATAAATTTTAGGATATTATGTTTTTATTTTAATACATTTCAAATTATTTTCTAATTCTACACGTGATTTTTTTCTTTGACCTGTTGGTTTTTCAATGTGTTAATTTCTACATACTTATCAACTTCCCAAATTTCCTTTTATTCTAGATTTCTAATTAAATTCCATTGTTGTTAGAAAACATATTTGGTAAATTTCAACCCTTTTAAATTTGTTGAGGTTTGTTCTATTGTCTAACATATAGTCTGTCCTGGAGAATGTTCTGTGTGCACCTGAAATAATGTGTGTTCTAGTGTTGTTGGGTGGAATGTTTCTATAAATGTCTATTAGTTGTGGTTTGTTAATGGTGTTGTTCAAGTTTTCTATTTCCTTGCTGATCTTTTGCCTAGTCATTCTATTCTTTTATCAAAAGTGAGGTATTTACTGTTTTTGAATTATCCATCTCTTTATTCTGTCAGTTTTACTTCATGTATTTTGAGGCTCTTAATAGGTGCTGGGACATGATTTCACTTTAGTGATTTACAATTTTGTTTTAGCTTTTAGTCCCTGTTTCTGCAGTTCCTCAAGTTTATCCAGAGGTGAGAGATTAGGAAATTTTTAGGTCTTTCTTGAAGTTGCACACTGCTCTGTATATATTCATCTCCTTTCTGATCCCTAGAAATGTGTTTAAGTTTTCCTAAGCTTTCACCCAGTCATCCTTTGAAGTTTTTGGTCAAACTCTCTAGGGCCTTCAGGGAGTGGGAGGAGAGTCCCTATATTATCAAACCATGGAACACAAATAGGTTGCAGAAGTCAGGGGCTCTCAGGAGTCTGAGGGCCATGAGAATTGGATGGAAAATTTTGTAGAACATTCCAGCCTCTTCCAAAGGAAGACAGATGCCTTTGTGTTTTAGTAGATTATCAGATGAGGAAAAAATCATGCAATATTCATGCCTAAGAGGCTCTGGCTGAGGAACCTAGGCATCTTCCTGTCTGGCTTTCTGTCAACTTTTTGAAAACTGCCCAGCCATCCTATCAACCCAACCACAGCAGACCCCTGGGGCAGTCTCTTGGGATCCCTGTGTATTGGGAAACACTCCTCTCTGAAGAAACCCTCACCAGCCCTATGGCTGGACTCTTCCCTCATTGTCAGACCCTTTCCTGTCCCTGTTGGATATCAGGGAACATGATACAGACCCCTATCCCTTCCCCATGTCCTGACATATCCTTTTTTCTAGGTCAACTCAAGCCCCAGTCCCCTTCTTTCTCCCTCACCCTTCACTGCACTTTTCTGTACAGCTCCCATTTTACACTTTCCACCTGCCTGGATGGCTTTATCCCCTTCCCTCCCCTTAGTGCCCTGCACACTTGGGAAGCATATACCTCATCCTCTGCTCCCCTAGGTGTGCTGAGTATCCCATATGTTCCCAGCAAAGGCCCTTGATAGCTAATATCCAGAGAAGCTCTGCCCTGAGAAGATGGGGTTTAGGATCACTGGGAATCTGCCTCACTTCAAAGTCTTTTGGGGAACATCACCTTCCCCCCTCCCCTGACTTACAGAGGAGCTCTGTTGCTCTTAGTCCAGGGAAGGGTGACCTCACCAGGCGCACAGCAGAAAGAATCTTGGCCTCCTTGCCCCAGGTTGGGGGAGGGTGGCTTAAGCCTGTGGGTTCACCCCACTCCCCACTAGGTTGGCCTAGGCTTGAGAGGTTGGCTGGTAACATAAGATGGGGCACTTGGGGAAGCAAGATGAAACTATGTGTTGGCAGGCTGAAGTAACCAGTCTCCTACAACTTCTTGGAAGGATTTGACTGTGAGTTTTGAGATCCTGGAGAGAAGGGTCCTGGCCTGTTACAAGACAGTTCTAGCTGGCCCCCAGCACAGTAACCAGGCTGGGTCACTCCCAGGCTGGGGTGGGAAGTTTCTGAGGAATCTATAACCTGTTTAGAACATGTTCACAGGGCACCTAAAAGGGATGCATTTGTCTCTCCCCATCCCAATGTTGCCCAGGCTCTGGACTGGTCAGGCATGGAGTATCATACCTGACCTCAAGTGGAATGAGCCTGTAGCTGTGACATGTCCACTCTCAGAGAGCATCCTTGCCAAGTTACATTTAGCTTTAAGGATTACTCAGAGTTGAAGCAGTTTGCTCCCAAGCCCCAGAATCCTCCCTGGGCACAGAAATTTGTCTCTTTCCTTGTGCATCTTTCCATCAGAATGGGCCTTTCCACAGGCCAGGAACCTTGAATGTCAACTCTGAGTAGGCAGGACCAAGGCCAGTGAAGGCTGCAATGCTGGTTGCATGCTGGTCAGAGTGGCAGTGAAAGTTCTGAACAAGGGGTTCATGTCATAGAACATCATTCTATAGATTAAGAGGCAGAGGTGAGGAGGCCTGACCATCCATCTTTCTAGTCATGTAGCACATATTTTTAGCATATTACTTAAAATAAGTTTACCCTATGACACCAGTTCAACTTCTTGGTACTTCTCATAGACAGAAAAACATGGGAAAGCAGCAACTTTCTAAGTACAAGAATATTTATTAAAAAGTCATTTTGAATAGTGGAAAAAAAATGAAACTTCCTACTTCCTAAAAATAGGAAGGCAGTCAGATAAATAACAAAACAACCATGTATGAGGACCTACAAACCTTTTTGCAACAGGTTTTTGACCTGCAGAGGTTCACAGTTCATTGCCAAGTATAAAGGAGAGCAGTCAAGTAGTGTCCCCGCACCTTCCTACAAGAGTCATACCCAGGACTGCAGGAATGATCCAACAGCAAGTGAGAGATAGTGAGATTTTTTTTTTCCCCAAGGTCACTAGCTAGTGGGAGAATCAGGACGGGAGCTTAAGACCATGGCCTTTCTGTCCATTGCTGGTTCCACTGGTCGTACTGGCTCAGTCAAGGACACAGAGCTTCCTTCTAACCCAGGGCTGAAATATGCTGTCCCTTTCCACTCTTACCAGACCTTCCCTTAGCAGAGAGACAAGGAATTAATAACACTATTTTCATGAATTCCTGAGAGTCTTGTTTTTTTTTTATCTCTTTATTTTATTTTATTTTTTTTAATTAAATTATTTATTTTCAGAAAAACAGTATTCTCTATTTTTTCACCACACCCAGTGCTCCATGTAATCCGTGCCCTCTATAATACCCACCACCTGGTACCCCAACCTTCCACCCCCCAGCCACTTCAAACCCCTCAGATTGTTTTTCAGAGTCCATAGTCTCTCATGATTCACCTCCCCTTCCAATTTACCCCAACTCCCTTCTCCTTGTTTTTACCAGATACCTACACTGAGCACGATTAATTCTTCTGTCCATCCCATCTGAAAAACTAGTCTAAATTTTCCCAACCTGACACTCACTATGTGTCACTGTTTGTCATTTATGCACCTATTTGGATCTCACTCGTTTTGCACACTCCTGGCTGAAATCATTTCTGGGATATTCTTCCTGAAGGGGCCTTGTTTCCCATTTTATTCACTAACTGTTTTTGCTAATGGTATAAGAAAGCTTTGGTTAGTGAGTATTGGCTGTGAAACTGGCCAGTTTATGTGCCCTATCATATTGCATCCAGCCAGTGATGGCCCCCAACCCCAGCTCAAACTTAGAATATCCTGGAAAACTTGTTAGGTAAAGAGATCCCTGAAACCCCACCCTTGGAAAATGTGCTTCAGTCAGTCTGGGGCAGGTCCCTCAATCTTTAACAGAGGTGCTACACAGTTGTGAGGGTTGCAGACATTTCCCAAGCAGGCATCAGGACCCACCTACGTGCACTTTAGTATCACTGCTACATCTTCTGTTTCAGGGCAACCCTCTCCCAGCTTGACCCAGAAGTTGCATTAAAATATATCTCCATGTGGATCTCTTGACTGACTTAGTTTGGCTCTTGGTGATGCCTTTTGATCTCAATGTAGATGTCTTTATTCAGATCAGGGGAAATGTTCATCTGATACTCAGTTATTACAAGCACAACCACCTACGTGCATTCCACAGGACTTCCACCTGTCTCATCTTCATTATCATCACCTTTTCTCCTTAATTCTGGAACAATTTCAGTAATTTGTATTCTGATTCACTGGTTTGGTTTTGTTCTTATACCTACTTTAGTGTTCACTGTTTACAATACATTTTCAAGTAAAATTGCATTTGGCCCTCAAACAGTGGAGGGGTTAGGGGTACCAACTCATGCACAGTGGAAATTCATCTACAACTTTAGCCTCCCTCAAAAACTTACTACTTAAAGCTCACTGTTGACTAGAAGCTTTACCAATAACATAAACAGTTGATTAATGCATATTTTGTATATGTATTATATACTATATTCTTATAATAATACCTAACTTTTCTTAATTTTTCCAGAATTTCTAAGCTACGCAGTTCCCTCCACAAGTTTTTTCAAACTGTTGCAAGCCTCTAAAAATTTTTCCAATATTTATTGAAAAAAATCCATGTACAAGTGGACTCATGCAGTTCAAACCCATGATGTTAAAGGGTCAGCTATAATTATATTTCATCTAAAAATAGTTGCATTTTCATGGTACACTGGTCTCTCAACTGGAGATTTCCAGCATGTTCTTCTACTTATCATTTTGCTTTGTTTTGTGGAAGAAACTATGTCTTGGCATCTGAGAATATTCTCCATTAACTCTTTTTTAAAAATATTTTATTTATTTATTTGAGAGGAGAACAGAGTGAGAGAGGGAGCACAAGCTCGGGGGACAGGCAGAGGGAGAGGGAGAAGCATGCTCAATCCCAGGACCCCGGAATCATGACCTGAGCCAAAGGCAGGTGTTTAACCAAATGAGGCACCCAGGTGCCCCACCCAGGCCATTTTTTTCTATTAACTCGTAAAGTTGAAATTTGTATTTGAATTATGGGATCTTTTCCTATTTTCCATGATTTATTTCCATCTATTCACTCTTAGAGGGTCTTAAGGACCATATATTTATCCAGTACTGAAGGCTGATTTAGGTTGTCTCAAAAAGTTCTAGGTCCTTTTCATATCTTTTGGGATCAGGTGAAAAGAAGGAAAAGTTAATATATGTTCTACACCAGACATGGTCTTGGGGAAAATTCTAATTCTGGTCTTTTCTAGTTGTATCATTTTGTATACATAGCCTAACTTCTTTTTTCTTCTATGTTCTTATCTGTATCATGGGATCAATGCATATGAAATAATGTCTGCAAAACAAATAACATGGCTCCTGACTCCCTATAGAAAATCAATAATTGATGTTGATTGCCATGGGTCATTGTTGATGTTGCTATTATTTCCTTCCTATTCCAGGTAGGTGTCTGGTTCCTTTGGAACTTTCCCTGTGTACAGGTACAATTCAAACCAGAGGAGGAGCCTAAGTTCCACCTTTGGACTTTCTACAATATCCTCTACATTCCCAGGTGTGCATTTGGGAGAAGGAAGAGCATAGTGTCCATGTCAAGGAGAATAAGCTAGTGGC
This sequence comes from Neogale vison, assembly GCF_020171115.1. Taxonomy (NCBI): domain Eukaryota; kingdom Metazoa; phylum Chordata; class Mammalia; order Carnivora; family Mustelidae; genus Neogale; species Neogale vison. Next base: position 113,395,535 of record NC_058093.1, on the reverse strand, counting down.
AACAAAGAGGGAGGCAAACAAGCAACAGACACTTACCTATAGAGAACACACTGATGGCTACCAGAGGGAGGTGAGTAGGAGGATGAGTGAAGTAGATGACAGGGATCAAGGAGGGCACTTGTGGTGAACACCAGTAGTTGTATGGAGTGTTGAATAACTAAACTATATACCCGAAACTAATATTACACTGTATGTTAACTGGAATTTTTTAAGGACTTTATTCATCTATTTGGGTCAGGGGGGAGAGCACAAGCAGTGGGGAGTAGCAGAGAGAGAGGGAGAAGAAGACTCCCCAGTGAGCAGGGAACCAAACGTGGTTTTTTTAAGTGAATTTTTATTACACCACTACAATATTTTTCTTAAACTTTATTTTTTTTTTATTTTCAGAATAACAATATTCATTATTTTTGCATCACAGGCAGTGCTCCATGCAATCTGTGCCCTCTCTAATACCCACCACCTGGTTCCCCCAACCTCCCATCCCCCTACCCTTCAAAACCCTCAGATTGTTTTTCAGAGTCCATAGTCTCTCATGGTTCACCTCCCCTTCCAATTTCCCTCAACTCCCCTCTCCTCTCTAACTCGCTTTATCCTCAATGCTATTGGTTATGCTTCACAAATAAGTGAAACCATACGATAATTGACTCTCTCTGCTTGACTTATTTCACTCAGCATAATCTCTTCCAGTCCCATCCATGTTGCTACAAAAGTTGGGTATTCATCCTTTCTGATGGAGGCATAATACTCCATAGTGTATATGGACCACATCTTCCTTATCCATTCATCCATTGAGGGGCATCTTGGTTCTTCCCACAGTTTGGCGACCGTGGCCATTGCTGCTATAAACATTTCTTAAACTTAATAGCTTATACTGATAACAAAAAACACACCCTTACAAGCAGATGGTCTCTTTCACTATGCCCCACACACAGGGCTTTAGCTCTGTTTGGGGCCTAATAACAACCCCCCATCTCCTGGCCCAGGAGATTAGGGACAGAGGACATGGTTGCTTTAGGACCTGCACTAAAGGAGTTGTGTGAGTCCAGGCCTCTGCCTTTTCATTGTCTCTCATGCTGCATTTTCATATGATCAAAAGTGACCTCAACAGGGGCGCCTGGGTGGCTCAGTGGGTTAAGCCGCTGCCTTCGGCTCAGGTCATGATCTCAGGATCCTGGGATCGAGTCCCACATCGGGCTCTCTGCTCAACAGGGAGCCTGCTTCCTCCTCTCTCTCTCTCTGCCTGCCTCTCTGCCTACTTGTGATCTCTCTCTGTCAAATAAATAAATAAAATCTTTAAAAAAAAAAAAGTGACCTCAACATATTTCCTCCTCATGTGAAATTTAATTTGCTGACTGTGGTTTTATATAGTGCAAAATGAAGATGCTGTGTCTCTTATCTTGCAAGAAAAAAAATCCAGTTCCTCACCTATGCGAGGAGTATGGCTCCAACTGATATGTTAATGTAAGAGGATACAGTCTTGGAAGGATGGCAGTACTTCTAAATATACACTCTGTGTGGCCCAGATCTGACTGCTGGAGGTTCTGGTGTCAAATAAAATGGGATAAGGATGAGAGAGGGAAACCAAATCACAGATTTTCTTTCCAACCAAAGGGCAGAAGTCAGCAAAATTTTGTTGCCTCCGAAGAAGGGAAAAGGTACATCATTCCATAGCTTGAAAAAGAGAAACCACGTTTAAAAAAATTAGACTTTTTAGCTCAGCAAGATTCTTACTCTTCCCTACAACCAAAGGCCAAACTGGACAAAGAAGTTTAAAAAATACCACGAGTTCTCTCATGCCCCTAAACTTGGAGAGAAGGTGATTATGGGGTAAATAAACCAACATGGAAAGTATAAAGGTCAACCATAGATAGGGGAGGGAACCCCACCTGTCACCCTTCTGGCTCTCAGAGAGGCAGGAAGAAGTCTGAGATTCCCTTTAACTGAGGGTTGCCTGCTGAATGTCCCAAGAGTATGGCACCATGGAAATGGGGCAAAAGAACAAAAGTATACAAAGCATAATTCAGCCCTGGAACTGAGTCTTTGAGAGGAAGACAGTTCATATCAGAATAGGCAAAAAGACTGTCAAGTAAAATTTCCCCAATGATTTAGAGCAAATGGAGTTAAGGATGAGGCAGAGAGACAGAAATGACATGTCAACAACACAAACGTACATCAGAAGTTATGAAAAGGGAGGAAAGCACATAGCACGCTAAGGACAGATGAAGAAAGTGGTCTAAGTGAAAATAAAGATGGAAGACAAAGAGAATATACCTGTAAGTCCTTCACACCAGAAAAGACCACACAAAAATATGAATGAGTTAAAAGATAAAATTACAATGCAGAGAATGTTTTAAAGAGAATTTTTAAAAAATTAAGTACCAAAGCAACATTATTAACAAAACTACCTTGAAAACAAGCTAGATAGTTGATTAGGGTCACAGAGGAGGATGGGTTCAAGGTGACCTGCACATTAAACCAATCAGGGAAAGGACAGCAGAAATGGAGGTCATGCAAAGGAGAGACAACATGACGAACTGGTATCCCTGAAGTGGAAACCCCACGAAAGGGACAAGGCATTTTTTTTTTAATATAATGGATGTTTTCTTGAACAAACATGGACTGAAATCAATCTAAAAGGTGAATCTCGTGCCAGGAAATATTAAAACAGAATGAATGCCATTGAAATACTTCCTGGCTAAATCAATAAACATGAAGGACTGAGGCTCATTTGAAGCATTCAGGCATCTGATGCAAGGGAGAAAGATGGCAGGCCAGGGGTGGATCACTCAGAATGGTCTCAGGCTGCTCCACAGTAGCCTTCAGAGATAAAAGACAGTGGAATGGAAAGAAAGTTCCAAGAGCAATAAAATGTTACTCATGAGTATTATACCCAGCCATGCTGGCTCACAGGGATAACAACTACAGATAAAACTACCAAAAATAAGCTGTATCCCTGAGACAGTAAAAGAAAATCACAGCCCACTAGCATGAACAAAGAAGGGATAAGTAGGCCCAGGCAACACCTAAAACCAGAGAACAAAGTTGAAACTGATACATTTCATATCATGCATATTGCACCACACAATAGCAGATAAATGATGTGGAAAAGAAGCCACCAACAGAGGATATAGTGTGTAGACTAAGAATTTTCAAGGGAAAGAAAACGTTGTTTACTCAGGCAAGTCTCCCTTTGATTACTAAAGTCACACACAATCTTGGGCTAGCAGTGATTTCAGAATCCAACATCTCCAAGACCTTGATAGGAGACAGGGGAGAGGAGGGTCACTCAGTGATAAAATCCAGTCAAGCAAGCAGATAAAACAAAGTAAAAACTCAGCCAGGGAGTGAGAGGTGTTGTTATGAAAAGAACTCATGAGTATAGAATCCACTTGTGTAGAAGAAGATTAAACAACAGTGGGCATAGTGTTACATAATAGAATGTAAATGCCATTCATTGTGCAAACATTACCAACACAGATGCAGAGAAGTGATGGAAGAAAGTATAAGAATGCAGATTTCCCCACCATTTTTCATAGAGAATAATTAATGTTTTCTGAAGTTAAGTTTAATTCCATGAGGCATGGAGCTAAAACATAAAGGCTTCAACTGCTTAATGGTTTTCATATTCTTGATCTCAGAGAGCTCTTTTTAAAATAATACCTTTGGTGGAGGCAACATTTATTTGAAGATCCCAGTGCCTTTCATTTAAATATCACCCATATTCTTCTCTTAAATTGAAGTAAAATTTAATAAAATATCCTATATTGAAAATAGTAGATGTCGTTAATCCCGTTTTTATTGAAAGATATTTCTTTGTTTATCTACGCTTCCAGCTTTCATAATCAATGCAGTTAGATATCTGAGATGAGGGTCACTTGACTCTGAGATGCTTGTTGCTGTGCAGATTAATCTGGGGTAGTTTTAAAAACTTTCTTTTTTGGTATTATTCTCATTCTTTGTAATGAGTAGGCTTCATTTTTATTAGATCAATACAGTTTGAGAAAATGAATAAAAAGGAAATAAAATCTTTAAAAATGAAGACAAATACAAATTTCTATAATATATACTTTTTGTTTTTTCAAATTTTTCAAAAAAAGTTTAAATGTCCTGCTAGATAAGGGAAACATTTTTTCCTCCCATGTCTGAAGAAGTCAGGTGTGGAGTGGCTAAGTGGTTCAGCCACATGTCCAGGGCCCAGCACTGACTGCAGGTGAGTTAGAGTGACCTAGCTGGGGTCACTATGGAGGCTCTGTTCCATGTGTCCCCCAACCTAAAGGTGCCCCATCCAGGCATGCTCTCATGGCAGAGGCAGCAGCATCAGGATACAAAAGCCTAGTCACACAAGTAGTTCTCTGTGCCTCTGCTTGCAACAAATCTAATACCATCCAGGCCAACAAAGTCAAGTGGTAGAGAAATAGACCCTGCCTATTTTGCTGGAGGAAATTGCAAAGGTCACATGGTAAAATTCGTATACATGACGAATGATAGAGAATTGGTTTCAGTATAATGTGGCCAGGCTGTTTTTGTTCTGTTTTGCAACTGAACTCAACAAGTGACCCAGTGTTAGCCCCTACACCTTCCTTCCAGTAAGATCTCTTCACCCCAAGAGGGAATCCCAATGCCTCCCTCATGTGTTTATCTAGAAACAGGAAATGCAGAGATTTTTGTTGTTGTTGTTTGTTTCTGGTTTTTTGGTTTAATTTATTTTTTATTTTCAGCATAACAGTATTCATTATTTTTTCACCATACCCAGTGTTCCATGCAATCCGTGCCCTCTATAATACCCACCACCTGGTACCCTGACCTCCCACCCCCCGCCCCTTCAAAACCCTCAGATTGTTTTTCAGAGTCCATAGTCTCTCATGGTTCACCTCCCCTTCCAATTTCCCCCAACTCCCTTCTCCTCTCTATCTCCCCATGTCCTCCATGCTATTTGTTATGCTCCACAAATAAGTGAAACCATATGATAATCGACTCTCTCTGCTTGACTTATTTCACTCAGCATAATCTCTTCCAGTCCCGTCCCTGTTGCTACAAACAGTCTGAGGGGTTTGAAGTGGCGGGGGGGTGGGAGGTTGGGGTACCAGGTGGTGGGTATTATAGAGGGCACAGCTTGCATGGAGCACTGGGTGTGGTGAAAAATTAATGAATACTGTTTTTCTGAAAATAAATAAATTGGGGAAAAAAAAAAGTTGGGTATTCATCCTTTCTGAAGGAGGCATAATACTCCATAGTGTATATGGACCACATCTTCCGAAAATGCAGAGATTTTTATTTCAGAAAGTTTAGCTAGAAGCTACCAGCTTCTTTGGCCCAGGAAAATGATAGAAGCAGTGAATGCAAACTTAGGCAAAGAAGAACATTTACAGAAGCAGTGAACCCAACCTTAGGCAAAGAAGAACAATCCAAAGGTTTCAGGGAAAAGATTTCACTTCAAATGAAGAAAGCCAGGGAAAACCCTAAAGCAGATAAGGCTACACAGTTCCTTCAGTTGCTGGTTGTGAAGCCATGTGCATCAGAGACTTTAGGGTGAAGCAGGGACAGGTCTCCAGCTAGGATTGCCATTTTGAGGGGACAACACGGATATTTCATTCCCTGAATAACTTCATTGCCGCTTTGAACCCATGTGTCAGTAAACTGATGGAAAACTGGGTGCAACAGTGAGTTCTACTAAACCATACAACTTTAGATAATAAAGGTCAGTCCTTTAGGGAGCGACCAGGGACAGAATTTCAGGGTAATATATCAGTACATTTCTCAACACACACACAAACACACACAGGCACACACAGTTTTATACTAGGTTTTATTCTCAGTTTTATGACTTATTTGCCACAGAACATGTGGACTAGTCATCTAACTTTTCTGAACTTCAGTGTCAATCATCTATAAAATGGGCATAATACAATAACACAATAATCCCTTCACAGGGTTTTTCCAACATTCAAATGAGATGCTGTTCTAAACTGGCATATGGTTAGCCCTCAACAGATGGTAGCTACTGTGATTATTCATAAACAGTTGCCAGGGTTAGAGGAAGGACATGGCAAAGATGGAAAGAGCAATGCATGCTGTCAACCAAGAAAGAAAGAATTCACTGAAAGTTTTAGCAAGCAGGCATTTATTTGGGGAAATAGAATTGTAATTCAGGAGACACACATTCAGGTAGAAAGCCAATTGCGTTCCAAAAGAGACAAAGAAGTGGTAGAGTAAGGGGGAAAGGTCATGAGTGCAGTTCTCATTCAGATCCTCTATGCACAACAGGGATTGAAACTGGATTAACTAGATTGGTTGGAGTAATATGCAAATGAGGGATTGGGGGTTGTTAAACCATATTGTCTCCTTTCCTAGTGAAGGATGCTCATGATTCAGGTGTCATGATGATGAAGAAATTAAGTCCAGGCTGAGGGTTTGCAGCTGGCAAAAAGTTTCTTTTTTTTTTTTTTTTTTTTTAAGTCCGTGGTTTCTTCTATGAGTACTTCCCCCTCCTTTATGACTTCCTGACCCTATTTTTAAAAAGAGACTCTCTTAGCTAGGTTTGCTTTCTCCATTTTAAAATCTCCTTTTACAATGCTAATACAGCTTCTTTTGGGATTCACTATTTGCTTGGAGACTACTTCAATTTCTCTGTGTCTTCATGTGCTTGTTCTCAGGGAAGCTAAAGGGAGCTGTCCCTGCCTTCTTCAACCTCTGCTACATTCTGATGCATTTAAAGGACAATTAAGCTGTGACAACTCAGTGATGAATAACTATGCTCTCTGCTAGTCTTGTCACTTTGGGCACTGGCTAGAGACACAATTAATACAACACGGTTGATCAGCTTACACATTAATAACTTGCCCCGGCAAAGGTGACAGAGCTGAAAGAATTGCGTCTTCATCCCCCACCTTCCTGGAGCTTTCCCAGTGAAAGCCCAGCCCCACTGTCCTCATGCCCCACAGCCTCCACACCTGGGCTCTAGCTGCTGGGTGGAAGGGATTTATAGGAAACTTTCTAAGGTGATGTGTCAGGGCTCAAGGTCAATGAATTGAAGAGTGCAGCTTAATAACATGTTGCACTTTGAGCTCACCCTCAACCTCAAAAAGAACTTGTCTTCTGCAATAGTAATGGGCTCCAGTGGTTGGTGCTTCTCAGGGATTAACTCATACTAACCTTACAGCAGCCTGGGCACAAATGCATTCCAACAGAATTTCATCCCTGCCAGCTAGGCAGGATAAAAACTTCCACTTTTCTGTGCACATACACTTCTTTGTATGAAGACTTGTCATTTTAAATTTCATTATAAAATTTCAAAACAACAGAACTATATTATGCATTTTTCTTTTTAGTGTTCAGCAATATTTCAGAAATATTGTCAGTCCACATGGGTCTACATCATTCTGCTTAATGTCTGCATCATACTCCAGAGTAGTAGATGTTATATTGTTTCAAATTTTCCCTTTATATAAAATGTTGGAATAAGCATCTTTGTGTGTATGTCTTTATATGTATATAAAAGCTTTCTTTTCTTTAAGGCTAAAGTCCTAGAAGCGAAATTTCTTCATCAAATGGTATATGCATTTACATATGAACAGATTAATAAATTCATTCCCTAGAAGCTTCACCAACCTGCATATAGCAATGTCTATTCTTCCACATTCTTGCCAAGAGTGGATATTATTAGTCTTTTTATTTTTTGCAAAACAGAACAACAACACAAAATACAGTGTTATGGTTTAAATGTACATTCCCCTTGAGGTTGGGCATCTGTTCATATGTTGTTCTTTATCTGTGAATTTCCTGTTAATATCCTTTGCCCATTTTTCATTTCAATTATTTGCATTTTCCCTATTTGTTCTTAGAAGATCTTTATATATTTATAAATAGTAATCTCTAACCTGCTAAATGTTGTTTCCCAGAAGTTTGTCATTTGTCAATTTATTAATGGCTCTTTCTTCTCTTTTGGAAGTTATTCTTAGTTTCTGGTCAAATGGTCTGTAAATTCGTTATAGAAAGTAGTTTATGTGTTGCTCCCTGAAATATTTTATACAGTCTCTTAATTTTTCCCCTAATATGTGTACTTTTAAAATGGTTCTTTAATGCAGCTGATTTATTTACTGTACGGCATGATTTATTTACTGTATGGCATTTATGTTTCCAAATGTGTAGTCAATTGCTCTAATATTTATTAAAATGCCGTATTTCCCCACTGATTTGAGGCGTTATTTAATCGCAGATTCAGATATAGATTACCATAAATCTTTAACTCTACTGTAAAATTTACTATCCTATTCAATTAATCAGTTGATTGAGTCTTGTGCATATATTATAATGCTGCAATAATTTATTAGCTTAATATAATAGACCTTTTGTTATTTGTTAATCTTCTATGTCAAATGTTCTATCGCTTATACTTGTGCATTTTCTCCTCTAGTTGAAAAATAGAAAATGAAAAATACAGAAGTGAAATGAAAATTTTTGTTATGTTCTTCAAGTTAATGGGAAGAGGATAACATATAAATATTGAATTTACCATCTAGATACATAGTGTCTGTTTATTTAGCTTTTTATAAATGACATACACTCAAGTTACATAATTTTGAAATTTTCTTTTTATACATCTTGCATATTTCTAATAAGGTTTACATGTAATTATTTTGTTTTGTATTGTGAAATGCATGGATATTTTTCACTTTCATTTTTTAATTTACTATTGCTGATATCTAGCAAAGCATTCCATTCTTATACATTCATTTGTACTTAGCTGATTTACCAAATTCCTTTTCTTGATTATCTTAATATATAGATGTGTGTAAATGTTGTTTCCTCTTTCCAACACTATATTTCATTTTTAAACATTTTTCAACTTCCTGTTTGGTCATGCTCAACATAATGATAACTGTGGGGGTTCTGGTCCCATTCCTGTTCTTAATGATAATGCAGTACCATACAAGGTAATGCTTGCTATATGTTTCTGTTAAGTGTCCTTTATTGGACAATTCCATTCCTAGCCCAAGCCTAATAAATGTTTTTTAAATCAGAAATGATAATTGAATTTTATTGAATATTTTATCAAATTATCAAATTTTATAAAAAATAAAAGTGATCAAATGATTGTTTCTCTGCTAATGGTTAATGTGGTGAATTATCTAAAAAGTTTTCACTATACAAAAGAATCCATTAATAATGAGAATATTAATACTGGACTTTAATTTATCACTTATGTCCCAGACATCATCTTAAATACCATACCAAGAATACCATGTATCATCTTATGTATTTCCCTATTATGATGTGTTATACTTTTAATGCAGTGTTGGATATAGTTTGTTTATACAGTAATGGGGTCTATGTCCTAAAGTGGTAGGGTTTTGGTTTTGGGTTTGGTTTTTCACTGCCCTCATTGAGGGAGTATTCAGCCTCACAGAACAGAGAAATTTCTTAATATTTTCTATTCTCTATGCTCTGGGACTTTTTGTTAATATACATTTCATCTTTTTACTCAAGGTTTGGTTTTTTTAAAATCCCATATAAACCTGTCAAGACATGTTGACTTTTTTAGAGTTCTGTTTTTGTATTGCTTTAGAATTTTCTATTGTTGGTTTTTCTATTATTTCAAATTCGTTTTTGGTTGTTACATACTCCTGGGAAACCATTTATATAATTCATATTTTCTTTCTTTCAGTTCTTTTGAGGTGTAGTTGGCAAATGAAATTTCATATATTTGAGGTACAAAACAAATATAATGTGATGCTAAATTGACATGATTAAAATATTATAAAAGAATCACAAAAATTAAGCTAATTTACCCCCACCATCATCTAACATAAACATTTGTGGTGTATATGAAAACACTTAAGATATACTCTCAGAAAATATCAAGTATGCAACACTGTATTATTAACTATAGTCATTATTTTATACATTAGAACCTCAGAATTCATCATTTTTTAAATAAAAGTTTGTACATTAAATGTTAATTCCTCATTTCCCCAACCTCCAACCCTAGATGCCACTATTCTACTCTCTAATTCTCAGTTCAACTTTTTAGATTCCACATATTAAGTGAGATCAGGCAGTATTTATCTTTCTGTGTCTGGCTTATTTCACTTAGCATCATGCCTTCCAGCTCCATCCATGTTGCCAATGATAGGATTTCCTTCCTTTTTAGGGTTTAATAATAGTCCATTGTATATATAAACTATATCACTTTATACATTCATCCACCAACAGATACTTAGCGTATTCCCATGTTTTGGCTGCAAAGACTATGGGAGTGCTGAGATCTCTTGGAGATGCCTGTCTCATTACTTTTGGATATATACACAGAAGGGAGATTCTTGGATTCTTTTTTTTTTTTTTTAAGATTTTATTTATTTATTTGAAAGGCAAAGAGAGAGGTAGTGAGAGAGAGCATGAGCAAAGGTTGGGGGGGAGAGGGAGAAACAGGGTTGCTGTTGAGCAGGGAGTGCGACACAGGACTCAATCCAACCCTGAGATCATGACCTGACCCAAAGGCAGACACTTTGCCTTTGGCTCTCACAGAGCCAGCAGGGCACCCTAGATCATTGTACTTCTATTTTTAATTTTTTGAGGAACATCCATACTGTTTTCCACACTGGCTGCACCAGTTTGTATTCCCACCAACAGTGCATGAGTGTTCCTTTTTCTCCACATCCCCATCCTTGCCAACACTGTTGTTCCTCATGTTGTTGATTCTAGCCATTCTGACAGGTATAAGTTGATATTGTGGTTTTGATTTGCATTTCCCTGGTGATGAGTGCTGTTGAACATCTTTTCATGTATCTGTTGGCCATTTGTATGTCTTCCTTGGAGAAATGTCTATTCAGATTGTTTATACAATTCAAGTTATTTGGGGTTTTTTTGTTTTGTTTTTGGTTTGGGGTTCTTGTTTTGTTTTTGCTATTAAGTTCTATGTGTTCTTTATATATTTTGGACATTAGCCATTTATCAGATACATTTTGCAAATATTTTCTCCCATTTCATACATGCCTTTTATTTTGTTGATTGTTTCTTTGCTGTACAGAAGCTTTTTAGTTTGCTATGGCCCTACTTTTTATTTTTGCTTTTGCTGCTTGTGTTTTTGGTGTAAATAAAAAATAAAAATTAAAAAGAACCGTGCCAAAACCAATCTCAAGGAACTTTTTCTCTATGTTTTCCTCTAGAAGTAAGTTACAGGTATTACATTTAACTCTTAAATACATGTCCAGATAAATTTTTCTGTGTGGTATAAAACAGGGCTCCAATTTCATTATTTTGCATGTGGATATCCAGTTTTTACAACATCATTTATTGAAAAGACTGTCCTTTCCCTATTGTGTTTTCTTGGCTCCCTTGTTAAAAATTAACTGACTGCATATATATGGATTTGATTCTGGGCTCTCTATTTTGTTCATTGTCCTATTGTATCTATGTATAAAGATTTACATGTCTCAAATCTTAAGTTGACCTATTTCAGTATTTTTTATCTTCTTATAAATAGAGACAAGGTTTTATCTTTTTTTCTGAGTTCTACTTTAGCTATATCTGGAAATTTTTTGTATGTGAGATATACTCTAAGTTTGGTTTGTAATTTTACTTTTGTTGTCTTCCTTAACACAAGACTAGATATATTTTATACTTTTTTGCAATTAATTTCTAATCTTATTGAATTATGGTAAAACAGGGTGGTCTGAATGAACTGATTTTTGATAACTGAGATTTTTAGAGTTCAGTTTCATAACATGTGCAATTTTGTGAATGACCTATGGATTTAGAAAAGAGTGCACATTATATGGGAAACAAATATAGATATATATATATATAGACATATATGTGTTCACAGTCTACTCATGCAAACACAAACATGACAAAACTTATTATATTATTATATTTTTTAAATCCCAACTGCCTTCATTATTTTTGTCTGTTTATTTCTATGTGAAATATATTGTCATGTCTTATAATTATGGTTTATAGTTTGTGTTTCTCTCTGGTTTTGCTGTGTCTTGAAGCTATGCTCTGAATGCATAAATTGCTAACTCTCATTTCCTATTGTAGAGTTACGACTTTCACTCCAGGATGGGAGATGATGTTTCTTGGTTACTTCTATGAGTTGCTGTCTGTTAGCAGTTGTTTTTGCATGAGTGTTCCCTTTTGTAGCCAGGCTACAGCCTGGCTCACTGCTCAAATCCTGGTATTCTCCTGCCCAGAGAGAATAGGGAGATCTACTTCATACTTAGGAATTTAAATCATTTTTTGTCTAATATTAATATTATTACACCACATTAATTTCTGTTAATGTTACCCTGCTGCAATTTTTCTAATTTATTATTTCTAACTCTTATCATGTTATTTTGTTTTAGAGATGTTTCTAGTAAAGTTCGGGCTGATAGTCTTTATCTTTTAATAGGGAATTTACCTTATTCATATTAATAATGATAATCCATGTGTTTGGATTTATTATTGTCATTTTATGTTTTCTATTCAACAAGGTTTTGTCGTTGTTGTAATTTTTCCATTTTTCTTTCCTGCCTTTGTCGAATTAATAACATTTTCTTTGTCAATATTTTCTTCTTATAATTCATAATTTATTCAACTTCTCATGGTCACACAAATTTTTGACAATATATATATTGCTCTATTGTTTTCTAAAGAAAGCCAACATTTTTGTCTTTATATATGGAATTAATTTATAGTCAACTATTATTTTATACTCAATTCTATTTTTTTTAAAGATTTATTTATTTATTTGTCAGAGAGAGAGAGAGAGCACAAAGCAGGGAGAGCAACAGGCAGAGAGAGAAGCAGACTTCCCCCTAAGCAAGGACCCTGATGTGGAACTCGATCCCAGGACCCTGGGATCATGACCTGAGTTGAAGGCAGACACTTTGCCAGCAGAACCACCCAGGCATCCCTATACTCAATTCTATTTTAATAGTTTCTTTGTTTCCCACACTTTTTTTTTTTCTTTAAAATTTTATTTATTTATTTGACAGACAGAGATCACAAGTAGGCAGAGAGGCAGGCAGAGAGAGAGAGGAGGAAGCAGGCTCCCTGTGGAGCAGAGAGCCCAATGTGGGGCTCGATCCCAGGATCCTGGGATCATGACCTGAGCCGAAGGCAGAGGCTTTAACCCACTGAGCCACCCAGGCACCCCTGTTTCCCACTCTTTGTTAACTGCCATTTCTCCTTCTAGGATACTGAAAGAAACTATTATTTCTTCTATTCTCTTCACAGCCCTCTGACACCAAAGGTATGGATTTTCCACCAAGCAATTCTCCAGTTCTTAGCAGAAGAATTGACTGGTGTCACAGACTGGGTATCCCACAATTTAACTCAATTCTGACACTAATCACCTGCAGTTAAAGCTGACTCCTCAGATTAAAGACTCAGTTCTACAAGGCTGCACCTCACTTCATATGCCAATCACAAGTCTTGGTTGTCACCTGTGCTTCTGGCCAACCACCTATAAATCAAGGGTCCCCATGACCTCCTGCTCAGGGTAAATAATTTGCTAGAATGCCTCTCAGAACCCAGGGAATCATTATATTCACTATGGTCAATTTACTATAAAAGGATCTAGTCAAGTGGAAGAGATGCATATGACAAGGTTTGGGGGAGGAGGTTCTGGATGCACCACTATCCCAACACATGGATATGTTCACCAACCCAAAAGATCTTGGAATCCAAGAAACAGAAAAACAACCACTTTCTGAAAGGTAGGACTGGTGGAGAAGTGAATCCAAAGCGACGGGAAGATAGACCCCGGGGGGAGGGGCCGGCTTCCGGCAAGCGGTAGAGCAATGGAACACAAAATCAGGACTTTTAAAAGTCTGTTCCGCTGAGGAACATCGCTCCAGAGGCTAAACCAGGGCGAAGCCCACGCGGGGTCAGCGTGGCCTCAGGTCCCGCAGGGTCACAAAAGGATCGAGGATGTACGAGTGTCGCAGAGCTTGCGGGTATTGGAACGGGAAAGCCGGCTACAGAGACAGAGCCGACAGTAAGCTCACAGCTCAGGATTACCTTGAACTGGTTGCAGGCTCAGTGAGCTCGGAGCGAGGCCGGAGGTCGGGCAGACGGGAGTTACTGGGTGCTGTTCTCTGAGGGCGCACTGAGGAGTGGGGCCCTGGGCTCTCGGCTCCTCAGGGCCAGAGACCAGGAGGCCGCCATTTGTATTCCCGTCCTCCGGAACTCTACGGAAAGTGCTCAGGGAACAAAAGCTCCTGAAAGCAAACCTGAGTGGATTACTCAGCCCGGCCCCTGGTAAAGGGTGGTGCAATTCCACCTGGGGCAAAGACACTTGAGAATCACTACACCAGGCCTCTCACCCAGAAGATCAACAAGAAACCCAGCCAAGACCAAGTTCACCTACCAAGGAATGCAGTCTCAATACCAAGGAGAGCAGCCGAATTCCAGAGGAAGAGAAAGCAAAGCACAGAACTCATGGCTTTCTCCCTGTGATTTTTTTTAGTCTTGCAGTTAATTTAATTTTTTTCTTTTTCATTTTTTTCTCTTCTTCTGCTAAAATTTTTTTAACTTTTACCCATTTCTTTTTTAACGTTTTTTAACTAGTTTATCTAATATATGTATTTTTTCTTTTTTAGACTTTTCTTTATTCGTTTTCTTTTTTTAATTCTTTTTTTTTCTTTCCTTCTTTTTGAACCTCTTTTTATCCCCTTTCACCCCCTCATGATTTGGGATCTCTTCAGATTTGGTTAAAGCATATTTTCCTGGGGTTGTTGCCACCTTTTTAGTATTTTACTTGCTCCTCCATATACTCTTATCTGGACAAAATGACAAGGCGGAAAAATTCACCACAAAAAATAGAACAAGAGGCAGTACTGAAGGCTAGGGACCTAATCAATACAGACATTGGTAATATGTCATATCTAGAGTTCAGAATGACAATTCTCAAGGTTCTAGCTGGGCTCGAAAAAGGCATGGAAGATATTAGAGAAACCCTCTCCAGACATATAAAAGCCCTTTCTGGAGAAATAAAAGAACGAAAATCTAACCAAGATGAAATCAAAAAAGCTATTAATGAGGTGCAATCAAAAATGGAGGCTCTCATTACTAGGATAAATGAGGCAGAAGAAAGAATTAGCGATATAAAAGACCAAATGACAGAGAATAAAGAAGCTGAGCAAAAGAGGGACAAACAGCTACTGGACCACGAGGGGAGAATTCGAGAGATAAGTGACACCATAAGGCGAAACAACATTAGAATAATTGGGATAATTGGGATTCCAGAAGAAGAAGAAAGAGAGAGGGGAGCAGAAGGTATACTGGAGAGAATTATTGGGGAGAATTTCCCCAATATGGCAAAGGGAAAGAGCATCAAAATTCAGGAGGTTCAGAGAATGCCCCTCAAAATCAATAAGAATAGGCCCACACCCTGTCACCTAATAGTAACATTTACAAGTCTTAGTGACAAAGAGAAAGTCCTGAAAGCAGCCCGGGAAAAGAAGTCTATAACATACAATGGTAAAAATATAGATTGGCAGCTGACTAATCCACAGAGATGTGGCAAGCCAGAAAGAGCTGGCATGATATATTCAGAGCACTAAACAAGAAAAACATGCAGCCAAGAATACTATATCCAGCTAGGCTATCATTGAAAATAGAAGGAGAGATTAAAAGCTTCTAGGACAAACAAAAACTGAAAGAATTTGCAAACACCAAACCAGCTCTACAGGAAATATTGAAAGGGGTCCTCTAAGCAAAGAGAGTGGTAGATCAGAAAGGAACAGAGACCATATACAGTAACAGTCACCTTACAGGCAATACAATGGCACTAAATTCACATCTCTCAATAGTTACCCTGAATGTTAATAGGCTAAATGCCACAATCAAAAGACACAGGGTATCAGAATGGATAAAAAAACAAAACCCATCTATATGTTGCCTCCAAGAAACTCATTTTAAGCCTGAAGACGCCTCCAGATTTAAAGTGAGGGGGTGGAAAAGAATTTACCATGCTAATGGACATCAGAAGAAAACAGGAGTGGCAATCCTTATATCAAATCAACTAGATTTTAAGCCAAAGACTATAATAAGAGATGAGGAAGGACACTATATCATACTCAAAGTGTCTGTCCAACAAGAAGATCTAACAATTTTAAATGTCTATGCCCCCAACGTGGGAGCAGCCAACTATATAAACCAATTAATAACAAAATCAAAGAAACACATCAACAATAATACAATAATAGTAGGGGACTTTAACACTCCCCTCACAGAAATGGACAGATCATCCAAGCAAGAGATCAACAGGGAAATAAAGGCCTTAAACGACACACTGGACCAGATGGACATCACAGATATATTCAGAACATTTCATCCCAAAGCAACAGAATACACATTCTTCTCTAGTGCACATGGAACATTCTCCAGAATAGATCACATCCTCCGTCCTAAATCAGGACTCAACCAGTATCAAAAGATTGGGATCATTCCCTGCATATTTTCAGACCACAATGCTCTGAAGCTAGAACTCAACCACAAGAGGAAGTTTGGAAAGAACACAAATACATGGAGACTAAACAGCATCCTTCTTAAGAATGAATGGGTCAACCGGGAAATTAAAGAAGAATTGAAAAAAATCATGGAAAAAAATGATAATGAAAATACAACAGTTCAAAATCTGTGGGACACAACAAAGGCAGTCCTGAGAGGAAAATATATAGCGGTACAAGCCTTTCTCAAGAAAGAAAGTTCTCAAGTACGCAACCTAACCCTACACCTAAAGGAGCTGGAGAAAGAACAAGAAAGAAACCCTAAGCTGAGCAGAAGAAGAGAAATCATAAAGATCAGAGCAGAAATCAATGAAATAGAAACCAAAAAAACGATAGAACAAATCAACGGATCTAGGAGCTGGTTCTTTGAAAGAATTAATAAGATTGATAAACCCATTGCCAGACTTATCAAAAAGAAAAGAGAAAGGACCCTAATAAATAAAATCATGAATGAAAGAGGAGAGATCACAACCAACACCAAAGAAATACAGGAAATTATAAGAACATACTATGAGCAATTCTATGCCAACAAATTTGACAATCGGGAAGAAATGGATGCATTCCTAGAAACATATAAACTACCAAAATTGAACCAGGAAGAAATAGAAAGCCTGAACAGACCCATAACCAGTAAGGAGATTGAAACAGTCATTAAAAATCTCCAAACAAACAAAAGCCCAGGGCCAGACGGCTTCCTGGGGGAATTCTACCAAACATTTAAAGAAGAACTAATTCCTATTCTCCTGAAAATGTTCCAAAAAATAGAAATGGAAGGAAAACTTCCAAACTCATTTTATCAGGCAAGAATCACCTTGATCCCAAAACCAGACAAGGATCCCATCAAAAAAAGAGAGCTATAGACCAATAGCCTTGATGAACACAGATGCAAAAATTCTCTCCAAAATACTAGCCAATAGGATTCAACAGTACATTAAAAGGATTATTCACCACGACCAAGTGGGATTATTCCAGGGCTGCAAGATTGATTCAACATCCGCAAATCAGTCAATGTGATACAACACATCAATAAAAGAAAGAACAAGAACCATATGATACTCTCAATAGATGCTGAAAAAGCATTTGACAAAGTACAGCATCCCTTCCTGATCAAAACTCTTCAAAGTGTAGGGATAGAGGGCACATACCTCAATGTCATCAAAGCCATCTATGAAAAACCCACCGCAAATATCATTCTTAATGGAGAAAAACTGAAAGCTTTTCCGCTAAGGTCAGGAACACGGCAGGGATGTCCATTATCACCACTGCTATTCAACATAGTACTAGAAGTCCTAGCCTCAGCAATCAGACAACAAAAGGAAATTAAAGGCATCCAAATCGGCAAAGAAGAAGTCAAACTATCACTCTTTGCAGATGATATGATACAATATGTGGAAAACCCAAAAGACTCCACTCCAAAACTGCTAGAACTTGTCCAGGAATTCAGTAAAGTGTCAGGATATAAAATCAATGCATAGAAATCAGTTGCATTTCTCTACACCAACAATAAGACAGAAGAAAGAGAAATTAAGGAGTCAATCCCATTTACAAGTGCACCCAAAACCATAAGATACCTAGGAATAAACCTAACCAAAGAGGTTAAAAGTCTATACTGAGAAAACTATAAAGTACTCATGAAGGAAATTGAGGAAAACACAAAGAAATGGAAAAATGTTCCATGCTCCTGGATTGGAAGAATAAATATTGTGAAAATGTCTATGCTACCTAAAGCAATCTATACATTTAAT
This sequence comes from Neogale vison, assembly GCF_020171115.1. Taxonomy (NCBI): domain Eukaryota; kingdom Metazoa; phylum Chordata; class Mammalia; order Carnivora; family Mustelidae; genus Neogale; species Neogale vison. Next base: position 113,377,294 of record NC_058093.1, on the reverse strand, counting down.
GCAATTCCTATCAAAGTACCATCCATCTTTTTCAAAGAAATGGAACAAATAATTCCAAAATTTATATGGAACCAGAAAAGACCTCGAATAGCCAAAGGAATATTGAAAAAGAAAGCCAAGTTGGTGGCATCACAATTCTGGACTTCAAGCTCTATTACAAAGCTGTCATCATCAAGACAGCATGGTGTTGGCACAAAAACAGACACATAGATCAATGGAACAGAATAGAGAGCCCAGAAATAGACCCTCAACTCTATGGTCAACTAATCTTCAACAAAGCAGGAAAGAATGTCCAATGGAAAAAAGACAGCCTCTTCAATAAATGGTGTTGGGAAAATTGGACAGCCACATGCAGAAAAATGAAATTGGACCATTTCCTTACACCACACACAATAATAGACTCAAAATCGATGAAGGACCTCAATGTGAGAAAGAAATCCATCAAAATCCTTGAGGAAAGCACAGGCAGCAACCTCTTCGACCACAGCCACAGCAACATCTTCCTAGGAACATTGCCAAAGGCAAGGGAAGCAAGGGCAAAAATGAACTATTGGGATTTCTTCAAGATCAAAAGCTTTTGCACAGCAAAGGAAACAGTTAACAAAATCAAAAGACAACTGACAGAATGGGAGAAGATATTTGCAAACGACATATCAGATAAAGGACTAGTTTCCAAAATCTAAAAAGAACTTAGCAAACTCAACACCCAAAGAACAAATAATCCAATCAAGAAATGGGCAGAGGACATGAACAGACATTTCTGCAAAGAAGACATCCAGATGGCCAACAGACACATGAAAAAGTGCTCCATATCACTCGGCATCAGGGTAATATAAATCAAAACCACAATGAGCTATCACCTCACACCAGTCAGAATTGCTAAAATCAACAAGTCAGGAAATGACAGATGCTGGCGAGGATGCGGAGAAAGGGGCACCCTCCTACACTGTTGGTGGGAATGCAAGCTGGTGCAACCACTCTGGAAAACAGCATGGAGGTTCCTCAAAATGTTGAAAATAGAACTGCCCTATGACCCAGCAATTGCACTACTGGGTATTTACCCTAAAGATACCAACGTAGTGATCCAAAGGGGCACGTGCACCCGAATGTTTATAGCAGCAATGTCCACGATAGCCAAACTATGGAAAGAACCTAGATATCCATCAACAGATGAATGGATAAAGAAGAGGTGGTATATATATATACAATGGAATACTATGCAGCCATCAAAAGAAATGAAATCTTGCCATTTGCAACAACATGGATGGAACTAGAGCGTATCATGCTTAGTGAAATAAGCCAAGCGGAGAAAGACAACTATCATATGATCTTTCTGATATGAGGAAGTGGTGATGCAACATGGGGGTTTAATGGGGTAGGAGAAGAATCAATGAAACAAAATGGGATTTGGAGAGAGACAAACCATAAGTGACTCTTAATCTCACAAAACAAACTGAGGGTTGCTGGGGGAGGGGGGTTGGAGAAGGGGAGTGGGGTTATGGACATTGGGGAGGGTATGTGCTTTGGTGAGTGCTGTGAAGTGTGTAAACCTGGCGATTCACAGACCTGTACCCCTGGGGATAAAAATATATGTTTATAAAAAATTTAAAAAAAAAAAAGATCTTGGAATTCCTTTAATTAGAATTTTTATGCACGCTTCATTATGTAGGCACAATTGACCAAATCATGGACTATTAGTGAGTGATTAACTCAAAGCCTCCAGCCTTTCTCTATTCCCTAGGGTGGAGGGTGCAGGGAGCTGTGCTGAGACTTCCAACCCTCTAAGCTTATGATTCGTTCCCCTCGCAAGCAGTCCCATCCTTCAGAGGTTTCCAAAAGTCATCTTATTAACATAAATACAGGTGTGGCTGGTAGAGGCTCACTATGAAAAACAAAAGATGCTCCTTCACCTTCATCACTCCAGAGCCTGGTTTACTATGGCCATTTGGTCTCTCTAACCTAAATATTTGACTGGCATTCTCTGAAGAGGGTCTACTCACTAAGAATATAGTTCCACATAGAGCAAAAGCAGATAATGTTGTTTTATGCCCAAACTCCAAACTGTCACCCTGTAATTTACAGCAACACATAAGTTCTGGCCATGAAAAGTCTGCAAGGTTCCCATCCCATATCACTCCTATGTACCTACTGTGAAGGAGGAAAGGGGATGTCATACCTGTCTGAGTATTGACATCTACCAGAGGCTTGCACTCTGGTTTTGCAGGTGACTTCCTGTCAGTTTGAGGTGTGTGAATAAGAATAATGTCCACATCACAAGTCCAGTTTCTAGACCATCTCAGGTGAACACAGATCTTGAAAAAGGAACCCCCCCATTGGGGTGACCTCTTCTACAATTACCCCAACCCATTACCACATACCCTTTAAGACCAGGCCCACGAAGTAGATGAAGGCAATTTTCCTTCTGGTTGGTTGTGTGGAAAAATTTAAATGCTATTGAGATATTAAGCTTTTTGCTTAGGATGATGGCTAACTCATCCATCATACAGATTAGGCTGCTCTCCAACTCCAAATGTCACTTTCTTTCCAGGGCATGAGTAGATATTTCCTCTTCTCAGAGTGCCTGGTCCTTCCTGCTAAGCCACACAGATTCTCCCCCAGGTTTTTATGAGTCATTCAGTGCCATGTTTATCCACCAAGTCTTCTGGAAATAATCCAGCACATACTCACTTGTCTTAATTTCTGAAATATTCACACACTTCTTAAAAAATTCCTACCTCACATTCACTTGCTATAAATATCTGCCATTAAAGAGTAAACTCCCTGAAAGCAAGGACCTTGTCAACCATCTTTTTTTCTACATATTCAACATCAAGCATGGCCCCTGGTGAAGAATAGACTTCAGTATGTTTTACATAGGGATATGGATATCCTGATGTAGAGAACAAAGGCAAGAGCTGGGCAGGCATAGGAAAGGTGGGGTTAGCAGTAAGATCTCTATGTCAAAGTCAAGAGTTCAATGTTAAACACAAATCAGGAGATACAGAAGTCTAGATAAAAGAGACTTTGGCAGAAAAAGGGCAGAGTAGTCTGGAAAAGCCCCTCACCATGCCTCCATATAATTTCTCACTGTATTTACAGGCCTCACACAAAAGGGCCCTGAACCACCTTGCTGTCCTTTAATTCTCCCACCATTCACATTTGGTTCGCCCTTGCATATTCACTTATTACAGGAGCAAACATTGTTAACATGTTCACCTATCACCATCCCCAGAAATACCACATTCATTTTGGCCTAACAGGAGTATGTAATTGTCATGTCTCCTCAGTTCTTGCTGCTCCATTCCCAAAGCCAATCAGGTACTTAAAGGAAACCATATTATAGCATCCTGCATCTGCTACCAACAGGTACTTATAATCATTGCTTGTTTCCCTCCAATTTATGAGGATTGAGAAGGCATTGAATGACTGTGTTTTTTGTTTGTTTGTTTGTTTGTTTGTTTTGTCTTTGCCTCCCAATAGCATGGCATGATGGTCTCCAACCCAATACCTGGGAAAGCACCTCAACCATTTTATTGGCATTAAACAAATATTTCTTGGGTGGAGAGAAGGACTCTGGTATAATAGTCATTCTCAAGATAAATTTTTAATTGCCTATCCCACATTTATGTCCAGAAAAGTCTTCAATAATTCCTTTACCTGAGTTCACCAAAATTGGTCAGGGCTCACTGATTTGCTTCTTTCAGGCTTTCCTGCCCAAACTGAAGATGAGACCATGAGAAAGAACAGCAAGGGACAAACACTAAGGAACAGAGATGGCAAGGGATGGTCAGAGGAATGAAGGAACCTGGAAAGTACATGGATCTTAGTGTGCAGACAGCAGAGAATTACTCAAAGGCTAGCTGACCATCAGTTATTGCAGGAGGACAATGGATTTTATTATGGGGGACCCACTAAAATCCTCTAAAAAAACAGTTTTGGCAGAAGTTGGGGACAGTCTTCTTCTTGAAAAGGAATGAGCTGTGACTGCTGGTGAAAAAGCAGAGCAAGAAGATAACATTTTCAAGAGGTGAAATAAAGGTAAGAAAAGTATTATGGTACTACGTTGGAAAGGAAACGAGATGTGTAATAAAATGAAATGGCAACTTTACTTCAACCCCATTGGCAGACATGGACCTTAAACTCTGTTGTATTCTGATTTTACTGCTATATATAGTATAGAAGAGATGAGCTTTCCCAAAAGGAAATTTAGGGAGAAGGAAGATCCAACCTGAGGTATTCAAATGCTATTTTATTAGAGGAATATATAGAGCACTTAAGCAACTGTTGACCAGTTGAATCCAGTGCACAGAAGTATTTAGCTAACACAGTAATTTTTTTTTAAAGTAGGCTCTGTGTTCATCATGGAGCCCAAAGTGGGGCTTGAACTCATGAACCTGAGATCAAGACCTGAGCTGAAATCAAAAGTCAGATGCTCAACTGATGGAGACACCCAGGTGCCCAGACACAGTGATTTTTAATATATGAACACCTTTTAGGTAAGATAAGTACACACTTGTTGGAAACAGATCTCACTACTATCTACTGTATTAGAGCATCTGCCTCATTTACATATGTGTGTTATTTGTTTGACCAACCTTGAAGGCATTTGAGCTTCTGGTCCTTACCTTATAGGGTACAGGGAAGGAAAATGCAAGTACTGATTAGGTACCTTAAAGTATTCAATACTTAAGGGCTTTGGCTAGGAAGAAAAAATATAAAAGACACATTTATTCTCTTAAAACTAAAAATGCAAAGGCCCAAAAGGAAGAAGTCAGGGTCTTCTCTCTGGTCCTGGTCTGGAGAGTCAGGAAAGCAATTATTCTTCTAGCAGAAGGCTTTCCATGAGTAAATGTGGGAAGCTCCAAAGAAGGGGTCCCAATTTGCCTAGAGGATATAGGTTACTCCCAGTATCATAGCATGTTATGTCAAAATAATGAAAGGGAGTGTCACTGGGGTTTCCTTGGTGCTGGCAGCTTGCATACTTTTCAACTACTGTCTTTTTTATAAGAAACTCAAACATGAGCAGCTATGCAAGTACCACAGAAAGGTGTCCAGTGTGGAGGCCACACTCTGTATTCCTGACTATGACCTTCTTTGCCTAGCTCCACTGAAACCTTTCATATTCTAACTGATAATTAACACACAATGAAAGACAACTTGTTAATTTTTTTTTTTTTTTAAAGAGCCTTCTCGGTGACTAATGTTTGGAAGGTTGATGTAGCCATCAAAAATGGCTCATTTTTTTAGCAGGTAAAATTTCTGGGAACATATCCATTCTTGGACCCCAATGAATAAGCAGACTTGTGGCAAGCTAGGTCTCACCCATGAAAAAGCATTTGGTCTACCACTCTGTATACTTGAGTTCAGAGCAGCATAAGTCAGGGATTCCTGGGGAGTCTCAAGGACGTTTTGAAATGTCTGGCTTTGAAGTCACCGAGCCAAAGAGTCTAAAGCAGAGGAGGATAGTCCATCTTGATTAATGTGACATGGAGTGGTGGGTTCTGCTACAGTCAAGCCCAGACTTTCAAACGGACTTTCCTTTATATCACCATTATTCTTCAAAGGTGTCCCAGTCTTCAACCCTCCATTCTGGCCAAGGGGCATGTGAGCTTCATGGCTCTACAGACCAAAGAGTGTTAATGTGGTTTCGTCCAACAGATGAGGTCTTAGACATGTGAAGGGTGGGCAGCATCTCCAGATGTGGAATAGAGTGACTCTAGTTTGGACATGTGGCAGGCAATAAGTTAACCACGTCCAGTGACACTACCAGAGATAATTCTGGTTCTGGTGTGCTTTGGTTTGCACCCTAGATTTTTTTCAAAGGCAGGGGTCAATATGAACAAAATATGCATGCACATGCACCAAGGAAATTCACCCAAAGTAAAATGTTTAGAAATCACAATAAGCTGGGAAACAACTATCTGGAAATAGACTCTGAGGTCAGTGGGAAAATGTACAGCATGTTCTGTGGTAGGCAAACTGGCATTCAGATATGAGGTGTGATTCCCACACTTACAACTCCATAGAATTTAGGATCTTTGAGCTCTGGGTTTATGGGTCATAAAATACAGACTGTCCCAGTTAGAATATAAGGATCCAGCTAGAAGTTAGGGGAAGGACACTAATGTCTACTGAACATTCATTTGTGAGGCTCAGAGTTAGGCATTTGTCTTCATATCCATTATCTTATTAAATAAGATACTTTCTTCTTTTATATAGCAGATGAGGAAACTGAGACTTTAAGACCTGAATATTATCTTTTCTACACCAGCTCTGAAAGGAGGAGGAGCAGAGCAGGAACAGCAAAAACCTGGATGCTCTTTGGGTCCCTATGGGCGTGCCCTGGCCTCAAGGACAGCATGAGCACAGACAGGCATTCTTCCAACTTTTTTTGCTCACGTTCTTTTTAAGCAAAAGGACACAAGTGGGATATGTGGGTTTGGGCAGACTCCAGTAACAAATCAAGTTCTGAGTTAATGGAAAACTTATTAGAGAAATCTTGACTTTCAATAATGAATTTAAAAGTTTATGAAAGTAGTGCAATTGATTGTCCTTGGAATGAATCATAATTTACATTTAATTACAAAGGCAGTGCTCAGATTGGGAACTGTTCCCATTAAGCTACTTGTTTCTCCTCTGCTATATTTCAGGATTTTGCAACCTTAAAGAACTGGTTTTCAAAAAAAATATGCATCATTATGGTGGATTTAAACGGCACCCAAAATCTATTTGAGTTAACTATTAAATTCCTACTGAATGAAGAGTCCAAGAGAAACACAAGCAATATTTGACTCCTTCTTTCCCAGAAGTCTACCATATTTCTGCAGAGAAAGCACAGGGACAAGCAATTATATATTTCTATGTCTTGCATAGAGAAATAAATAGTCAGGAAGGAAGGTATCAACATGGGCTGGCATTTTCATGGAGGATTTGGGATTTGAGATTAATGTGTGTCCTATTTAAAATATAAATCCAAGTATGATACCACCTGCAGTTAAAAGCCCTCCAATAACTCGACATTCCCAACAAGCTGAGGCATGACATTTTAGCATGGGATGAAGTCTCTCCCTGTGCAGTGTACTCTGACCAACCCCATATTTCATGTCTCTTCATCTGTCAGACATCACATCCCAGCAAAACCAACACAGTGATGTTGCTTTTCCAAATCTTTCTTATACTGTTCTCTTTGTAGACACCTGCCCCTTTGCTCCCTGACTAAGCCTAGATAATCCCCGGCCATTCTTTATACCTTGGAAATGAGCATCAATACATAACCATATCCATGTTGTCCCTGCTTAGTGCTGCATTGTTAGCCTCACCCATGCCTCTGTTGACTCTCAGAAATACCTGATGGTTGGATGTGGCTAAAATATGTCTCTTTAATACTCCCTTCTGATCTAGGCTCTCCAAAGCAGTCCCACAAACCTGATTAGAGTCCATACACTGAGCTTCACTCTCCCAAGGAAGTTCTGCATGGTCACACAAAGTCTGGTGTGTGGGGTGCTCCTAAAAGAAGCACATCTTCCTGGGCTCACAACATTTAGCAGGCAGCCAGCCCCATACAAAGCCAGGGCTAGCATCCTTGAGTTCTGATGCCTGAGAAGCACCAAGGCACCTTTGCTAGGAAGCAGTTTGGGTCAATGGAAGGAACTTGGCTATGTAGACACCTTGGGTTGGATCCTGTTTGTACCATTTAATAGTTTACTTGGGCAAGTTACTTGTATTGTCTTTAGTCTCCCTATCTATGAAATGGGAGGAAGAGAATTAACTACCTCTCAGAGCATATCAATGACTTGTGCCTGGTCTCTGGCCAACATTCAGAAAAATGGCTGCTCCCATTCTGTCTGGTCAAAGCCCCCATGGATGAATGCTGCTGGCTGGCCCAAGCATCTGTAGTTACAGTCCCCAAAAAAGTCATCTCTGATGTTGACTAGATGTTTCCTGGGCTTGCTTTCTCTTCCCCAACTCCATTTTCCTGAGGTGCCTCTTGGCACTACCTTGTGGCAGAGATGGAACCTGCAGGTGGCAATTTCAGGACTGCTTTTCTCTTTGGTGCTCTTGGGTAGTGGGATGTGGATGGAGCACTTCTGGAGCTGCCACTGAGTAATTGTCATTTTGGATTTTAATACAGGCTAAACTTGGTCCTAGGCTTCTCAGGATGCAAACACAAAAACCTGGTGTAGGTTTTGCCATGGCAGGAGGTATTTCTACGGCAGCCCATGGTTGCTGGCTCAGAGGAGGCTGTGCAAACAGCCCGGGCATGATTCTCTGGGCACCAAGGTGTCAGACAGGAAGGATTGCCAGCATTCCAGGCTCTGTCTACACAGTGCCTAGAAATCCAGGCAGGATGAGCAAGCTCCCTTATAGACTTCCTCCCATCTGTCCATATCAGCCTCTCTACAGATAAATTACACTCTTCCTTTGATAAATCTTATTGTTCAAGTTTTGCAGTGCCTAGAGTGAGGATGCCAAAACAGACCTATAGTCTGAGCCAGCAAACCATGCTCACTCACCAGATGGAAAGGCAAGGGAGAGACACAGAGAGATGGGAAGTAGGTAGACACAAGCTATAGCTGGATATCTGGCTCAGGGGCTTCTCTTGGAGTTTAGACCCCCCACATCCAACTGCTTATCAGCATCTTTACCTGCAAGTCCAAAGGACACATGTCCACCTGATTTTAGGAGTAGCCCCAGACCTAGGCTCCTCCAGGGTCCCCTGGCTCAGTGCGTGGACCACCTGGAACAAGTAGCCTGAGCCAACCTGGGATTCCTGGGAGCAGATATGGACAATTAGCATAAAGAACCTTTTCCCTGTTTTTTCTTAATTCCAGAACTCTGAGATGGTGCACAGTGACATTATGCCCAAATCAAGGTGCTTATTCCCCCAAGATAATATTTAAACTGATGCCTCTGGATAGGGTGTTCCTTCTAGAACCAAAGGAAAAGTTTCACTGGAAGAACCTCTCATTCCCCTTTCCACCATCCATGTCCCCCAAATCTGAGGCCTGGAAAGGCAGGGTCCTCCTGTGCTGACCTCAGCTAACTCTTCCTGCTGAACCCATGGGTTTCCCCACTGTGGCACTTCTTTCTCTCACTTCCTGCTTAGTAGGAACACAACCTGACAGTCTAGAACCTGGCACAGTTTATCCAGATGACACATGCTACTTGTCACATTCCTACCCCTTTGTGTGTGAGGAGAGAGGCCATCTGTACCCAGGAGCAAATGGAACCAATGGATAAGCAGAAGGGAGTGGTTCCATTTGTAGATGTATGCTGTGCCCCACAGTACCAGTATGGAAGAGCTGGTCTTACATTGATATTTCAAGGTGTTTTTCCTCCAGAGGAGAGGAAAGAATGAGTTGTGGTGCAAGAAACTCAAAACTAGTAATTAAGAGTGGATTCAAGGCCTCTACATCCTCTCCAGCACCACCATTAGCCCCTCAGAAAAGATGGACTGAGCAGCTCATCTCCAGCTCTGACCCAGGCCTGCCATCCTATTATTCACAAACAGTCAAGACTCATTTGTACAATGGCTTTCAGAACTGGGACACTCTGAAGAAATGATTCATCCACGGCAGAGCCAGAGCTAGCAATGCCCAGATTTCCATTCCGTTACTCTGGCACTGGAGACCAGAGCCTCAATAGGGCTGGAACACTGTGCGTCAGTGTGCTGACTCATTCACTCAACACACAGAAACAGCTTTTGCAGGGTGCAGGGCCCACACCTGGCCCAGAGACAATAACTCCAAGGAGCTACTGTCCAGGGACAGTGAGGGACAATGACAAGTAATATAGCCATGGGTACTACAAAAAAATGAGACTTACAGAAACACACTTTAATATTCAAATAAAAGAACCAGATAAGCTGTCTGGTCCTTTACTCAGGGTTGCATGGGAGTTAACCAGAATTATCCATCCGGTGTGTACACATCTGAAGAATAGAGCATCAAAGCATTTGAATTACATATAATGTTAAATACAATTTATCCTACTTAATGTAAACTGATTCCATAAGATATAGGACTGAGAAGGGATGGGGAAAGGCAATTCTAAACCTATGGCAGTCACCATAGCAGCAACAAAGGCACAGGGCAATGCCATGTGGTTTTGACACTAAGAGAGGTTCTGCACAACTCAGAGTCACAGTGGTCCTTTCTAGAAACTCCCACAGTCATAGTCAAGACTCCTGCATTCAGATTAACAGGTGAGGTGTTGGGCTGGGTTGCAAACTACTGAATTAAAAACCAAAAAGGGAAATCAAGTACTAGCAATGTAAAGATCACAGTTAACTGCAACTGACACAGGAGAGTGTTTCAAAGTACAGGTCCTGAAGGGCCTGTTTTAATAAATTGATAAGACCTATTTTCAATTAGTTCACCATTTGGGTAACAACTATTAATTTCTGTAAAGCCCTTAGACAAATAGTATTTTGTTAACTAGGTTAGTTATCCCTTCTGTAGTTGCCCACTTAATTGTGCCTGGCAAATGCTTTTTGTCACACACCAAGCCACCACATTATTCAAGCATGCTCTGGGTTAATATCAGCTTCCAGCAACAAACATTTACCAGCAACCTGGAGTATGCCAGGCCTGGTAGACAAGAAGGCAGGGATTATTAACCCATATGCATTGCTGACTTGCCTGAGGCCACACACTTAACAGGCAACACAGTGGGACCAGAGATAGACCTGATCACCCTTGGACCAGTGCTCTCTCTGCCAGCCTCTGAATCATCGCACTTCCTGCACTGAGGAGTTTGAATGCTTTCTGCCATGTACTGAATAACTCCCTTTAGGACACTGGCTCTGCCAGTGGTTAGTAGAGCTTGGGTCTGAGCCCATAGGTGTCCTATGCCAGGCCCAGTGTCTTCTTCCTGTTCCTTTCTTTTCAGGTACATTTATGCGCCTGCCAGGTGCCATGTGGAATAGCACAGAAGGGAATTAAGAAATGGCAAATTATCCCCAGATATCCATCCTTCCTCTGATTCTTTCAGGAATGGAACCTTCCAATAACCACCAGGTAGGAACTGCTGTCCTGCCTGCATTTTGAGCTAAGTGTGACCCCATTATTTATGTGCCTCATGAGGCCCTGGGGTTATGCAAGAAGCATGGAGGTGTGCAACCTCCAGAGCATTCCCTTAAAAGGAAGTTGTTGCCTTCTACTCCTTCTTTTACTTCTCTTAGGCAGGAATGGGGATATGGTCCTGAGGGGGGAAGCTTAGACCTTGGCAATGAAGATAGGCCCTAGGCCTGGAAGGAATGGTGAACAACAAGACAGAAATAGGGATGCATACCTAGTGGACCACCCACAAGTTCCCACTTTTGTAGGAAGGAAATGCAGTCCCTCTGTCTCTTGCAGGCCACCATCATTTAGTCTCTATTAAATCTTCTGAATCAATGCGCTAACTGATGAGGATCTTTGAGTCTATTAGGAAAAATAAGATTTACATACAAGGATCCCTTAATTGTGCTTGGTTTCTTCCATTTGTTCCAACAGAACTATCCTCCACCATCCTCCACTCTGATCTGCACCCTTAGAACGTGACCCATATAGACCCATGATTTGGCTTCCAGTTTAGCTCTTGGATGGGAGACCCTAGGGAGACGGGAGGGCAAAGAAGGGTGAGCTCCTTACCTGCAGGGCTGCTGTGCCTGGGCTGCATTTTTTACCAAAGGTAATTCCTAATGCTGGTTCTCTGCAGGTCCAGCTGCCAATTATAGCCATGCTCTTTGCTCAACAAGAAATTGTGAATAAACATGACTTCAGTTTTCTTTCAGTTCAATCCTGATTTAAGGAACACATCCCTTTACTGACAGGTTTTACTACCATTAACAGTACCTAAAAATTTTTACATATGTCTTTAACTTATATTTTTTCTCACAAATATTATAGTAATTTCTTTCTAACTTTGTTTTCTCCCTCCTGAAAACAAAATCAGCTTGCTTTCCTTTTCCTCTAGAGTGTCACTTTCATTATCCATATTATTTTTTCTAGTATTTTATACATCTTACTTTTAAATTCATGGGGGAAAATCACTACTATTATTTACTGTCAGTAAATAATAATTTAGATTTACATATGTAATTATTCTGTACACTATATGTTGCTTTTTTTAAAAAAATACTTCCTTCCAAGTTCAACAATCTTCATGCTAAAGTACATCCTCAGTTAGTTCTTTCAGAAAAGATATATGAGTAATAAATTGGCATAGTCTTTGTAGGCTTGAAAACCTTTATCTTTCCCTTATTCCTGGATGACAGTTTGTTGGGTACAGTATTATGATTACCTTGACCACTTCTCATACATCTCCATCTTATATATATTATTCCATTATCTTCTGGAGACTCGTGTATCTGATAAGAAGTGATTGCCAATCTGAAGATAATTTTTGTTTCTGTGTAATGTCTTTCATTTTTGGTAGTTTTTAGGATTTTCATTTTTTTATTTCCTCTTCCAGTTTCACACCGACATTTCCAGAAAAGTTTCTTTCTTTTTTTTTTCCTGCTTAAGACTTAATATTCTTTTTCATTCACAATTTCACTCTTTGCAGATGACATGATACTCTAGGTAGAAAACTCAGAAGATTTCACCAAAAAATTGCCAGAACTTACACAGGAATACAGCAAAGTCTCAGGATATAAAATCAATACACAGGAGTCTATTGCATTTCTTTACACCAATAATGAAGCAGCAGAAAGAGAAATCAAGGAATTGATCCCGTTTATAATTGTACCAAAAACTATAAGATATCTAGGAATAAACCTAACCAAAAAAGTAAAAAGATCTGTACTCTGAAAACAATAGAACCTTTATAAAAGAAATTGAGGAAGACACAAAGAAATGGAAAAAACATTCCATGCTCTTGGATTGGAAGAATATTGTTAAAATGTCCATACTACTCATGACAATCTATACATTTGCTGCAATCCCTATCAAAATAACACCAGCATTTTTCACACTGCTGGGACAATATTTCTAAAATGTGTATAAAACCAGGAAAGACCCCAAATAAGTAATGTTGAAAAAGAAAACCAAAACTGAAGGCATCCCAATTCTGGACATCAAGCTGTATTACAGTGCTGTAATCATCAATACATTATGGTACTGGCAAAAAAACAGGCATACAGATCAAGAGAATAGAGTAATAGGACTCTAAACTCTATGGTCCACTAATCTTTGACAAAGCATGAAATAATATCCAATGGGAAAAAGACAGTCTTTCAACAAATGTTGTTGGGAAAACTGGACAACAACATGCAGAAGAATGAAACTGGATCAACTTTCTTACACCATTCACAAAAACAAATTCAAAATGGATGAAAGACCTTAATGTGAGAGGAATCCATCAAAATCCTGGAGGAGAACACAGGCGACAACATCTTTGATCTTGACTACAGAAACATCTAGACACATCTGCAGAGGCAAGGGGGAAAAAAGCAAAAATGAACTATTGGGACTTCATCAAGACAAAAACCTCCTATACAGCAAAGGAAACAATCAAGACTCAAGGCAAACTATGGAATAGGAGAAGATATTTGCAAATGACATATCAGAAAAAGGGTTAGTATGCAAAATCTATGATGAATTTATCAAACTCAACAACCAAAAAACAAAAAAATTCCAGTCAAGAAATGGGCAGAAGACAGGAACAGACAATTTTCCAAAGAAGACATACACATGGCCAACAGAAAAAAGTGCCCCACATCACTTGGCATCACAGAAATACAAATCAAAACTGCAATGAGATATCACCTCACACCAGTCAGAATGGCTAAAACTAACAACTCAGAAAACAACAGATGTTGGTGAGGATGCAGAGAAAGGGGAAACCTCTTACACTATTGGTGGGAATGCAAACTGGCACAGTGTGGAAAACTGTATGGAGATTCCTCAAAAGGTTAAAAATAGAACTACCCTACAGCCCAGGAATTGCACTATGAAGTATTTATCCAAAGTATACAAACATAGTGATTCAAAGGGGTATAGGCACCCTAATGTTTATAGCAGCAATATACTCAATAGCCATGATATGGAAGGAGCCCAGATGTCCAACGATGGATGAATGGGTATGTTTACAATGGAATGTTAGCCATCAAAAAGAATGAAATTTTTCCATCTGCAACAGTGTGGATGGAACTAGAGGGCATCATGCTAAGCAAAATAAGTCATTTGGAGAAAGACAAATACCTTATTATTTCATTCATATGTATAATTTAAGAAATAAGACAGATGATCATGGAGGAAGGGAAGGAAAATAATAAAAATAAATAAATAATAAAATAAGATAAAAACAGAGACGGAGGTGAGCCATTAGAGACTCTTATCTATAAGGAACAAACTGAGGGTTGTTGGAGGGGAGGTGTGGGGGGTGGTATTCAGGTGATGCACATTAAGGAGGGCATGTGATTTAATGAGTACTGGGTGTTATATACAACTGATGAATCACTAAATTCTACCCCTGAAATTAAAAATACACTACATGTTAATTAACTTGAGTGTAAATAAAATCTAAAAACAGTGCAGTAAAAAGAGGACTTAATGCGCTTCTTCAGTATTAAGACTTGTGTCTGTCTTCTTCAGATATTGTAACTTCCTCATGCTGACTAATTATTGCTTCAAGAATTTTTACTAGATCTACTTGAGTTTCTCTTTCTATCTCTCATATTATCTTTCTCACTTTCTTTTTTTTAAAATTTAATTTTATTTATTTATTTATTTATTTTTATTTTTTTTCCAATTTATTTATTTTCAGAAAAACAGTATTCATTATTTTTCACCACACCCAGTGCTCCATGCAATCTGTGCCCTCTATAATACCCACCATCTGGTACCCCAACCTCCCACCCCCCTGCCACTTCAAACTTTCTTTCCATATGGAATTCTGATAAATTATATTAGCTCTTTCTTCCTATCTACTAGTTCTTCAGTTGTACTTATACTACTGTATTATTTATCTATTGGTGGTATTGTTTTCTTTAATTTTAATAAACATATATTTAATTTTTAGAATTATTATGTGATCCTTTTCCTTAGTCTTTAGTCCTTTAATCCTTAGATCTTTTGCCTGTTCATTTTCATAAGCAGTCTTCCCATGCTTAGAGTCTCTCTCCTTCCCTCTGTCTCATTTAATATTACAAACATTTGCTCTATTGCTTCTAGTTCCTCAGGAGCAAAACTACCATTTCTTTCATAATACTGACTCTTTCATGGCACTAGGTTTTCTCATTTATTGAGTTTTTGTCTGTGAGCTCACATTCAACGAGAGTTATCTTTTCTAGGAATCCAGAATGTGCACTGAGATATAAAAATGTTCCAGTGGTGAACAAAGAATTTGCTTCTGCCAGAGCCCTATCGTATCTTGAGACCAAATTCTATAATTCTTTCTTTTTTAGAACACCATAGCATAGACAGTGTGAATTGGAGCTCCAGACCTTTGTGTGACAGAGGCTTTGGTTTCATTTTCTCAAGGGTGACATTGTATACCAAAGCTTGTCATGGATGGCTCTTTCCATATTATAACCCTAGATGAGACTATCCCTTTCCATGTACATTTTGCTTAGAACCCAGTCCCAGCTTTCATGAGGACTTGAGTCTTAATGTCCATCTTTGCATTAAAGCACCTGCCCTGAGGTGTCAGTTCAGTCCATTAGGGTTCTTCAGCTTCAATACTAGGTCTCTTTTTTGGCTTTGAGTTCCTGCTTCATTTATTGCTCTTAGTAATTTCTCATTCTTGAACTGAAACTTGAGGGCTTCTGGGGGCAGATTTTGTGTTTTGGTTTTTCTCAAACTCTCCCCCAACTACAACCTGGTCTCCAATGATCTTCCCTATTTCAGCAACCAACGATCAGCCAGTTGCTTAGAGCAAGAGGAATGAAGAGTGCTCACTTTTGCATTGTTCAATGTCTTGACCAGAAATTTGAGTTTTTAAAAAAATGGCAGTTGCCATTGATTATGTTGATCAACTCACATCTCTCATTATCCTGAGTAATGCTATATGTTATCCCACTTTAGAGATGATAGGCCACATTTGCAGTTTGCTTGAATCCCCTGGTTTGCCAGCCTAAGATGAACTTTCAGAAAATGAAACATTAATCAAGCATTCCTCAACCCCAAGAAAAGTCTGTTGGTTCCTAATAATCACCATTACATTTACTAGGTCATCATAGCCATTTATTTAATTTAACTAGAAATCATTGAACTCTCTGATCTGAAACTTCTAAACTCTGTTTTTACCCTCCCTTAAAAAATGGATATAATAAAAATCTATTGATATCTTCTGGAAACTCTCCATTGCTCTAAGTTATATCACAAATTATTATGGTTCTATAAGAGTGGATTTACGATGCTATTAATGTTTGTATTCTGAGCTCTAATTTGTCTTATTCTGAGGCTGAGTCCCCTGCGTCTTTACCATGTCACATTTATCGTTTCCATTATGTAGGTTCTGGTTTTTTTTAAAAATCATGGCAACAAACCAGGAATTGAGAGGTTGTGCTTTCTCTCTGTCACCTTCTAACATTATTCCATATGTCATCAACAGTTGGACCCTGTCAACAAAGCTTCTAAAAATCCTTTTTAAAAATACTCATAAAAAATACTCATAAAAACATATTTTTCATTTACAAAATCCCTCTGATCTTTCCCCTTCCTCAGATTTTTCCTCCAAATCATGCCATGTTTTGGTGTTTATAATACTAACTTCTTTTTAGCTTGGATGAATCAATCACAAAATGGAACCTTCCTATCGTGGTCCTTTTAAGTCTCCTTTCTAGGCTTCTCTCCTTTAGACCCCTGTGCTAAGAGTGCCCATGACTCAAACATTGGACCTCATTCCTTCTCTGTCTGCATTGTCTCCTGGGGTGTTTTCATCCAGTCTTATGACTTTTATTATCAAGTATACTCTGATAACTACAAAATCTACCTATTGGTTCATATTCTCACTTTTTAAGACCAAATTCACTTACCAACTGCATACTTGACCTCTCTATTTTGACGTCTAGCAGATGTCTCAATACCCACTCCCAATAGCACCTGGCCTCTCGGTCTTCCACCATTTTAGTAAATGATGTCAACATTCAAATTCAAGATAAAATCTTAGAGTCAATCTTGTGAACACTTTCCCTTACATTACATATACCATCCACCAACTAATCCTGTCACTTCCACCTTCAAAGTACACTCTAAGTCCAATATTTTTTCTACCTTATCTCTTACCTTTACATCTTGGCTAGCCTGTCTCTTTCCACTTTTGTTATATAATTCATTCACAGGAGGACTCTTTTGCCACAATCTACCCCATGGTCTACGGGACCCCAGATGAGCATTCCCTGTCTACCTCCCTAAATCATCCCACAGTACTATTCCACTCATAGTGGCCTGCATTACCCTCTATCCTCTTTCCTATATAGAAAATCTTCCTCAATTTATCCAAATATCAGCTCAGAATCATCTCCTCAGACAGCTAAAATCAAAAGCCCTGACTTTCCCTTTATTTCTTCATACGTCCTATCACTATCTCATATATAATTATATTATATATCATTTGCATACTTGTTTTTGTCTGTCCCATCATTAGAAAGTAAACTGCCTGAGGGTAGGGACCTTGCCATTTCTAGGTCTCCATTGTATTCCCAAAGTCCAGAGCAGTACCTATATGTTGTGGGCCTTCCTTTAACATTTGCTGATGAGTTGTTTTATTCAGCAGATGATTTCAATACACCACCTGAATCTCTCTGCTGCAGAGGACTGCATTTCCAAGTGGGAGGGAAGAAGAAACTCCAGGCAGGATAGTGGCTCACTTGCTGAGTGGATCTTGAGAGTCTTTGAAAGCTAAATGTACATGAACCTTGGAAGTGATAGGAAAGGAAAATTAAAACACAACCTGAAAAGCCAAACATTGTGGCATTTGGGGTACGAACATATCCTGCTGATTTCAACGGATACCCATGGCAATATGGCCTGATTTTAAAAAATCCTAGGGTGCCTGAGTGGCTCAGTGGGTTAAGCCTCTGCCTTCAACTCAGGTCATGATCCCAGGGTCCTGGGATCAAGGCCCGCATTGGGCTCTCTGTTCAGCAGGGAGCCTGCTTCCTCCTCTCTCTCTGCCTGCCTCTCTGCCTACTTGTGATCTCTCTCTATTTCTGTCAAATAAATTAATAAATAAAATCTTTTTTTAAAAAATCTTTCACCCACAAATAATTAATACAGACCCTCTATAAGGAGAATATGGCTCCCTGGTCAATGGTCTCCTCCTGAAGGAAGGTTTAGTTTGGTTTGACCCTTGAATAGTGCTTTTTATTGGGGCTGCATGAGAACCACTGTCTCATAAACTTCCTCAGAGGAACCTGAGTGGCAATTGTCCTCACAATACAAGCATATTCAATCTGAAAACTCATCAGCAACCCCACAGCAACAAATCAATGTGTCATGCAGCTCCCAGAACTTAGGAAATGCCAGAAGCTCAGGCAGCCCATTTTCATTATGGGAATTACCTTTGACAAGTTTCAAAGCATAGTATGGTTTCTGTGACATGTACAGCCAGGCCCAGGAATAGAAACTCTGGTCTTGGAAAATCACTGTGTATAGTATTTAAGACTTAAGTCAAACACGTGGATGATGAATTGAAAGGAAAGCCGAAAATCAGTCTGCCATCTAGCTTTTCCAAATTATAGAAAAACACAAAGCTTTCAGTTGGTGGTAAATTTAGAAGCCAAAAGCAAGTATAGGAGACCCATCTGAAACAACTCTGTCTGGGACCCACCCAGCCTCAGCTTCAACATCCTCAGGGAAGGTGAATTAAGACCTCTTGGAATGACATCTTCAAGACTGACTTCCAATGAAAGAAAGTATCCAAGTGTTTCATAACTGTAATTATATATTGGTACCCACCACAAATTTTCAGCATTGTTGAAGGGATAGGTCCAAGAGTTGGATATCCCAGGTGGGATGGTTGTCTACACTACACGTTCTGGATGTCTGCCACAGCATAGAAATCCATGTCACTCTACCCCCACTTCTGAGCTGCCTACCTTGAACCTACATGCCCTCTCCGCCCATGATCACAGTGGCTCCTACTGATTTCCCTGCCTCTATTCTGTCACTGCTAATCCATTGTTCAGCCTCCCAGTCTTTGCTTTTAGGTTTTTAAATTTATTTTTTTTAAAGATTTCATTTATTTATTTGAAAGACAGAGAGCACAAGTAGGCAGAGAGAGGAGGAAGCAGGCTCTCTGCTGAGCAGAGAGTGTGATGCAGGGCTCAATCCCAGGACCCTGGAATCATGACCTGAGCTGAAAGCAGAGGCTTTAACCCACTGAGCCACTCAGGTGCCCCTAGGTTTTTAAATTTAAAAACAAATTTAAAGGCTTTTATTTTTCTGTTGAATTTCATATGTAAGATTTTTTTTAAATTTTTAAATGTTATATGTAAGTTTTTTAAAATTTTTAAATTTTGTACTTATGGTTTAAGAGTACAACAGCCTTCTGTATCCCCCTATTTTCCTCCTTCAGTGGAAAACTAAAACAGAACACTGAGATGTAGGCTCTGAAGTGATATGAATTTGGCTGTAATACAATTGGTAATTGGCTTTCTAATTTCCAGATTACCAGCTAGGTGCATAGGATAGCACAGAATATTGCATTAACCTCTCAATAATGTGATCCCACCCACTTTATAGGACTCAGTATTTTTTAGAGAGAGCTTATTAATGCATTATCATTGGGTTCTATCTTACTTTATGATTTTTTTGGCACTTAGATTTAAATGACTATTTACCATGCTCACATTTCTATTTCTCAATTTTTCATTCTGGTCATCATCAGTTGACTGCTTACTATGGAAGATGATGTTCATTGCTGCTGATTCCTGCTCTATATGTGAATTCTTCCCATCCTTGATTTGGTTCAATTCGGTCCCCTTTTAATTTTGGTTATATCTGTATTCAGTCTTACTATTATTATGACTGGGTAAATGTTCTTCACAGATGAGCCATACAGTATACTATGATTACTTTTTATTTCCTGTACAAAACTTTGCACTCCCTGGAGTTAATAATTATTTTGTCATTATAGTCACTTAGTTTTCTTTGCACTCCTGCTCTGTTATAAATCTCCTCTGGATGTATCCAAGTATATCATCATAAAGAATGACTACTGGGCATGCATGGAGCACTGGGTGTGGTGAAAAAATAATGAATAATGAATAATGTTTTTTCTGAAAATAAATAAATTGAAAAAAAAAGATTAAAAAAAAAAGAATGACTACTGGGGCTTTCTTTTCTGTCTGATAGCTCATTTTTTTATCGTGTCTTTACTTTTTATCATAAAAATTTTCAAATGTGCATAAAAGTCGAGATAATTATATAACAAATCCACATACATACAGTTCTGCAGGAATATTTTAGAGATTCCTAGACATCGTATCATTCCATCTATATATGTTTCAATATGTATCTCTAACTTATAAGTACTTTTAAAGCATATAACCACCATGCCTCTCCATACAATGGAATATTACTCAGCCATAAATAAGAATAAAATCTTACCATTTGCAACAACATGGATAGATCTAGAAATTATAATGCTAAATGAAACAAGTCAATCAGAGGAAGACAAATACCACATGATTTCACTCATATGTGGAATTTAAGAAATAAAAAAATGAACAAAGATAAAGGCAAAAACAAAAAACAGACTCTTAAATAGAGAGATTGAATTGGTGATTGCCACATACAGAGCAAGAAGGTGGGTGGGAGGTTGGGTGAAATAGATAAAGAGGATTAAGAGTACTTATAACTTGATGAGCACTGAGAAACATACAGAATTGTTAAATCACAATATTGTACACCTGAGACTAATCTAACACTGTTATACTTGAATTTTAAAAAATATATAACAATAACCACTATGCTCTCATCAAACCTAGTAAAATTAATAATTCCTTAAATATTACCTGATAATGAGTATATATCTGTCACCTTCTCGAGCTGGGCATCCTGGTGATGGGATCTGAAATGATGGGGGACTATTGACTGATGATCAGTAGATGACTCTATTTCTTACAATCACTTCTTTTATACTTTACACAGGATACGGTTACAAACAGGATATAGATTTACCTGCAGGATGTGAACTTCATGTGAGATATGAGTTATGTGCAGGACCTAGGCTACATGCGGGATGTAGGCTACATGCAGGAAATCAAGTGCAACAAGTGAACAACAATTATCTCTTAGCTTCAAATGATGAGAGCAAGTTAAGGATTCTCCACACTTACCAGATCCATAAAGGAGGACATGAAAGCATTCCAGGGATACTCCCATGTTTATTCTGGGTGTCAGCCCAGGAAGACTCTTGCCTCCATCTTCTACAGTTTTCTCACAGGATATGACAGGACCCCAGTCACATTGGTGAGGATCCAGGTTGTGTTCCAGCAATATCCAAATTTTATGATTGTATCCAATATGGCTTTTAAGTTTGTTAGTTGAGTTAGAATCCAAATGAGACCCAAACATTGCATCTTCTTGTCTTTTAAATCTTATTCCATAGTAGTTCCTTCTCCCACTTGATTGTGTCCTTGATTGCCTGGAGAAACCCAGGAATTTGTCTTGTAAAATGTCTCATGTTCTAAATTTGGCTGATTTGTTCTTCTGAGTATCATTTAACTTGTTTTGCTCTTCTTCATATTTCTTGAACATAGGTAGATAGATTCAGAGTGGTGATTCTCAGCCTGCATTGAGTGATAGAATCACTTGGAGAGCTTTTTAAAATCTTGATTTAAAACCACACTCAGGTCAGTTAAATTAAAATCCTGGGATGGGACTCAAGCAAGCATCAGTGTTTTTAGTGTCCCAGATGATCCCAATGAGCATCAAAAGTTTAACAAACATTGCTCTGCGCATCAACATTAGCTGCCTCTGGGCACTTGTGAAATGCAAATTCGCAGGTCTCAGCACAGACCTGTTGAATCAGAAACTCTGATGCACATTAGCATTTGTAAACCACTCTTCTTGAGGTTTGCTTTGATACATTCATCTTATTCAGGCATAAAGCCTTTATTAAGGAGGTTCTCAGCCTTGGTTACACATTAATATCACATGCACAGGTCTTATAACTAGGCTTCAGGACACCCCAGAACAACTGAAGTTGAGAATCTGAAAGGGGAGTTCCAAGACTCATTTTTAAAAACTCCCCAAGTGATTTTCACACAAACATCTTTCTTGATTTAGTTCTTCATTTTGTTAGTAATCAAATCTCAGTAACTTCCTGAAAGTGAGTTCATGGATATAATATTTTGATTAATTTATTTTCCACCCACACACTTATCTGACAGTTTAGTTGGGTATAGAATTTTAAGTTTGAAACCATTTTCTCAGAATTTTGAAGTCATTGTTCTACTGCTCTCTGGTTCCAGTATATTGTTGAGCTGTCTGATGCATTAAGTATATTTTTTGCATGAACTGGGTTTTTTTGTGTTTTTTTAATATGGTTTTAGTATCTTTCTCCCAGATTTCCAAAATGTTGAACTTCAATTTTTAGCTATCATGAAGATCTTTTCAGTTTGGAAATTTATGCCACTCAACTCTAGAAAACTTTATTGAATAATTTGGTGCTTTTCTCCCCACTATATTTTGTTCTTTCTCAAAATTCTGTTCTTAACTTGGACTTCCTGGATTAATTATCTGATTTGCTTATCAATTATTCCAATAATGTTTAGTGTATTTTTTTGCTATATATATTCCTTTTAAAAATAGGGTCCTGTTGTTTCATGGACACAAATCCACCCTTACCTCTTTAGTAATATTCACATTTTTATTGTTCTCTTCTCCCTATGTAGTCTATTTCATTCAAGTTGAATTTGCTTTGTTTTATTTTGTGGGGATTTTTTTTTCTGTTTCTCAGTTTATATATTTTGGTTCTGCCTTTCATGTTGCGTATTGTCTTCAAATATCTTGAGATCCTTGATTAACAATGGCATAGAGAAAAATGGATGGGTGTTCTCTGTCAGAGTCTTGTTGACTATTTTTCCTATAAAGAATCTGACTTGAACACATCCTGCATTAAAACTCATTATCAGTATCCTTAGGGTTTTGATTTCTCTTGGGATAGTCAGATTTGGAGGAAAATGTTCTTTCACCACCTGCATGGAGTGGAGGTAGAGGCTGGGCTGTCAATGTTGTAGGAACTCAGTAGTGACAAAGGCATACAATCACTTTCATGTTCCCTGTTGTCTGTATCACACCTATACTCAGTTTTACCTGCAGTCCAGCCTAGGGGCCCTCTGTTTTATCCTCCTCAAAGACTGAACCTCATGTTCCTGCCAGGGTTACAGGAGAATTTGTCCCATCTCAGACACTTGGGGAGGAGGTCTGGGGGTCTATATACTTCTTAAATTGATTTTATAAATTTCCAAAGGTGTCTTATGCTGTGAATTCTTTGGCCTCTCAGGAATCATAGTATATAAACCAGGTTCCTTTCTGAGTTTTACTTTTCCCAGTGAAAAATTCCGTTTTCTCAGTTGTGTTACATCATTTGCCACTCATCATCTGCTCTACAGCTCCCCAAATTTTTATTTTTGTCCTTGTGGGTTTATGCTCTTCTAAAATGTTTCTCATTAAAGTAAGATATGAAAACAGATAATTGCATATATTATAAGAGTAGATCTTAATCAATATTCAAAAACAAAACACAATCATGTAGCCAGTACGCATATCATAAAACAGAATATTATAAAGACCCCAGAAGACCCCTTTGTGCTCTCTTCCAGTCTCAATACCACTCCCTACAACAGTATCAACTATCTTGACTTCTAACAGCATAGATGAGGGGTTTTTTTCTGTTTTTGAACTTTACACAAATGGAATTATGCAGTATGTATTCTTTTGGGTCTGGCTTCTTTCACTCAACATTTTATTTGTGACATTAATCCATAATATAAAATATAGATGGTATATTCTCATTGCCACACAGTTTTCCACTATCTAAAAATGTCACAATTTATTTATCCACTTTTGATGGACTTTTGGTAGTTTCCAACTTGAGAGCTATTACTAACATAAATATTTTTGTATTTTTTTGGTAAATATATATGTGCATTTCTGTTAGGTATATGCCCAAGAGTGGAAATATTGTGTAATGGGATAAGTATGGATGTTGTATTTCATTATCAATAAAATTTTCATTGTAAACTTTCTGGTAGGTGTTTGTGCATAGAAATTTTTTCTTTTATTGTTTTAATAGAGCTAGAAAACAACCTGAGTTTAGTATGAGTATCTATGCTGTTATACTTTTTTAAGGTTTATTTATTTTTAGAGAGAGTGTGTGAGTGGGGAAAGGGCCAGAGGGAGAGAATCTCAAGGAGACTCCCTGCTGAGCACAGAGCCCAACACAGGACTCAAACCCACAACCCATGAAATCATAACCCGAGTGAAAAATTAACATTCAGCCCTTAACCAACTGAGCCATCCAGGCACCCCTATGCTCCCATATTTAATGAAAAACCAACCAAGGCTTTTGTTTTTTCTTTTTTTTTTTTTTTTAATTTTTTTCATTTTTTATTTGACAGAGAGAGAGAGAGAGATCACAAGTAGGCAGAGAGGCAGGCAGAGAGATGGGGAAGCAGGGTCCCTGCCGAGCAGAGAGCCCGATGTGGGGCTCGATCCCAGAACCCTGGGACCATGACCTGAGCCAAAAGCAGAGGCTTAACCCACTGAGCCACCCAGGCGCCCCGCTTTTGTTTTTTCTAAAACACTAATTTGATCATGTCTCTCACCATTACTATAAACCCTTCAGTTGTTCTCAGGATGAATTTCAAATTTCTTTCCTTAGTTCTCAAGGCTCATTTTGAGCTGTTTCAGTATCATTCCCTAACATCTTTTCCACCTATGTAGTTATAACCACATAGAACCACATATACTTTGCCTAATACATAGTGCTCACTCTAGGCATCTATGTAATTGCATTAACCACTGCTCTTTCTTACACTGCTTTTTCCAGCCTGTCTACCTAGCTAACTCCTCTACCACCATCAAGAATTATTCATGAAGAGCACCTTCCTTGAGTGCCCATAAGGCATCCCCCTCTTTATTCCCCCATCAACCAGTGATTCCTTCTTTCATGATACTATCACGCAATGATCATTTACCTCTCTTCCTAATGTCTTGGAAGCTCACTGAGAGGAAAAACTGTGTATTATTTCATTTTGTGACAGCAACACACATCACAGTATCCAGGACAGAACACTTAACACTAAATAAGTGCTTTGTTTATTCATTCATTCAATGATTCAACAAATTGCAACTTTATTCAACTTTAATAAGCACCAGACCCTTCCAAGTAGAGGGAATGCCATGGTGAAGCAACAGCAAAATCTCTGTTCTCAGAGGCTGACACTCTGGTGAATGAGGCAGATAGTAAGCAAATGAACACACACTTAGATAAAAGGATGATGGGTATGCAGACAACTTCCATATCTAGCTGTCTACCCTCCTCTTCCTGCCCTGCTACAGTGACATAGAACTCCTCTGTCCCTCATCTATCCCAGGGCCTGTGTTCTAGCTCTTCCAGTCCTGAAATGTTCCCCCTACCTCCTAAGACCTCTGTACAGCTGGATCCTTGTCATCATTCAGATCTCAGCTTAAATGTTACTTCCTTCAAAGGAACTTCCTTGACCACACAATCAATTACTAGCTCCATCTTTCTTTCAATTTTCTACATAAAATTTACAACTATCTGGTATCTTCATTGCTAATGTATTTGGATTTTTGTTTGTTTTCTGTTTACCCTAATTAAATTCTATGAGGGCAAAGGTTTTTTTTTCCTATTTTAACAGTTTGATTCTTTTTTTCCAGGTAGTAGTACCTGACAAATAGTGGGTGCTCAATATATTTCTTAAATGAATGAATAAATGAATGAATTGTAGAAAAATTAGAAAATTAGAAATTGAAAAATTTCAAAAAGGAAAATGTGACATTCATTTATGCAACCCAGCAATCACTTCTAGTGATTTACCCAAGGGAAATGAAAATATGTCCACTAAAATATTTCTTTGTGAGTGATCATAGCAAGTTTATTTATAAGAGCCAAAATTAGAAACAGTCCAAATAGCCATTAATAAGAAAATGATAAACAAGTGTGCTATATCTAAGCAATGGAATACTACATGGCAATTTAAAAAAAAGAAGAAGGAAGCTACAACAAAGCAAACAGATCACTGGTTTGATTGCCTAGGAAGGGGCACAATAGACTTTTGGAATGTTGGAAATGTTCTATATCTCAGTTGTATTTGAGTGCAGATTATGTGTATATTTGTCAGTATTATTGAATGATACTCTTAAAATGGGTACATTTTAATGATATAAAATATACCTCAAAAATTTAATTAAATATTATTTTGAAAGGAAAATTTAAAAAATTAGAGCACTTCTCCCCTCCATCTCACCCCAGCCTTATCTAAAACTGTCCTTGCTCTGTTGTTGCCCTCCCCAAGAAGTCTCCACCAAGCATGCCTGTGCTGCTGTCTCCATCCACTGCATGCATCAGGAGTTACAGCTTTATTATTTGGCTAAAGGCAGCTCTGGCTTCATCAGTCTCCCAGGGCCCAACCTATCAACAGATTAAAGTCTACTATCTCAGCCAGGTACACCTGGACCCCCACAGATGACCCTGCCAGCTTTCCCAATGCCAACAACTGCAGCCCTTTGTAACTCTGCCTTGCAGACAGCTGTGTGTCCGAGGCAGATCATCCAACTCCCCAGTACTCTGAGTGTGATCTCCAGACCATCAGCATCTGCACTGCTTGGACACTTGTCAGAGATGAGTTCAGCCCTGCTCTAGAACTACTCATTCAAAATATTCATTGGAATGTGATCCTCAGGCAACTTGGATGGATGTTAAAGTTTGAAAAACACTGAGCTAATCTTCTGAGCTTCCAGTTTCTCCTTGCAAATGGTAATAATCATAACTGCCTTTTCAGTTTCTAGGAGGAGTAAATGAGCTAATGCCACAAGGCAGCCAGCACAAGTGTAGTCCCTTAGTAGGATTTAGTGAACAGCTCTCTCCTCCCTCCTGTCCCCATGACCAGTAATTCCTGGTTAACCTCAGGCCCATTATTGTATCTGGCTATTAAAAATGTTTGGTGGCAAATCAGAATAGCCATTCTGGATGTCTGGGTAACAGACTTCACAGAGCAGGAAACATCACTGGAACCAGCAGAGCATGTGGCCCTTGGAAATAGGGCTGCACTTGCCATTTGTCAATATCCCATTGCACATTCCTTGGCTCACTGTGTGCTAATAATAGCAAATACATTTGCATATTAATAAAAACACGACATTTCCAATTGGGTCATTGTCCCCAATGTGTCACTCCTGAGGATGAAAATTAGATCTTTGTCCCTGAAACTTACCATTATTCATCTGTCTGCCAACATCAAGACAGACATACCTCAGATGGGATACAACAATATGTCAGATGAAGGAAAAGATTCACAGCTCCTCTTCTTCCTGTCTTCCCCAATTTCTCTTCCCCTTCTCCTCCCTCCCTTTTTATTCTTCTTCTCTTGTTCCATCTCCCTTCTCTCCCTGGGGAAATGGCTTCCGGTCTAGGCTGTTGTGATTAGCTCACAAGCAATGTAAGGATCAGACACCCAGCTGCTGGACAAGGCCTCTGGGTACATTCATACCTGTGCCAGGGCCTCCTCTCTGGTCATCTGTGACCCTGTGTTCAGAAAGCCTCAAGCCCTGAGAGAGTCAACACTGCTGGCACCTATTCCTACCATGCCCAGAGCATTCCTGCACCACCTCCTTTGGGCAGGTTACTTCACTAGATAGTTTAGGCACAGTTTCTATATAACCCTTAAAACTAAGGCTTTGGGGAAACATAAAAAGATACCCCTGTACAGGGGATACCTCAGGGAGAAGAAAGGTTAAGGAGTTGGCCCAAATGTACAAAAGTAGTTGGCAAGAGGTGGTTTGGCACCTCATTCAGCTTTGCCCCACTGCACTAGAGCTCCAAGCTGAGAGCTGGGCTATACCAGGCTTAGCATGTTAACCTCTCTCTTCTGTCTACACCACAAACCTACCTTTAGGCAGCCTCCAACATAAATCTCGATGGAAATAGATGGTAAGTCTGGATTGGGGACGGGGGTGGGGTGACTGTCCTTGTCCTGGAGATATGGGCCCTGCAGTAGAGGTATGCCCCGGGATGCTCATGGCTTCAGCATCTCCCTCCCTTTCTAAGTATCTCAGGGTTTGCCTAGGCTATCAAAGTGGCCCTGACTCTCTGGACCTCCAAGAGCCATCTCCCGCCCAAAGCACATTGACAGAGTTCTGTCCCCTTGTGTATGAGATACATGGCAGCTCTTCCCAGAAAAATGGAGCCAGATGGAGCCCATAAGAGCAAGTTACTGCTTAGAAATCCAGCTTTGAATGAGTGTCGCCAGCACTCCGAGCAGTAATTGGCATTAAGAGAGGCTTGGAACTGCAAACTAGTGATTTTCAATTGGTATAAAAAAAGTAATTGACATTAAGTGCTGTTTGGAGCTGCAAACTAGTGATTTGCAAATGGCATTCAATAAGAAATCATTTATGTCTATTGATATTAAATAGGTGCCAGTACACAGAGAGCATAAGGGACAGGGGGCAGGAATGGGGAGGAGCTGGGAGCCCCGTAGGATCACAGAGGCTTAAGAGAGAACAAACCTCACAGGCACTCCTTCTTTCCAGCCCTCAGACGCCCTGTAAGAGAAAGGATCTACCCAAGATCTGACCACATTCCCCATAGTACATTCCCCACAGCACAGTACAACACCGTCTCTTCTAGCCCTCTTGTGCTTCTGCCAGCGTTCCAGCAGCGTCAGATGACTTCTTTAAAGGAGAAAATGCTCTCACTGCTTACTCCTGCCCACTCTGCTCCTCTATCACCACCACCCTTGCCTGGGGGCTCCCACACCACAGGTGGTATAACCAGACCTTGCTTATGCCTTCTGCCACCCATCACATCGCCCCTGTTTGACTATCTGGCACCCCCTCCAGTCAGTGCCTGGAAGGCCACAGCACTGTGTGATGAGCCAGTGCACACCTTTTGGACATTGTGGTTGAGAATTCATGCAAGAAAGCAAGTGCTCTGCAAGTGACCCAGAACAGAAGGACATGCTGGCAGTGGTTAAAGGAAACAGTCTGTCCCTACTCCTGAGTGGTGATGGGGCTGGTGCAGATGTCAGGGTCCCCAACCCTCTGCACAATCAGAGAAGGAGGCACAAGAGCTGTCATCTCCCACCTACAGGGAGAAAGACTAATACCCCCCAACACTGCAAAGCAGCCTACTACAGTCCTGGCAAGGTTATTTATTCCTCATGATGGACAAGAATGAGCCTTCTAATCCCCAGAGCTCTCCTCTCAGAACACCTGTTAGTGCTGGGGTATACACACATTTTGTAATTACCAAATCTACAGTTTGAATGTGTAATAGTCACAGCATAGATGGGGACTTACATGGCTTGCCCCAGTGCACATAAATTGAAAGAAGCACAGCAGGATAAAGCCTGACTTTCTCTGACCCTGCAAAACTACTACAGCACAGCTCCTATTAAAGTTGAGACCTGGTGAAGGGTCCTGTGTGACTTAGTCTATTAACCCCTCCCTGGGGACTTGTGGGAGTGCTTCCCACCAGGCAATATCTGGAGCAGGTTTAGAAAGGAGTGAGCAGGTAGAGGACACATGTTGGGGCAGCACTGCTGAGGACAGTAAGTAAATAGCACAGTTGGATTCTGTCCCCAGAATCAGGCAGGATGTCCAAATAAAGAGTGGTGTCTTTCCTAGGAAAAGAAAAGCATCACCAGAAAACTCCTTTTCTTCCTATGAACTTGATTTCCTCAAGTTTGGATCCATTAGAATTAGAGAAAAAGAAAATCAAAATCCCCTTTGTCCAGGGAAAAAGTGGATAGAAGCTCTAGGTGAAATAAATTAAAAGCTTCATCTCCCTTTTCTTTCTTGCTAAGGGCACACATCACGTGGGCCCAGGTCAATAGGTGGCCACCATTGGCTCAAGTCCTCCTTCCAGGATAGAGACCTTGAAAGCAGCAGGAGACTTCATCAGGGACCAACAAAGAGATGAA
This sequence comes from Neogale vison, assembly GCF_020171115.1. NCBI lineage: Eukaryota > Metazoa > Chordata > Mammalia > Carnivora > Mustelidae > Neogale > Neogale vison. Next base: position 113,347,185 of record NC_058093.1, on the reverse strand, counting down.
GTGCTTGAGCTGAGGTGAAAGCCCCAAAGGTACAGAGCAGGATCTGCATGAGATGCATCATGGAGGTCAGAGTAGGAAACAGAATGTGGGAAAAAAGATGAAGAACTAAGAAAAAGGGAGGTAGGAGGTAAAGAAATAAAGGGAAAAGCAAAGAGCAATCTTCCTCTAAGAAAGTCTGGAACAACAGATAAAAAATGTCCTCCATAATGTCCATTGTTATTTAAACCTCTCCCAAAAGTACCAAGTAATGTAACTGGAATAATAATAAAGTAAGGGATATGTGTGTTGATGTAAAAAAAAGCAAAATTATCACTGCTTGCAACTGACATGCTTTTATACTTGGGAAATCAAAGAGAATCTACAGAAAACCATACACAGCAAAAGACTTAAGATCACTGGTTAATAAAATAATTATACAAAATCTTTTGTAAAGCTACTCTTTTTTATAAAACAGTAGAGTTAGCAAATATGACAAAGAGAAGCTATTCAAAACAGAAATCTAACTCATTCCATATCTAGAGATATATTAAAAGGACTTAAATACCTAAAACATACTGTGTTCTCCTGTAGGAAGAATATCATAATAATTTGGTAGGGAGTAAAAATCACTGGAATAGATGGAGAAATCCATCTTTCTCCAGGTCTGGAAAACTGAATATTATAAACATTAAGAAGTTTAATTTAAGGGGAGTCTGGGTGGCTCAGTGGGTTAAGCCGCTGCCTTCAGCTCAGGTCATGATCTCAGGGTCCTGGGATCGAGTCCCGCATCGGGCTCTCTGCTATGCAGGGAGCCTGCTTCCTCCTCTCCCTCCCTCTGCCTGCCTGTCTGCCTGCTTGTGATCTCTGTCTGTCAAATAAATAAATAAAATCTTAAAAAAAAAAGAAGTTTAATTTAAAATGAAAACTTCTATGTATAATTTTTATTTGATTGATTTTTATTTTGATCAAATAAAAATTTGATCAAATTTTTATTTGATTGATTTGATTGATTTATACTTCTATGTATAATTTTTATTTGATTGATAATTTTTATTTGATTGATTTTATTTTATTGATTTGATTGATATAATTTATTTTGATTGATTTATTTGATTGATTTTTATTTGATATAATTTTATTTGATTGATTTTATTTATAATTTTGTTTGATTGATTTTTATTTGATTGATTTTTATTTGATTGTCTGAAGCTAGACAAAGTGATTCTTAGTGTCATCTGGATAATCAACATTAAAGAAAATACTGAAGAAAAATTTGGTTGGGATAAAGATAGACTTGCCTAACCATATATTAAAACATTTTATAAAATAATAATAATGATAATAATAATGCAATATGTTGTGGAGAAGCATTATATAAACAGGTCAATATAATAGAATAAAAGACCAAAAATATAGAGGAATTTATTTTATAACTGTATTAGTTCATATTAGGAACTAAAGATAGACCATTTAACACATGATGTTAGGAGTACTGAGTTATCATTTTTTTAAATAATATGTACTAATTTATTTATAATTTGTATTTATACATATTCATTTATTTATTAAATTAAATTTATTTATTTTCAGCGTAACAGTATTCATTATTTTTTCACCACACCCAGTGCTCCATGCAATCCGTGCCCTCTATAATACCCACCACCTGGTACCCCAACCTCCCACCCCCCCGCCACTTCAGACCCCTCAGACTGTTTTTCAGAGTCCATAGTCTCTCATGGTTCACCTCCCCTTCCAATTTACCCCAACTCCCTTCTCCTCTCTAACTCCCCATGTCCTCCATGCTATTTGTTATGCTCCACAAATAAGTGAAACCCTATGATAATTGACTCTCTCTGCTTGACTGATTTCACTCAGCATAATCTCTTCCAGTCCCGTCCATGTTGCTACAAAATTTGGGTATTCGTCCTTTCTGATGGAGGCATATTACTCCATAGTGTATATGGACCACATCTTCCTTATCCATTCATCCGTTGAAGGGCATCTTGGTTCTTTCCATAGTTTGGCGACTGTGGCCATTGCTGCTATAAACATTGGGGTACAGATGGCTCTTCTTTTCACTACATCTGTATTTTGGCGGTAAATACCCAGTAATGCAATTGCAGGGTCATAGGGAAGTTCTATTTTTAATTTCTTGAGTTATCATTTTTAAAATGTAAAGTTGGAGCCCTACTTCAGTTACTTGTTTCACCAATATGAAACACAGATTTAAAATGAAAATGATAATGAAAGAAGGCATGAGAAGGGAAGAGAAACCAAAAAATAAAAGACTAAAGAAATACTAAAACTATGTAGGCTTCAATTTTGAATGTTGAAGTTGGGAAGGTCTCCCTTGAAATGTCATCTAGGTATCACCTTGCACAGGCTCAAGCCCCCAGAAGATGTTTAACAGAGAGCAGACTTAGCTCCAGCCTGATTTCTCTTGCCTCCCTTAGTGGGCCTCTCGAAGGCTGACTTAATAGGCTTGCCATTCTGGAGAGTCTGGCTGTAAGCTTTGCATCCAAGGCCAGGCATTGGTGAGGTTTTACAAGGTAATGAGCCATCCAGATTCAGGTTACTCTGATGTCATGGGGTAGGATGTAAACCTTTGTTAGGGCCCTGCCATAGATATCTCCAAGGACTATGTGTGTATGTTCAAGGATGAGTGGAGAGAGAAAGAGAGTAAAAGAGAGAGAGAGAATGAGACTGAGTTTCCCCCAGGTTAGAGCAGAGCAGAAAATGATCCCAAAAATTCTCAAACCTGTGAATGTGACAGGGCCTCTGAGGAAAGTATCATATGATGCCCTGAAGTGACTGAACCCTAAGTTCAGAATCCCCAGCTCTGAACAAAAATTTTCTTGTTCTTTGCATGATAGGAAAGCAGAGAACCACCACAATTCAAGGGGCTCCTCAAATGTGACCAAAGGATATATAGCAGATAACCACATGGCTGGAGGACTGGAAAGTAGTCCTGAGCACAGCAACATGGAGCCCCAGGAAAGACTGGGGTCTTTCTGGCAGGAAAATGGCTGAATAGATTTGGATTTGAGTTAAAGCAAATGAAGAATTATGGCATCAATTTCTGCATCCCAGAGATTGGAGAGCACAATTCTTAGCTGCTATAGTTGTATCATATTTTTAATGATTAAACTTATTTTAGAGAGGTGAAAAGAAAAAGAGGGAGAGGGAGAATCTCAAGCAGACTCCACCCTGAGCATGGAGCCCAACACAGGGCTGGATCTCACAATGCTGAGATCATAACCGGAGCTGAAATCAAGAGTTTGACACTTAACCAGCTGGGCCACCCAGGTACTCCAGTTGTATCATAATTTATTTGAACACTTAACTATTGATATCTCTAGGTTGTCTCCTTTTTCTCCATCAAAAATAATTATAACTTTATTCATAAACCTTTACTTTTCTGATTAATTCTTTAATCTAAGTTCCTGGAAGTATATTGTTAGAACAAAGGCATGAACTTCATTAAGATCCCTGGCATATATTGTCAAGCTACATTCCTAAATCTTACTGGTAGGGTTAAAAATAACTGGCCTTAAGAGAATGCACTTCCTGAATTGAGGTGTAAGGAGCTCCATGAACCCACTTCCCAGTAAAAAACCATCACTGGTTTAAAAAAAATTAATGTTAAATCACTAGTAGGTGTTCCAAGGGCATACAGCAAATGAAGAAACATTTATGCAAGAAAATCAATGAAATCTCTGTAAAAACAGTGACAGTCTATGACTCATGAGCTGCAAAGTGCTCTTTCCTTCTTTCCAAGCTCAGCCCAACAGAAGCTCTACTCTGAGTAGGTCTGTGGTCAAGCATATGGGGTTTCTTTTACCCCAGCTACTGGTCAGAAATGCATTATCTGTCTGTGTTGCAGAGCCTAAATCCAGGCAAGTACATCCAGGAGATCAGGGGGTTTTGCCCCAACCCAGCTTCTCTTGTAGGATAGAGGTTCTACCAAAGGTGAATCAGGCCAAGTTGAACAGTTCCCAATTGGCCTCATTCCAGTTCACTTACAGGGAAAAGAATTTATGCCTTACAGGAGATGAAAGCCAAGAAAATCAGAAGCCACAACCCCAGCACATGCATGCAAAACAGGGATGTCACTTTGAGAGAAGTGGGCTATTGTCCCATTCCCCAGATTTACCAGGGGAAAGATGAGCCAAAAGAACAGAGAACTCTGAAGAGTCATCCCAAGGAATTTAGTTTATTTAAAGAGTGTGGGGAACATTCAAGCCTACAGGTACTCCAAAATAATGGAGATTTTAGTGATAAGCAAGTAAGAGGAGTTTCGTAGCTCCACAAAACAGCAAGATAAACTGTAGGCCAACTAGTTTACCAGAGAGAACAGGAAAAGAGACAGCTATGTGGGGTCAAAACAAACCTTACAGACTGGCTCAAAACTGTCCCAAAAAGCTAAGATGTCAGATTTAACAGACTTCAAAGTGGCTATTACAAATGTGTTCAAAGGACTAAAAAAAAAAATGATGATTAAAGAAGTCAAGGAAAGTATGATAATACCTCATCAAATAGAAAATATCAATAAAAATGGAAGAGATTATGCTGAGTGAAATAAGTCAAGCAGAGAGAGTCAATTATCATATGGTTTCACTTATTTGTGGAGCATAACCAATAGCATGGAGGACAAGGGGCGTTAGAGAGGAGAAGGGAATTTGAGTAAATTGGAAGGGGAGGTGAACCATGAGAGACTATGGACTCTGAAAAACAATCTGAGGGGTTTGAAGTGGCGGGGGGTGGGAGGTTGGGGTACCAGGTGGTGGGTATTATAGAGGGCACGGCTTGCATGGAGCACTGGGTGTGGTGAAAAAATAATGAATACTGTTTTTCTGAAAATAAATAAAATGGAAAATAAATAAATAAATAAAATGATAGAAATTATTTTTAAAAGACCAAAAGGAAATTATGAATTTAAAAGTAGAATAATAAAAATGAAATACTTATTAGAGGTACTGTATAGTATATTTAAACTGGCAAAAGAAAGAATCAGCAAGGAGCACCTGGGTGACTCAGTTAATCATCTGTCTTCTGCTCAGGTCATGTTCCTGGGTCCAGGAATCAAGCCCTGGGTCTGGTTCCCTGTTCAGCAGAGAGCCTACTTCTCTCTCTCTCCCACCCCCTACTCATGCTCTCTCGCTATCTCTATCTCAAATAGATAAATAAATTCTTTTAAAAAAATCAGCAAACTTGAAAATAGATCAATTAGGATTATGAAATTCAAAGAACAAATGAAATAGAACAAATAAAAATAGAGAAAACTTCAGAGAAATGTGGGACAACATTAAGCACACCAACCTACATATTTTTTAATTGATTTATTTATTTTCAGAAAAACATTATTCATTATTTTTTCACCACACCCAGTGCTCCATGGAATCCATGCCCTCTATAATACCCACCACTTGGTACCCAAACCTCCCACCCCCCCGCCACTTCAAATCTCTCAGATTGATTTCAGAGTCCATAGTCTCTCATGGTTCACCTCCCCTTCCAATTTACCCCAACTCCCTTCTCCTCTCTAACACCCCTTGTCCTCCATGCTATTTGTTATGCTCCACAAATAAGTGAAACCATATGATAATTGACTCTCTCTGCTTGACTGATTTCACTCAGCATAATCTCTTCCAGTCCCGTCCATGTTGCTACAAAAGTTGGGTATTCATCCTTTCTGATGGAGGCATAATACTCTATAGTGTATACACCAACCTACATATAATGAGAATAACAAAGGTGAAAGAGAAAAGAAAACAACAAACATTTAATGGTATAGTGGATGAAAACTTTCCAGATTTGAAGAAAACATCAGTCTACCCATCCAAAAAGTTTAGAAAATTCCAAGTAGGCTAAATTAAAAGAGATCCATTCCCAGACACATCATAGAAAAGTGTGGAAAGACAAATGGAAAATCTTGAAAAGGACAGGAAAAGCACTCATCACTTAACATGGGAACAACAGTAAGATTAAAACCACATTGTAAACAGTTTTAAAATTAAAAACTGGTTTCTAATCAGAAATAATGGAAGCCAAAATGCAGTGGGATACCATATAAAATGTAATAGAAGAAAAAATAAAATTGTCAAATATTATATCTGGAAAAACTATCTCTCAAAGATAAAGGTAAAACAAAGATGCTCCTAAATAAATAAAAACAGAGAACCTGTTCCTAACAAATGCACCTTACAAGAAATACTGAAGGAAGTTCCGCATCCTGAAAGCAAGTGGTGATTCATATGCACATAAAAAAACAAAGAGCAGGGGCACCTGTGTGGCATAGTCATTAAGTTTCTGCCTTCAGCTCAGGTCATGATCCCAGGGTCCTGGGATAGAACCCCAATTGAGCCCCATATTCAGCTCCCTGTTTGGCAAGAAGCCTGCTTCTCCCTCTCCCACTCCACCTGCTTGTGTTCCTTCTCTCACTGTGTATCTCTCTGTAAAATAAATAAATAAAATCTTTAAAGAAAAAAAGAGTACTGTTAAATCATGTAAGCATAAAAGACAGCATGAGTGTATGTCTCTTCTTTCTTCTCTTAAATGATTTTAAAGGGGAAGAGGGTATGAGGATGTGTGAGCCTCATGGTGGGTAATAAGGAGGGCCCATATTGTGTGGAGGACTAGGTGTGGTGCATAAACAATGAATCTTGGAACACTGAAAAAGTAAAATAAAATTTAAAAAAATAAATTGTACCAAAGGATATGTATATAATCAGATTGTTGAGTCTATAACATATATAAATGTAATTATGCTTGAAAGTAGCAACACAGAGAAGGTGGGTAGGAGCAAGGTTGTACTGAAGTATGGAAAGGACATGAGGTGGTAAGCCCAATTCACAGAAATAAAGGAAGAAGACCAAAAATGGTAGATAAGAAAGTTAATATAACAGTGGAAAAAAGACAGTCTCTTCAATAAATGGTGCTGGGAAAACTGGACAGCTATACGTAGAAGAATGAAACTTGACCATTCTCTTACACCGTACACAAAGATAAACTCAAAATGGATAAAAGACCTCAACGTGAGCCAGGAATCCATCAGAATCCTACCTAGAGGAGAACATAGGCAGTAATCTCTTCGATATCAGCCACAGCAACTTCTTTCAAGATACGTCTCCAAAGGCAAAGGAAACAAAAGCGAAAATAAACTTTTGGGACTTCATCAAAATCAAAAGCTTCTGCACAGCAAAGGAAACAGTCAAAAAAACAAAGAGGCAACCCACGGAATGGGAGAAGATATTTGCAAATGACAGTACAGACAAAAGGTTGATATCCAGGATCTATAATGAACTCCTCAAACTCAACCCACACGAAACAGACAAACACATCAAAAAATGGGCAGAAGATATGGACAGACACTTCTCCAATCAAGACATACAAATGGCTATCAGACACATGAAAAAATGTTCATCATCATTAGCCCTCAGGGAGATTCAAATTAAAACCACATTGAGATATCACCTTACACCAGTTAGAATGGCCAAAATTAACAAAACAGGAAACAACATGTGTTGGAGAGGATGTGGAGAAAGGGGAACCCTCTTACACTGTTGGTGGGAATGCAAGTTGGTGCAGCCTCTTTGAAGAACAGTGTGGAGATTCCTCAAGAAATTAAAAATAGAGCTTCCCTACGACCCTGCAATTGCACTCCTGGGTATTTACCCCAAAGACACAGATGTCGTGAAAAGAAGGGCCATCTGTACCCCAATGTTTATAGCAGCAATAGCCACAGTCGCCAAACTATGGAAAGAACCAAGATGCCCTTCAACGGATGAATGGATAAGGGAGATGTGGTCCATATACACTATGGAGTATTATACCTCCATCAGAAAGGATGAATACCCAACTTTTGTAGCAACATGGACGGGACTGGAAGAGATTATGCTGAGTGAAATCAGTCAAGCAGAGAGAGTCAATTATCATATGGTTTCACTTATTTGTGGAGCATAACAAATAGCATGGAGGACAAGAGGCGTTAGAGAGGAGTAGGGAATTTGGGTAAATTGGAAGGGGAGGTGAACCATGAGAGACTATGGACTCTGAAAAACAATCTGAGGGGTTTGAAGGGGCGGGGGGTGGGAGGTTGGGGTACCAGGTGGTGGATATTATAGAGGGCACAGCTTGCATGGAGCACTGGGTGTGGTGAAAAAATAATGAATACTGAATAATGAATACTGAAAATAAATAAATCGAAAAAATAAATAAATAAATAAATATATAAATATATAAATTAAAAAAATAAAATAAAATAAAAATAGGTCAATGATTAATACAAAGAAGTTAATATAACCAACTACAAAGGTATGTCTGCCCTTTTTATTTCTCTCAGCATCTTTAAAAGACTTAGAATTACATAAAGTAATAAAAATGTATTTTTGACTTTATAAAATATATTAAGGTAATATATAACAATAACAATAATAGCACAAAAGAGAGGAAGAGGGAATAGTGCAGTTTTAATGATATAAACCTATATGCATAAGATAAAGGTTTAAACTGAAACCAAGACATTCATAGTATGTTCATATCTTTGTAAAATTATTTTTAAATTTTTGTCCACAAAAATCTGGAAAGATACATACTCAGTGGTAACTAGTTAAGTATGGAAGGTGGGACTAAGTGAAATAATTATTTTACTTATGTGTTTGTTTCTTTCTACAATAAAAATGAGTATTGTCTAATTAAGACAAAAAATAGATATATATTATGGATAAGACTTTTATATCACTGTTGAATAAGTTTTGATAAATCTGAAGTGATTTATACAAGATGCATATAATGGCCCTTAGAACAACCACATAGTAAAAATAAATAAAGGAATTAGAATTTTACTTTACAAAATATTCACTTAATACCAAAGATCGCAGTAAAGGAGGAATAGATAAACCAGAAAGATTTAAGAAAACAAAAACAAAAAGATTTAAATCCCACTATATCAATAATAATAATAAATAATAAAATATGCAATCAAATCACAGAGGTTTTGAAATTGGCATTAGTCAAACTACAAAGTTTGAGGGAACATCCTGCACAAGACTGCCCCCACCCTCACACCAAGCGCAAATTTGGGAGATTGTCAAAATCATTCTCAGTTTTGATAATTTACAAGAAGGACTCATAAAACTCAATGAAAGCTATTATGCTCCCAATTATGATTTATTGCAGAAAAAGGATACAGATTAAAACCAGCCAAGGAAGAGACATATAGGACAGAATCTGAAAGAATCCCAAATGCAAAGCTTCTTGTGCCCTTTCTCGGTAGAGTCATGACATGTTACTCTGCCAGCATCAATGTGTAACAATATTAACAACTATTGCACATCAGGAAAGCTCAGTTGATCTCAGTTTCCAGAGATTTTATTGGGAGGTCATTATGTAGGAATGATTGACTTATTGATTGCCCACATGACTTATCCTCGTGTCCAGAATGATGGATAATGCAAATGACTCAACCTCCCACCTTGTATCACATGTTTGGTCTTTTTGGTATGGCTAACCACTACCCTAAGATTGTCACTGTGGCCAACCCCATGTTAAGATATGGAGTGGCCAACTCTCAACCTAAACAAAGACAATTCTATCAGACTTAATATAAATTACTTCCCAGAAACTTAAGGCAAAGGCCAGAGATCTCTTTGGGCAAAGTCAAATTCTTTACCATACAATATATGTATATGTAAGACATATAAATATTATATATATATATATATATATATATATATATAACAACAAAGCCCTAAATACATGAAGCAAAAACTGATAGAATTACCAACTTAAAAAAAAATGAGAATTTAACAGTAATACTTAAAAACTCCAATACCAAACTTTCAATAATGTCAAGAACAATTAGACAATTAGACAGAATATTAACAAGGAATTAAAATAAATTAACAACACCAAAAACCAACTATCAGACATCCACATAATAAAATAAGAAACATTCTTCTCAAGGATTCATGCAACATTTCCATAACAGATCATGTGCTAGGCTAGAAAACAAGCCTCAGCACATTTTAAAGACCTTAAATTATATAAATTATGTTATCTCACCATAATGGATTAAAATTAGAAATCAGTAACATAAGGAAATTTGAAAAAGTCACAAACACATGGAGATTTAAGCAGTACATTCTTAAATAAATTATGTATCAAAGAAGAAATCACAAGAGAATTTATAAAATGTTTTGACATAAGTGAAATGAAAATATAATATTTTCAAGCTAATAGATGCAGTCAAAGTAGGCTCAGAAGAAAAATTAGAGCTGTAAATGCACATTTTTAAATACTTCAAATTAGTAACCTAACCTTATACCGTAAGACACTTGAAAAAGAGCATACTAAACTGAAAGCAAGCATAAGGAAGACAACAATAAAGATCAGAGAAGTTAATGGAATAGAGAATAGGAAAACCAACAAAGCCAAAAGTTGGATCCTTGAAAAATTAACAAAATTGATGAAAGTTTAGTTAGACTGACCAAGAAGGAAAAAGGAGGCTCAAGTTACAAAAATCAGGAATAAAAGTAGGACATTATTATCAACTTTACAGAAATAAAAAGGACTATAGGAGAATACTACAAACAGTATTATGCCAATAAAGTAGAATAATTAGATGAAATAACAAATTATTAGATACAAACTACTACTACTGAAACTAAAAAGAATAAAACCTCTAAATAGGCCTTTAACCAGTGATCAAGTTAGTAATTTTTAAAAATCCCAAAAAGTTAAGCCCAGATTACATGGTTTTACTGCTGAATTTTATCATTTAAAGAAAAATTGATACCAGTTCTTCATAGAATCTTTCAAAAAATATGAAAGAACAGTATACTTATCAACTCATCTTATGAGACAATATTACATAGTACCCAAACTATAGAAAATTACCATAGTAAAAAGAAAGAGCAGGCCACTTTCTCATATGAATACAGACATAAAAATTCTCAACAAAAACTAGAAAACTGAATCCAACTACATTTTTAAAAGATTATACACCATAACTAAGTGGGATTTATTCTAGGAATGCAAAGTTGGTTTCATAAATAAAAATCAGTTAATGTAGGGGCTCCTGGGTAACTCAATGGGTTAAAGCCTCTGCCTTGGGCTCAGGTCATGATCCCAGGCTCCAGGGATCGAGCTCTGCATTGGTCTCTCTGCTCAGTGGGGAGCCTGCTTCCTCCTCTCTCTCTGCCTACTTGTGATTTCTGTCTGGCAAATAAATAAATTTTTAAAAATCGTTTAAAAATCAGTTAATGTAATACACCATATCAATAGAATAAATGACAAAAGCCACATGATCATATCAATACATAAAGAAAAAAGCATTTGGCAAAATTCTCACACATTTTTATGATAAAACCACTCACCACCTAGCAATAGAACTGCATATCTTTAACCTAATAAAGAACATTAATTTTTTGAAAAGCCATAGCTAACATATTTAATGATAAAAGACTAAATGTTTTCCATCTAAGATCAGGAACAAAGATCTGTAATGCTGTCACGACTTCTATTCAACATTGTGTTGAAGGTCTAGCCAAAACAGTGAAAAAGGAAGGAAGGAAGGGAGGGAGGAAGGAATAAAGAAATAAAAAGTATCCATATTAGAAAGGAAGAAATATAACTGTTTCTATTTTCAGGTGACATAATTTCATATACAGAAAATCCTAAGGAAACTCTCCCAACAAATCTATAGAACCATAAAATGGGTTTGAGAAGGTTGCAAGGTATAAGATCAGTATATAAAAATCAGTTGTTATTCTATACACTGGCAATGAAAAAATCAAAAAATGAAATTAAAAAACAATCTGATTTACAATGGCCTCAAAAAGAAAAAGTAATTAGGAATAAATTCAACAAATAAATTTATTTGAAAATACAAAATGTTTACTCTGAAAATTAGAAGACACTGAAATATCTGAAAGAAGACCTAAATATTTAGAAAGATATACCATATTCATGGGTCTGAAGATATAATATTGTTACAATAGTAATACTTCTCAAATTGATCTAAGATTAAATGCAATCTTTTTCAAAATTCCAGCTGATTTTTTTGTTTTTTTTGTTTGTTTGTTTGCATAAGTTTATAAGCTGATCCCAAAGTTGATATGGAAAGTTGAGAGGCCAAGAAAAGCCAGAATATTCATGAAAAAAAAAGAAATACAAAATACTTTTGTATTAAGAAAAAAAAAGTAAAAGAAAGAAAAGTACTACATTCACAGTTAATTGATTTTTTACAATGACATCAAGACAATACAATGGGGAAAGAACAATCTTTCAAACAATGATGGGTCAACTAGATATACACATTCAAAAGAAGGAAGTTAGGCTTTTTTTTCACAGTATACATAAAATATAACTCAAATGGATTGTGGACTTACAGATAAGATCTAAAACAATGAAAACCTGAGAAGAAAACATGTAAGTAAAATTTCATAATCACAGGTGAGACAAAACTTTCTTAGACCTGATGCAAAAAAACACAGGTTACAAAATAAAAAAGATAGATAAATTGGACTTTATCAAAATTTTTAAATATTGTCTTTCAAAGGACAATATCAAGAAAGTGGAAAAAAAATCCACAGAATGGGAGAAAGATTTTGTGAATTATGTAACCAATGAGGATCTTGTATCTGGAATATATATAAAGAACTCTTATTCAATAATATGAGACAAATAACCCAATTAAAATGAGAAAAGTAACTATATTTTGTCTATTTATTTATTTATTTATTTACTGAGAGAGTTCATGTGAATGAGAAGGGTTGGGGGAGATGGCAGAGGGAGAGAAAGAGAATCTTAAGCAGGCTCCATGCCCAGCGTAAAAGCCCAATGTGGGGCTCAATCTCACAATCCTGAGATTATAACCTGAGAGAATATTAAGAGTTGAACACGAAAAGACTGAACTACCAAGGTGTCCCATGAAAAAGGATTTAATTTTAACATAGAATACATAATATACATAAAAAAAACTTCTCCAAAGATATGTAAATGGACAATAAGTAAATAAAAGCACTAATAGATACATAAACTCTGTTAGGGAAATGTAAATCAAAACTACAGTGATACCACTTTACTCACACTATAATAGCTATAATTTTTTTTTAAAGCAGAAACTCAAGTGATGATGAGGATATAGACAAATTGGAACTCTCATACATCACTGGTAAATATGTAAAGTGGTTCAAACATTTTGGAAAACAGCTGTACAGTTCCCAAAAATGTTGAACATAGAATAACCATATCACCCAGAAATTTCACTCCTAGGTATATACCAAAGGGAAATAAATGTATAGATCTGCACAAAAAGTGCTATACCAACATTCAGAGCAGCATTACTCATAATCACCAAAAAGCAGAACCAACCCAAATGTCCATCTAATGGAATGATGAATGGATTAGTAAAATGTGTCATATTCACACAAAGATATGTATTTGGTACTTGAAAAAAAAGGAGAGAAACAATAACACACACAGCACAGATAAACCTCAAAGACATTATGCTAATAAAGTAACCAGCCACAAAGGATTACCTATTATACAACTCCATTTATGTCAAATGCACACAGATATATCTATAGAGATAGAAAGTATGTAACTGGTTACCTAAAGCTGGGGATGGCTGGAAGGAAGTAGGGAAAAATGTCTAGTAGGTATGGAATTTCTCTCCAAGAAGATAAAAATGCTCTAATATTGATTGTGTTTAAGATTACACAACTGTGTGAATATACTAAAAACTATTGAACAATATGCTTTGAGTGAACAAATTTTATGATATGTGAATTATATATCTCAATATGGTTGCTATTTTTTAAATAAAATAGACATATAGAGGCCAATTATTCAATTCTTGGCCCATCCAAAAGTAGAATAATTTTTATTAATAGTTCTCCACTTACATTATGTCAATTAACTAATATTGATATGTTTGATATCATTACTTATTTTACATATTATTCAGATATGGTATGTATAAAAACAACAGTTAAGCTGTAAAAAGCAAGGATACTATGTTCTAGATAATCAAAGCAAAACAAATAACAATAAAAAAAAATAACACCAGCACTAGCTTCATTGTATCTCCCTAACACCGAGTTTTTTTTTTAATTTTTTATTTTTTATTAAGATCTAATGTATGATTAGCCCCAGGGATACAGGTCTGTGAATCACCAGGTTTACAAACTTCACAGCACTCACAATAGCACATACCTTTCCCAATGTCCATAACCCAACCAACCTCTCCCTACCCACACCCCTGCCAGCAACCCTCAGTTTGTTCTGTGAGATTAGGAGTTTTTTATGGTTTGTCTACCTCCTGATCCCATCTTGTTTCATTTTTTCCTTCCCTAAACCTCCGACTTTGCCTCTCAACTTCCTCATATCGGGGAGATCATATGATAATTGTCTTTCTCTGATTGACTTATTTCGCTCAGCATAATACCTTCTAGTTCCATCCACGTCATCACAAATGGCAAGATTTCATTCCCTTTGATGGCTGCATTGTATTCCATTATATATATACACCATATCTTCTTTTTTTTTTAAGATGTCATTTATTTATGTAACAGAGAAACAGATCACCAGTAGGCAGAGAGGCAGGCAGAGAGAAAGAGGGAAGCAGGCTCCCTGCTGAGCAGAGAGCCCAATGCGGGACGTGATCCCAGGACCCTAGAACTACGACCTGAGCCAAAGACAGAGGCTTTAACCCACTGAGCCACCCAAGAGCCCTACCACATCTTCTTTATACATTCATCTATTGGTGAACATCTAGGTTCTTTCCATAGTTTGATTATTGTGGACATTGCTGCCATAAACATTCAGGTGAACATGCCCCTTCGTATCACTACATTTGTATCCTTAGGGTAAATACCCAGTAGTGCGATTGCTGGATCATAGGATAGCTCTATTTTCAACTTTTTGAGGAACTTCCATGCTGTTTTCCAGAGTGGTGCACCAACTTGCATTCCCACCAACAGTGAAGGAGGATTCCCCTTTCTCTGCATCCTCACCAGCATCTGTCATTTCCTGACTTGCTTTTTTTTGTTTTATTTTGTTTTAATTTATTTTTTATTTTCAGCATAACAGTATTCATTATTTTTGCACCACACCCAGTGCTCCATGCAATCCATGCCCTCTATAATACCCACCACCTGGTACCCTGACCTCTCACCCCCCCCGCCCCTTCAAAACCCTCAGATTGTTTTCAGAGTCCATAATTTCTCATGATTCACCTCCCCTTCCAATTTCCCCCAACTCCCTTCTCCTCTCTAACTCCCCATGTCCTCCATGCTATTTGTTATGCTCCACAAATAAGTGAAACCCTATGATAATTGACTCTCTCTGCTTGACTGATTTCACTCAGCATAATCTCTTCCAGTCCCGTCCATGTTGCTACAAAAGTTGGGTATCCGTCCATTCTGATGGAGGCATAATACTCCATAGTGTATATGGACCACATCTTCCTTATCCATTCATCCGTTGAAGGGCATTTTGGTTCTTTCCACAGTTTGGTGACCGTGGCCATTGCTGCTATAAACATTGGGGTACAGATGGCCCTTCTTTTCACGACATCTGTATCTTTGGGGTAAATACCCAGTAGTGCAATGGCAAGGTCATAGGGAAGTTCTATTTTTAATTTCTTGAGGAATCTCCACACTGTTCTCCAAAGAGGCTGCACCAACCTGCATTCCCACCACAGTGTAAGAGGGTTCCCCTTTCTCCACATCCCGTCCAACACATGTTGTTTCCTGTCTTGCTAATTTTGGCCATTCTAACTGGTGTAAGGTGATATCTCAATGTGGCTAGTGATGATGAACATTTGAATCTCCCTGATGGCTAGTGATGATGAACATTTTTTCATGTGTCTGATAGCCATTTGTATGTCTTGATTGGAGAAGTGTCTGTCCATATCTTCTGCCCATTTTTTGATATGATTTTCTGTTTTGTGTGTGTTAAGTTTGAGGAGTTCATTATAGATCCTGGATATCAACCTTTTGTCTGTACTGTCATTTGCAAATATCTTCTCCTGTTCAGTAGGTTGCCTCTTTGTTTTCTTGACTGTTTCCTTTGCTGTGCAGAAGCTTTTGATTTTGATGAAGTCCCAAAAGATCATCTTCGTTTTTGTTTCCTTTGCCTTTGGAGACATATCTTGAAAGAAGTTGCTGTGGCTGATATCAAAGAGATTACTGCCTATGTTCTCCTCTAGGATTCTGATGGATTCCTGTCTCACACTAAGGTCTTTTATCCATTTTGAGTTGATCTTTGTGTACGGTGTAAGAGAATGGTCGAATTTCATTCTTCTACATATAGCTGTCCAGTTTTCTCAGCACCATTTATTAAGAGACTTTTTTCCACTGTATATTTTTTCCTGTTTTGTTGAAGATTATTTGCCCATAGAGTTGAGGGTCCATATCTGGGCTCTCTACTCTGTTCCACTGGTCTATGTGTCTGTTAATTTTAGCCATTCTGATTGGCATGAGGTGGTATCTCATTGTATTTTTGATTTATATTTCCCTGATGCCAAGTGATATGGAGCACTTTTTCATGTGTCTGTTGGCCATCTGGATGTATTCTTTGCAGAAATCTCTGTTCAAGTCCTCTGCCCATTTCTTAACTGGATTATTTGGTCTTGGGTGTTGAGTTTGATAAATTCTTTATAGATTTTGAACACTAACCCTTTATCTGATACGTTGTTTGCAAATATCTTCTCCGATTCTGTCAGTTGTCTTTTGGTTTTGTTAACTGTTTCCTTTGCTGTGCAAAAGCTTTTGATCTTGATGAAATCCCAATAGTTCATTTTTGCCCTTGCTTCCCTTGCCTTTGGCGATGTTCCTAGGAAGAAGTTGCTGTGGATGAGGTCGAAGAGGTTGCTGCCTGTGTTCTCCTCAAGGATTTTGATGGATTCCTTTCTCACATTGAGGTCCTTCATCCATTTTGAGTATGTTTTCATGTGTGGTGTAAGGAAATGGTACAATTTCATTATTCTGCATGTGGCCGTCCAATTTTCCCAACACCTTTTGTTGAAGAGCCTGTCTTTTTTTTCCATTGGACATTCTTTCCTGCTTTGTCAAAGATTAGTTGACCATAGAGTTGAGGGTCTGTTTCTGGGATCTCTATTCTCTTCCAATGATCTATGTGTCTGTTTTTGTGCCAGTACCATACTGTCTTGATGAAGACAGCTTTGTAATAGAGCTTGAAGTCTGGAATTGTGATGCCACCAACTTTGGCTTTCTTTTTCACCATTCCTCTGGCTATTCAAAGTCTCTACTGGTTCCATATAAATTTTAGGATTATTTGTTCCATTTCTTTGAAAAAAAGTGGATAATATTTTGATAGGGATTGTGTTAAATGTGTAGATTGCTTTAGATAGCATACACATTTTCACAATATTTGATCTTCCAATCCATGAGCATGGAACATTTTTCCATTTCTTTGTGTCTTCCTCAATTTCTTTCATGAGTACTTTATAGTTTTCTGAGTACAGATCCTTTGCCTCTTTGATTAGGTTTATTCCTAGGTATTATGGCTTTGGGAGCAATTGTAAATGGAATTGACTCCTCTTTCTTCTGTCTTATTGTTGGTGTAAAAAAAATGCAAATGATTTCTGTGCATTGAATTTATATCCTGAGACCTTACTGAATTCCTGTATGAGTTCTAGCACATTTGGAGTGGATTCTTTTGGGTTTTCCACATAAAGTATCATATCATCTGCAAAGAGTGATAGTTTGACTTCTTCTTTGCTGATTTGGATGCTTTTAATTATTTTGTTGTTGTCTGATTGCCGAGGCTAGGACTTCTAGTACTATGTTGAATAGAAGTGGTGATAATGGACATCCCTGCCATGTTCCTGACCTTAGTGGAAAAGCTCTCAGTTTTTCCCCATTGAGAATGGTATTCCATGTGCACTAGAGAAGAATGTGTATTCTGTTGCTTTGGGATGAAATGTTCTGAATAGATCTGTGATGTCCATCTGGTCCAGTGTGTCATTTAAGGCCTTTATTTCCTTGTTGATCTTTTGCTTAAATGATCTATTTCAGTGAGGGGAGTGTTAAGTCCCCTACTATTATTGTAATTATTGTTGATGTGTTTCTTTGATTTTGTTAATAATTGGTTTATGTAGTTGGCTGCTCCCATGCTAGGGGCATAGATATTTAAAATTGTTAGATCTTCTTGTTGGACAGACCCTTTGAGTATGATATAGTGTCCTTCCTCATCTCTTATTCTAGTCTGGCTTAAAATCTAATTGATCTGATATAAGGATTGCCACCCCTGTTTTCTTCTGATGTCCATTAGCATGGTAAATTCTTTTCCACCCCCTCACTTTAAATCTGGAGGTGTCTTCGGGTCTAAAATGAGTTCCTTGTAGGCAACATATAGATGGGTTTTGTTTTTTTTATCCATTCTGATACCCTGTGTCTTTTGATTGGGGCATTTAGCCCATTAACATTCAGGGTATCTATTGAGAGATATGAATTTAGTGCCATTGTATTGCCTGTAAGGTGACTGTTACTGTGCATTGTCTCTGTTCCTTTCTGATCTACTACTTTTAGGCTCTCTCTTTGCTTAGAGGACCCCTTTCAATATTTCCTGTAGAGCTGGTTTGGTGTTTGCAAATTCTTTCAGTTTTTGTTTGTCCTGGAAGCTTTTATTCTCTCCTTCTATTTTCAATGATAGCCTAGCTGGATAAAGTGTTCTTGGCTGCATGTTTTTCTCGTTTAGTGCTCTGAAAATATCATGCCAGCTCTTTCTGGCCTGCCAGGTCTCTGTGGATAAGTCAGCTGCCAATCTAATATTTTTACCATTGTATGTTACAGATTTCTTTTCCCGGGCTGCTTTCAGGATTTTCTCTTTGTCACTAAGACTTGTAAATTTTACTATTAGGTGACAGGGTGTGGACCTATTCTTATTGATTTTGAGGGGGGACGTCTATAGCCATACCACCTTGAACGTGCCTGATCTCGTCTGATTTTGAGGGGGCTTCTCTGTGCCTCCTGGATTTTGTGGCTTGTTCCCTTTGTCATATTAGG
Organism: Neogale vison; assembly: GCF_020171115.1. Classification (NCBI taxonomy): domain Eukaryota; kingdom Metazoa; phylum Chordata; class Mammalia; order Carnivora; family Mustelidae; genus Neogale; species Neogale vison. Next base: position 113,328,172 of record NC_058093.1, on the reverse strand, counting down.
GAAATTCTCTACAATAATTCACTCCAAAATATCTTCTGCCCCACTCTCTCTTTCTTCTTCTGGAATCCTGATTATTCTAACATTGCATTTTCTTATGGTATCACTTATCTCTCAAATTCTCCCCTTATGGTCCAGTAGTTGTTTGTCTCTCTTTTGCTCAGCTTCTTTATTCTCCATCATTTGGTCTTCTATATCACTAATTTTCTCTTCTGCCTCTTTTATCCTAGCAGTAAGAGCCTCCATTTTTTATTGCATCTCATTAATATCTTTTTTTATTTCAGCTTGGTTAGATTTTAGTTTTTTTATTTCTCCAGAAAGGGATTTTATTTCTCTAATATCTTTGATGCCTTTTTTGAGCCCAGCTAGTACATTGAGTATTGTCATTCTGAACTCTAGATCTGACATATTACCAATGTCCATATTGATTAGGTCCCTAGCCTTTGGTACTGCCTCTTTTTCTTTCTTTCTTTTTTGGTGGTGAGTTTTTCCACCTTGTCATTTTATCCAGATAAGAATATATGAGTGAGAGAATAAAATACAAAATGTGTGGCAAAGACCCCAGAAAAATGTGCATTAAACAAATCAGAAGAGACCCCAAATCGTGGGGAAAAGAAAGGAGTAAAAAGAAGTTAAAAAAAATTTTTTTAAGAAAAAGAAAATATATATATTTGACTGGTGAATAGAACACAGCCATCCACTTGATTTGGGGAGTATTTTGGTCTCTTAGAAGAAACTACCTCCCAAAATTTTAAAGAAAGAAAGGGAAATACACACACACACACACACACACACACAAATGAGGGTAAACCCAGTGAAGGGATAGAACATAACTGCAAAGACAAATTTTTTTAAAAAAATTCTAAAAAAGGAGTTGATAAGATAAGTGGATTGGGAAAAAAAAGAAAGGGAAAGTGGGGAGAATTTGCTCAGGCTGGAGACTAGAACAAACCTTGTGCTAGATTTAGGGTATATTTTGATCTATTAGAAGAAGTTGTATCCCAAAATTTTTTAGAAGAAAAAACCCTATGTGTATACAAAAGATAAAGTTAGATGCAATGAAGCATACTATATGACTATAATAATGAAGCTTCAAAAAGATTTTTTTTTCAAAAAAAAAAATTTTAAGGAAGTTATTGTTAAGATAAACTAGTTAAAAAACCTTAAAAGAGGGAAGAGTAATAGTTTAAAAATTAGAATAAGGAAGAAATAAAATTTTAAAAATTTAATTAACTTTGCAAGACTAAAGAATCATGGAGAGAAAGCCATGAATTCCATGCCTCACTTTCCCCTCCTCTGGAATTCCGCTGTTCTCCTTGATCAGTGAGTTTGGTCTTGGCTGGATTTCTTGCAGATCTTCTGGCGGAGGGGCCTATTGTAGTGATTCTCAAGTGTCTTTGCCCAAAGTGAAATTGCACTGCCCTTGCCGGGGGCTGGCCTAAGTAATCTGTTCTGGTTCACTCTCAGGAGCTTTTGTTCCCTGAACATTTAACATAGACTTCTGGAAGACGGGAATGAAAATGGCGGCCTCCCAATCTCCGGCTCAGAGGAGCCAAGAGCTCGGGGCCCCACTCCTCAGTGCACCCTCAGAGAAAAGCACTCAATCACTCCCATCTCCCTGGTCTCCAGCCATGCTCTGAGCTCACCCAGTCTGTGACCAAGCATTTCTGTCTCCAGAACACAGCCCCATTTGAAGTCTCCAAACCCAGCAGATCCCTGCAGCTCTTCCAGGGGGGGGGTCTCCCCAGATCTGCCACTTGTGGGTTTCCTGTTCAAAAAATAGTGGCCTAACTGTGCCACAGATCACAGTTTAAGATAAACCCGAGCTGAGAGCTCACTCCTCTGCTCCATCTCTGTAGCCAGCTTCCCCATTCTAATACCTGCAACCTCTGCTACACTCAGACACCCACAATCCTTCTGTGACCCTGCAGGACCTGAGACCACGCTGTTCCCACGAGAGCTCCACCCCTGCTTAGCTTCTGGAGTAATGTCCCTCAGTGGAGCAGACTTCTAAAAGTTCTGATTTTGTGCTCTGTTGCTCCGCCACTTGCCAGGAGCCAGCCCCTCCCCCTGTAATCTATCTTCCCATCACTTCAGATTCACTTCTCCACAGATCCTACCTCTCAGAAAGTAGACAATTTTCTGTTTCTAGACTTGCTGCTCTTCTCTTCAATCTCCTGTTGGATTTGTAGGTGTTCAGAATGGTTTGATAACTATCTAGCTGCGCTCCTGCTACCTGATGTCATCTCGGCCTGCTACTCTTCTGCCATCTTGACTCTCACTCAACACCAAGGTTTTTTTCAATTGTTGTTTTCTAAATCTTGTCAACTTAATAGCTGAAAAATAACTACTTGCTTTTTAAATTTTTTTGCCATTCATTAGTAGTGAGTGGAAATCTTTTCCCCAAGTGTCCACCAATAGGTCATTTGAATGTCTTTTCCCCAATTTGAAAGGCTATAGTCATAGATTTTTCAAGTTTCTTTGTAGTTGAGCTCTTAAACATCTCATTTTGAATTTGCTTTCAAAAACTTAATAGTTTTCATAAATAACATTTTGTATGTAATTTCAGATAAGCCTAATTTTAAGAGCTCCATAATAGTCTTTTAGTGGGTATGTCATAGTTTACTGAGTGATTTCCTTGATGCTGACTATTTTGATTATTTCTCTGTTGTCTTTTCATTCACACATACATAGCAGCAATTTTAATAACACCCTTGGCATGAAACTATGTCCATATGTTGGTTATTCAAGTGAGGAAATGACCAGAAATGAAAACGATGATGCTAAAATGTGAGCCATCACTTAGTGCTTGGCACAATTTACTTTCCAAAAGGCTTATATTAATTTACACTCTTGCATTGCTTCAAAACCTTGAGTGTTTTCTGTATTATCCTCAAAAAAGGTAATTTGATGTCTGTTCTTAATGCCCAAGAGAATTAGATAGTCTAAGAAACCTTCTGTAATAGAGGCACTACTCTGCTCAGTGTGACTGCTGGATGGTTTGTGTTTTCACAGTCTTGCTGGGTGTGGAATCCACCCATGTGCTGCTCACACTGGAATGCCCTGACACTGCATTTAACTGCATGGTATCTGGAAACCACCAGTCTCAGAACAGGATGTGTCCTCAGTGAGGTGTTGATTCTGAACACCTGCTCCCATGAAAAGTATTCTAAACAAGGATCACATCTTTCCAGCAGCCATGGTGGCCTGAAACAAGGACAAGAACATCCAGTTCACAGGGTTGCACGTACAGACTGAAGGTTAGAGACACAAGGGAGCTTCTTCCAGATTATTCTTAAATCTGTGCTTGTCATTTCTTACTGCATCCCCCACAGTGATCTCCACATGTTAAGGAATAGGAAGAGAAGGAAAAATTCAACTACACATTTCACAACAGAGCACTCTTGCATGAACCATAGAGTCTGGGTCAGGGCAATGTCAGTCAAAGAGAAACAGCCTTTTACCCAGAGACATTGCTCTGGGAGAGAGTTGTCCACTGTCTTTTCTGCAAACTGAGTTGATGTTCCCTACATATATGCTAGAGAACATCTTTAGATTGAAAGAGCAGCATGCCTGAGTACTGTGCACAGCTTAATTGAAGGAATATTTCTGGAAGAGTGCACCATATGCTTTACATTTGCATCCAGTCTATAAATATCCCAGTAACAACTTGGGTCCATGAATATTATATTCAGAACGCTTTGCTGGAAACATCTTTCACTACTCACAGTCATCTGTTTATCAGCATGATTGCTCATTGCCTCCTGTTGTGCAGAATTATCTCTATGATGAGGGTCATGTCAGAAAGAAAGAAGTTGCCCTGAGATCCAGGAATGGTCAAGAAGCCCATCTTCTGTGCTGTGTGCTCTTCTTCCACTGGCTCTCAGGCCACTTCAGAGCTGAAAATGATAGATGCCACTTCTTTACCAAAGGCCTGGGTAGAAAGACACAGAATCTTTAACAAACCCCAAAGAGTCTGCAAGAAAGTAAGAATTTGTGTACTCGTGGAGCTAACCAAAGATGATAATGGGAGCTTTATATTTCTCAGCCTCACCACAAATCTATGCTGTTTGGATTATCTTTATTCCACCAATGAGAAACCCAAGGCTTACCAAGTTGGAGACACTTACCCTGGGACCAAGACAGGATTCTAACCTGGAGTTACTAACACCAAACCCCACTATAACAAGCAGGACAAACAAACAAACAAACAAACCCACCAAAAGCATTCCATCTGCCCACTGAAAAATTAGAAATGCCTACTATTTGCTTTTTGAATGCTAAACACCCATTTTTACAAAATGATCTCGCATGCACACTGTTATTTTCTACTTAGCATTCTTCTGAAAGGTATTTAGGGAAGTTATTTGTGTCTTCATTTTCTAGACAAGAAAAGTGAGGCTCAGAGAGGATATATGACTTGATCAAAGTCACACAGCTAGTAGAGACCAGATTGAGGAGTAGAACTTCAATTGGCCAATTTCTATTTTGGTGTCATTTCCACACACTTAGGGTATAAATGTTATTTAGGAAATGTCAAGAATCAAGCCATGAGCCAGAAGCATCAGAATGTGCCCAGGAGTCAGATCATTTTTCAGGTCCCATGCTCTGTAGGCAGAGTCCAGGTCAGAGCTGCTTCAGTGGTAGGCAGAAATTTGTGGCATTGAGTTTTATCAGGATCAGGCAGGCCTGGGAGGAGCCCTGCAGAGGCAACCCATCAAAAACTCTCTGGATTCCAGAAGAGGGGTCCAAGTAGAAGAAAAAAAAAATGAGGCTCAAATAATCATTTGTTTACCTAGCGCTGTAGTATTTCCTTTTCTGCCCAAACTCCAAGCTTCGGGAGGGCAGCACCCAGTGTGCTGCTTGCTACAGTCTTTGCTGAATGTGTCAATGGGGGAAGAGCTGTCAGACAGAAATGCCACCCTGACAGGCTACTGGGCACTGTGTCTCACAGGTCTGCAGTGTCAGGGCTAAGGCATTAGCCATGCATGCAGGGCAAGGAACGGGTGAAATAGAAGGCAATGAGACAAAGCAATGTCAACCCTGGGGATGTTAAGGTCAGCACACACTGGGTCAGAAAGAGTCTCAGCTGCTTTTGCAAAAGTAAATATAGCCAACAGAACCTGCCCACACTACCATTCCACACGTGAAGATCAACTTTATCGAACAGTGACCAATGGGGACAGGTCTCTACTCACATGACCTGACCTTCTCAGGGGAAGTATTAATGAACAAGAAACTGGTAAATCTATTTCACATGGAATTAGTGCCATGAAGAAAATGGTGTTAGAAAAGGAGTGAGAAGTGCTCATGTTAGCTTTGTTGGAGGGGGCTCTTTTAAAGAAAGAGGATCCAAGAGCCTGCTTGCTCTGTTGAAAACATGAGGAGGTCCCACAAGACCAGAGCAGGGTGAATGAAGTGAGGAAAGATGAGGTTGGGCTAGCTTCATAATAAGTGTCAGCAACTATGTGGTAGATCTGAGGATATATTCTGAAGGTGACAGGAAGCATAGGGGTGGGAATGGCATGACCTGAATTTTTCTTCCCTAAAATCATGCTGAGCTCTCCTGGGACATAGGCCCAAGGAAGGCCCAATGGGTTCAAGCAGTGTACAACCCTCCCCCCATCACTGAGCATCTTGGGACCTGGCTTACTATCCTCCTAATCTCTTCCTGCCTTGCCTGACTCTTCTTAGCTAGGATCAGAGACCCCAACTCTTCTCATGCCCCAAACCAACCACCCCTCAGAGTCCAAAATGTCCCAGGTTAGCTAAAAAGGCAATACTGGGAAGCCAACTAGACGCTAATTTACATCAGTAAAACTCAAGGAAAATGGATTGTCATGGAAATAGGCAATGGATCAAAGAGAGAAAGTATAGTCCCAGATGTATGGAGTTTTTCCTATGCCCCCCTCCTCTGCTGCATTTTGGTTGCAGTGTGCTGGCCAGTGGCTGGGAGCAGCCTTACTGATTTTTTTTCCTTTTTTTTAAACCACCTTATTTTTTTGTTCCACTTTGTTTTCTTTTTATTATGTTAAATTTTATTTTTTATTTATTTTTTAAATCATTATTTTTATTATGCTATGTTCGTAACCATACAGTACGTCATTAGTTTTTGATGTAGTGTTTCAAGATTCATTTTTTACATATAATACCCAGTGCTCCATGCAATACATGCCCTCCTTAATACCCATCACTGGGCCAAACCATCCTCCACCTCCTTCTCCTCTAAAACCCTCAGTTTATTTCTCAGAGTCATAGTCATAGTCTCTCATGGTTCATCTCCCCCTCCAATTCCCTCCCTTCATCTTTCCCTTCCTTCTCTTAATGTCCTCCATGCTACTCCTTATGTTCCACAAGTAAGTGAAACCATATGATAACTGACTTTCTCTGCTTGACTTATTTCACTCAGCACAATCTCCTCCAGTCCCATCCATGTTGATGCAAAAGCTGGGCATTCATCCTTTCTGATGGCTGAGTAATATTACATTATGTATATGGACCACATCTTCTTTATCCATTCATCTGTTGAAGTACACCTCAGTTTCTTCCACAGCTTGGCTATTGTGGACATTGCTGCTATGGACACTGGGGAGCATTTGGCCCTTCTTTTCACTACATCTGTATCTTTGGGGTAAATACCGAGTAGTGCAATTGCCAGGTCATAGGATAGCTCTATTTTTAATTTTTTGAGGAACTTCCACACTGTTTTCCAAAGTGGCTGCACCAACTTGCATTCCCACTGACAGTGTAAGAGGTTTTCCTTTCTCCACATCCTCTCCAACATTTGCTGTTTCTTCCTTTTTCAATTTTTGCCATTCTAACTGGTGTAAGGCAGTATCTCAAGGTGGTTTTGATTTGAATTTCCCTGATGGCTCATGATGATGAACATTTTTTCATGTGCCTGTTATCCATTTGTATGTCTTCTCTGGAGAAGTGTCTGTTCATTTCTTCTGCCCATTTTTTGGCTTAATTATTTGATTTTGGGGTGTTGAGTTTGACAAGTTCTTTCTAGGTCTTTGTCTGCAGTGGCATTTGCAAATATCTTTTCCCATTCCATTGATTGCCTCTTTGTTTTTTTAACTGTTTCCTTTGCTGTGCAGAAGATTTTGATCTTGATAAAAACCCAAAAGTTCATTTTCACTTTTGTTTCCTTTGCCTTTGGAGACGTGTCTCAAAAGGAATTGCTGTGGCCAATGTTGAAGAAGTTACTGCCTATATTCTCCCCTAGGATTTTGATGGATTACTGTCTCACATGAGGTCTTTCATCCATTTTGTTTATCTTTGTGTGTGGTGTAAGGCAATGGTCAAGTTTCATTCTTCTATATATAGATGTCCAATATTCCCAGCACAATTTATTGAAGCGACTTTTTTCCACTGGATATTTCGTCCTGCTTTGTCAATGATTATTTGACCACAGAGCTGCAGGTCCATATCTGGGCTCTCCAATCTGTTCCATTGGTGTATGTGTCTGTTTTTGTGCCAGTACCGTGCTGTCTTGGTGATCACAGGTATGTAATAAAGCTTAAAATCAGGCAACGTGATGCCCCCAGTTTTGCTTTTCTTTTTCAACATATCCTTGGCAATTCGAGGTCCTTTCTGGTTCCATACAAATATTAGGATTGTTTGTTCCTGCACTTTGAAAAATTTGTTCCTTCACTTTGATCAGGATGGCATTGAAAGTATAGATTGCTCTGAGCAGCATATAATTTTAACAATGTTTATTGTTCTGATCCATGAGCATGGAATGTTTATCCATCTTTTTGTATCTTCTTCAATTTCTTTCATGAGTGTTCTGTAGTTACTAGGGTATATATCCTTTAGCTCTTTGGTTAGGTTTATGCCAAGGTACCTTATGGGTTTTGGTGCTATTGTTAATGTAATTGATTCTTTGATATCTGTTTCTATAGTTTCATTGTTAGTATATAAGAAAGCAACTGATTTCTGCACATTGATTTTGTATCCTGCCACATTACTGGATTACTGTATAAGTTCTAGTAATTTAGGGATGGAGTCCTTTTGGTTTTCCACATAAACTGTCATGTCATCTGCAAAGAGAGAGTTCAGCTTCTTCTTTGCCAATCTGAATACATTTTATTTCTTTTTGTTGTCTGACTGCTGTTGCTAGGACTTCTAGTACTATGTTGAACAAGAGTGGCAAGAGCAGGCATCCTTGTCATGTTCCTGATTTCAAAGGGAACTCTGCCCAAACAGGATTACCTGAGTAACAGTGCAACAGGTCCCTCCTCCAGAAGACAGGCTGAAAGAATAAGAAATCAAAAACTCTAAGGTCCATATAGGGACCTATAGGATGTTTATAAAACAGGTGCATCTTGCTTGTTTGACATTCTAACATCTCAAGCTGATTTCATGGGTGTTCAGAATGGTCTGGTAGATATCCAGCTCAATTCAGGGGACCAGAAATAGGGTCCCCTATTCCTCCACCATCTTGGCTCCCACCTATAAGTAAAATTTTAAAAGAAATATTTTGCCACCCTCTTCACAAAGTCAGGCCTTTCTCATCCTTCAAAATATCAGTACTTCAAAAAAGTCTTCCTGGGTCTCTGGACAAAGTTTTTTGTTCCTATGCCAGCATGCAAACTGTTCTTACTCCTTACTGTAATTGTGAAAATGTCTAGTACCTGACTACTAGAAGCAATGTCTATATGGTCATCAGTGAATCCTCTGGTGACCAATATATGGCAGATAATGAACATTTGACATACAAATAACTGAATGAATAAATGGGTGAAACTATTTCAGGAAGGAACTCACCCAGGTGAATGCACAGAAGAAAAACAGTCTTAACCTAGTCAGCAGAACAACCTCCCCTTTCATTTGGCTAACACAGTCAGTGATGACCAGGGCCTTCCTTGAGGTCTCTGAGCTCTGCCTCAGCATGCCATGGAAAGTGAATGTTATCCCACACTTCTCCTTATAAAGGCCTAAAGCAGAGTGTTAGTGGTAGAGGCATGCTTGTAGCTTTGCCGTGGACCACAATGATGAGTGGTGAGGTTGCTCAGCTACCTACACCTTAAGGTGGAAGTGTGAAGACTGATGCTTTCACTGAAGTGGACTGCTTTTGCAACATTTATGCTTGTTTGAAGACTATTTTTGAGAGTGAGAGGGCCTAATTATGTTTAGTCATGAAATGAACCCATAAGAAATTAAGGGTATGCAAAGATACAAGTGAATCTTAAATACATTTTACTAACTGAAAGAAGCTAATCTAAAAATGATACATTCTGTGTGGTTCTGTTTATATAACATTCTGGAAAAGATAAAACTAATAGACAGACATAGGCAGTAATCTCTTTGATATCAGCCCCAGCAACTTCTTTCAAGATACGTTTCCAAAGGCAAAGGAAACAAAAGCGAAAATAAACTTCTGGGACTTCATCAAAATCAAAAGCTTCTGCACAGCAAAGGAAACAGTCAAAAAAACAAAGAGGCAACCCACGGAATGGGAGAAGATATTTGCAAATGACAGTACAGACAAAAGGTTGATATCCAGGATCTATAATGAACTCCTCAAACTCAACCCACACGAAACAGACAAACACATCAAAAAATGGGCAGAAGATATGGACAGACACTTCTCCAATCAAGACATACAAATGGCTATCAGACACATGAAAAAATGCTCATCATCATTAGCCCTCAGGGAGATTCAAATTAAAACCACATTGAGATATCACCTTACACCAGTTAGAATGGCCAAAATTAACAAAACAGGAAACAACATGTGTTGGAGAGGATGTGGAGAAAGGGGAACCCTCTTACACTGTTGGTGGGAATGCAAGTTGGTGCAGCCTCTTTGGAGAACAGTGTGGAGATTCCTCAAGAAATTAAAAATAGAGCTTCCCTATGACCCTGCAATTGCACTACTGGGTATTTACCCCAAAGACACAGATGTCATGAAAAGAAGGGCCATCTGTACCCCAATGTTTATAGCAGCAATGGCCACAGTCGCCAAACTATGGAAAGAACCAAGATGCCCTTCAACGGATGAATGGATAAGGAAGATGTGGTCCATATACACTATGGAGTATTATGCCTCCATCAGAAAGGATGAATACCCAACTTTTGTAGCAACATGGACGGGACTGGAAGAGATTATGCTGAGTGAAATAAGTCAAGCAGAGAGAGTCAATTATCATATGGTTTCACTTATTTGTGGAGCATAACAAATAGCATGGAGGACAAGGGGCGTTAGAGAGGAGTAGGGAATTTGGGTAAATTGGAAGGGGAGGTGAACCATGAGAGACTATGGACTCTGAAAAACAGTCTGAGGGGTTTGAAGTGGCGGGGGGGTGGGAGGTTGGGGTACCAGGTGGTGGGTATTATAGAGTGCACGGCTTGCATGGAGCACTGGGTGTGGTGAAAAAATAATGAATAATGTTTTTCTGAAAATAAATAAATTGGAAAAAACAAACAAACAAACAAAAAAAATAACTAAACAGATAAGTGGTTGCCGGGAATTCATCAAGGTGGGGCAGTGGGTAAGTAGGCAAAGTGCAGAGGACTTTTCATGGCAATGAAACTATTCTGTATAATCTAATGGTAGATACATGACACTGTGCATTCATCCAAACCCAGAGAACTTTAAACATGGAGAGTAAACCATAATCACTGCAAATTTGTTAAAAAAAAAAAAAAATCATTTAGGAGGTCAGGACACAGGATGGAATGCAGACCCTGACAGAAGAATCCAATTGTAATACAAATATACAAAACTACCTCATGAAAGTTGTTTCTCCTGCATGATGAGAAATTGCTGCTCTAAGTTAACTATGGAAATGAGTGGAGTTTGTAAGATTAAAGGCAAGGAAATGTACATATGGACCATACTCTAACTAATGGAGTTGTTCTATTAAAAATTAAGTAAATGGATAGCAGATGGCTGGAGACAGGTTTCTCACTTTTAGAATGAGAGGTTACTAAGAAGGGGAGACAGCTAGAATGATCCATATGATATCAATATGAACTCATGTTTAGCTTAATATAGATACAGATAGATAACATATATAAAAATATAGACATATGCGTATATACAGGAGTTAGGATACACATGTGTATTTCCTTGCACCGTCAGCTGAGAAAGCCTAAAAGAAATGATATCCCAGTAACAGTAGCACACACGGCACCTGGATCTTGGTTTCTAATATTTTCCTCCAATAAAAGGAACCAGGGATCCCTGAAGAAATGACGATTCTAGAACTAGGGCAGAAAACATACAAGATAAGCCTGGAGCCACCGTGCCTGGATGGCTCAGTCAGTTAAGCGTATGCCTTCTGCTCAGGTCATGATCCCAGGATCCTGGCATCAAGTCCCAGATCAGGCACCCAGCTCAACAGAGAGTCTGCTTCTCCCTCTCCCTCTGTCCCCCCACCCACTTGTGCTCTCTCTCTCACGTGCACTCACTCTCTCTAAAATAAATAAATAAAATGTTTAAAAAAACACACACAAGATAAGCCTGGAGAATCTTATAGTGCCAGAAAGCAACAAAATGTTAAAATACATACACATAAGTACAGGCACAATGATGGGCTATGTCAAAGGGACACTAGAGCCCATTGAAAGAGGTCCTAATGGCTAAAGTTGGAAAAAATTTGAGCAAATAAGTAAATAAATATTGGATTATAACCCAAAATATAACATAAATATCCATTTCTATACTAATACAAGTCAATAAATAAATACACAAACATAAGAATTACAAATAATTTGTGTGGTTACTCCACCCTTAAGGGTATGTAACATAATCTCCATTCCTTAAGTATGAACTGTGCATAGAGACTTCTTTGCAAAAAGTAAAAAGGAAGGGAGGAAAAAACAAGAGTCACCTTACACAGAAGAAACCTTACAAACATGATCCCAGCCCAATAATCGAGGTTAACCTTAACAGTAATATATTATGTTGACAATATCTACTCTTGATGTGATGTGGTAAGACTGGCACTTTAGCTCTGTGGTCTTCCTCCTCAAAACCCACAACTCCAGTCTAATCATGATAAAAACATCAGACACATTCCAACTGAGGGATATTATATAAAATGTCTTGCCACTATGCCTCAACACTGTCAAGTTCATACAGAAAAAGTATGAGAAACTGTCACAGTGGAGAGGAGCCTAAGGAGACTCAATGACTAAATGTAATGTGAGATCCTGGAAAAGAAAAGGGATGTTAAGGAAAAACCAAGAACTGAAGTGACACATGAACTTCAATTAATATTAATGTAATGACAGTGGTTCATAAATTGTGACAAATGTACCATATTAAGTAAGTTCTTAGTTAAAAACTGGGTGTGGTATATATGGGAATTTTCTCTACTATCTTTGTGACTTTTTCATAAATCTAAAACCATTGTAAGTATACATAATTCATTTCAAAAAAAAGAAGGACCAAGATCTCTACCTCTCCCCAAAAAAGCAAGTCCTTCACTTTTCCCTCAATTATTTTCAGTATTAAGACAGCCAAAGGGCACCTGGGTGGCATAGTTGGTTGGGTGCCTGACTCTTGGTTTTAGCTCAAGGTTGTGAGATTGAGCCCTGTGTCAGGTTCAGTGTTGAGTCTGCTGAAGATTCTCTCTCCCTCTCCCTCTGCACCTCCCATTCATTCTCTCTCCCTCTCTCTCTCTCTTTCAAATAAATAATCTTTGGAAAAATAAAAAATAATAAAAAAATAAAACAACCAAGACAAGATGAAGGACAGAACTGCTAAGGCGGTCATGGGTTCTTGTCTGTGAAATGAGATTTCCTGGGGCCAAGAACCTATTGTCCAGACTCTTTCCACACCAGCCAGTGATGCATCTGTCCACCATAAAAGACTTACTTTCCCTTTGGCTTAAAGTCAAGTCTGCAATTACAATGCTTCTAATACTCAAGCCTCAAACAGCCAATGAAGATCATGGGAGAGAGAATGAGGAAGGAAAGTTCTGACCTGAGTCTCTGGGATCCCATAGGATGGTGATACGATCTTTAAGGAGCCACCTAACTTCTTTGATAGTATAAGAACTACATTGCTGTGTAGTTGTGACAATGAACTAAAAGAACAAGCATTAAAGTAGCCAGCACATCATAGATGCTGAACCCTGTCATTATCAGTAATGAACTCATAACTCATGCTAAGTGGCCAGACCACACACCACTGGGGCCACACAGAGCAGTCATAAAATAGAGATTATCAGGCCAAACATGGATGGTCTTCATGCAGCATGGCCAATATCATAATGAAGAGAAATTTTTACCCTGTATCGTTCTCTATATGGGGTCAGATGGGAAGGGATTAGCTTGGGCGTCATGTAACAGTGGAGAAGTTACCTTGTTAAATAGGAGTTTAGGGCTAGTATTAGTTTATTCTAGTTCCCACCTTGTAGTAGCCAGTGCTTTCAGTAGAAACAGAACTGATAGGAGACAGAAAGACAAAGAGATTAAGATTTCAAGGAACTGGCTCACAGAATTGTAAATTGACAAGTTCAAAATCTGATAGGGTGGGAAAGGAGCCTGGATACCCAGTGAAGAGTTGGTGTTGAAGTTCAATTTCAAAGGCAGTTTGCTGGAAGAATTCCTTTTTACTCAAAGATCAGTTTTGTTTTGTTTTATTTTCTCTTAAGGCCTTCAACTGATTGGGTATGGCCCAACCACATTATGGACAGTAATCAGCTTCACTCAAAGTCTACTGATTTAAATGTTAATCTCATCAAAAAACACCCTTCCATATGGGCCATGGTGAGTGCTGTGAAATGTGTAAGCCTGATGATTCACAGACCTGTACCCCTGGAGAAAATAATACATTATATGTTAATAAAAATAATTTTTTTTCTTTTTTTTTTAAAGATTTTATTTATTTATTTGACAGAGAGAGATCACAAGTAGGCAGAGAGGCAGGCAGAGAGAGAGAGGAGGAAGCAGGCTCCCCGCTGAGCAGAGAGCCCGATGTGGGACTCGATCCCAGGACCCTGAGATCATGACCTGAGCCGAAGGCAGCGGCTTAACCCACTGAGCCACCCAGGCGCAATTTTTTAAAAAAATACCTTTCCAGGGAACATCTAGACATAGTAGAGCAAATATCTGGCACTCCAGCCCAGCAAGGTTAACAAATAAAACAAATCTCCACACATTGGCTGAGCCAGCTCTTCTAAGCATCCAGAAGATGACTCACCTGGCCTCCAGATGTCTCTCTCCTTAGGGTAGCTTAGTTTATTTCCTGGGTATGCAACAATAATCATAATGATAATAATTACAATAAAGTTTAAAATAAAAGTTGTGAAATAAGAGTCTGAATTATTAGAGATGTCACCACTGGGTTCCAAAGAAAGTCACTTATAACTGAATGTAGAAGATCCCAGGTCCATGAGGATAGTGGCAGAGGCTGGGAGAGTCTGGGTCTCTGCCTGCCAGCCCAGAGCAGATCAATGGCCTGCTTGCCCAAGATAAATCTGAGCAAGAAGTAAGCTTCCATTGGATTTCACCTCTCGGATTTCAAGGCGTATCTGCTTTAATAATACAAAATATCTAGGTAGGCAGTAAGGAGGTGCCAGATGCACAGAAGGAGAACATTTGTAAAGTTAAGAGAGGAGCCTTGGGATTCCCAGGGGAAAAAAAAAAGTAAAGCTGAAATTCACTCTCCACTCCTCTCCACTCCTTTGCCCACAGGACTACAAGGTCACCTCTTAAGGAGCAGAGTTGCAACATCCTGTAGGCAAGGGGGTAGAACAATGCCTGGCATAGGACAGGGCCTGAGTTCCTGGGCCACATTAGGCTTCAAGGAAAGAGCTGTCCTTCTCAAGAAAGAGATCTGGAGGTCTCTCGTGGATGGCTCTCCAACATCCCCAGAGGTAAACATCCACTCACCTCTGGCACCCTCTCTGGGCAGCATGGGTGGACATATAATTCATTCTAAGTATCAGGAACCACCTTCTTGTAGCCATAATCCTTCTAAAGTAGGTAAAAGATGTTCCAGAGAGAGACAAATGTAAAGGCCTGGAGGGAGCAGAGGGAATGGATATTCCAAGGTGGCAATAAGCAGGATGGGAAGACACAGAGTCCACACCCTGAGGAGGCAACCTGGACAGGGCATGAACCCCAAGGTGTGCAATGAGTGTAATACAAACACTCTTTCCAGGGCCTCAATTACTTTTTCTGAAAAGAAAAAAAAAATAGAGCTTTCTCATTAATATTAGGAGAATATTTTTTACTGTTATATCCCCAGAGCCTAGAACAGTACCCACCTAGAACATAATAGCTATTAAATATTGGTTAAATGAAAGGAAAAGGGAAGTAAGGTAGGAAGGAAAGTAGGTAGAAAGGAAGGAAAAAAGGAAAGAAGGAAGAGAGGGAGGGAGGGAGGGAAGGAAAGAAGGGCAGAGGGGAGGGACAGAGGAATGGATTTGGAAGTCTCTCCCTGGAAACTTTTCCTGACCCCTTCAGCCTCTCCTACACCACTATACTGCCTAGAGTTTGGTATTGAGCACCTGTCCGTTTGACTCTAAGAAAGCTATATAGGGCACCCGGGTGGCTCAGTTAGTTAAGTGTCTGACTCTTGATTTTCACTTAGGTCTTGATCTTGGGGTCATAAGTTCAAGTCCCACACTGGGCTCCACACTGGGTGTGGAGCCTACTTAAAAAGAAAGAAGAAGGAAGAGGAGGAGGAGGAGGAGAAGAGGAGGAGGAAGAAGAAGAAGGGAGGGAAAGAGGAGGGGGAGGGAAAGGAGAAAAAGGAGAAGGAAAAGGGAAAGAAAGAAAGCTATAGACACAGTGGTTACAGGCACCAGCTTTGGTGTGCTTGATCTGCCCCCACTAGCTGCATGGAGAAGTCCACTCGATCTCCCTGAGCCTCAGTTCCTTCCTCTGTAACATGAGAAGGTGACAGAGTTGTAGCAAAGTTAAATAGGATAATGTGTATAAGGCACTAGTACACAATACCTGACTTAGAAAAGTGCTCAAAAAGCTAATAATTATGACTGCCTCTCTGCTCTCCCCCCAGACACTGTGAGTACTTCATGACAAGTGCCCAAGTCCTACCCAGCTCTGAGCATCCAGACCTGGCCCAGAGTACATTGTACAAACATAGTGAATTTGCTGAATGAATGACTGAAGAATGCAGCTGGCACAAGGAGGAATTCTACAGCTGACTAACTGACTCCCGCACATGTGTGGAAACCCAGAGATCTTCCATCTCCCTTTCACCAGAGACTCGGTTTCTTTACTGTGTGTCACTGACCTGCAATCAGCCAGCTCAGGCCAATTATCAGACAACCACAGACACCAGGCCATTAGATGCATCCTCCTTCCTCAACAGGGAGGAGGCTGCTTGCCTGAATGCAAGGTAGCCTGCCTCTCCTGCTGAGATGGGGCATGGTGCCCCAGGGTGGGGATGGGGAGCTCTGCATAGACCTCAGGGCTATACCAGGTTTAGTCACATGATCTTTCAGAGGCTTTACTAGCCATGAGTCATTAGGAATCTTCCCAGACTTGTGTGATCAGAAAATACTCTCTCCATCATTGTCAGCACCACTTACTAATCAGTATCCCCAGGAACACAGGTTGGGAGGAAGCAACACCTGGAGGGTTTCTTTCGTTTATTTATTTTTTAGTTAACATACAGTGCAATATTGGTTTCTGGAGTAGAATTCAGTGATTCATCACTTATATACATACAATACCCAGTGCTCATCACAGCAAATGCCCTCCTTAATACCCATCACCAATCTAGCTCATCCCCCATCCTGGAGGGTTTCTTTAATTTAATACTAAACATAAGACCTAAAACAACAGACAGATGGTTGATAGGGGTGACAGGCATGCTCTGGAACAAGTCCTGTATTGGATTTACATGCACTTCTTTCCCTCATTAAAGCACAGCAATAGCCCTTGGCCAGTGGGACCAAGACGTCTGCCTCTGTCCTGTCAGTCAGAATTTGCCACTTGTATTGTCTGATTCTGGTGGGTCCCAGTGGTTCTTTCTCTGGCAGAGCTGGCTCTGGCTGACCTTGCCCTAGAGTCCCTTCCCAGAAACCCTCAGTCTCTGTTGATGCACTTGCTCAAAGTTCCCTCTTCACACAATTCTCTTGCTAATAGATCACAGCAGCCTCCTGCTGCACCCAGCAATGCAGCAGTCCAGGCAGGGTGACTAATCACCATTCTTTCTGCAAGGAAAAAACATAAAGAAACTTTCTGGACTGAGAACTATTCCCTGCAAAGGCTAAAAATGGAGATTCCTTGACATTTTGTGTACAATCACAAACATACCAGTAGTTCCCACTTATGAGTGCCTGTACAGTATGTGCTAACAGTGTTCACTATGCCTTGAGGCCTCCCAGCAACCTCAAGACTGGTATTCAAAGAACCATTTTACAGATGAGCAGAGTGAGATTCAGAGAGGTTGATTGACTTGTCCAAGGTCACCCAGCTAGAAAGTAGGGGAGATGAACTCTGAACTGAACTCTTGTCCTGCCCCATTTCACATGGCTCCATACCTCTTCTGGCATCTTTGCTAGTTACCCAATAGTGCCCTAAACACTACAGACACTAGGCACAGGTGAGTCAGGTTTAATTTGTCTGTGAAAGTGCCTAGCAGTAAAAACATTACTTTTTCACAACACACAGGCAAGCAGGACCCAGATGGGGTGATGGATTCTCTTGATACCTGAAGTCCCCAGGGAGCCTCTTCACACTCCCTTGCTGGGAATGGCCTCCCTGTCCTGTCAGGGCTCTAACCCAGGGGCTGAGCACTAGCATCCCCCCAGCGGTGGCAGCAGCTCTATGACCAGAACTATCTGGGTCACAAGGGTTCTGTTATGCCCGCTAGTCCCACCCCACTCGTCCCCAAGCAGCAGACTCTTGCCAACTACCCATACCTGAGCTGGGCCGGGGTGGGGGTGGGGGGTAAGGGAGGGACTATGAGAGTAGAGGCTGTGGACTAGCCAGGCTGTGGACAGGAGGCTTCCACTCATCTAGAACAGCATCACAGAGCTATATTTGGGGTCAAGGAGGCTGACTGCACATCTACAGGAGGTGGTTACAACATTCTACTTGCCATTTGATACACATTCCAACCACCTACTTCTCTTTTTCCTATTTCACATAGACATTTTCTCTTTATACAGTCACTAGACTTTTCTAATTATAGCAAAGGGGAAACAAACCACATCCCACAGCTGGAGACACATTTTGTTCATAATTAATTAGAACTAATTGATCAAATATCTTTCCTAATGTGCGGTTTTATGGTCAGATTGAAATATAACCCCAATCCTCCCTAGCAGGACTTTCGGTCCAGAGGAGATATTGCTCATAGCAAAGGATCACAGAGGAAGTCGAACACTGCCTTGTTGGAGCAACCAGGCCTGCAGGGATAAACCTCTGCCTTACCTGACCACCCACCCCACCTGCCACATGTGGAGGAGAAGGAACATGGGCATGGGGTCTACATCACTTAGCTCTATGCCCTCATTCAGCAGATGTTTTCTGTCCCAGGTACTCTATGAGACCAAGTGTTGTAGAAGACAACATAGCCCTCTGAAGGGTGAGGTTCTGATCAAGGAGGCAGCCAAGACAGTAAATAAATAAAAAGCATGCTATGGAGTTGAGTGCAGGTGGGAGACCCAGCCCAAGAATGAATCATCAGGGATTCCCACCTTCCCAGGACTGCCCAGATTTTAGAGTCACTCTTGTGGCTACTTCTGTGCAGCTCTTTCCTCTATAGCATTTTACTGAATAGTCCTTTAATCATTTTCCTTAACTTTATTTTGCAAGAGCAAAAACTACTGTTCATCGTGAGATTGGTTTGGCCTTTGGAGATGAAGCCAGAGGAGACCCACCTGAGCCTGTGGGTTGTACAGAAGAAGGTCCATACAGCTTTGGCTTTCAAACTCCTGCTAGGCTGATTTTGTTTGGTTCTTACCAAGTAAGACCATATTATCTTTCACATCATATTCGGCTTTTTCTTTTTTTTTCATCTTGCAAATGAAAAATCTAAGGCAAAGAAGAAGCTAATGTCCTTGCAGCAAGCCCAGAACTAGCTAGTGTCATGTCCTGGGTCCATGGTTGTCTGCCTCTGCTCCCTCTTGTCCCCAGTGAGACTGCTTCTTCCTAAAAGGCTCCTTGCAGAGAGAGGGTGGGAAGGCTTTCTGGACAAGTCAGGCCTTCCCTGTTCTTCACATTCCCCCTAAAGTTAGGAGGCCAGCAGAAGATTCCCTTTTGTCTCTTTAAACGTCAGACCAATTTTGTACTCAAATAGGGTTATTATAGACCCAAAATAAATGAGTATTTATACCAGTTTCACTTAATAGAAAATGCAGTTCGAACTGGCTGAAACAATAAAAGATGTACAGCCTCTTGCAATGGAAGGGTAACAAAAGTGTGTTTTTCATAACAGCTTTCTGCACAATTACAGCAGGGTCCTTCTGCCTCCATTTATTTCCCCACTTCTCAGTGTACAATGTGTCCTCGGAGCCACCAGCATGCAAGGCCACAGAATAGCCCCTCCTTCTGCCACCAAACCCTGATCCTGACCCTGATTGTTCAGACCTACAGAGAGGGAGAACACTATATAAGGATGGGCTCAGGCATGGCAAGGAGGGCCAGAGGAGCTGTTCTACCCCCAGAGATGGACAGAGTTACAGGAAGACAACCACCATGTCCACCATGCCTTCTCTTCACTGATTTTCTATGATTTTAAAAAGATATATTTATTTTTCAGATTATTCTGAAAACTATAAGGCAAAAAATTAAAGTCAATCAACCTCATTTCAAGCTGTTACTGCCATAAATACTTAAATGTATTTTCTCCTTGTTTAAGGTTTCAATTTGATCCCCACAATTCTTGCTCCCTCTCTCTAACAGCAGTCCTAACTTTTATTAGGAGAGGTCCTCCCCAACTAGGCCTGCTTGTGAGTGGGCGGGGCTCGCTCCACCAGGGTGGAAGAGTGGCTCAGGAGAGCCCAGCAGGTGGAGGACCGCCCCCTTCTGGCTCAGGAACCTCATGTGACCTCAGCCCATCCAATCAGAGAGAGCATTAGGCCTTGCTCTTAGAATGTGGGAAAGATGAGATTTTCCCTCTTTGCTGCTACACTTGAACCCTGGGAAGGCTCTCAACCATAAGAAATGCTACTTTGGATCAGAATCAAAACACAAGAGGTGACACTGAGAGATAAAAACATAGAAGTGGATTCTGATAACTTCAGAGAAGCTGTGCATTAAGCCATTCCTGAGGCCCAACATACCCCTAGACATGAGGTTTTCTTGCCTATGCTAATAAGTGGGTTTGGTTTTCTGTCAAATATCTGAATTCTAGCTGATACAACCTTTTCAGTACGTGGATATTTGATCCTGTGTTATCGGTATAGGTCTGTGTCCTCATCCTTAATTATTTCCTTAGGCTACGTCCATAGGCATGGAACTAAGTCAAGGGCTTTATTTGTAAGGTTTTCCATACATCTTGTCAAACTACCCTCTAGAAATGTTGGATCAATTTATTCCCTACCATAGTGCAAGAGTGCTTTTCTCACCACGTAATCAATAGATTACTAGGGAGTTTTGAAAGCTTTAATTTGATAAGTGAGCTAATTCTGCATTCAAATATATGCAATTTGTATACTTTACAATGCAAAATTAGACGTGTAGCCCTGCTGTGCACACCGCGGAACGCACTCCCACCAAAAAGCTCTGTGGGGTACGAGAAAAACAAATGGGCCTACAGCCACGCACATGAGACTTTCCCCTCTGCCAGCCATGGATTCACCCGGGGTGGAAAGGTGCCATTTAGGGATGGGTGCTGCCCAGCAGCAGATAAACCTGACTCTTCAGACTGGGTGAGAAGCAGCGTGCACCTGGGATGCAGAGTTAGAGATCCAGAGACTCGACTTGCTTTGGGAAAACGCAGCTGCCTCAGCCAATCAGAACCCCAAGCACTTAGACTAGAGAGCCAGACCTCAGGTCATTCTCACGTGGGAAGACCGCAGGGTCAGCAGAGGCATTCAGCTTCCAGGAGGGAAAGATGGCAGGGTGATTCCTGGGTGTCAGTGTCAGTGTGGGGCACTCTGTTGTTTCCAGGTTTAGGGGCAGCAGCTGCACTGGAGGGTCCTCTCTGAGCCGCTCTGCAGTGTGTCCTGCTGCCGGCCTCCCTCATTCCAGCCCATTTCTTTTTTTCTTTTTTTTTCTTTTTTTTTTAAGATTTTATTTATTTGACAGAGATCACAAGTAAGCAGAGAGAGGAAGGGAAGCAGGCTCCCTGCTGAGCAGAGAGCTCGAGGTGGGCCTCCATCCCAGGACCCTGAGATCATGACCTAAGCTGAAGGCAGAGGTTTAACCCACTGAGCCACCCAGGCACCCCCCAGCCCATTTCTTAAATCTGGTTGTGGACTGTCCTGGTGATTTTGAGTCCCTTGGGTCTTTGAAATAAATCTCTTAACTTCCTGAAACAACCAGGCTGTTTCTTTTGCCAACAATCAAGATCCCCGGCTGATAAAGCTACAAAAATTTTCTGACAGTATGTTTCTGCATCTTGAAACTACAGGCTACATGCTGTCTGGAGGGCAAGCCAGAAGGAAGATCCTGATGTCCAAAGCCTTGGAAGGAAGCAAAGGCTGAAATGGTGGCGAGAGCCCCCTCCCTCCACCTTCTGCATCAGTGCCACTCCCACATGGAAGCCTTCCCAACCCCAACCAAATCCAAGCCCCAACTTTTTCCTTTCATAACAATTTTCAAAATTTGAATTTAACTATTTGCTGAAGTCTTTGTTCTGTGGCATGTTGGTAATGTTGGTAATGGCAGAAATCAGGTTGCCTCTGCTTACTCTTATATCCCAGTATCTGGAGTGGTGTTGGGCACATAGCAGCACTCAGTAACTGTGTGTGAATGAGTGAATGAATGAATGAATGAATGATAACATTGTGTTCCATATTTCTTTCCTTAAAAAAGCTTTCTGTGGGGCGCCTGGGTGGTTCAGTGGGTTAAGCCGCTGCCTTCGGCTCAGGTCATGGTCCCAGGGTCCTGGGATCGAGCCCCACATCGGGCTCTCTGCTCAGCCGGGAGCCTGCTTCCTTCTCTCTCTCTCTGCCTGCTTGTGATCTCTCTCTATCAAATAAATAAAATCAAAAAAAAAAAAAAAAAAGCTTTCTGTCACGTATCAATCTGCATGCTGCTGTTGCCGTGACCACACATCTAGGGCTTTCCTCTGAACTTCGACTCCCCCATCCCACCTCCCTGTTTCCTGAAAGGTAGATTTTGTTGTTCCCCCTCAGATCCACTACCTTGAATTTCATTATCACCCTTCTCTGAGCAATCCCATACTCTACCATCCCACTCCTTCCATTACCACTGTTAAGCCCAAGTCATGCCCTGACACTTGAGTGAAATAAGTATTATGTTCTCTCTGCTCACTGCTCACAGCTGACTCATCACCAGTGCATCCTGTTTGAAATATCCAGGGTTCCAGGGCACATTTACAGAATTTGGCAAGACTTTAATCAAGAGCCAGAAGAAAGAGCAGGTTGCCACAGATACAGGTGGATGAGGTACAGAAAAGTCCTCAGAGATGGAGACAAGGAAATCACATCTCCAGGACCTGTCTCAGGGGGAGACCCGTTAAAGTCAACAGAAAGAATATTCACTACAGGGTCACCACAGGCCTGTTTAACTGAGCAGGGTTTGCATGCAGGGGCCAGAGCAGACTAGGAAGCAGGGACAACCTCCAAGGAAGGGACCCAGGGTATTGACCCCCTTATGGCTTGTTCTTCCATGGATTCATCACATTTCCTGTCTGAGTCCTGGTCTTTCAGAATTTTCAGGCATCGGATGGCCAGCCTTCCATGCAGACACACACACACACACACACACACACACACACATACACACACACACACACACGGTTACGATTACCTGTTGCTGCATAACAAACCATTCCAAAACTTAGCAAATTAAAATAATAATGACATTTGTCCATAAGGACAGCTTATCTCTGCACCACCTAGTATCAGCCTGTGGCCTCAAAGTCTGGGCGGGAACCCCTGACACCTTCTTGGATCACATATGCAGTGATGGCTGTTGACTGCCAACCAGGGACTGGGGCTGGAGCACTGAGTCTGGCATCCTGTGTGACTGCCTGTCTTCTTCACAGTGTGGTGGCTGGATCCCCAGTGAGCACCTCAGCAGAACAAGGCAAAGACTGTCCTGTATGCTTTGTATGACCAGCCAAGGAAATTAAATACCATCAGTTCCACCATGGCCACAAGTTCAGCAGATCCAAGGGGAGGAGCATCTGTGTCCCTGTAGAGAGCACATGTGAAGAGGAATACATATATAGGTGATATGGTACATAGTGCTCTTCCTAGCACTATGTACCACTACGTCACCTAGGGTGACACCTTAAATGTGGGTAGTAAGTATATCATCTATGTACATATCACCTATGGTACACCTATGGTATCTGTGTACCATAGGTGATATGGTACATAGATGGTTCATAGATGAAGGGTACATAGATGATATACTTACCACCCACATTTAAGGTGTCACCCTAGGACGGGAAGAGCATAAACAGGGCTGGGAGACAGCAGCGAGTATAGACTGGTAGACATGGTTTTTGTCATAGCTTTGCATTTGGCCACTTGACCATAGGTATAATTTTCAGTTGTATTACATAAATGTCTTAAAATCTGTATTAGTTATCTATTTCCTCATAATGAATTATACCCAAACAGTGAGTTAGATGACACACATTTATTATCTTGTGGCTCCTGGGGGTCAGGAGTCAGGGCCCAGCTCAGCTGGGTACCTCAGGGTCACTCACAGTCTGCAGTCAAGGGCAGCAGTCTTCCCAAGGCTGGATGGGAAATACTGCCTCAAAGCTCACTCACAAGGCTTAGTCCTCACTGCCTATTGAACTACCTCAGTTTCCTACTGGTTGCTGGATGTAGGTCACCTTCAGCTTCTTCCCATATGGGTCTTTCTGATGGGGAAGCTTTCTTCACCCAAGTGTAAAGGCCTAGAAGGCTTTAGGGAAAGAAACTTAACGAGGTCATAGGCACATGTCATTTCTTTTATCCAAGGGGTAAGAATTGAGACATTAGGTCCAGCCCACTTGCCAGCAGGAGGTAACTGCCAGGAGGAGGTGGAATGCTGGGGGCCTTGTCAGATACTGCCCATCACAGGGTCTAAGTCAGTTATTCCCACTCCCAGCCAGGGGTCCTCCTTACACCCTACTCTCCTGATGATGAAGTAGATGTAAATAAATGGCGGGAGCACCACAAATGCTGTTTGGGTTGAGTTATGATGGTGGCCAATATACAGGGTGAATGATATAGTATGAAATTTTACAAAATTGGGTTTGCAAAGCACCTTAAAAACCATATTCTCATTCAATTGTATTTCAACACT
Organism: Neogale vison; assembly: GCF_020171115.1. Lineage (NCBI taxonomy): Eukaryota > Metazoa > Chordata > Mammalia > Carnivora > Mustelidae > Neogale > Neogale vison. The sequence continues at coordinate 113,303,797 of NC_058093.1, read as the reverse complement.
AGTCTCTTTCTAGTCAATATTTTTATTTTACTGAACATATTAAAGGATCCATGGATAGAAATGGGACAGTCAACCTGTTCATGTCTGTTAAGTCTTTTCTTACAAATGTTAAAAACATATGTACATGATAGATGTACATATGTACATCTATCTAGATGCATTTCTTAGAAATTGTCACATCCTTTTTATTAAATGAAGTCTACTCCTTACCCAGGCTTTGCTCTTCCCCATCTTTTTTGGTGACTCTGTAGGTCTCTTTAGATCATTTATGTAAGTTGTGTCCTCCCAAGGGCAGAATGAAGCATTCTAAGTACAGCTTATTGTGCAGGCATTTCACCAGTTGGGTCTTTCCTGCCCCTTGTTTCCCTCTGATGGGAGAGGGTTCAGGAGGAGTGAGCTGGGGACTCTTCCTAGCACACAGCACAAGCCAGGTCCTGAGGAATAGGAGGAGACTATTCACAGGATGGACCTACTCTGACCAGCAGCTCCCAGGAGGCTTCCACTACTGAAGCATGACCTGCCTGTGGCCCCTGGAGTCCCCTGCATCTTCTATGGCCAGCCAGCATACTTTTACCTCCCAAGGCAAGCTTAAGTTATAGGTATCACTAAAGTGTCAGTCTTCTTTGGATTTTACCCTTCCCATCTGCTCCTTGGTTGTTTTCTTGGTTCATGTCAAACCTCCAGGACCTTTTCTCCTACCCTTGCTTGGACATCCTTATTACTATGTTTACATCATCCTTTTGTGATTTTCAAGACCCTTCCAATTAAAAGAAAACACCTGGTAATTGTGAGTTCCCATTTTGTATGGCTTTCTCCAGCCTCAATGAACATGATGTTGGGGGAGAAATCCTAGTTGGTTTACTCAGAGTCTTTGTTTTTGTGTGTTTGTTTTTCAACTTTTTATGTTTAAATTAATTACAGATTCACAGGAAGTTTCAAAAACAATACAGAGAAGTCTCCTGTACCCTTCCACTCAGTCTTCTATACGTAACATTTTCCACACAAATAGTACAATATCAAAACCAGAAAACTGACCCTGTCATAAAGTGTGAATATGCCCTCTCATCTCCTGTGTAGATTCAGATGACAACCACCACAACTGAGATACAGAACTATTCCATAAAGATTTCTTTGGTGGTATAACCTTTATAGTCACACACACACACACACACACACACTCCCAAATCCCTAACTGGCAATGAGGAATCTGATTTCAATCTCTATAATTTAGTTATTTTGAGAATGCTCTATAAATGGAGTTGCACAGTGTGCAACCTTTTAAGATTGGCTTGTGTCATTCAGTCAAATATCTTTAAAATCAGTCAAAGTTGTTGAGTATATCAGTAAATTGTTGCTTAGCATGGCTGAGAGATACTTCCTAGGATGAATGTACCACATTTAACTCTTCACCTATGGAAGGACATTCAGGTTGTCCTCAGTTTTCATCTATCACATGTAAAGATGTTATGAACATTCTGTGTAGACTTTTGGTGTGAATATGTTTCTTTATCTAACTAAATGCACAAAATGATTGCTGAATAAGTGCTCTGTAGTTTTTTAAGAAACTGACAAATTATTTTCCAGAGTGGCTAAGCCATTTCACATTCCAGCAGCAATTATACAAGATCCAGTTTTTTCACATCCTCATCAGCACTTAGTATTGTCGTTACCTTTTTATTTTAGCTGTTCCAAAAATAGAACATAGATTAGAAATTAGATCTCATCATGGTGTGGTCTTAATTTGCATTTCCTACTAGCCGATGGTGCTAAACAGTGTTCCATATGTTTCTTTGCAATCTCTATATCCTCTTCAGTGAAATGTCTCTTCATGTACTTTCTCCATTTTCTGACTGGATTGTTTGTTTAATGTTGAATTTTAAGAATTCTTTAAATTTCTAGACATGAGTCCTTTGTCAGATATGTGGTTTGCAATTTTTTTCTCAGTCTGCAGCTTTCCCTTTCATCTTCCTTAACATGATTTATCACAAAACAATTTAGCAATTTTTTTTATTTTGGTATGGTCCTATTATCATTTTTTCCTTTTATGAATTATGCTACTGGTGTCACATCTAAGAACTCCTCATCAAGGCAAAAGTCCCAAAGATTTTCTACAGTTCTCTTCTTTGACAATATTTATACTTCTATACTTTACATTTAATCCTATGATCCATTTAGAGCTAATTTTGGCATGAAAGGTTTTTTCTTTTCCTGTCTATATCTATCCAATTTCTTCAGCAATCTTTATTGAAAAGATTATTCTTGTTCTATTGAATACCTTAGGACCTTTGTCAAAAATCATTTTGCTATACTTGTGTGGAGCTATTTCTGGGTTGTCTATTTTGTTCTGTTGATCCATGTGTTTATCCCTCCACCAATAACACATTGCCTTGTTTACTGCAGCATAATAAATATTAAAATCAGGTAAACTAATTCCTCCTACTTTTTTCTTTTTTAAAAAAAATTACTTTATTTATTCTTGTTCCTTTCTCTTTCCATATAAATTTTAGAATAATCTCGTCTATATTTATAAAAATATTTCTTTGGAATTTTGGTATGAACTGTGTTAACTCTATATATGATTTTGTATGGAACTGGCATCTTAACAATGATGAACTTTCCAGTCTATGAAAATGGTATGTCTCCCTTTCACTTATATTTCGTTTGATTTCTTTCCTCAGCATTTTCACAGTTTTCACTACATAAGTTCTACACATATTTTGTTATACCTCAGTATTTCATTTTCTTAGGTAATTATAAATGGTGTTATATTTTTAATTTAAATACCACTATATTGCTAGTTTATATAAATATATAGATTTTTGTATATTGACCTCATATCCTTCAAGCTTGCTGCACTCACTTATTAGTTCTAAGAGTTTTTGGTAAATTCCTTGGGGATTTTTCTATGTAGACCATCATAACACCTGCATTTGGTAATAATTTTTTTCTTCTTTTCTGATTGATAACCTTTATCTCCTTTTCTTGCCATATTGCATTATCAAAGATTTCCTACAATGATGAATAAGAGGAATGAGGGTGAATATCCATGCTTCGATCGAAGAAGAAAGTATTAAATTCTTCACTATTAGGAATGATATAAGCTATAGAATTTTTGTAGATGCTCTTTATCAAGTATAGGAAGCCCCACCCTATCCCTGGTTTTCTGATAGTTTTTACCATTAATATGTGTCAGATGTCTTTTATGCAATAATTGATGTAATTTATGATTTTTCTTCTTTAGTCTGCTAATATAATGGATCTCATTTTCAAACATTGAACCAGTCTTGTATCTTTGAAATATGCCCCACTTGGTATGACATGGATATTTCTTTTTACAACATTGCTGAATTTTACATGCTAATGTTTTGTTAAATTTTTTTGCATTTATAATCATGAGGGGTATTGAACTTTGGTTTTTTTCTTACTTTTTTTTTTTTTTAACTGTTTTTGTCTAGTTCGGGCATCAGAAAAAATTAGCCTCATTCAGTAAATTGGGACCTGTTTCCCCTTCTATCTTCAGAAAGAAATTGTGAGGAATTGATGTTAATTCTTTTTTAAATGTTTGATAGAATTCTCCAGTGAAATCATCTGGTTATGGAGATTTTCTGGGAACATATTTTTAATTAAAAGTTGAATTTTTTAATAATTATATAGTAATCAAATTATTGCTCTATATTGGATGAGTTATGGAAGTTTGTGCTTTGAGAAAGTGGTCCATATTATCTCAGTTGTCAAATTTAGGTCTGCAGAGTTGTTTGAAGTATTCCCATAACATTTTGATATCTTGATGACCTGTAAAGATATCCTCTGTGGCACCCATGGCACTAAAAACTTGTATCTCCTCTCTTTTTTTCCTTGTCAATATTGCTAGAGGTTTGTCTATTTTATTGAATTTTTCAAAGATCCAGCTTTTTATTCCTTTGATTTTCTTAGTTGTTTCCAATTGTGTAGATTCCTGCTTTACTCTTAATTGTTTACCTCTTTATGCTTACTTCAGGTATATTTTGCTCTTTTTTTCTCTAGTTTCTTAAGGTGAGAACTTCGAATATTAAGTTGAGATATTTCTTTTATTCTAGTGTAAATGTTTAGGCTATTTATTTTTCTCTCAGCACTACTGAAGCTTTGCCCCATGAATTTTGAAATGCTGTATTTTTATTTCACTCAGTTTAATGGATTTTTTTTCAATTTATTTATTTTCAGAAAAACAGTATTCATTATTTTTTCACCACACCCAGTGCTCCATGCAAGCCGTGCCCTCTATAATACCCACCATCTGGTACCCCAACCTCCCATCCCCCCGCCACTTCAAACCCCTCAGACTGTTTTTCAGAGTCCATAGTCTCTCATGGTTCACCTCCCCTTCCAATTTACCCAAATTCCCTACTCCTCTCTAACGCCCCTTGTCCTCCATGCTATTTGTTATGCTCCACAAATAAGTGAAACCATATGATAATTGACTCTCTCTGCTTGACTTATTTCACTCAGCATAATCTCTTCCAGTCCCGTCCATGTTGCTACATAAGTTGGGTATTCATCCTTTCTGATGGAGGCATAATACTCCATAGTGTATATGGACCACATCTTCCTTATCCATTCATCCGTTGAAGGGCATCTTGGTTCTTTCCATAGTTTGGCGACTGTGGCCATTCCTGCTATAAACATTGGGGTACAGATGGCCCTTCTTTTCACGACATCTGTGTCTTTGGGGTAAATACCCAGTAGTGCAATTGCAGGGTCATAGGGAAGCTCTATTTTTAATTTCTTGAGGAATCTCCACACTGTTCTCCAAAGAGGCTGCACCAACTTGCATTCCCACCAACAGTGTAAGAGGGTTCCCCTTTCTCCACATCCTCTCCAACACATGTTGTTTCCTGTTTTGTTAATTTTGGCCATTCTAACTGGTGTAAGGTGATATCTCAATGTGGTTTTAATTTGAATCTCCCTGAGGGCTAATGATGATGAGCATTTTTTCATGTGTCTGATAGCCATTTGTAGTTTAATGGATTTTTATTTGCTTTTGATCCATGATTTATTTGTAAGTGGGTTTTTTAGTTTCTAAGATTTTAGATATTTTCCTCTTATCTTTCTGTTAATCAGTTCTAGTTTGATCCCATGTGATCAGATAACATACTCTGTATAATTTGTTTGAAATTTGTTAAGGTTTTTTTATGGCTATCCCATAAATTTTCCATGAGCACATGAAGAAAATGTTTATTTTACTGTCATTAGCTAAAAATATTCCATAAATGCCCAACTTGATATTCTTGGCTGATGGTGTTGCCAAAATATTTCAGATTGATTTTCTGTCTAAATAGTCTATTAATTGTTGAGAGAGGAGTGTTGAAGTCTCCAACATAATTGAGGATTTTTCTTCTCAGTTCTATAAATTTTCTTCACATATATTTTACCTCTGTTTCTTGATGTATACACACAGGGCTGCTATTTTTTCTTGACAGAATGACCTTTTTGTCATTATGTAATGTAATGTCTGATAATGTCCTTTGCTCCAAAGTTGACTTTATCTTATATTAATGTAGCCAATCATACTTTCTTTAGATTGATGTTTGCATTGTTTATATTTTTTCCATTCTTTTACTTTCGACTCACTTATATCATTATATTTGAAGTGACTTTCTTGTAGACTACATTATTTGGGTCATTTTTAAATTCACTCTGTCAATCTCTGTCTCTTAATTGGTGTACTTAGACCATTTACATTTAGTGTAGTTGTTACTTAACTGTAGGACTTAAATCTAGCTTTTTAATATTGTTATCTGTTGTTTTCCTTTTTATTTCATTTTCTGTTTCCTTTATGCCTTCCTTGTAAGATATTTATATCTTCTTTAGAATTCTATTTTGATATATCTGTGTAGTGTTTGGAGTGTGTGTATTTGGATAGATTTTAATGGTTCCCCTATGTATTAAATTTTACATACATAACTGATCAATCTACTGGTCAGTATTTTACCAAACCCAAATAAAATGTAGAAATTTTACCTCCATTTAAATCCTTTCACCTGGCAGGAGGAGTCAAGATGGCGGAGAAGTAGCAGGCTGAGACTACTTCAGCTAGCAGGATATCAGCTAGATAGCCTATCTAAAGATTGCAAACACCTGCAAATCCATCGGCAGATGGAAGAGAAGAAGAACAGCAATTCTAGAAAAGAAAAACAACCACTTTCAGAAAGATAGAACTGGCGGAGAAGTGAATCCAAAGCGACGGGAAGATAGACCCCGGGGGGAGGGGCTGGCTCCCCACAAGCGGCGGAGCAACAAAGCACAAAATCAGGACTTTTAAAAGTCTGTTCCACTGAGGGACATCGCTCCAGAGGCTAAACCAGGGCGAAACCCACGCGGGGTCAGCGTGGCCTCAGGTCACAGAAGGATTGGGGGTGTCTGAGTGTCACAGAACTTGCAGGTATTGGAATGGGAAAGCCGGCTACAGAGACAGAGCCGACAGTAAGCTCACAGCTCAGGGTTACCTTGAACCGGTCATAGGCTCGGTGAGCTCGGAGCGCGGCTGGAGGTCAGGCAGACAGGAGTTACTAGGAGCTGTTCTCTGAGGGCACACTGAGGAGTGGGGCCCTGGGCTCTCGCTCCTCTGAGCCGGAGACCAGGAGGCCGCCATTTGTATTCCCGTCCTCCTCCAGAACTCTATGGAAAGCGCTCAGGGAACAAAAGCTCCTGAAAGCAAAGCAGAGCGGATTACTCAGCAAGGCCCCTGGTAAGGGCGGTGTAATTCTGCCTGGGGCAAAGACACTTGAGAATCACTACACCAGGCCCATCACCCAGAAGATCAACAAGAAATCCAGCCAAGACCAAGTTCACCTACCAAGGATTGTGGTTTCAATACCTAGGAGAGCAGCAGATTTCCAGAGAAGGAGAAAGCAAAGCACGGAACTCATGGCTTTCTCCCTGTGATTTTTTTAGTCTTGCAGTTAATTTAATTTTTTTCTTTTTCATTTTTTTTCTCTTCTTTGGCTAAAATTTTTTTTAACTTTTACCCTTTTCTTTTTTAATGTTTTTTAACTAGTTTAATATATATATATATTCTTTTTTATATTTTTCATTATTAGTTTTCTTTTTTTAATTCTGTTCTTTTCTTTTTTTTTCTTTCTTTCTATTTGAACCTCTTTTTATCCCCTTTCTCCCACCTCACAATTTGGGATCTCTTTGATTTGGTTAAAGAATATTTTCCTGGGGTTGTTGCCACCCTTTTAGTATTTTACTTGCTCCTTCATATACTCTTATCTGGACAAAATGACAAGGCGGAAAAATTCACTACAAAAAAAAGAACAGGGGGAGGAGTCAAGATGGCGGAGAAGTAGCAGGCTGAGACTACTTCAGCTAGCAGGAGATCAGCTAGAGAGCTTATCTAAAGATTGCAAACACCTGCAAATCCATCGGCAGATCGAAGAGAAGAAGAACAGCAATTCTAGAAACAGAAAAACAACCACTTTCTGAAAGGTAGGACTGGAGGAGAAGTGAATCCAAAGCGACGGGAAGATAGACCCCGGGGGGAGGGGCCGGCTCCCGGCAAGCGGCGGAGCAACGGAGCACAAAATCAGGACTTTTAAAAGTCTGTTCCGCTGAGGGACATCGCTCCGGAGGCTAAACCGGGGCGAAGCCCACACGGGGTCGGTGTGACCTCAGGTCCCGCGGGGTCACAGAAGGATCGGGGGTGTCTGAGTGTCACAGAGCTTGCGGATATTGGAACGGGAAAGCCGGCTGCAGAGACAGAGCCGACAGTCAGCTCGCAGCTCGGAGTTGCCTTGAACCGGTCGCAAGCTCGGTGAACTCGGAGCGCGGCCAGAGGTTAGGCAGACGCGAGTTACTAGGAGCTGTTCGCTGAGGGAGCACAGGGGAGCGGGGCCCCGGGCTCTCGGCTCCTCCGGGCCGGAGACCAGGAGGCCGCCATTTGTATTCCCGTCCTCCGGAACTCTACGGAAAGCGCTCAGGGAACAAAAGCTCCTGAAAGCAAAGCCGAGCAGATCACTCAGCCCGGCCCCTGGTAAGGGCGGTGTAATTCCGCCTGGGGCAAAGACACTTGAGAATCACTACACCAGGCCCCTCCCCCAGAAGATCAACAAGAAATCCAGGCAAGACCAAGTTCACCTACCAAGGAGTGCAGTTTCAATACCAAGGAGAGAGCAGCAGAATTACAGAGGAGGAGAAAACAAACCACGGAACTCATGGCTTTCTGCCTGTGATTTTTTAGTCTTGCAGTTAATTTATTTTTTTTTCTTTTTCATTTTTTTTCTCTTCTTCTGCTAAAATTTTTTATAACTTTTACCCTTTTCTTTTTTAACGTTTTTTAACTAGATTATCTAATATATATATATTTTGCTTTCTTATAATTTTCTTTATTCATTTTCTTTTTTTTTAATTCTTTTTTTTCTTTTTTTTTCATTCTTTCTTTTTGAACCTCTTTTTATCCCCAAATCAGAAGAGATCCTAATCTCTTCAATCTTTTTTTTTTCTTAATCTTTTTTAAATTCTCGATTGAATTTTTAATTCAATCTCTTTTTTTTTAATTCTTTTTTTCTTTTTTTTTCCTTCTTTCTTTTTGAACCTCTTTTTATCCCCAAATCAGAAGAGATCCCAATCAGAAGAGATTGGGAGATCCCAATCAAAGGAGATCCCAATCAGAGGAGATCCCTCACTCAATCGTGAGGGGGGAGAAATCCCCCCTCATGATTTGGGATCTCTTCTGATTTGGTTAAAGCATATTTTCCTGGGATTGTTGCCACCCTTTTAGTATTTTACTTGCTCCTTCATATACTCTTAGCTGGACAAAATGACAAGGCAGAAAAATTCACAACAAAAAAAAAGAACAAGAGGCAGTACCGAAGGCTAGGGACCTAATCAATACAGACATGGGTAATATGTCAGTTCTAGAGTTCAAAATGACAATTCTCAAGGTTATAGCTGGGCTTGAAAAAGGCATGGAAGATATTAGAGAAACCCTCTCCAGAGATAAAAAAGCCCTTTCCGGAGAAATAAAAGAACTAAAATCTAACCAAGTTGAAATCAAAAAAGCTATTAATGAAGTTCAATCAAAAATGGAGGCTCTCACTGCTAGGATAAATGAGGCAGAAGAAAGAATTAGCGATATAGAAGACCAAATGACAGAGAATAAAGAAGCTGAGCAAAAGAGGGACAAACAGCGACTGGACCATGAGGGGAGAATTCAAGAAATAAGTGACAACATAAGACTAAACAACATTAGAATAATTGGGATTCCAGAAGAAGAAGAAAGAGAGAGGGGAGCAGAAGGTATACTGGAGAGAATTATTGGGGAGAATTTCCCCAATATGGCAAAGGGAACGAGCATCAAAATTCAGGAGGTTCAGAGAACACCCTCAAAATCAATAAGAATAGGCCCACACCCCGTCACCTAATAGTAAAATTTACAAGCCTTAGTGACAAAGAGAAAATCCTGAAAGCAGCTCGGGAAAAGAAGTCTGTAACATACAATGGTAAAAGTATTAGATTGGCAGCTGACTTATCCACAGAGACCTGGCAGGCCAGAAAGAGCTGGCATGACATTTTCAGAGCACTAAACGAGAAAAACATGCAGCCAAGAATACTATACCCAGCTAGGCTATCATTGAAAATAGAAGGAGAGATTAAAAGCTTCCAGGACAAACAAAAACTGAAAGAATTTGCAAACACCAAACCAGCTCTACAGGAAATACTGAAAGGGGTCCACTAAGCAAAGAGAGAGCCTACAAGTGGTAGATCAGAAAGGAACAAAGACAATATACAGTAACAGTCACCTTACAGGCAATACAATGGCACTAATTTCATATCTCTCAATAGTTACCCTGAATGTTAATGGGCTAAATGCCCCAATCAAAAGACACAGGGTATCAGAATGGATAAAAAAACAAAACCCACCTATATGTTGCCTCCAAGAAACTCATTTTAAACCCGAAGACACCTCCAGACTTAAAGTGAGGGGGTGGAAAAGAATTTACCATGCTAATGGACATCAGAAAAAAGCAGGAGTGGCAATCCTTATATCAGATCAATTAGATTTTTAGCCAAAGACTATAATAAGAGATGAGGAAGGACACTATCTCATACTCAAAGGGTCTGTCCAACAAGAAGATCTAACAATTTTAAATATCTATGCCCCCAACGTGGGTGCAGCAACCTATATAAACCAATTAATAACAAAATCAAAGAAACACATCAACAATAATACAATAATATTAGGGGACTTTAACACTCCCCTCACTGAAATGGACAGATCATCCAAGCAAAAGATCAATAGGGAATAAAGGCTTTAAATGATACACTGGATGAGATGGACATCACAGATATATTCAGAACATTTCATCCCAAAGCAACAGAATACACATTCTTCTCTAGTGTACATGGAACATTCTCCAGAATAGATCACATCCTCAGTCCTAAATCAGGACTCAACCGGTATCAAAAGATTGGGATCATTCCCTGCATATTTTCAGACCACAATGCTCTGAAGCTAGAACTCAACCACAAGAGGAAGTATGGAAAGAACACAAATACATGGAGACTAAACAGCATCCTTCTAAAGAATGAATGGGTCAACCGGGAAATTAAAGAAGAATTGAAAAAAATCATGGAAACAAATGATAATGAAAATACAACGGTTCAAAATCTGTGGGACACAACAAAGGCAGCCCTGAGAGGAAAATATATAGCGGTACAAGCTTTTCTCAAGAAACAAGAAAGGTCTCAGGTACACAACCTAACCCTACACCTAAAGGAGCTGGAGAAAGAACAAGAAAGAAACCCTAAGCCCAGCAGGAGAAGAGAAGTCATAAAGATCAGAGCAGAAATCAATGAAATAGAAACCAAAAAAACAATAGAACAAATCAACCAAACTAGGAGCTGGTTCTTTGAAAGAATTAATAAAATTGATAAACCCTTGGCCAGGCTTATCAAAGAGAAAAGAGAAAGGACCCAAATAAATAAAATCATGAATGAAAGAGGAGAGATCACAACTAACACCAAAGAAATACAAACTATTATAAGAACATAGTATGAGCAACTCTACGCCAACAAATTTGACAATCTGGAAGAAATGGATGCATTCCTAGAAACATATAAACTACCAAAATTGAACCAGGAAGAAATAGAAAGCCTGAACAGACCCATAACCAGTAAGGAGATTGAAACAGTCATTAAAAATCTCCAAACAAACAAAAGCCCAGGGCCAGACGGCTTCCCGGGGGAATTCTACCAAACATTTAAAGAAGAACTAATTCCTGTTCTCCTGAAACTCTTCCAAAAAATAGAAATGGAAGGAAAACTTCCAAACTCATTTTATGAGGCCAGCATCACCTTGATCCCAAAACCAGACAAGGATCCCATCAAAAAAGAGAGCTATCAACCAATATCCTTGATGAACACAGATGCAAAAATTCTCACCAAAATACTAGCCAATAGGATTCAACAGTACATTAAAAGGATTATTCACCACGACCAAGTGGGATTTATCCCAGGGCTGCAAGGTTGGTTCAACATCCGCAAATCAGTCAATGTGATACAACACAACAATAAAAGAAAGAACAAGAACCATATGATACTCTCAATAGATGCTGAAAAAGCATTTGACAAAGTACAGCATCCCTTCCTGATCAAAACCCTTCAAAGTGTAGGGATAGAGGGCACATACCTCAATATCATCAAAGCCATCTATGAAAAACCCACTGCAAATATCGTTCTCAATGGAGAAAAACAAAGTTTTTCCACTAAGGTCAGGAACACAGCAGGGATGTCCATTATCACCACTGCTATTCAACATAGTACTAGAAGTCCTAGCCTCAGCAATCAGACAACAAAAGGAAATTAAAGGCATCCAAATCGGCAAAGAAGAAGTCAAATTATCACTCTTCGCAGATGATATGATACTCTATGTGGAAAACCCAAAAGACTCCACTCCAAAACTGCTAGAACTTATACAGGAATTCAGTAAAGTGTCAGGATATAAGATAAATGCACAGAAATCAGTTGCATTTCTCTACACCAACAACAAGACAGAAGAAACAGAAATTAAGGAGTCAATCCCATTTACAATTGCACCCCAAACCATAAGATACCTAGGAATAAACCTAACCAAAGAGGCTAAGAATCTATACTCAGAAAACTATAAAGTACTCATGAAAGAAATTGAGGAAGACACAAAGAAATGGAAAAATGTTCCATGCTCCTGGATTGGAAGAATAAATATTGTGAAAATGTCTATGCTACCTAAAGCAATCTACACATTTAATGCAATTCCTATCAAAGTACCATCCATCTTTTTCAAAGAAATGGAACAAATAATTTTAAAATTTATATGGAACCAGAAAATACCTCGAATAGCCAAAGGGATATTGAAAAAGAAAGCCAAAGTTGGAGGCATCACAATTCCGGACTTCAAGCTCTATTACAAAGCTGTCATCATCAAGACAGCATGGTACTGGCACAAAAACAGACACATAGACCAATGGAACAGAATAGAGAGCCCAGAAATAGACCCTCAACTCTATGGTCAACTAATCTTTGACAAAGCAGGAAAGAATGTCCAATGGAAAAAAGGCAGCCTCTTCAATAAATTGTGTTGGGAAAATTGGACAGCCACATGCAGAAAAATGAAATTGGAACATTTCCTTACACCACACACAAAAATAGATTCAAAATGGATTAAGGACCTCAATGTGAGAAAGGAATCCATCAAAATCCTTGAGGAGAACACAGGCAGCAACCTCTTCGACCTCAGCCGCAGCAACATCTTCCTAGGAACATCGCCAAAGGCAAGGGAAGCAAGGGCAAAAATGAACTTTTGGGATTTCATCAAAATCAAAAGCTTTTGCACAGCAAAGGAAACAGTTAACAAAATCAAAAGACAACTGACAGAATGGGAGAAGATATTTGCAAACGACATATCAGATAAAGGACTAGTTTCCAAAATCTAAAAAGAACTTAGCAAACTCAACACCCAAAGAACAAATAATCCAATCAAGAAATGGGCAGAGGACATGAACAGACATTTCTGCAAAGAAGACATCCAGATGGCCAACAGACACATGAAAAAGTGCTCCATATCACTCGGCATCAGGGAAATACAAATCAAAACCACAATGAGATATCACCTCACACCAGTCAGAATGGCTAAAATCAACAAGTCAGGAAATGACAGATGCTGGCGAGGTTGCGGAGAAAGGGGAACCCTCCTACACTGTTGGTGGGAATGCAAGCTGGTGCAACCACTCTGGAAAACAGCATGGAGGTTCCTCTATATGTTGAAAATAGAACTGCCCTATGACCCAGCAATTGCACTACTGGGAATTTACCCTAAAGATACAAACGTAGTGATCCAAAGGGGCACGTGCACCCGAATGTTTATAGCAGCAATGTCCACAATAGCCAAACTATGGAAAGAACCTAGATGTCCATCAACAGATGAATGGATCAAGAAGATGTGGTATATATACACAATGGAATACTATGCAGCCATCTAAAGAAACGAAATCTTGCCATTTGCGACAATATGGATGGAACTAGAGCGTATCATGCTTAGCGAAATAAGTCAAGCGGAGAAAGACAACTATCATATGATCTCCCTGATATGAGGGAGTGGTGATGCAACATGGGGGCTTAAGTGGGTAGGAGAAGTATCCATGAAACAAGATGGGATAGGGAGGGAGACAAACCATAAGTGACTCTTAATCTCACGAAACAAACTGTGGGTTGCTGGGGGGAGGGGGTTGGGAGAAGGGGGGTAGGGTTATGGACATTGGGGAGGGTATGTGCTTTTGGGTAAATTGCAAGGGGAGATGAACCATGAGAGACTATGGACTCTGAAAAACAATCTGAGGGGTTTAAAGTGGCGGGGGGGTGGGAGGTTGGGGTACCAGGTGGTGGGTATTATAGAGGGCACAGCTTGCATGGAGCACTGGGTGTGGTGAAAAAATAATGAATACTGTTTTCCTGAAAATAAATAAATTGGAAAAAAAATTAAACATGAAAAAAAATAAATAAATAAAGAACAAGAGGCAGTACTGAAGGCTAGGGACCTAATCAATACAGACATTGGTAATATGTCAGATCTAGAGTTCAGAATGACAATTCTCAAGGTTCTAGCCTGGCTTGAAAAAGGCATAGAAGATATTAGAGAAACCCTCTCGGGAGATATAAAAGCCCTTTCTGGAGAAATAAAAGAACTAAAATCTAACCAAGATGAAATCAAAAAAGCTATTAATGAGGTGCAATCAAAAATGGAGGCTCTCACTGCTAGGATAAATGAGGCAGAAGAAAGAATTAGCAATATAGAAGACCAAATGACAGAGAATAAAGAGGCTGAGCAAAAGAGGGACAAACAGCGACTGGACCATGAGGGGAGAATTCAAGAAATAAGTGACAACATAAGACGAAACAACATTAGAATAATTGGGATTCCAGAAGAAGAAGAAAGAGAGAGGGGAGCAGAAGGTATACTGGAGAGAATTATTGGAGAGAATTTCCCCAATATGGCAAAGGCAACGAGCATCAAAATTCAGGAGGTTCAGAGAATGCCCCTCAAAATCAATAAGAATAGGCCCACACCCCATCACCTAATAGTAAAATTTACAAGTCTTAGTGACAAAGAGAAAATCCTGAAAGCAGCCCAGGAAAAGAAGTCTGTAACATACAATGGTAAAAATATTAGATTGGCAGCTGACTTATCCACAGAGACCTGGCAGGCCAGAAAGAGCTGGCATGATATATTCAGAGCACTAAACCAGAAAAACATGCAGCCAAGAATACTTTATCCAGCTAGGCTATCATTAAAAATAGAAGGAGAGATTAAAAGCTTCCAGGACAAACAAAAACTGAAAGAATTTGCAAACACCAAACCAGCTCTACAGGAAATATTGAAAGGGGTCCTCTAAGAAAAGAGAGGGCCTACAAGTGGTAGATCAGAAAGGAGCAGAGACCATATACAGTAACAGTCACCTTACAGGCAATACAATGGCACTAAAATCATATCTCTCAATAGTTACCCTGAATGTTAATGGGCTAAATGCTCCAATCAAAAGACACAGGGTGGGGGGACAAGATGGCGGGGTACTAGGAAGAGGCGTCTTTTCAGCTGGTACCCCAAAGTGAGCTGATTACCTACCAACGAACTCTGATCACCCATGAAATCAGCCTGAGATCAGAATTATACACGTCTGGATCTCTACAGGGGCAGAAGACGCCAGTGAGCAGGTAAAGCGGAATGGGAACAGCGGACTGATATCGGAAGATAAACAAAAGGGGGAGGGAGCCACCAGAGGCGACCGGTGCAAAAGTAATACCCCGATACGAGCGAGAGTGCCCTGCGTCTGGGGACCAGCATTAACTCGGAGACTGGTTGAAAGCACTCCAAAAGAGCAAAGGATCGCGGGGGCAAACTGTGGGAATCGGGGCGGCTAGGGACAGGGGCTTGAGTCCCCGGTCCCAGACGGCCTCCCCGGCGCGGAGGCAGAGAGAGTGCGGCGGGGAAACCGGCTCCTGGTCCCTAAGCCGCCAGCGTGCCCCAGAGCGCGGGGTTCCGGCTCCTGTGAGGGGATGGGAGCCGGTCTGCAGAACGCGCGCTAGCCCTACCACAAAGCTTGAGATGCGCGTGCACGTCGCTCCAGCTCTCCTGGGTTTCTAAGGCCCTGGGGCGCTTCTTGACCCGGGCCATTGTTTCAAAGTCTAAGCCTCGCGCCCGCGAAACTCTTCCCCGGACAGAGGCGCGCAAAAGCCCAGCCTGCGGCTTACGGACCAGCGCCCCGTTCTCAGTGCCCCAGACGCGCGCCCGACCCACAGCCGCCTCTGAAAAGAGGTGCGCGCAAGCCGGGCACTCCCAGCCCCGGCCAGCGGCAAAATCTCAGTGTGCGATCGCTGCTTGGAACCTCTCTGGCGGTCAGGAGCTCCCAGACAGCCGCCACTGCCTTGGCTTTGGGGACGAGCAAAAGATCCTGCGCCCCCAGGGTCTTTAACTTGGAACCTGCACTGCCAGCATCCAAGGGGGAATTTATTCAGCTTCTGCACCCAGACTGAGGCTTCTGAGACGGAGATCAGGAAGTGTTCCAGGGTGCACCTTGACTGCACCAGAGTTGATACATCCAGCTACATCTGTTCAGTCTTCTCCCACCAAAATGACTAGGAGGAGGAATGCCCAACAGAAGAAAAATACAGAGGATGGACCTTCCGCAACAGAGCTAACGGCTATCAACATAGACAATATGTCGGAAAGAGAATTCAGGCTAACAATTATCCAGGCAATAGCTAGGTTGGAGAAAGCCATGGATGACCAAACAGAATTGATTAGAGCCGAACTGAAAGCGACCAGACAGGATGTTCACAATGTTAGGGCGGAGCTTAAAGCTACCAGGGAGGAGGTCCACAATGCTCTCAATGAGTTCCAATCCAATCTAAACTCTCTCAAAGCTAGGGTAACTGAGACAGAAGATAGAATTAGTGATCTGGAAGACAAACAGATAGAGAGAAAGGATCAGGAGGAAGCCTGGAACAAACAGCTTAGATCCCACGAAAGCAGAATTAGGGAAATAAGTGATGCCATGAAGCGTTCCAACGTCAGAATTATTGGAATTCCTGAAGGGGAGGAGAAAGAAAGAAGTCTAGAAGATGTCGTGGAACAAGTCCTTCATGAAAACTTTCCGAATCTCGCGAATGAAACCAGCGTTCATGTACTAGAGGCTGAACGGTCTCCACCCAAGATTATACACTCCAAAAAAACATCACGACACCTGATAGTCAAATTGAGAAATTATAATTGTAGGTATAATCTCTTGAAAGCTGCCAGGGCAAAGAGGCTCCTTACTTACAGAGGGAAGCCCATCAGAATAACGTCAGACCTGTCCACAGAGACCTGGCAAGCCAGAAGAGGCTGGCAAGATATATTCAGGGCACTAAATGAGAAGAACATGCAGCCAAGAATACTTTATCCAGCAAGACTGACATTCAAAATGGATGGAGAGATAAAGAGTTTCCAAGACCGGCAAGACTTAAAAGACTATGCAACCACCAAGCCGATACTGCAGGAAATATTAAGGGGGGTTCTATAAAAGAGGAAAAATCCCAAGAATAGCATTGAACAGAAATATAGAGACAGTCTACAGAAAGAAAGACTTCAAAGGTAACTCGATGTCAATAAAAACGTATCTATCAATAATCACTCTCAATGTGAATGGCCTCAATGCACCCATAAAACGGCACAGGGTTGCAGATTGGATAAAACGACAGGACCCATCCATATGCTGTCTACAAGAGACCCATTTTGAACCTAAAGATACACGCAGACTGAAAGTGAAGGGGTGGAGAAGCATCTTTCATGCCAATGGGACTCAAAAGAAGGCTGGGGTAGCGATTCTCATATCAGATAAATTAGACTTCAAACTAAAGACTGTAGTCAGAGATACAGAAGGACACTACATAATCCTTAAAGGGACTATCCACCAAGATGATCTAACAATTGTAAATATCTATGCTCCCAATATGGGAGCAGCCAATTACTTAAGAAAACTGTTAATCAAGATAAAGAGTCATATTGATATGAATACACTAATCGTAGGTGATCTTAACACGCCTGTTTCAGAATTAGACAGATCATCGAAGCAGAAAATCAATAAAGAAACAAGAGCATTGAACGACACATTGGACCAGATGGACCTCATAGATATATACAGAACATTCCACCCTAAAACAGCAGAATACTCATTCTTCTCAAGTGCACATGGAACCTTCTCCAGAATAGACCACATACTGGGTCACAAAACAGGACTCAGCCGATACCAAAAGACTGAGATTATTCCCTGCATATTCTCAGATCACAATGCTTTGAAACTGGAGCTCAATCACAAGGAAAAGTTCCGAAGGAACTCAAACACCTGGAAGCTAAAGACCACCTTGCTTAAGAATGCTTGGATCAACCAGGAGATCAAAGAAGAACTGAAACAATTCATGGAAACCAATGAGAATGAAGACACTTCGGTCCAAAACCTATGGGATACAGCAAAGGCGGTCCTAAGGGGAAAATATATAGCCATCCAAGCCTTGCTCAAAAAAATTGAAAAATCCAGAACACACCAGCTGTCTCTACACCTTAAAGAACTGGAGGATCAACAACAAATCAAACCAACTCCACACATAAGAAGGGAAATCATCAAGATTAGAGCTGAGATCAATGAGGGAGAAACCAGAGATACAGTAGAACGTATCAATGAAACTAGAAGCTGGTTTTTTGAAAGAATCAATAAGATCGATAAGCCACTGGCTACACTAATCCAAAAGAAAAGAGAGAAATCCCAAATTCATAAAATTATGAATGAAAGGGGAGAGATCACAACTAACACCAAGGAAGTAGAAACAATCATCAGAAGTTACTACGAACAGTTATATGCCAATAAGCTTAGCAACCTTGATGAAATGGATGCATTCCTGGAAAAATATAAACTACCAAAATTGAACCAGGAAGAAATCGACAACCTGAATAGACCGATATCTAATAACGAGATTGAAGCAGTGATCAAAAATCTCCCAAAAAACAAGAGCCCAGGACCTGACGGATTCCCTGGGGAATTCTACCAAACCTTCCAAGAAGAAATAACACCTATTCTCCTGAAGCTGTTTCAAAAAATTGAAGCAGAAGGAAAACTTCCAGACTCTTTCTATGAAGCCAGCATTACCCTGATCCCCAAACCAGGCAAGGACCATACCAAAAAGGAGAATTTCAGACCAATATCACTGATGAATATGGATGCTAAGATTCTCAACAAGATCCTAGCCAACAGGATCCAACAACACATTAAAAAGATTATCCACCATGATCAGGTGGGATTCATCCCTGGGCTACAAGGATGGTTCAACATTCGTAAATCAATCAATGTGATACAACAAATTAATAGGAGAAGAGAGAAGAACCACATGGTCCTCTCAATTGATGCAGAAAAAGCATTTGACAAAATCCAACATCCGTTCCTGATTAAAACGCTTCAAAGTATAGGGATAGAGGGAACATTCCTGAACCTCATCAAATCTATCTATGAAAGACCCACAGCAAATATCATCCTCAATGGGAAAAAGCTTGCAGCCTTCCCGTTGAGATCAGGAACAAGACAAGGATGCCCACTTTCACCACTCTTGTTCAACATAGTATTAGAAGTCCTAGCAACAGCAATCAGACAACAGAGAGAAATAAAAGGTATCCAAATTGGTAATGAAGAAGTCAAACTCTCTCTCTTCGCAGATGACATGATTCTTTATATGGAAAACCCAAAAGACTCCACCCCCAAACTACTAGAACTCATACAGCAATTCAGCAGCGTGGCAGGATACAAAGTCAATGTGCAGAAATCAGTGGCTTTCTTATACACTAACAAGGAAAATACAGAAAGGGAAATTAGAGAATCGATTCCATTTACTATAGCACCAAGAACCATAAGATACCTGGGAATAAACCTAACTAAAGAGGTAAAGGATCTATACTTGAGGAACTATAGAACACTCATGAAAGAAATTGAAGAAGACACAAAAAGATGGAAGACCATTCCATGCTCTTGGATCGGAAGAATAAACATTGTTAAAATGTCTATACTGCCTAGAGCAATCTATACTTTTAATGCCATTCCGATCAAAATTCCACCGGCATTCTTCAAAGAGCTGGAGCAAATAATCCAAAAATTTGTATGGAATCAGAAGAGACCCCGAATCGCTAAGGAAACGTTGAAAAACAAAAATAAAGCTGGCGGCATCACCTTACCTGATTTCAAGCTTTATTACAAAGCTGTGATCACCAAGACAGCATGGTACTGGCATAAAAACAGACACATAGACCAGTGGAACAGAGTAGAGAGCCCTGATATGGACCCTCAACTCTATGGTCAATTAATCTTCGACAAAACAGGAAAAAATATACAGTGGAAAAAAGACAGTCTCTTCAATAAATGGTGCTGGGAAAACTGGACAGCTATATGTAGAAGAATGAAACTCGACCATTCTCTTACACCGTACACAAAGATCAACTCAAAATGGATAAAAGACCTCAACGTGAGACAGGAATCTATCAGAATCTTAGAGGAGAACATAGGCAGTAATCTCTTCGATATCAGCCACAGCAACTTCTTTCAAGATACGTCTCCAAAGGCAAAGGAAACAAAAGCGAAAATAGACTTCTGGGACTTCATCAAAATCAAAAGCTTCTGCACAGCAAAGGAAACAGTCAAAAAAACAAAGAGGCAACCCACGGAATGGGAGAAGATATTTGCAAATGACAGTACAGACAAAAGGTTGATATCCAGGATCTATAATGAACTCCTCAAACTCAACCCACACGAAACAGACAAACACATCAAAAAATGGGCAGAAGATATGAACAGACACTTCTCCAATCAAGAAATACAAATGGCTATCAGACACATGAAAAAATGCTCATCATCATTAGCCCTCAGGGAGATTCAAATTAAAACCACATTGAGATATCACCTTACACCAGTTAGAATGGCCAAAATTAACAAAACAGGAAGCAACATGTGTTGGAGAGGATGTGGAGAAAGGGGAACCCTCTTACACTGTTGGTGGGAATGCAAGTTGGTGCAGCCTCTTTGGAGAACAGTGTGGAGATTCCTCAAGAAATTAAAAATAGAGCTTCCCTACGACCCTGCAATTGCACTCCTGGGTATTTACCCCAAAGATACAGATGTCGTGAAAAGAAGGGCCATCTGTACCCCAATGTTTATAGCAGCAATGGCCACAGTCGCCAAATTATGGAAAGAACCAAGATGCCCTTCAACGGATGAATGGATAGGGAAGATGTGGTCCATATACACTATGGAGTATTATGCCTCCATCAGAAAGGACGAATATCCAACTTTTGTAGCAACATGGACGGGACTGGAAGAGATTATGCTGAGTGAAATCAGTCAAGCAGAGAGAGTCAATTATCATATGGTTTCACTCATTTGTGGAGCATAACCAATAGCATGGAGGACAAGGGGCGTTAGAGAGTAGTAGGGAATTTGGGTAAATTGGAAGGGGAGGTGAACCATGAGAGACTATGGACTCTGAAAAACAGTCTGAGGGGTTTGAAGTGGCGGGGGGGTGGGAGGTTGGGGTACCAGGTGGTGGGTATTATAGAGGGCACAGCTTGCATGGAGCACTGGGTGTGGTGAAAAAATAATGAATACTGTTTTTCTGAAAATAAATAAATTGGGAAAAAAAAATAAAAGTATTTACAAATAAAAAAAAAAAAAAAAAAAAAAAGACACAGGGTATCAGAATGGATAAAAAAACAAAACGCATCTATATGTTGCCTCCAAGAAACTCATTTTAAGCCCGAAGACACCTCCAGATTTAAAGTGAGGGGGTGGAAAAGAATTTACCATGCTAATGCACATCAGAAGAAAGCAGGAGTGGCAATCCTTATATCAGGTCAATTAGATTTTAAGCCAAAGACTATAATAAGAGATGAGGAAGGACACTATATCATACTCAAAGGGTCTGTCCAACAAGAAGATCTAACAATTTTAAATATCTATGCCCCCAACGTGGGAGCAGCAAACTATATAAACCAATTAATAACAAAATCAAAGAAACACATCAACAATAATACAATAATATTAGGGGACTTTAACACTCCCCTCACGGAAATGGACAGATCATCCAAGCAAAAAATCAACAAGGAAATAAAGGCCTTAAACGACACACTGGACCCGATGGGCATCACAGATCTATACAGAACATTTCATCCCAAAGCAACAGAATACACATTCTTCTCTAGTGCACATGGAACATTCTCCAGAATAGATCACATCCTCGGTCTTAAATCAGGACTCAACCAGTATCAAAAGATTGGGATCATTCCCTGCATATTTTCAGACCACAATGCTCTGAAGCTAGAACTCAACCACAAGAGGAAGTTTGGAAAGAACACAAATACATGGAGACTAAACAGCATCCTTCTTAAGAATGAATGGGTCAACCGGGAAATTAAAGAAGAATTGAAAAAAATCATGGAAAAAAATGATAATGAAAACACAATGATTCAAATCTGTGGGACACAACAAAGGCAGTCCTGAGAGGAAAATATATAGCGGTACAAGCCTTTCTCAAGAAACAAGAAATGTCTCAGGTACACAATCTAACCCTACACCTAAAGGAGCTGGATAAAGAAAAAGAAAGAAACCCTAAGCCTAGCAGGAGAAATCATAAAGCTCAGAGCAGAAATCAATGAAATAGAAACCAAAAAAACAATAGAACAAATCAACCAAACTAGGAGCTGGTTCTTTGAAAGAATTAATAAGATTGATAAACCCCTGGCCAGACTTATCAAAAAGAAAAGAGAAAGGACCCAAATAAATAAAATCATGAATGAAAGAGGAGAGATCACAACCAATACCAAAGAAATACAAACTATTATAAGAACATATGATGAGCAACTATACGTCAACAAATTTGACAATCTGGAAGAAATGGATGCATTCCTAGAAACATATAAACTACCACAACTGAGCCAGGAAGAAATAGAAAGCCTGAACAGACCCATAACCAGTAAGGAGATTGAAACAGTCATTAAAAATCTCCAAACAAACAAAAGCCCAGGGCCAGACAGCTTCCCGGGGAATTCTACCAAACATTTAAAGAAGAACTAATTCCTATTCTCCTGAAACTGTTCCGAAAAATAGAAATGGAAGGAAAACTTCCAAACTCATTTTATGAGGCCAGCATCACCTTGATCCCAAAACCAGACAAGGATCCCATCAAAAAAGAGAACTACAGATCAATATCCTTGATGAACACAGATGCGAAAATTCTCACCAAAATACTAGACAATAGGATTCCACAGTACATTAAAAGGATTATTCACTACAACCAAGTGGGATTTATTCCAGGGCTGCAAGGTTGGTTCAACATCTGCAAATCAATCAATGTGATACAACACATTAATAAAAGAAAGAACAAGAACCATATGATACACTAAATAGTTGCTGAAAGAGCATTTGACAAAGTACAGCATCCCTTCCTGATCAAAACTCTTCAAAGTGTAGGGATAGAGGGCACATACCTCAATGTCATCAAGGCCATCTATGAAAAACCCACCGCGAATATCATTCTCAATGGAGAAAAACTGCAAGCTTTTCCGCTAAGGTCAGGAAAATGGCAGGGATGTCCATTATCACCACTGCTATTCAACATAGTACTAGAAGTCCTAGCCTCAGCAATCAGACAACAAAAGGAAATTAAAGGCATCCAAATCGGCAAAGAAGAAGTCAAACTATCACTCTTTGCAGATGATATTATACAATATGTGGAAAACCCAAAAGACTCCACTCCAAAACTGCTAGAACTTGTCCAGGAATTCAGTAAAGTGTCAGGATATAAAATCAATGCATAGAAATCAGTTGCATTTCTCTACACCAACAAGACAGAAGAAAGAGAAATTAAGGAGTCAATCCCATTTACAATTGCACCCCAAACCATAAGATACCTAGGAATAAACCTAACCAAAGAGGCTAAGAATCTATACTCAGAAAACTATAACGTACTCATGAAAGAACTTGAGGAATCACAAAGAAATAGAAAAATGTTCCATGCTCCTGGATTGGAAGAATAAATATTGTGAAAATGTCTATGCTACCTAAAGCAATCTACACATTTAATGCAATTCCTCTCAAAGTACCATCCATCTTTTTCAAAGAAATGGAACAAATAATTTTAAAATTTATATGGAACCAGAAAAGACCTGGAATAGCCAAAGGGATATTGAAAAGGAAAGCCAAAGTTAGTGGCATCACAATTCCAGACTTCAAGCTCTATTACAAAGCTGTCATCATCAAGACAGCATGGTACTGGCACAAAAACAGACACATAGATCAATGGAACAGAATAGAGAGCCCAGAAATAGACCCTCAACTCTATGGTCAACTAATCTTCGACAAAGCAGGAAAGAATGTCCAATGGAAAAAAGACAGTGTCTTCAATAAATGGTGTTGGGAAAATTGGACAGCCACATGCAGAAAAATGAAATTGGACCATTTCCTTACACCACACACGAAAATAGACTCAAAATGGATGAAGGACCTCAATGTGAGAAAGGAATCCATCAAAATCCTTGAGGAGAACATAGGCAGCAAACTCTTCGACCTCAGCCACAGCAACTTCTTCCTAGGAACATCGCCAAAGGCAAGGAATGCAAGGGAAAAAATGAACTATTGGGATTTCATCAAGATCAAAAGCTTTTGCACAGCAAAGGAAACAGTTAACAAAACCAAAAGACAACTGACAGAATGGGAGAAGATATTTGCAAATGACATATCAGATAAAGGGCTAGTTTCCAAAATCTATAAAGAACTTAGCAAACTCAACACCCAAAGAACAAATAATCCAATCAAGAAATGGGCAGAGGACATGAACAGATATTTCTGCAAAGAAGACATCCAGATGGCCAACAGACACATGAAAAAGTGCTCCATATCACTCGGCATCAGGGAAATACAAATCAAAACCACAATGAGATACCACCTCACACCAGTCAGAATGGCTAAAATCAACAAGTCAGGAAATGACAGATGCTGGCGAGGATGCGGAGAAAGGGGAACCCTCCTACACTGTTGGTGGGAATGCAAGCTGGTGCAACCTCTCTGGAAAACAACTTGGAGGTTCCTCAAAATGTTGAAAATAGAACTACCCTATAACCCAGCAATTGCACTACTGGGTATTTACCCTAAAGATACAAACGTAGTGATCCAAAGGGGCACGTGCACCCGAATGTTTATAGCAGCAATGTCCACAATAGCCAAACTATGGAAAGAACCTAGATGTCCATCAACAGATGAATGGATAAAGAAGAAGTGGTATATATACACAATGGAATACTATGCAGCCATCAAAGAAATGAAATCTTGCCATTTGCGACAACATGGATGGAACTAGAGCGTATCATGCTTAGCGAAATAAGTCAAGCAGAGAAAGACAACTATCATATGATCTCCCTGATACGAGGAAGTGGAGATGCAACCTGGGGGTTTAATGGGGTAGGAGAAGAATAAATGAAACAAGATGGGATTGAGAGGGAGACAAACCATAAGTGACTCTTAATCTCACAAAACAAACTGAGGGTTGCTGGGGGGATGGGGTTGGGTGAAGGGGGGTAGGTTTATGGACATTGGGGAGGGTATGTGCTTTGGTGAGTGCTGTGAAGTGTGTAAACCTGGCAATTCACAGACCTGTACTCCTGGGGATAAAAATATATGTTTATAAAAAATAAAAAATTAAAAAAAAATCCTTTCACCTTCCCCCATTTGTAATAGAATTGTCTTAAATATCCCCTCTACATACTTGAGTTACATCAGATAGTATTATAATTTTATTTCAACCATCAAATGTAATTTACAAATGGAAAAATGAAGAAAAGTCTATTATATTTACCAGTATTTATTTCATTTTATTTTTTCAGTGTTCCAAGATTCATCGTGTATGCACCACACCCAGTGCTGCATGCAATACATGCCCTCCTTAATACCTGCCACCAGCCTCACCCATCCCTCCACTGCCCTCCTCTCCAAAACCCTCAGTTTGTTTCTCAGAGTATTTTTGCTCTTCCAGTTGTTTTTTCTTTCTGATGTTTCAGATTGCTTCTTCTATCATTTTTATTTCTGTTTAGATAACTCTTTGGCCATTCTTTTAGAGTAAGCATGCTGGCAATGGATTCTCTTAGTTTTTCCTTCATCTGAGAATGTCTTGATTTCCCCTTCATTCCTGAAGGTCATTTTCACTGGATATAGAATTTTGGATTAACAGTTCTCTTTTACAGCATTTAAAAGATGTCATTCCACTTTCTTCTGGTCTTCATGGCTTCTAATGAGAAATATAGCTTTGTTTTAATTGTTTGTCTCCTACAAATAAGGTGTCATTTCTCTCTGGTGCTTTAAAGATTTTGGTTTTGTCTTTAGTTTTTAAGAGTTTGATGATAATGTATTGTGGCATGAATTTATTTAAGTATTAGGTTTCTACAAAGAAATAGAAGCAATATATAGATATCTAAATATATATCTGATTTATGGAAAGAGATTGTCTCATCCAGTTATGGGGGTTTAGAAGTCCTCTAATCTGCCAAGGCCAAGCTGGAGGCCCAGGAAAACTGATGGTATAGTCCCAACCCAAGACTGAAAGCCTGAGAACCAGGGGTGAAACTGATGGTAAAAGTTCCAGACTAGGATTGCTCAATTGGTTAAGTGTCTGCCTTCAGCTCAGGTCATGATGCTGGGATCCTGGGATCAAGCCCCATTTTCAGCTCCCTGCTCAGCTGGGAGTCTGCTTCTCCCTCTCCCTCTGGCCCTCCCCTTACTTAGTCTCTCTCTCTCTCTCTTTTTCTCTCACACCATACTTAAAAGCCCAAAAGCCACCAAAGCTGATATCTGAGGCAGAGGAGATCAATGTCCTCCCAGCTCAACTAGAGAACACATTGTCCCTTCTTCCACATTTTTGTTCTATTTATTCCCTCAAAGAATTAGATGATGCCCATGTGCACAGAAGAAGGTGGTCTTCCTTAAGTCAGTCTACCAATTCAAATACTAATCTTTGCAAGATATGCTCTCACAGACTCACCTAAAAATAATGTTTTACCAACCCTGGTGACCTAAGGGATGACCTAAGTGGTCATCCCTTAGCCCAGTCAAGTTGACACATAGAATTGAGCATCACAATCTTGTTTGAATTTTGTCCAGCTTCTCAAAATACCTGGCTATGTCTTTTGCCAAATGTGGGGATTTTTCAGGTACTAATTTCTTTAAATACTTTTTCAGCCCTGCTATCTTTTTTCTTTCTTTCTGAAATGCTGAGGACACACAAGTGTTAAATCATTTGTTCAAGTTCATTATCCTTGATTGTTCATTTTTTTCATTTTTTCTCTATTGTTCAAGTTGACCAATTTCTACTGTTCTGTCTTAAAGTTTGCCAATTTCTTCCTTTGTAGATTCTATTCTGATATTGAGTCCATTCACTGAGGTTTTTATTTCAGTTACTGTATTTTTCATTCCAAAATATCCATTTGGTTCTGCCTACTATTTCTTTGCTGAGACTTTCTTATTATTTTACTTGCCTCAAGCATGTTTGTAATTATTTGCCAAGAATTTTATAATGGCTGCCTTAAAAATTATTGTCCAACATCCAATAATTTTAATATCTTTGTCCAATAATTCCAACATTTTTGTCATCTCAGCAATGGCATCTGTTGATTGTCTTTTCTCACTTAAGGTGCAATGTTTCTGATTCTTGGTATGAAGAGTGTTTTTAAATTATATCCTGCACATTTCAGAATTTTGCTATAAGACTCTTAAGTTATTAAATTCTCTGTTTTAATAGCTTTCCTCTGACATTGTGCCAGTGGTTAAGATAGGAATACTACCTGATTACCACCAGGTGAGGTGGAAGTCCAGGTCCCACTGTCTATATTAACACCCCAGGGATGGGAGGACAAGAGGGGCATCTTGTAGCTATTGTGTGCAGAAGTTGAGGCTCCCCATGTGGTCTCTGCTTGGGAGATGGGGCATAGTTTTTTCATGCACTGTTTCACTGGAATAGAGAGTTAATGTCTAAAATTCTTTCTTGCTAGGTTGTTCATTTCTGATCCTTTAACTCGAACAGTAGGCTTTTCTTAGAGCCTTTTGTCTGTATCCATCAGTATCTCTGGGCTGCTAATTTCTCCAGCACCCAGTCCCCACTCCAGGACATATGAAGAGAAAAGAAAACCCAGGAACTCACCACCGTGTTGGTCTTCAAGGACCCTATCAGTCTGCCTTTTCTTCACCTTCAGAACATTCTTATGTTTGTTTTACACATAATATCAGGGGTTTTGGCTATACTTATAAAAGCTCATTCTGAACTCATTTTCAATGTGGACTCCTAAGCCCACCCCTAGAGGTTGATACTCTGTAACTGCTTTTAATCAGCACTCCGGGAGCCTTTTGAGAACTCCAGACAAAGAAGTCACCTGAGTATAAAGGATATTAATGTATTTCACAGATGAGAAAGGGCATTCACTGAGATTCAGTGCATGTTCCCAGAGACCAGCACAGTACCTGGGCAGGGTGAAGGCACCCAGGAAATAGTTGTTGCATGTATTTACAGCCAGTTTTATGCCCCAGTTTTCACGTCTGAGAGACCACCAAGGAGCCAACAGTGATGCAATCACATGAAGGTTTATTTAACAAGCTTAAGCTTGGGCCCAAGTATACCTGACACAGCAGAGTAGGGACTTGGACCCTGAACCAGGTTACAATCAGAGTTTTTAAAGGCAGAGTAGGGGTTGACTCAGTGGTGGGTGAGGACAAAGGGGATTATGGATGATGTAAGTCTCTAAGGAATTTTGGAAGCAAGGTCTCCAGGACCTTGAGGGGCTAGCTATTGTTGGGAAAAAGGTTATTTATTATCAGTAATAAAAATCCTCTCATGAGACCCTTTAGATGTATATCAGTGGGCCATATGCTTGGGAATGATTGTTGACACTATCTTGGAGGTTTAGAGATAAAGTTTCCTAAAGGAATTATTAAAGTAGACTTACAGGATCCTTGTTGGACCTGTTGGAGTAAGGGGTTGGTCAGGCTAAAATTGTCCTTAGCAAAACCTCAAGGTGAGGGCAGTTGAGTCCCCAGGGGAGAGCCACTCTGTCTGTTTCAAGGGCTTGTCAGTAGGTAAGGAATTTTAATGATTTTCTTCTGCCTCTGTTTCCCACATCAGGTATGTCTTCTGTCTGCTATTACATGAGCCCAACAACCTTGCACTGTGACAGCAAGTTATACCTGCCAAAAATACAGGAAGGTTATTTGGGTAAATTGGAAGGGGAGGTGAACCATGAGAGACTATGGACTCTGAAAAACAATCTGAGGGGTTTGAAGTGGCGGGGGGGGTGGGAGGTTGGGGTACCAGGCGGTGGGTATTATAGAGGGCACGGCTTGCATGGAGCACTGGGTGTGGTGAAAAAATAATGAATACTGTTTTTCTGAAAATAAATAAATTGGGAAAAAAAAGACCTAAAAAATATATATATATAAAAAAAAATACAGGAAGGTTAAAGTCATTTTGAATTCAAACCTACACCACCATCAGATGCTATTTCCTAATCCCACACATCAGCAGAATTGACATCCCCCCCACTACCACCACCAAAAGTAGTTTTGAATTATAATAGAGATACAGGCACCTTGAGTGGACAGAAACCTATAAGACAATAAGCATGAAACCACTTTAACCTATATAAATCTAGGACATTAAGTCAAGGATGATATTTTATAAATAAAATTATTATTTTAATTATAAGGATGATTGCTACTAATAGTATTGATGCATGTGTGAGACTCATACAGACAACACTGGAAAGTGCAATCTTTTATTTTGGTCTTACCCGTTATGTCCATCAACATATTTGTTTCTTCCCCCCACCCCCAATCCCTCTCTAGATTAACCACCAAAACCTAAATTTCCTTACTAAAAATTAGCATGTTGCTTAATACCTGGCCAAATCCTATCCACTTCAAATGGAGATTCTCTAAACTGTATAAATATTTTATTGTAAAATATTTCTCATTAAAAACAACACTAAAGATTTCTCATAGAAAATTCATACTTTAAAATGGTACATTTAGATTGAACAATTAGGATTAAGAAAATATATATATATCTATGTATAAATATGTATATACTGTGTATTTATTGTGGAGCCAACGCCAGGGAAAATAGAATTGAAATTCATCTTTATAGGGCGTAACTAACTACATATTATACGTTGTTTCTGATCTTTCTGGTGGCCAAAGAGAAAAGGGGAACAAGTGTTAGTTACAAAGAAGGAAATAGCTCCTCAGAATAGACAAACAATTCTTAATGCTGAACTTTGAGAGAATGTGGATAGATGGATAAATGATTAGATGGATGGGTGGATAGATGGAAGGATGGATGGATGGATGGATGGATGGATGGATAGATTTGTTTTGGATTAGTTAACCCACTGAAATGCTGTTTCCAATAACATCTTTCAGGCTTCAAGGCAGGTACCTGGGAGCCTCACCTACTGTACTCACCACAAGCAATCACATCTACACTCCACTCCACGTCCTCACTCTTTTGGAGTCCTCAGATCTGGTCCTCACACCCAGACCTCCATCAGCCTCTTTTGCTGCTTCATCTGGGCATCCCAGAGGCAACTCAAAGGCACGTGAGCCTTGATCAACAGACCTGATCAGAAACCTGGAGTCACTCCATCTCTTCTGTCTCCTAAACATGAATCTTCTAAAATCAGCACCTCCCTGCTACCTGCCAGCACCTCCATTAACTTCTCTCCCAAGATGGCTTCACCCAGTGCTGGAATCCATTCTCCACACCATAGCCAGGGTGATCCACAGAACTGAACACCTCCCCTTGTCTGTCCCATGCTCAGAGCTGCTCCACAGGGACCTTAGAGAAAACCCAGCTTCTGGACACTACAATGAGAACAGAAGTAGAAGAAATAGAAAGAGCAGGTGCTGCTGCCATGCCTGAACCTGCCTAGAACTATATACATGCTGTCCCTCTGACAGGAATGCTCTTCCCTAGAGCCATATGGAGCACCCCAATCCCGCAGTTCCCAGGCCTCTATCTACTTCTGACCATTCTTTCTTTCCCAGTTTGTCCAAAATAACACCAGCCTCATGAATGTCTTCCTTCCATGTTTTCTTTTCTTACAACATCATCCATCCGCATCTGCTATATTTCACATTTATTCATTTATTTAGTCCTATCAATCTCACTGCACCAGAATACGTGCTCCATGGCATCAGCAGCTGTGCTGTTTAACACACAGCCCCACCCGCAGGGTCTTAATCAGTGGTTGCCATGCAGGAAGTTCTTAATAACTGCTCCTAAGTGGATGGAAGAAGATGGAGAAGAGGAGTTAGAGGGTGGAGGGAGAGGTGTTAACAGTGGTGGAGGGAAACCCCCACATCACTGCCACCTGGTGGAGACGCTAGCCATCCAAACTAGACAGTTGTGGATGCAGGAAACTGCATGTGGGTTAATGAAGCAACTGGCTGAGCACTGGAGCCTCCGCAAGGGCTTGGGAAAAAACACCAGTGTCAGGGCATCTACAGCTCTGGGGTTCATTCATCTTGCCAAGCTCCTCAGGCAATTGACAGGTGGCCAGGATTCATAACCTGGACTGAGGAAGGGAAAGGACAGGCTGAGAGGGAAAGGATGGGACTAGGGAATCAAGGGAGGTGAAGGCCAGGGCTCCCACCCACAGCACTGCCCTAGGGAGCTGGGTGGTGTCTCCTGGTGTCCT
This sequence comes from Neogale vison, assembly GCF_020171115.1. Taxonomy (NCBI): domain Eukaryota; kingdom Metazoa; phylum Chordata; class Mammalia; order Carnivora; family Mustelidae; genus Neogale; species Neogale vison. Next base: position 113,272,488 of record NC_058093.1, on the reverse strand, counting down.
CACCCTTTAGGCACTTTCCCTCAGCCATAGGCTGGCAGCCTTGGCTGCTCAGCCACTTCTCCATCTAGGAGGGAAATAACATGTCCAGGGACTAGTGAAATTGGGCCCACTTCCCCCAGTGTCAGAACCCCCAGGACCACCATCTTTCCTGGTCATGTGTCAGTGTAACAAAATTAAGGGACTCCCAGATGTTGTTAAAACATTACTTCTGTGACAGGGTTTCCAGAAAAGATTAGCATTTGAATTGGTGGACAGAGCAGATGGCCTCCCCAGTGTGAGTGGACATCATCCACTCTGTTAGGGCCTGAAGGGACCAAAAGGTGAAGGGCAAACTTGTTTTCTCTCCACTTGAGATGAGACATCCATCTTCTCCAGCCCTCAGACATCTGTGCTCCTGGTTCTCTGGTATTTGAATGCAGACCAGGACTAAAACCATCAGTCCCCCAGTCCTCAGGCCTCCAGACTTGGAGTGAATTATACCACATGCTCCCCTCATTTTCCAACTTGCAGAGGGCAGATTGCAGGACTTCTCGACGCCATAACCACGAGTCAATTCTTATAATTACTAAATAAACACGCACATACATACACACATATATACACACATATCCTATTAGTTCTGTTTCTCTGGAGAGCCTGACTAGTACATTCTGCAAAGGCCCTGGAAGAAGAAGGAAGCAGTGGGCATTCACCCAAGTACTTAGGCAAGGCAGGCTGATGTTAAGGTTGTAGGCATGTCCACCAGTGTTCAGAGCAGAAGCACTCCTCCCTCAGCCTGCTGGCACCATACCAGCTATTCCACCCCCAAGAAAAGGAAAAATGGGCTTGTTTCACTTGTTTTCATCAGTCTCATTAAAGTAAAGACATTCACCTCCAGGAATGAACCTGGTTTGGGCACAGACAGAGGCTGAGGTGATGGCTGGGGAAAAAGAGAACAGTTTGGACCCCTGCAGTCCAGGAGGGCCCCCCTTGAAAGGGGCATTCCAGCTATGATACGAAGGGACAGAAAGGGTACTTCAGGGCTGACTCCTTGTCTGCACTGTGTTCTTAAACTAAAACCAGGTTTGTGTCCTTAGGCAAGTTGTCCTTTCATTTTCTTCAAGTGTGTGGATAAGAAAAGAGAAGGGGGACCCTCTTTCTGTGGGAGAGCACCCCATCCTTCCCACTGCCCAGCTCAGTGCACACCCCACTCTCTGAGGATGGGAGGGTGCTCCCCTCCCTATGGGGCCACTGTTAATAACAGCTCCAACCTTGGGCACTTTATCCAGTCCTGCCCTCTGAAAAGCAAGCAGGTTCTGCTGGCGAGAGGCTCATCCCCAGCCAGGTCCTCATTGTCAGAGATTAATGGCCCACCTGTCAATGGTCATGATCCACTTTTTGCCTGACATAATTTGGTCAGATTGGTTTAATGATTTCTAAAAAGAGTAACTATTTGGAGGGAGGGGTGGATGTGACACCTGGCTGGCTCAGTCAGAGGAGCATTTGATTACTGATCTCAGGATCATGAGTTTGAGCCCCACATTGGGTGTAGAGATTACTCAAAAATAGATTAAAAAAATTTTTTTAATAAAAAATAAATATTTGAAGCAAAAAGCTTTAATTTGAACCCTTCAGGTACATGATTGCCCCAAAATCCTTGTGCAGCAAAGAGAAGAATGCTGAGCAGTCTCAGCATGGATATTCCTGTTCATTTAAATCCACGTGCCAGTGATGGGAGCTCTCTCTTTAAATGGGCTAGGACTGAAGACCCTAATTCCGATGGCAGGCTCTGACCCTAGCCTCAAAGACCACCTAGAACTTGGAGAGCCCCACATCTGTTCTCAGCTTACTTCCTCTAGGGCAGACAATTTCTTCTAAGACAAAAACATGTCTTTGTAGGTATTAATGTACCCAACTAGAAATAACATCACAGCCTAAGAAATGATGCTGCCTTGGTAGCCAGTAAGAAATAGACAAAAGTCCCAGGGGTAGACAACTCTCCTCAATTAATCAACAGGCACAATCACAGTAAAACCTCCCTATGAAAAAGTCCTTTATCCCTTCTTCCCTCTTTCTTTCTGGAACTCAGAGGCAAAGCCTGGAGGAGCAGCAGCCATTTTATGATCCTGAGGCAACCTGCATGAGGTCAGAGCCACACACAGAGGACAGCTAACAAAAGAAAGGGAGAGCATTCCTCCCTAGCAGATGGCAAGCCCTCATACAGCCACTCTCATTGCTCTCCTAAAACCCATGCCTGAAGCAGGGATCACCAGCATGATTCTCTTGACTTCCTGCTTCAATTAAGATCCTTAGGGTTCCTTTCCACTGTGATGTTCTCTCCTTCCAGCATCCCTCAGGCCCTCATCTCTCTGACTTGTACTTTAAATCAAAATTCTTCAAAATGTCATGTCCTTTCCTACTTTAGAACCTTTGGACGTGTTATTCCCTCTGCCTGGACATTTCTTTCCCTCTTCTTTCCAGATAGCTATGACTTATTCCCCAGATTATTTTAGAGAAACCATTAAGATGCCCCTCGTTAGGCCAGCCCCCCACTGCATACTTCTGTGATGTGTGCATCTCTCCTCTGCAGGCCTCACTGCACTCCCAGATTTCTGCTTAATGTTGCTTCCCAAGGCACTGAAGTTTCCCTGACATGGGGCCTGGGCCTCTGTGTTCCCTGCCATACCCCGGCATCGTGCACAGTTCCTGGCACGTAGTAAGTGCTCAGAAACTTACTGTTGAATAAATGAACAACTGCACCATTACACACTGTAAAAACACTGTGAGCAAATCTCATCACACAAACAGACCCTCACCTGGTGAGTCTACAAGGGCTCAAGCCTGACAAGGCAACAAGGTGGAGGCAAAGAAAGACTTTCAGGCCAAGAGAATGGAACAGCACATCCAAAGGCCCTGCAGGGAGGGGAGTTTTTGTTGAAAAATAGCAGATGAATGGAGGATGGTGTGGATGAGGTGGCAGGGCTATGAACCCAGCAGCTGGCCATTCATTCTGAAAACAGTACAGAGAAGACAAGTATATTATGCTGGAGTGGTGACCTAAGCAGGTTTGAGTTTTGGAAGCCCGACCCTGCTCTCTGGATGAAACATGCTGAAGAAAGGGGGATGGATGTGTGCATGCTTGGATGCCCACTCAGTAGCTGGGAGGAGAATGCACAGATCCTCAGTGTGTCACCATGCATGCTCACCTCTGTGGTCTTCTTTGTTCCATGAGTGTCACATGTATCAGGTCATTTAATCCCCAGTAAACCTGGGTTGAGGAAACTAGGTGCAGACTATTTAGAACCTATCCAGGTCACGTGGCTGGTCAGTAGTGGGGCCTGGATGAAACCACATCTTGGGGTGGTTGTGCCACCATGCAGCCTCCACAGCCTGAGTGAAGGTAGAAGGATGAAGGAGAAGCACCAGACTCAAGAGCTTGCAGGGGGAAGCCAGTTAGATGGGACTGAGGGAGGGGAAGCAAGGTGTTAAAAGAAAGTCTGAAGCAGATAAGCAGTAATGTTAAGATTTACTAAAACTGGGGGTGCCTGGGTGGCTCAGTGAGTTAAGCCGCTGCCTTCGGCTCAGGTCATGATCTCAGGGTCCTGGGATTGAGCCCCACATCGGGCTCTCTGCTCAGCGGGGAGCCTGCTTCCCCCTCTCTCTTTGTCTGCCTCTCTGCCTACTTGTGATCTCTCTGTCAAATAAATAAATAGAATTAAAAAACAAAAGATTTTAAAAAAAAAGATTTACTAAAACTGGATGATACATTCACTGGTTTTCTATGCTTGAAAGTGTGTGTGTGTGTGTGTGTGTGTGTGTGTGTACAATGTTTTGCTGCTCCCTGATGGATTAAGTGACCTGGAGGTCATTGGGGGTCTAAGCAACAGCTGTTCCCATGTCTTGCGGGGGGCGAGACACCAGATGAGGGTAGATCAAGGAATGTGTGAGATTTGAGAACAAGGAGACAGAATGTCTAGACTACTCTTTGGAGAAATTCAGTTATTAAGGGGAAGAGAGAGAAAGGTCAGTAGCTAGTGATGTGTGGAGTGGAGACTTTCTTTTAATTTTAATAAATTAGACAGTATAAACACGTTCAAAGTCTTCTGCGTACCTCTTCTCAATCTTCCACCTCTTCCTCCCTCCCCAAAGCCTATCAGGAACTTACTATTTGTTATTGCCATGCATGTTTTGAAGTTTTTACTACATATTTATTCATCCAGAAACATTTTAAATTATAATTTTGTTGGGTTTTCATCTGTATATAACTGGTATCACACTGCCTAAATCTCTCCGGAAATGCTCCTTTTCTCCACAGGATGAATATAAGACTTGCTGAGGTGGGTAAGTGCACATCTATTTTAACTTCTCTGCAAGATCCTACTATATGCACTTGCCCCCACTTATCCATCTGTTTCTTGCTGGTGTGCAGGGCGCTGTAGTAGTGCTGCAAAGTACAGTCCTGTGCCACCTGGGGCCTTTACTGGTGCTTCTGCAAGACAGAGACCTATGGATGGCATACCAGGGCTGCAGGCATCTTTGCCCTTACAGGCTTTACCAGATAGCATGCAAATTTACACTCTACCAGTGGTCTGAAGCTCCTCTGCCCCTATCCCCTCCTACTCTTGTCAGTAGGGAGATGTGAGATTGCTGGATCACCAGCTAAATGGCTTCTGTTGAGAAATTAAATATGAAGAAACAGGAAGTATATGATGAGTGGGAGATGAGAAGACAGAATCCGGGGAAGGGACCTCAGAGGAGACATGTGTCCCTGAAGAATGGTCTATAGGTCAATGCGAGGATCCAGTTTCTCTTGCCACTTGGCATGATGATCTGATCTCAGGCTTGCTCACTGTGCATGGAAACCTCCCTGACCCATCCCAGCAGACCCTCCCCTGCTCCCACTACACTGTGCCCACACCCTTTACAACATCACACAATTGCTGGGTTGTATCTGCTAGTTCATTGTCCCCACAGGACCCCAAAATTATTGAAGAAGGGACTATGTTACTCATCTCCACAACCCCCAGAACTTTACGAGGGGCTGGCATATAGTTGGTGTTCTATTAATAATTTTGAATAACTTTAAAGTGCACTGTTATAGCTTCTACCTGCACATTTCTCCTAAATGAACTGAAAGAAGGGTGCTCTGGTTTCAGACACACTCACAATTTAAGAAGAAGCCAAATGGAGCCAGGAATAAAGGACCCCAGCAGAGCACTGATTGTCAGAGAGAGAAGTTTCACATTGAGAATCTCCTATCCCTCCCCTGCCCTACTTTCTCCGACCCCGACCCCCAGCTACCTCAGGGATTCTCCTTCCCCCTTTCTCTTGCTTAGTTGTAAAACAAATTAAATATGCTTTAGCCTTTTCATAATAAACTGATCTCAGTTCTCTTCCCCTTGTTAGAAAATTCTTATACTAATTTACTACTTCCAATTTTGGTATCTTGCTCAGATACAAGAAATTGTCCTGACATCCTCAAGCCAGGCAGGTATGAAACAAGCTCAAAAGTCTAAACTCTAAGGGTAGGTACCGGGGAAGTAGTATTTTTCATAGCAACAAGTTCAGAAAAGCCAGAACTAAAGTCAGGTTGATGACATAAAATTGATAGATGAAATGAGAAAAACAAGATTCCCCAGTTCCTATTATACTTCCTTCTTGTCATTCCAGGAAAATGGTATCAGAATAAAGGGGTGGAGGGAAAGTCTACAATGAGTCAGGGGACCCAGGACAGTTATGACCAGCTCCAGTCACTTTTTATAATAGATAACCCATACAGACTGCCTGGGGGTGCTTCTGACCAATGAGTTCAGATCCCATTCTTCATCTTGTCCTTTTAGGCACTGAATCATCACTGGCTTGTATAAAGTTGTGTGAAAGCTGCTTTCAAGAAATATGTGAGGGATGAAGTGGGACATGAGTCAGGGCTGGAGTTTAGGGTATGCAAGGACTGAGGGGGGAGGGTAGTAACCATACATTAAAAAGAGGAACTACTAGACTAGAACTTGGAACTCTGAAGGACAGATGAACTCAAAGTCAGCTGCGCTGGTCCAGGGAGTCGTAAGACAACTCAGCAGCAGTCGTAGTGACAGGTCCCCTTTAATCAAGTCCCTCCACCACTTTGCGAGTGGATAACTGGAGGAGAACATCAAGAAAAGTTATGCTTGGAGTTGCTGGGGAAAAGCAAACAGAAAAACCCAAGGAGAATTAACAAGGAGTATGAGGCAAGTAAATTGTCAGCAGCATGAACCTAAAGTGCTGATTATGTCCACGATCCTGGCAAAGAACTGGAGCAGGGGGGAGGGCAGGCTTCCCTGAAACCTTGAAGTGGTCAGTACAGTGAGTGGTTAAAGAAACCCAAGCTGCCTGCCTGTCCTCTGGATCTGACCTATACTAGAGAATGAATGGTTCAGTTAATCTCATCAGGTCCACAGATATAAAGAAGCCATAGGGAGGAAAGCATGTGATGAAAGACAGGATGGATACCCAAAATGACTGTGATATGCTGGAGAAATAGGCTAAATGCAATGAGGATAGCAGTTAGCAAAGATAAATATGACTGTTCATGTCTTCTGCCCATTTCTTGATTGGATTATTTGTTCTTGGGTGCTGAGTTTGACAAGTTCTTGATAGATTTGGGGTATTAGCCCTTTATCTGATATGTCATTTGCAAATATCTTCTCCCATTCTGTCAGTTGTCTTTTGGTTTTGTTGACTGTTTGACTGCTTTTGATCTTGATGAAGTCCCAATAGTTCATTTTTGCCCTTAATTCTCTTACCTTTGGCAATGTTTCTAGGAAGAAATTGCTGTGGCTGAGGTCGAAGAGGTTGCTACCTGTGTTCTCCTCAAGAATTTTGATGGATCACTGTCTCACACTGAGGTCTTTCATCCATTTTGAGTCTATTTTTGTGATGTAAGGAAATAGTGCAGCTTCATTCTTCTGCATGTGGCTGTCCAATTTTTCCAATACCATTTGTTGGGGATATTGTGCTTTTTCCAATGGACATTCTTTCCTGCTTTGTTGAAGATTAGCTAACCATAGAGTTGAGGGTCCTTTTCTGGGCCCTCTACTGTTCCATTGATCTATGTGCCCATTTTTTTTGCTAGTATCATTCTGTCTTGACAATTACAGCTTTGTAATAGAACTTGAAGTCTGGAATCGTGATGCCACCAGCTTTGGTTTTCTTTTTCAACATTCCTCTGGCTATTTGAGGTCTTTCTGGTTCCATACAAATTCTAGGATTATTTGTTCCATATCTGTGAAAAAGTTGATGGTATTTTGATAGGGATTGCATTAAATGTGTAGGTTGCTCAAGGTAGCATAGACATTTCAACAATATTTGTTCTTCTAATCCATAAGCAAGGAACATTTTCCCATTTCTTTGTGTGTTCTTCAATTTCTTTCATAAGTATTCTATAGTTTCTGGAGTACAAATTCTTTTCCTCTTTGGCTAGATTTATTCCTAAGTATCTTATGGTTTTGGGTGCAATTGTAAATGGGATTGACTCCTTAATTTCTCTTTCTTCTGTCTTGTTGTTGATGTACAGAAATGCAATTGATTTCTGTGCATTGATTTTATATCCTGATGCTTTGCTGAATTCATGTATGAGTTCTAGCAGTTTCGGGGTGGAGTCTTTTGGGTTTTCTACAGGAAGTATTATATCATCTACGAGTGAGAGTTTGACTTCTTCATTGCCAATTTGATTGGCTTTTATTTCTTTTGTTGTCTGATTGCTGAGGCTACAACTTCCAGTATTGTGTTGAATAGCAGTGGTGATAGTGGACATCCCTGCCATGTTCCTGACCTTAGGGGAAAAACTCCCAGTTCCTTCCCATTGAGAATGATATTCACTGTGGGTTTTTCATAGATGGCTTTGATGGTATTGAGGTATGTACCCTCTATCCCTACACTGTGAAGAGTTGAAAAAATACAAGAAAGGATGCTTTACTTTGTCAAACACTTTTGCTGGATCTATTGAAAGTATCATATGGTTCTTGCCCTTTCTTTGATTATTGTAATGTATGGCATTGATTGATTTGCAAATGTTGAACCCAACTTGCACCCCAGGAATACATCCCACTTGGTCATGGTGAATAATTCTCTTAATGGATTATTTATGGATTATTAATGAATCCTATTACTTAGTATTTTTATGAGAATTTTTGCATCCATGTTCATCAAGGATATTGGTCTATAATTCTCTTTTTTGATGGGGCCTTTGTCTGGTTTTGGGATTAAGGTAATGCTGGCCTCATAAAATGAGTTTGGAAGTTTTCCTTCCATTTCTATTTTTTGGAACAGTTTCAGGAGAATAGGTATTAATTCTTCTTTAAATGTTTGTTTAAATTCCCCTGAGAAGTCATCTGGCCCTGGGCTCTTATTTTTGAGGAGATTTTTGGTTACCGCTTCAATTTCCTTGCGGGTTATGGGTCTGCTCAGGTTTTCTATTTCTTCCTGGTTCAGTTTTGGTAGTTTATACATCTCTAGGAATGTATCCATTTCTTCCAGATTGTCAAATTTGTTGGCATATAGTTGCTCATAGCATGTTGTTATAATTGTTTGTACTTCTTTGGTGTTGGTTGTGATCTCTCCTCTTTCATTCATGATTTTATTAATTTGGGACCTTTCTCTTTTCTTTTTGATGAGTCTGGCTGGGGGGTTATCAATCTTATTAATTCTTTCAAAGAACCAGATCCTAGGTTCGTTGATCTGTTCTACTGTTCTTTTGGTTTCTATTCCCCTGATTTCTGCTCTGATCTTTATTATTTCTATTCTCTTGCTAGGTTTAGGCTTTATTTGTTGTTCTTTCTCCAGCTCACTTAGGTGTAGGGTTAGTTTGTATATTTGAGACCTTTCTTGTTTCTTGAGAAAAGCTTGTATTGTTATACTTTCTTTTTAGGACCAACTTTGCAGCATTCCAAAGATTTTGAAGAGTTGTGTTTTCATTTTCATTTGTTTCCATGAATTTTTAAAATACTTTTTTAAATTTCCTGGTTGACCCATTCATTCTTTAGTGGGATGCTCTTTAGCCTTCATGTATTTGAGTTCTTTCCAACTTTTCTCTTGTGATTGAGTTCTAGTTTCAAAGCATTGTGGTCTGAAAATATAACCTAATGGCCAATAGACACATGAAAAAAGTTCTCAACATCACTCAGCATCAGGGAAATACAAATCAAAACTACAACGATATACCACCTCACACCAGTCAGAATGGCTAAAATTAACAAGTCAGGAAATGGCAGATGTTGACAAGGATGTGGAGAAAGGGGAACCCTCCTACACTGTTCGTTGGAATGCAAGCTGGTGCAGCCACTCTGGAAAACAGTATGGAGGTTCCTCAAATGTTGAAAACAGAGGTACCCTATGACCCAGCAATTGAACTACTGGGTATTTACCTTAATGATACAAATGTAGTGATCTGAAGGGACATGTGCACCCCAGTGTTTATAGCAGCAATGTCCACAATAGCCAAACTATGGAAAGAGCCTAGATATCCATAGGCAAATGAATGGATAAGAAGATGTGGTATATATATCTACAATGGAATATTATACAGTCATCAAAAACAAAACCTTGCCACTTGTAATGACATGGATAGAACTAGAGGGTATTATGCTAAACAAAATAAGTTAGTCAGAGAAAGACAATTATCATATGATCTCACTGACATCTGGAATTTAAGGAACATGGGGAAGAGAGGGAAAAAAGTAAAACAAGATGAAACCAGAGAGATATACAAACTATAAGAAACTCTTAATCACAGGAAACAAACTAAGTGTTGCTAGACTTGGGGGGGGAGGGATGGGGTGATTGGATGATGGACATTGGGGAGGGTATGTGCTATGCTGAGTGCTTCAAATTGTGTAAGACTGATGAATCACAGACCTGTACCCCTGAAACAAAAAATACATTATATGTTAACAAAAAAATAAATTAAAATGAATGAATAAATAAGTAAATAAATAAAATTGGAGGGGAAAAGATAAATATGAGATGTCCTTGGGGCTAAAAACCCAATTGCTTGAGTAAAACATGGGTAAGATACCATATACAGAAGCATATTTGACACTTCGGGTCTTTACTCAAGGAGTCAACAGAAATATTGATTCTGCAAAGGTTAGCAGAAACTTTGGCTGCACAATAGTTAGTTTCTGGAACAACAGAGGTATAATCTTGGTCAGCTTGGCTTGGACCAGCCCTCCCCTAGAGTATGAAACTCAGTTCATAGAGTCCCACTTGTAGAGGGACTTGAGCAGAAGAAACTTGGTGGCATATGACTGTGAGTCAGGACATGCTATCACGTGAATAAAAAGTAAAAACTGAGAGGTTTCTTCTGAAGGCAAAAAGACTCAGAGAGGCTGTAAGAGCCATTTTCACATAAATGAAGAATACAATGGCAATAAGGATTTAGAACTAGCATCAGGACCAATAATGGAAGCCAGAGGAGACAGAACTTCGACTCAAAGAAAAAAAAATCCTAGGACCCCTCAGAGCTGCTTGAAAGAGAAGAGCTACCTCAGTAGACAGTAGGTTCACCAGCGAAGACAATCTTTCAGGTGATGCTGTAGAGAGAATCAAAGGGGGATAGCTTGGAAAGCAACCAGTTACTTCCAACTCAAACCACATATTTCAGTCTTCTGAAAAATTCTCTCCAAATTTGTAAGAATGATATTCATTCCTTGATTAAAACAGGCAAATGAGGCTCTGTTGTTTGTACTGTGGATTGATGCAAATGTCACTTAAAAGTATTTCTATTTATAAAACATCCTTAATCTATTTCATTAGGTGACAGAGAGCAGAGGAGATTTAAAATGTATTGATTCATGACAAGTGCTGTGGCCATAAATATATTTTATCTTTAACATAATTGTAAACAACAGCCTATTACTATTTGCCTTAAATAGATCAGAACAGTATGACCCCTAGAAGTTACATAACTTGAATGAGATTGGGTAGGCCATAAATGAGAAATCAAAGATTCAAAATGGCTTTTTGAGATTTTAAGCTTCTGATTAGTTTGTTAAAAAAAAAAATAGAAAGGGTATTGCAATAAAGAATTCTGAATAATTTGTGAAATCATAATTTTACTTCAGTAAAAAAGATATCTGAGATTGCAGGACAAAACAACTATCCCAAAACCTAAATAATAGCAGATACCTCTAAGGAGAGATAGGACACAAGCACCTGTTTATTTGCAACAGACTATGGACATTATTCAAAATTTTTAATGAATTACTAAATGTTGAGCATGTGACAACCTCACTCTAAAACCAAGATAACACTATAAGAATTTAAAGCCCTTACTGCCCTGAGAGTGACCATGGCAATAAGAAAACCCAAACACAACTCAACTTAGATTGACTCAAATTCTCATTCTAACAACTCAGGGAAGAGAGGGGAAGGATATCCATTTCCAGGTAGTAATGCTAGTTACATTAGCTTCCACTGTCCTATAAAAGATATCACCTTAAAAATAAAAAGCATAACACATACATACAAGGAAAGGAGGTGGGAAGAAAAGAAGAAAAATATGATCAACTGAGAACAGATTTTAATATAACACAAATATTGAAACTATCAGACAAAAATTTAAAATAACTATAATTATGGGGCACCTGGGTGGCTCAGTTAAAGCCTCTGCCTTCGGCTTGGGTCTTGATCCCAAGGTCCTGGGATCCAGCCCCGCATTGGGATATGCTCAGCAGGGAGCCTGCTTCTCCCCCCTCTCTCTCTCTGCCTGCCTCTTTGCCTACTTATGATCTCTGTCTGTCAAATAAATAAATAAAATCTTTAAACAACAAAAAAAACCTATAATTAATGTGTTAAAAACAGTGGAAAAAGTATTCAGCATGCATATTCAGATGAGGAACTTCAACAGAGACATAAAAATTATGAGGAAGAAGTCAATGAAATGAAATGAAATGTATGAAATAAAATAAAAATGAAGAGTATGATAAAAGAGTTGAAAATGCTTTAATGTGGGATGCCTGGGTGGTTCAGTCAGTTAAGCATCTGTCTTCAGCTCAGGTGATTTCAGGGTTCTGGGATAGAGCCCCCAAAAGGGCTCCTTGCTTGGCAGGGAGCCTGCTTCTCCCTCTCTCTGCCACTCCCCCTGCTTGTGCTCTCTCTCTCTGACAAATAAATAAAGAAAATCTTTAAAAATAATAATAATGATGATTTTTTAAAAAAAAGAAGAAGAAGAAACAAGCTGAGAGTTTTAGAGGGGAAGGGGTGGGGGAATGGGTAAACCTGGTGGTGGGTATTAAGGAGGGCACATATTGCATGGAGCACTGGGTGTGATACATAAACAATGAATCTTGGAACACTGAAAAAATAAAATAAAATTATTTTTAAAAAAGAGCACATAGGAGACAGATACAACCAAAAAAGAAAGAAAGAAAGAGCTTAATGGTCTCCAAAATAGAATCAATACAGCTGAGGAAATTATCACTAAGCTGAAAGATAGGTCAATATAAATTATGTAAACTAAAACACAAAAAGAAAAAAGTAGTGGAAAAAAAAAAAAAAACAGAGCACCCCAAAGCTGTTGGATAATATAAAACATTCTAAACATACATGCATGTGAAATCCCAGAAGGAAAGAAGAAGAACATGGCTGCAAAATATATTTGAACAGACAAGGGCCAAAAAGTAATGACAGACATCAAATCACAGACCCAAATCCACAAAGAATACCAAACAGAATAAATATACTCACTCCTTCAAAAATATCTGAACACATTATATTTAAACTCTTGAAAACCAAAGATAAAGATAAAATCTTGAAGGCAGCCACATGAATGGGAAAGACACTATATAGAAGGAAACAAATACAAGGATTATAGAAGACTTTCATCAGAAAATACACAAGCCTGAAGACAATACAGTGACATATTTAAAGGGCTGAAAGGCTGGGGCGCCTGGGTGGCTCAGTGGGTTAAGCCGCTGCCTTCGGCTCAGGTCATGATCTCAGGATCCTGGGATTGAGTCCCGCATTGGGCTCTCTGCTCAGCAGGGAGCCTGCTTCCTCCTCTCTCTCTCTCTCTGCCTGCCTCTCTGCCTCTTGTGATCTCTCTCTGTCAAATAAATAAATAAAGGGCTGAAAGGAAAAAAAAAAATCAAATACATATTCTATAAAACACCTTTCCAAAATTAAAAAGAGTGCTTGCTTCAGCAGTATATACACTAAATCTGGAATGACACAGAGAAGATTAGCATGGCCTCTGCACAAGGATGGCAAGCAAATTTGTGAAGTGTTCCACATTTTTTTAAAAAGTAAATAAAATAAAGTTAAGGAGAAATAAAAATATGTTTATCAAACAAAATGAAAATCTCCATTTCCAATATACATGCTCTAAATGTAGAAGAAAGTTCTTCAGATAGAATAAATATTATATAAAAGCCTGCATCTATATAAAGAAATGAAAGCACTGCCAATGACATAAGTGAAATGTCATAATACTAATTCTGCTCTGAAAGTTAATGAACTTTTTCAGTGAAGAATCCAATAGTAAATATTTTGGGCTCTATGAACCACATATGGTCTCTGTCACATATTCTTTGTTTTTTCTGTGTTGTTTTTATCTGCTATATTTTGTTCTGGATTTCTGAGAACACTTTAAAATGTAAAAATCATCATTAGCTTGAAGACAATACCACACAGGCTTCAGGGGTTCCACTTCTGGGGTGATGAAATAAATAAGTGTTTCTCTATTCTTCAAATGTTTTTCTACTAAGTACAACTAAAGTCCCTTGGACATTATATATAAAATAAATATCAGAAGACTGAACAGTGAGGAGGGAACACAAGATGAGCCACTGACTGAGGGACCCATGGGAAAACAGTGCTACATCTCTTGGGTTTTATTTTTGCTTCATATATCAGAGACTTGTAGTAGAAGGAGGTAACTACCAAAACCATAAACAAGCACAGGTTTTTCAAACTCTCAATAAACACCTACTTTTATTGGGAGTTCAAACTTAATTAAAGACCAGCAAAGGGACTGTCCAGAAAGACAGAGAACTTTTAGACAAAAAAACACCAGCCAAACACCACAGAAAAACTGTGGTCCTTCTGCACTCACACTAGCAAGGGCCAGTGGAAAGCCTGGACTTTAACCTAACTCCCATCAGAGAGCTATCAGAGAAGGATGTCTGACTTTCCTTGCCCTGAGCAATAAGGTCTCTGCAGGAGAGACCATATGGGAGTCTGGACTTCCACTCTCCACTAACAGAAAAGAGGTGCCCTTGCCCCTCTCCATGGGTGGAATCAGAGGCATCCTAGTGGATAGTCATGACTTTTACCACTGCCCAATGGTAAGGAGACCAACACCCCTGGCTTCAGTGGAGGCGGTATGGGGAATAGTAATGAGTCATTCTTATCCTCCCAGCCATGGTAGTATTAACAAAGGTCTAGTGAAGGGCCAAAATACCAAACCAAAGATTTCCAGCTTTCAGTTGGAAATCACTTGTCATAACAGGAACCATAAAATGTCAACTTCAATGAAAAGAGACAACAACAGAAGCAAAACTGAGATGACACAGGTGTTTGAATAACCTTACAAAGATTTTAAAGCAGTCATCATTATAATGCTTCAATAAATAATTATAAATATGTTTGAAACAAACAAAAAACAAGAAGTCTCAGCAGAGATATAAAAGAAACAAATAAGAACACAAAAGAAATTATAGAACTAAAAGATACAATATCCAGGTGTGCCTGGGTGGCTCAGTGGGTTGAGCTTCTGCCTTTGGCTCATGTCATGATCTCAGGGTCCTAGGATCTCACCCCACATCAGGCTCTCTGTTCAGCAGGAAGTCTGCTTCCCTCTATCTCTCTGCCTACTTGAGATCTCTGTCTGTCAAATAAATAAATAAAATCTTAAATATATTTATATAATATCTCAAATAATAAAATCAATGGATGGGCTCACAGCAAAATGGAGGGAACAGAGAAAAGAATCAATAAACTTGAAGGTAAAACAATAATAATTACCCAATTAGTATAGAGAAAAACATAGACTGAAAAAAAAAGGAACAGAGCTTCAGTAACATACAAGATTATAGCAAATGGTCAAATACTAATATCACTGGAGCCCAAAGGGGGGAAAAAAAGAGAGAGAGAGAGAATGAGAAAAAGCTTTTGAATAAATAATGACTGAAATTTTCCCAAATTTGGCAAAAAACAAGATTTAAAAAGCTTAGAGAATTCTAAACGGGAAAAACCTAAATAAATTTACTCCAAATGCATCATAATCAAATTTTTGGAAAGTAAAGACAAACAAAAAAATATTGAAAACAGTAAGGGAGCAATTATACCTTACCTGTAAGAGAAAACAATTCAAATGACAGCATTTTTGTCACTACAAACTAGGGAGGAAGTAGCGTAATAGTTTTCAAGTGCTGAAATAAAAAACCCAAAATTATACATCCAGAGAAAATATCCTTCAGAATTAAGGGTAAATCAAGATCCTCGCACAAAGGAAAACCAAGAAAATTTATTACCAAAACTTACCTGAAAGAAATGGCCAAAAGGAGTTTTCTGAACAGAATGAAAATGTTGAAAGAAGTGCCCTTACAACATTAGAGTGGGAAAAAAAGCAAAGAAAATAATCAAAGAAAAGAATAAAACACAAACACACACACAAAACTCCTTAGGGGCACCTGCATGGCTCAGTCAGTTAAGCGTCTGCCTTTGGCTCAGGTCATGATCTCAGAGTCCTGGGATGGAACCCCACATCGGGCTTACTGCTCAGTGGGGAGTCTGCTTCCCCCTCTCCCTCTGCCTCCCACTCCCTGACCTGTGCACTCTCTCTCTCTCAAATAAATAAATAAAATCTTTTTTTTTTAAATTAAAACATGGGTAAATATAATACATTTTCCTTTCTTCAAATTATGTTTGAAAATTGAGCCAAAATTATAACACTGTTGTATGTGGTCCTAAATGTGTATAGAGGAAATATGTAAAACACTTATAAAATAAATTTGGAAAGGTAAAAAAACTTAAAGGGAAAAGTTTTCTATACTTTACTTAATTAGGTAAAGTGTGGACAACTGTAAGTTCTGATTTGCATGCATATATACATATATATATATATATATATATAGAGAGAGAGAGAGAGAGAGAGAGATACCACAAAAATATCTATCCAAAATATATACTATAAATGTGAATAAAAGGGAATTCCGATGCACAGTTGGTGGGAATGCAAGTTCATTGCAGTCGCTATAGAAAACAGTATGAGGCTTCCTCAAAAAACTAGTAAAACAAGGAGGGGCAAGATAATGGAGAAGTAGGAGACCCCATTTCAACTGAACCCCTAAAGTGAGCTAAATATCTACCAGAACACTCTGAACACCCATGAAATCAGCCTGAGATGTAAGATTATACACTTCTGGATCTCTACAGGGGCAGAAGACATCAGTGGAGAGGGTGCACATTGCCTGAATCATGGTTGATATATTCAGCTATACATCCCCTCAACCACCTCTCACCAAAATGACTAGGAGGAGGAACAACCAACAGAAGAAAAATTCAGAGACTATCCCCTCTGCAACAGAACTGTTGGATATGGATATAAACAGTATGCCAGAAAGGAAATTCAGTGTAACAATTATCCAGGCAATGGCTAGAATGGAGAAAATGGTTAGTGACAACATAGAATATCTAAGGGCAGGAGTGAGAGTCAATCTGGCAAAAGTTAAAAATGCTATCAGTGAGATCCAATCTAATCTAAATACTCTAACAGCTAGGGTAACTGAGGCAGAAAATAGAATTAGTGATCTAGAGGACAAGCTGACAGAGAAAAAGGAGGAGGTCTGGAACAAACAGCTTAGAAGCCATGAAAACAGAATTAGGGAAATAAATGATACTATGAAATGTTCCAGCATCAGAATTATTGGGATCGGGTTGTGGGGGGGGGAATAGAAAGAAGACTAGAAGATACAGTTGAACAAATTCTCCATGAAAAATCTCCCAATCTGGGGAATGGAACAAGTGTTCATGTCCTAGAGGCACAAAGGACACCCCCCAAGATCAGTGAATCTAGAAAAACCTCCAGACACTTCATTGTCAAATTCATAAAAATCATAATTTTAGACAGAGGTCCTAAGGGCAGCTAGGTGGAAGAGATTCCTTACATACAGAAGAAAGTTCATCAGAATAACATCAGACCTGTCCCCAGAAACCTGGCAAGCCAGAAAGGGCTAGCAAGACATATTCAGGGCACTAAATGAGAAGAACATGCAGCCAAGAATACTCTATCCAGCAAGGGTGACATACAAAATGGATAAAGAGATAAAGAGCTTCCAAGACCAGCAAGGTTTAAGAGAGTATGTGAACACCAAGCTGGTACTACAAGAAATATTAAGGAGGGGTTCTATAAAAGAAGAACAAACCCAAGAGTAATATAGAACAGAAATATACAGAGACAATCTATAGAAACAAGTACCTCACAGGCAGCATGATGTCAATAAAAACTTATCTTTCAATAATCACTCTCAACATGGACAGCCTAAATGCTCCAATAAAAATGGCACTGGCTTGCAGACTGGATAAAACAACAGGATCCATCCATATGCTGTCTACAAGAGACACATTTAGAAACTAAAGATACATCCAGACTGAAAGTGAAGGGATGAAGAAGCATCTTTCATGCCAATGGGCCTCAAAAGAAAGCTGGGGTAGCAATTCTCATATCTGATATTCTCATATCTGATATTCTCATATCAGATAAATTAGATTTTTAAGCTAAAGACTGCAGTCAGAGATACAGAAGGACACTACATCATTCTTAAAAGGTCTATCCACCAAGAAGATCTAACAATTGTTAAGTATTTATGTCTCTAATATGGGAGCAGCCAACTACATAAGCCAACTGTTAATCAAAATAAAGAGTCAAATTGATATGAATACATTAATTGTAGGGGATCTGAACACACCACTCTCAGTAATAGACAGATCATCCAAGCAGAAAATCAATAGACCATTGAATGACACATTGAACCAGATAGAACTCACAGATATATAGAGAACATTGTACCCTAAAACAACAAAATACTCATTCTTCTCAAGCAAACATGGAACTTTCTCCAGAATAGACCACATACTGGGTCACAAATAATGACTCAACCAATATCAAAAAATTGAGATTATTCCCTGCATATTCTTATACCACAATGTTTTGAAACTGGAACTCAACCACAAGAAAAAGTTTGGAAGGAATTCAAACACTTGGAAGCTAAAGACCATTTTGCTCAAGAATGTTTGGATCAACCAGGAAATCAAAGAACTTAAACAATTCATGGAAACCAATGAGAATGAAGACATATCCATCCAAAACCTATGGGATACAGCAAAGGCAGTCTTATGATCCAGTACTTCTACTAGTTATTTACCTAAAGAAAACAAAAACATTTCTTCAAAAGATAAATGTATATCTATGTGTACTGCAGCATAATTTACAATAGCCAAGATATGAAAGCAAATGGAGTGTCCATCAATAGTTACCTAAAAAAGAAGTGAGGCACACACACCCACAAAGGAATACTACTCAGCCATAGAAAAGAATGAGATCTTGCCATTTGTGACAATGTGAATGGATTTAAAGGGCATTATGCTAAGTGAAATAAGTCAGACAAAGATAAATACCATATGATTTCATTATAAGTGGAATCTGAAAAAAAAAAAGCAAATAGACTCAAATACTGAGAACAAACTTGGTGGTTGCCAAAGGAAAGGTGGGGTGGAGGAGGATGGTTTAAATAAGTGAAGGAGAATAAGAGGTACAAACTTTTATTTATAGAATAAATAAATCATGTAGATGAATGTATAGCACAGGGAATATAGTCAGTAATCCTGTAATAGTGTTGTATGGTGACAGATGGTGACTACACTCATTTTGGTGAACATTGAGTAATGTATAGAATTACTGAAACATTAGTATAAGATTGCATGTCAACAGTACTTCAATAATAAATAATAAAAACACTATAGATAAATTAAAATTATAAAAAAGAAATAACCCACCTGGAAAAAAATAAAAAGAAAACAGACATAAAAACCAGAACAGAAACAAAAATTAAAACACCAGACTTAAACCCTGAAAGTTCAATAATTATATTAAATGTGTATGTTCTAATTTCAGAGGGAATAAAAACCTTATGCTGAAAACCAGTAATTTTCTTCAATTATAATGGTATAGAAAGGCTGATGTTAAAAGGATATAAAAAGATATACCACACAGATATTAATCCAAAGAGAGCATGAGTGACTATATTAGCCACATAAAGTAAACTTAGAACAAAGAAAATTAGCAGAGACAGAGAGTGGTGTAACATAATGATAAAAGGGTCAATCCACCAAGAAGATATAGGAATCCTAAATGCATCCTCATAAAACAATATAGCTACAAAATATATGAAACAAAATTGATGAAATTTTAAAAATAAATAGTCAAATCCTTATTTTAGAAGTCAGGACTTCAGTATCCATCTCTCAACAATGGATAGAGCAAAAGACAAAATCAGTAAGGAATAGAACATGACAAAACCATCAACTGAAAGTTCTAATCAAAACCTATGAAAGCTTCATCCAGCAAAAACAGAATACACATTCTTTTCAAGCACCATAGAACATACACCAAGCTAAACCTTATCTCTTGAGTCATAAAACAAACCTTAACGATTAAAATCCTATATTATGTATTCTCTGACTACAATAGTATCAAAAGAACAGAAATAAAAGAACATAATGATAACAGAAAAGTCCTCAAACACTTGGAAACTAAGAGACACCGAAATAAGCTATGGGTAAAACAGAGTTCTCAATAGAACTTTTAAAAACATGTAGAGCTGAAAGAAAATAAAAATACAGCATATCAAAATTTGTGGGAAAAAGCTAAAGAAGCATATATATAAGTCTGCTTGGGCTACCATAACAAAATACTGCAAAAATTTATGAAAAGTTCAATAAAATTGACAAACCTCTAGCAAGAAAAAAGAGAAAAAACACAAATTACCCATATAAGGAATGACAGGAGATGTCACTAAAGACCTAGCAGACATCAAAAGATAATGAGAATATTACAAACAACTCTCTATACATAAATTTGACAATTTGATGAAATGGGTCAATTCTTCAAAAAGTATAAACTATCATAACTCATGCAATATGAAATAGTTAATTTGAAAGTTCTATAACTACTAAAGAAATTGAATTCATAGTTAAAGTCTGCCCCTAAAAAATTCTAAGCCAATATAATTTCATTGGAGAGTTCTACCAAATATTAGAATACTCCTAATAATAGAACACTAATTCTACACAATATTTTCTGAAAATAGAAGAGGAACAATTTCCAATTAATTTTACTAGGTTCATGTTACCTCAATACTAAAAGTAGTAATAAAAAACAGTACAATAAAGGAAAACTACAGACTAAATATGGACAAAAATCATTAACAAAACATTAGCAAATATAATTCAGCAATGTATGAAATATAGCCTATACAAATAGAATATATTCCAGGATTCAAGGGTAGTTCAAATACTGAAAAGCAATCAACATCATCCATCATATTAACAGCATAAAGAAAAAAAAATCACATTAGCATTTTAATCGGTGCAAAAAACTCATTCAAGAAAATATAACCTCAATTCATGATAGTAATTCTCAGATCTAGGAATAGAAGAAAACTTCCTCAACATGATAACAAGCACCTACCAAAAAAAAAAAAAAAAATCTACAACTACCACTACTTGATTATCAAGGACTGAGGCTTTCTCCCTAAGACTGGAAACAAAGGAAGTATAGCCCCTGTCACCATTCTTACTCAACACAGGGCTGGAAGTCCTGCCCATTGAAATGTGGTAAGAAAGAAAAGGAACACAGAACAAAAAGGAAGCACTAAAACTGTCACTATATGCAGGTGACATTATGATCTTTGTAGAAATTCCTGAGGAATTTGCAAAAATAGAATCCTGCATGGCACTGCTGAGGAACAGACCCGTAACAACAGAACAGAATAAAGAATCCAGAAACAGACAGACATATATATGCCCAACTGAACTTTTTACAAATGTTCAAAAGCAGTGTAATCAAGGAAGCCCTTCAGTAAATAATCAGACACACCTAAGACAAAAAAAAAAAAAAAAAAAAATTTGACCTAAGCCTCGCACTTTGAGCAATAATTAACACAAACTAGAAAAGGGCTTTAGCATGTAAAACATAAGATTATAAAACACTCCCCCCCACCAAAAGAAAAATCTTTAGGCTATAGGGCTAGCCAGAGTAGTTAGACTTAGTGCCAAAAAGCATGATCCATAAAAGAAGAAAATTAAAATTAAAAACTTTTGTTCTCCTGGATAGACTGGGTGGTTCAGTCATTAAGAGTCTGCCTTCTACTCGGGCCATGATCCCAGGGTGCTGGGATGGAGCCCTGCATGGAGCTCCCTGCTCTGCAGGAAGCCTGCTTCTCCCTCTCCCATGCCCTCTGCTTGTGTTCCCTCTCTTGCTGTGTCTCTCTCTGTCAAATAAATAAATAAAATATTTTTAAAAAATTTTAAAAACTTTAGTTCTCCTGAGTGGTTCAGTGGGTTAAGTGTCTAACTCTTGATTTCACCTCAGGTCATGATCTCAGGGTCGTGACAATAAGCCCCACATCATGCTCCACACTGGGCATGATGTCTGCTTAAGATTCTTTCTCTCCCTCTCCCTCTGCTCTACTCCCAGCCCTGCTCACTCTCTCTCTCTCTCTCTCTAAACAACAACAACAAGGGTGCCTGGGTGGCTCAGTCGGTTAGCATCTGCCTTCAGCTCAGGTCATGATCTCAGGGTCCTGGAATCAGGTCCTGTGTTGGGCTCCCTGATCAGTGGGGAGTCTGCTTCTCCCTCTTCTTCTGCACCTCCCCCTCAGTTTATGCTCTCTCTCTCTCTCTCTTACTCTCTCTCTCTGTCTCAAATAAATAAAATCTTTAAAAATATATCTAACATCAACAACAACAAAACCCTTTTGTCCTGAGAAAGAATTTTTTGAGGGAATTTTTTGAGGGAATAAAAAGACAAGTTATGGAGTAGTGGAAAATATTTGCAACCAACATACTTGACTAGGACTATTATCTAGAATATATAAAGAAGTCTCTAAAACACGACAGTAAAAATGAAACAATCCATTTAGAATATGGGCAAGGGTCTGAGTGGACATTTTACTGAAAAGGATATAGAGATGACTAGGAAGCCCATGAGAAGATGTTCAGAGTCACCAACCATTGGAGAAATGCAAAACAAAACCACAATGAGCTATCACTATATGGCTATCAAAATGCCAAAATTTAAAAATAGTAACAACACCAAAAGCTTGTGAGAATACATAGAAACTTGATCAAAATAAGTATTATGGTAGGAATATAAATGGCAATTCTGTTTGATAATTTATTTAAAAAAGAACATATGGAGAGGAGCCTACATGGGGTAAAGCAGAGGGATCAGTACGGCCCCAAGCTTGAGGTAGACACAGGCTTGCTTGCTTATAGGATGGCGCTGTCCGGGCAAATGGCCACTAGCCTATTGCATGACTGCATTTCTGTGAGATGTCCAGAAAAGGCAAATCTGAAGAGACAGAGTAGGTGGGTGGTTAAGATTGGCAGCAGAGGTCCCAACCATAAAGGAACCAGAGATGACATAAAAATTAAGAGTGCCTCATGGCCATGTTTGCACAACTCTGTGGATTTCCTAAAAATCTGATTGCACATGTAGGACAAGTGAATTTGGGGGTGGGGGGTATGTCAAGTAGACCTTGATACAGCCGTTTAAAGCAGAAAGGGATATCCTGATCGGAGAGAGACATACAAGTTAAACTAAGCATGATTTTTTTGACCTAATATCTTGGCCAAAAAAAAAAATTGTTTTGAATATTAGTAAGTCACACTGTTGACATTGATGGAAGGAAACTCTAACCAACAGCAAGAGGATTTCCTTGAGTACCTCTCTCAGCCTTGGGATCTCACCCAGGAAATAATGGGGTTCTGGGTTCAATTCCTACCATGTCAGCTCTTCGTCCATCTGACAAGTTTTTAATCCATTTGCTCTTGGCCTCCTGGTGTGTGAAGTGGAAAGGACAGGACTTACATAGGAAGCGTATGCTGTGTTTAAGAAACGAGACGACAGTGGTGCTCTGAGGCTCAGCCCTGTCCTGGCAGCTTGCCCACAGCACACTCTGTCCTTGGCCTCCCTCTCTCCGTTGCAGAAAATAAAAGTAGATGTCTCTTTGAGTCAAAGGTAAACCATGCTAAAGAAAACCAAGCAGAAGAAAACACGCCACATACACCTGCGTTCTTAGCAACATTATTCACAATAGCTCAGAGCTGGAAACAGCCCAGAGGTTCCTCAGCAAGTGCAAGGTGGCCACAGAAGTAATTACTGCAAGTTTCAACACTTGGACACTTCCCATGGAGGGATGCTTCATGGTATAAGATTCAGGAAAGTGTTGTCCCACTGAATCCCGCAGTTGAGGAAAGCCTGCCTTGTCAAGTGGTTCCAGACACCAAGAATTCCAGGCTCATGGGCCTTGGAGGAAGACTCAGCCAAACCCTCCCTACCCTGCCCACCTTCTCCGGCTGGAGGAGACTCCCCATGCAAACATTCCCCAGCCTTTGGCTCTGAGCTGGGCAAGAACAGAGGTTTTCTTACAATTCCCTGGACTACACCCTGAGGTGCCCTGTGTACCATTGACCAAGAACAGTAGGAAGCCTCCATGCGCCGTGACCTTGTGCAAATGGCTTTACTTCTCTGGGATCTCAAATACATCATGCCCTCCTCATGGGGTGGTGGGGGAGAGACAAATACAGGAAAGACTATGCCTCCGGCACTGGGCATGCCAATTAGCAAACACACCCCATGCAACAAATGAAGCCTTCATTGACTGAGCCACCTAGATCCTAGGTCCTTGTGGCTGGTGCCTTCTCCCTGGGTTCTGCTGTATTGAGGCTCCTTGACTCACTCGTCAGTCCGTTCGTCCATCTATCCATCCATCTTTCTACTTTCAGTCAGCTTTCTGCCAGCCAGCACCAAAGCTAAATGACACCAGGGATGCGTCCGAGACCCTCCCCGGCTGAGGGGAAGGCAGCCACAGCCCAGGGCAGCCTGAGCAGTGGAGTACTTGGCAAGTCACAAATGACACTTCTGAATGCAAGTCCTCACCCTGAGAGGAACGGTCTTGGCAGATATGCATCTTTCTGGGGACTTATGTCTTGTCTCCACCAGTCTCTGCCCCATGTGCCCCCAGATGTGTTCCCTGGTCCCTTAGTTGAGATGGCAGCTGGGACCTCACACCCTCCCTGCCGGGATCTCCATGCATCCATCTGCAAAATGGGGACGGCAACAGTCTAAACAACATCATTTGTTGAATTTGTCATTTGTTGAAACCCATGATTTAAAAAAATAAATAAAGAAAAGAAAATCTTGGGATAATATTCATAAATGACTCATCAGGTACTGATCACAGATGGAGCTCTGCTGGAAAGACACTGTTAATTCCTTCAGGGCTGACCTCTGCTCTCATGGGGCTTCTTGTTTCAGAGACCAGGTTCCTGTTTGTGAGGCTTCAGCCCTGCTCACAGGCCTCATGACTCATCCCCAGCCTCAGGAATTTCCCCTACAGAATTCACATCCATTGCCATCTACATTGTCATGTTGTTTTCCTTGTGATAAGGACCTTGAAATATACAGTTGAGTGTTAGTTACCATAATCCCAGTGCTGTACATGACATCCCCATGACTGACTTTGTAGCTGGGACTTTGTAGTTGTTAACCCCTTTGCCCATTCCCTACCACATAGCCTCAAATCTGTTCTCCATATTGATGAGTTTGCGTTATTCCTAATTTTAATTTTTCTTTTTTTTTAAGATTCCGCATGTAAGTGAGACCTTATAGTATCTGTCTTTCTATGCTATATCTATTTTACTTAGCACACTGCCCTGAGAAAATACACCGGTCTTTCTGAACCAGCTCCTTATCCCGCTTGTGCAAATGTAGCAGGTCTGCAGATCTGCTATCCACCCACACAAACTTTGAGCCTGATTCTTCGTGTTCGGAAGCAGGGACCCACGTGGAGCCCAGGGCTGCCATCAAGATTACTGTATCTTTGCCCCAAAGTGAGAACATCAGAGCTAGAGAAGATGCAGAAAGAAATCTTAGATGAACTTCCCTGTGGTGGGGGGAAGCAGGGGAGGCAGCTGCCCTCAGCCTCCCTCTGGGGGAGTTTCTGGGAAAATTGGCTGCCAGGATAGACTCCTCTGCCCATTTCTCTTAGCATCAAAAAGCCCCACAAAGAATCTTCCGTCCTCTCCTCTCCCACTGAAGCCCTAAGGATCTTCCTTTTGTTAAGTTGATATATATCAACGTATCTTCAGGCCCTTCCTCCAGTTTGCTGGGAGGTCCCTCATTCACCTGTAAATAAACCTTTCTCCTGTTTTAAAAAAAAAAAAAAAAATGAACACATGGCTACCAAACCAACCAGCAACTGCACATTTGGACATATATCCCAGAAAACTGAAAACTTAGGATCATACAAATGTTTTTATCAGCTTTATTCATAAGAGCTCAAAATGGGAAACAATCCAGATGTTTTTCAATGGATAACCAGTTAAGCAAACTGGTACAGTACGGCCATACCATGGGATACTACCAGGCAATAAAAAGGAAGAAATTTACTGATACATACAGTAGAGATTATGCTGAGTGAAAATACCCAACCCCAAAATATCACTCGCTGTTTGATTCCACTTGTTTAACATTCTTGAAATGACAAAATTACAGAAATGGAAAATAGGGGTTGTGAGGGGTTAAGAATAGAGGTGGGGGTCTCATAAAAGAAGAAGTTCTGCCCTGATCTGCACCTCCTTTCTCTGTACTGTTCCCTTCAATATGATGGTGGGTATAGGAGAGATAAGAGCTACTCTCAACAGAACCAGAACTTGCCTCTGGCCAAAGAAAATCTCCAAAGACGTGCCTATAGAAGCAGAATAGAGAGAAATTTGATTCAAGCTTATGAGCATTTCAATAAATTACTCTCAATGAAAGTGATAAAAGTTAGGATTTTTTCAAATCACCAAGTGTGTCCTGAAATGTAGATTGGTTTCAGTAGACCATGCCCACCAGGAAATTGCTAAAGTCAGATTCTTAAAAATGCATAGGTCCCTCCAAGGAACACTGAGGGAAGGGACTACATGCCCAGATACTGAGACAGGTACCAATTCTTTTTTGACAGGAATAGCAGTGCCATTGTGCTAGATCTATTTATCAAAAACAATGTTTAAGTTTTCTGTAAAACATATTTCCTAACTTGTGTGTGGGTTTTAAATTGGAGGACTGCCTTTGCTCTTGGTTGAGCTGCTCCAGGAATCAGAAAAGCAAATTCTATACCCTGAAAGGGAATACTAGTCATGCCTGGAGGTAGGGTACAGGAACTTACCCCTGGATGGCTGTTCACATCATGGAGCCTTAGAAATACAGCTTAGGGCAGCTTTCAGGGTCTCAAGAGTCCATCTTGCCCACTCAGCTGACTGATGAAGGAATAGCTGTCCTTGTAAGGACCTATTTTACTGTCCCTGCTCCCCTCCCCCAGGGGACTTAAAAACAAGTCCCAGAAACCAGCTCCAGGTGTGAAGGCCAAGAAAAACAAGGCTGTACCCACCTTGAGTCTAGCCCTGACATAAGTACAGCCATCTTGGCAAAGCAAAAGCCGGCACCTTGCACTGTAAGAGTGGGTTGGCAGAAGAATAGCCATCCTGAAGGCCGGGAAGCCATTTTACTGAGCGTCCCTAACCAGCCCACGCGGAGTACTGGGCTGGAGATAAGAGAAAGTAGCAAAAACCTAGGAAACAACTTAGTCATATACCACCAGGGCCATTAGGCAATGGCTCCACAGGGACCAGATGTTAAAGAAAAACAGTTAACTTGCAGAGATCGCAATCCTGCAAGTCAGGAATCTCCCTTGGTTTGCAAATGTCCTGGTGATTTACAACAAAAAGGGCTATCTCTTCAATGGCCCAATTTCCAGAGACAGAGGGCTCAGTTCCTCAAGGTCGCCCTCCCCACCATAAAACTGAAGGAGGCAGAGGCAGAAGGAAATGTAAATAAAGCTCAATTTCCTCTATACCTAAATCTCACTTAACCGCCAGGATGGCGCCAGGGTGTTCCTAGGGTTGCAAAAGTTTAAACAAAGTTAAACTGTCAAAGTGGGCCGCAAGATATGTATGTAGCTATGGAAAAGTGCCTTGAAAATGCTATATAAGCCCTTGGCTTTGAGTGCTTGGGGTCCTTGTTGAAACCCACTGCGCAGGGCGGATACTTGGACCCCAGCTAGCTGGAAATAAACCTCGCAGTGTGACTTGCATTATCGAGAGTGTTGTCTGTCTAATTGAGGGGTGGTCGACTCCGTACCCTAACAGTGCTCTGTTATGCTGGACATCTCCAGCCCCAACGGATGCATAAGGTTAGGACCTGACCAGACTGTAGGAGACAAAGAGGAGGAAGCAAACCTGAGCCTTGTGTTCACAGAGATGGCCTCTGAGATGTAGAGAGGAACTCTAAACACAACAGAGAAAAACTTATGAAGTTATCCACCTGCAATAGAACCAGGTGCTAGAGTTGACCTCCAACAGCAGGAGCTCTGAGTAAACAGTCCAGCGGAGCCCACAGTGATGGCTGCCCAGGTGTGGGCAGGGTCTGTACCAGCCATAAGCACAGGGAGGGTCGACTGATCCATTATGAGCTGCCTGAATCCCAGCACCATCATTTAATAGCTGGTGA
Source organism: Neogale vison (assembly GCF_020171115.1). Lineage (NCBI taxonomy): Eukaryota > Metazoa > Chordata > Mammalia > Carnivora > Mustelidae > Neogale > Neogale vison. Next base: position 113,244,701 of record NC_058093.1, on the reverse strand, counting down.
TGCTGGCTGTATATCACTTCTCTTTACCTCAGTTTCCTCATCTGTAAAATAGGGCTTATTGTGGTAAGACTCAGGATAGTATTGCCTATATCAGCACTATATAATGAGCAGAAAAGCAGACAGAGACAGAAGACTGACCTGCCCTGTGGTCCCACACCCAACCCAAGGTATGTAATTTTTTGTTAGCTTTATTCCTCAAGGTACTTCTGGAACCACAGGCATTTTAACCCTTGGGAAGAGAAGCAAATGTTCCCACAGTTTTTCCCACATTTGATGAAGCCCACAACTCCCAAAGACGCTGTTGAAATCAAAGGTCCCCAGGTAAGCCCAGCTCAGACACTAGGGCTGAGCAGCCAGGAGTCTGTGGGGTTCAGCAGGAGAGGAGGAGTTAATTTGCTTGTTCCAGCTCTCCAGCAAACACTTAACTGAGAATGGGAAGCAGTACCATGGAAAGTTCCAGTTTCCATGCAGCCCATGGGCTTTGAGGGGGTAAAGCTTACCTGGATTTTCATTGTTATTCTGCCATTCGTGAGTTTCTCAGTCTCTACAAGGCACAGTTGAAAAGGTGAAAAACCTTTAAAATAATGAGAGGCATCTTCACCCTCTCTCAGGTATTTAAAGGGTTAAAAGGTATACTTTTAGAGTGTAGGGTCCAGTGCGGACCTCATACAGAACAGAAGCTTGTTGTTTCTTGGATATAGGAGCAGAGGGAGAAGGAGGAAACACTCCATCCATCCTGGTGCCCAGCCACCACTGTCCTCCTTGTCATGTCCTCCCTGGAGCTTTGGCCCACCCAGCTCACCCCTGGTTCCCAAGTATGGGCTTTCTGGGTTTCCCGTCCACATAGTCACCATATCTAATCACAGCTCTCCTCTGCTCAAACTCCTTCAGTGGTTCCCAAGTATCAGGAGATAGCACCCCAGATGCCTCATGCTGAACTGTCAGGCCTCTGGCAGTCGGATCCTGCCAGACTTACTCTATACCCTCCCAACCTGCCTTCCTAAAGCCCCCACTTCCCAAATCTTGGGCACTCCCTGCTTCCCCAAACACTCCCGTTCAGACTCATCTCATAGCTCCTTGCAAGTGTGCCCCAGGTGTCCTTGATCCTTCTCACTTTGGGCTTCCACAGCAGTCAGGCAAATACCTTCCTCCCTCATAGCACTTAGAGGCTTCTTATCCTAAGTGCATCTTTTCATGTCTATGTCACATGCAGGTGGTGAACAGTTTCAGATTAAGTCTTAGGGTCTTATTTAACTTTCTAACCTCAGCCATAGTAGGGCTCGGCATGAAAGTGTTCAGTGGATGTTCTTAGAAGGAAGGAAGGGAGAGACGGAGGGAGGGAAGGGGGTAGGAAGAAAAGTGGGGGGAACAGAAAGGGTAGGGTGAGAGGGAAGGTACAAGGGGAGAGGGAAGGAGAAAGTTAGCCAATTAGTTAGTTAGTTTAGTTAGTTGCAAAAATGAGACCAAAGAGAGCCATTTGACCCACAGGAGCAGAATCAAACTTGACTTTCTGAGCCTACTTGAGCAAATTAATCAGAGCCTGAGAAGCAAGTTCATGCTCAGGCCATGATGCCAAGAAATGAAATGGCTCCCATCTATCTTGTGCCTCTCTTTTGTTACCCACATTATACCATGAAAGGCAGAAGCAGCATAATGAGGCCCTATGCATTCTTGGAGGGGGAGGGGAAGTAGGGAACAAAGGCCCCAACCCTTCAAGAAGGAGCCTTCCTCATTCGTTTTCTTGGGCAGCCCAGCTTCCTTTGAAAGCAAGAAAGTAGCACAAATCTGCTGTCATGGCAACCACTCCTAAGCCATCCTGGGAAGTGGGAACTTACTATAAGTGCTTCAGAGACCAGGTTTCCCCAATTTCCATGCTGCTTGGGAATAAGAGCCCTTTGAAAGGAGTGATAGATCGCATCTTTTAAGCCCCAGTTCATCCCCAGTGATGGATGGGGAACGCCCCCATCCTCACCCACCACTTGCTCCATCATAGGAAGTAATTTCCTTGTCCTGAACTCCAGTTTGAAAGCAAACTATAGCTACAAACCCGAAGAGCGGCTAAAAAAGGCTCATGCATAAACAGACAAAAGGAGACATCACCTCTTGGCTCACATTGAACACTGAACCTGTGACTATCTGTGACACCAGATGCAAGCACATCTCGGTCTTCCCCCCTAGAGCTGACATTCATTAGATCCAATGGGCCCAGATCAAGTGTAGACATGGATCATATGACCTTGGTTGAGGGCTCCTAGGGACCAAGCACTGCAGTAAGAACCTTATGCATATTCTCACTTACTCATGGTCACAACCCTACAAAGAAAGAATTATAAGTGAGTTGTGCACATCACAAAGCTTGTATGGCAGAAATGGTTATGGGTCCACTAAAATTCATTCTCCCTTTCCTCTTCAAGAATAGAACTGCACCTGCCACCTGGCTGTACAGTGACACTACACACCCCAGCCTCCCTTACACTCAGGCAGGGCCCAGTAGGAGAAAAGTAGGGTCACATATAGACTGAAGACCTTTATAACTGGATGCTTGCCTCCACAATCCCAACCCTCTTCCTATTAACCTGATCCTGGAAGGATTTAACCCAGTCCTCATCATGTGAATGAGAACAATACCTAAGGAGGTGGAGAGAAACAAAAATGGAAGGAACCTGGGTCCCTGAATTAGCATACAGAGCAGAGCTGTCTGCAGTCCTGGAACTTGGGCAGTTATGGGAGACAAAAATGAGCTCTGTCTTATTTGAGCCTTTAGCTTCTAGCTGTTACAACCAGCAAGGAGCAGAGTCCAAACTTACCAGCAAATCTGCTTAACTTCTAAGCCTATGGTTTATACTGATTATATCACTCAGCATCCAGTCAGATTCACAGAGCAGGAATGTAATATGGAACACCAGTCAGGAAAGTGTTGGATACCTGCAGAATTAAGAGGAGAAGGTGAGGGTTACCCAGAGGCTAGTAACCTCAAGGAGATGTTTATACTCCTAGAGCTGGAGAAGCAAAAGAGGAAACAGTGTAGCTAGAGTCCTAATGATGATTACCAAGCTTCCCAGGCTCAGCACCCACACTGCCCCTGCTGGTGTTACTGGAACCACTCTCCCCACCACTTAGCAGTGAGGCACCCTCACTCCTGTGGACAGTGTGTAAGCCAGAACCCATAAGTGAAGTGCAACCAAGGCTCACTGGACCCTCCTCCTGCTGCTGCTGGTCAGTCAGCAGGTCAGCCATAATAGACATAATAGACAAGGAACCTCTTACAGCTGCCAGAGGCCTCAGCAGATAAAGGGGGGGGGGAGGGGAATGGCTTCTCTCTTCCTCTGTCCTCTTGTCTCCTGCCAGGGCCTTCCATCAATAGGACTGAACTGGAAGGCAGCCAAGAAGTCATCTGGGAAATGTAGCTTGCAGGCTTCCAGTCCCAAATCCCATGGCATAGAGGAGAGCATAAAAGGATGGAGATAGGTCCAGGAACCAGTGACAAGTACCAAGTACACAGGTCCACCATAGGTCTGGTTCTGGGTTGGCAAATGTCCCAGGTTCCAGATCTCAGGTCTGATTGACTGACTGACCATGGTTTTCTAGGATGCTTCAGGATAAGGTGTCTGTCCAGGCCTGGGCTCAGTAGGAAATAGGGCATTAGTTGGTTAACAATATCTGGGAGGTGAGAGGGAGAGTGATGGTATATTCATCTTGTATTTATCATCTTCACTCAGTGGGGAAAAACTTCCAGTGCATGGACCATCACCTCCAAGATGAAATCTGATAAAGACCCAAGTTGAATCAATGAACTAACACAAGCCTCCATCTGCTGAACAACTTCTGAATGCCAGGTACCATGCTGCACCCTTTAAACACATTTTTCTCATTCAATCCTCACAAAGTCCCATCAAATAGACATTTGATCCCCATTTTATAATTGACAATACTGAGGTTTAGAAGGTAATGTAAATTAACTCATGAATGAAGAAATAACAGAGGTGATATTAGGCTCCAGATCTGGGTCCATGCTTGTACATGTTTCCTCCAAACATCCTATCATCAATTCCTATGGCAGCATCCCCGTTCTGGCCTTGTCTACACTCAGGTAGACTGGGGCACTGGGCCCTGATCTCTCTTCCTGTCTGTAACCACAGGACTCCCCAGGTTAGGTTCACAATTGTCGAGATCATCCCTCTGAAGCCAATCTACCCATGTCATCCCTCACTTAACACAGATATATCCACCACCACTCAAAGCCTTCCCAGGCACTTAATGGTTGCTCCATAGATTCCCATCGAGCTGGTCTAAGAGGCAACATGTACATTTGTCCTTTTTAAAAGTTCCTAAGGGATTCTGATTCTCTTCCCACTCTAGAGCACCTGGGCATCAAAAGACCTCTGGTCCTGCTTCTACCTGTAGCCTCATGACTCAGCTTTCTAGCCTAGAATGTCAGACCCACAGGATCCTTTCTTTTTTTTTTTTTTTTCCAGGTTTTTGTTTTAATTTTTTATTTTTTATAAACATATAATATATTTTTATTCCCAGGGGTACAAGTCTGTAAATCACCAGGTTTACACAATTCACAGCACTCACCATAGCATATACCCTCCCCAATGTCCATAACCCCAACCCCTTTCTCCCGACCCACCTCCCCACAGCAACACTCAGTTTGTTTGTGAGATTAAGAGTCACTTATGGTTTGTCTCCCTCTCAATCCCATCTAGTTTCATTTAATCTTCTCCTACCCACTTAAGCCCCCATGTTGTATCACCACTTCCTCATATCAGGGAGATCATATGATAGTTGTCTTTCTCCGCTTGACTTATTTCGCTAAGCATGATACGCTCTAGTTCCATCCATGTTGTCGCAAATGGCAAGATTTCATTTATTTTGATGGCTGCATAGTATTCCATTGTGTATATATACCACATCTTCTTGATCCACTCATCCGTTGATGGACATCTAGGTTCTTTCCATAGTTTGGCTATTGTGGACATTGCTGCTATAAACATTCGGGTGCACGTGCCCCTTTGGATCACTACGTTTGTATCTTTAGGGTAAATACCCAGTAGTGCAATTGCTGGGTCATAGGGCAGTTCTATTTTCAACATTTTGAGGAACCTCCATGCTGTTCTCCAGAGTGGTTGCACCAGCTTGCATTCCCACCAACAGTGTAGGAGGGTTCCCCTTTCTCCGCATCCTCGCCAACATCTGTCATTTCCTGACTTGTTGATTTTAGCCATTTTGACTGGTGTGAGGTGATATCTCATTGTGGTTTTGATTTGTATTTCCCTGATGCCGAGTGATATGGAGCACTTTTTCATGTGTCTGTTGGCCATCTGGATGTTTTCTTTGCAGAAATGTCTGTTCATGTCCTCTGTCCATTTCTTGATTGGATTATTTATTCTTTGGGTCTTGAGTTTGCTAAGTTATTTATAGATTTTGGACACTAGCCCTTTATCTGATATGTCATTTGCAAATATCTTCTCCCATTCTGTCAGTTGTCTTTTGGTTTTGTTAACTGTTTCCTTTGCTGTGCAAAAGCTTTTGATCTTGATAAAATCCCAATAGTTCATTTTTGCCCTTGCTTCCCTTGCCTTTGGTGATGTTCCTAGTGAGATGTTGCTGCAGCTGAGGTCGAGCTGTCTGTGTTCTCTTCAAGGATTTTGATGGATTCCTTTCTCACATTGAGGTCCTTCATCCATTTTGAGTCTATTATTGTGTGTGGTGTAAGGAAATGGTCCAATTTCATTTTTCTGCATGTGGCTGTCCAATTTTCCCAACATCATTTATTGAAGAGGCTGTCTTTTTTCCATTGGACATTCTTTTCTGCTTTGTCGAAGATTACTTGACCATAGAGTTGAGGGTCTATTTCTGGGCTCGCTATTCTGTTCCATTGATCTATGTGTCTGTTTTTGTGCCAGTACCATGTTGTCTTGATGATGACAGCTTTGTAATAGAGCTTGAAGTCCGGAATTGTGATGCCACCAACTTTGGCTTTCTTTTTCAATGTCCCTTTGGCTATTCCAGGTCTTTTCTGGTTCCATATAAATTTTAGAATTATTTGTTCCATTTCTTTGAAAAAGATGGATGGTACTTTGATAGGAATTGCATTAAATATGTAGATTGCTTTAGGTAGCATAGACATTTTCACAATATTTATTCTTCCAATCCAGGAGCATGGAACATTTTTCCATTTCTTTGTGTCTTCCTCAATTTCTTTCATGAGTATTTTATAGTTTTCTGAGTATAGGTTAGGTTTATTCCTAGGTATCTTATGGTCTGGGGTGCAATTTTAAATGGGATTGACTCCTTAATTTCTCTTTCTTCTGTCTTGTTGGTGTAGAGAAATGCAACTGATTTCTGTGCATTGATTTTATATCCTGACACTTTACTGAATTCCTGTACAAGTTCTAGCAGTTTTGGAGTGGAGTCTTTCGGGTTTTCCACATATAGTATCATATCGTCTGCAAAGAGTGATAGTTTGACTTCTTCTTTGCCGATTTGGATGCCTTTAATTTCCTTTTGTTGTCTGATTGCTGAGGCTAGGACTTCTAGTACTATGTTGAATAGCAGTGGTGATAATGGACATCCCTGCCGTGTTCCTGACCTTAGTGGAAAAGCTTTCAGTTTTTCTCCATTGAGAATGATATTTGCGGTGGGTTTTTCATAGATGGCTTTGATGATATTGAGGTATGTGCCCTCTATCCCTACACTTTGAAGAGTTTTGATCAGGAAGGGATGCTGTACTTTGTCAAATGCATTTTCAGCATCTATTGAGAGTATCATATGGTTCTTGTTCTTTCTTTTATTGATGTGTTGTATCACATTGACTGATTTGCGGATGTTGAACCAACCTTGCAGCCCTGGAATAAATCCCACTTGGTCGTGGTGAATAATCCTTTTAATGGACTGTTGAATCCTATTGGCTAGTATTTTGGTGAGAATTTTTGCATCTGTGTTCATCAAGGATATTGGTCTATAGCTCTCTTTTTTGATGGGATCCTTGTCTGGTTTTGGGATCAAGGTGATGCTGGCCTCATAAAATGAGTTTGGATGTTTTCCTTCCATTTCTATTTTTTGGAACAGTTTCAGGAGAATAGGAATTAGTTCTTCTTTAAATGTTTGGTAGAATTCCCCGGGAAGCCGTCTGGCCCTGGGCTTTTCTTTGTTTGGAGATTTTTAATGACTGTTTCAATCTCCTTACTGGTTATGGGTCTGTTCAGGCTTTCTATTTCTTCCTGGTTCAGTTGTGGTAGTTTATATGTTTCTAGGAATGCATCCATTTCTTCCAGATTGTCAAATTTGTTGACGTAGAGTTGCTCATTGTATGTTCTTATAATAGTTTGTATTTCTTTGGTGTTAGTTGTGATCTCTCCTCTTTCATTCATGATTTTATTTATTGGGTCTTTTCTCTTTTCTTTTTGATAAGTCTGGTCAGGGGTTTATCAGTTTTATTAATTCTTTCAAAGAACCAGCTCCTAGTTTCGTTGATATATTCTATTGGTTTTTTTTGGTTTCTATTTCATTGATTTCTGCTCTGATCTTTATGACTTCTCTTCTCCTGCTAGGCTTAGGGTTTCTTTCTTGTTATTTCTCCAGCTCCTTTAGTTGTAGGGTTAGATTGTGTACTTGAGACCTTTCTTGTTTCTTGAGAAAGGCTTGTACCACTATATATTTTCCTCTCAGGACTGCCTTTGTTGTGTCCCACAGATTTTGAACCGTTGTATATTCATCATCATTTGTTTCCATGATATTTTTCAATTATTCTTTAATTTCCCAGTTGACACATTCATTCTTTAGAAGGATTCTGTTTAGTCTTCATGTATTGGGGTTCTTTCTAAACTTCCACTTGTGGTTGAGTTCTAGCTTCAGAGCATTGTGGTCTGAAAATATGCAGGGAATGATCCCAATCTTTTGATACCGGTTGAGTCCTGATTTAGGACCGAGGATGTGATCTATTCTGGAGAATGTTCCATGTGCACTAGAGAAGAATGTGTATTCTGTTGCTTTGGGATGAAATGTTCTGAATATATCTGTGATGTCCATCTGGTCCAGTGTGTTGTTTAAGGCCTTTATTTCCTTGTTAATCTTTTGCTTGGATAATCTGTCCATTTCCGTGAGGGGAGTGTTAAAGCCCCCTAGTATTATTGTATTATTGTTGATGTGTTTCTTTGATTTTGTCATTAATTGGTTTATATAGTTGGCTGCTCCCATGTTGGGGGCATAGATATTTAAAATTGTTAGATCTTCTTGTTGGACAGACCCTTTGAGTATGATATAGTGTCCTTCCTCATCTCTTATTATAGTCTTTGGCTTAAAATCTAATTGATCTGATATAAGGATTGCCACTCCTGCTTTCCTCTGATGTCCATTAGCATGGTAAATTCTTTTCCACCCCCTCACTTTCAATCTGGAGGTGTCTTCGGGCTTAAAATGAGTTTCTTGGAGGCAACATATAGATGGGTTTTGTTTTTTTATCCATTCTGATACCCTGTGTCTTTTGATTGGGACATTTAGCCCATTAACATTCAGGGTAACTATTGAGAGATATGATTTTAGTGCCATTGTATTGCCTGTAAGGTGACTGTTACTGTATATTGTCTCTCTTCTTACTGATCTACCACTTGTAGGCCCTCTCTTTGCTTAGAGTACCCCTTTCAGTATTTCCTGTAGAGCTGGTTTGGTGTTTGCAAATTCTTTCAGTTTTTGTTTGTCCTGGAAGCTTTGTATCTCTCCTTCTATTTTCAATGATAGCCTAGCTGGATATAGTATTCTTGGCTGCATGTTTTTCTCATTTACTTCTCTAAATATATCTGAGTATATCATGCTCTTTCTGGCCTGCCGGGTCTCTGTGGATAAGTCTGCTGCCAATCTAATATTTTTACCATTGTATGTTACAGACTTCTTTTCCCGGGCTGCTTTCAGGATTTTCTCTTTGTCACTAAGGCTTGTAAATTTTACTATTAGGTGATGGGGTGTGGGCCTATTCTTATTGATTTTGAGGGGCGTTCTCTGAACCTCCTGAATTTTGATGCTCGTTCCCTTTGCCATATTGGGGAAATTCTCCCCAATAATTCTCTCCAGTATACCTTCTGCTTCCCTCTCTCTTTCTTCTTCTTCTGGAATCCCAATTATTCTAATGTTGTTTCGTCTTATGGTGTCACTTATCTCTTGAATTTCTCCCCTCCTGGTCCAGTAGCTGTTTGTCCCTCTTTTGCTCAGCTTCTTTATTCTCTGTCATTTGGTCTTCTACATTGCTAATTCTTTCTTCTGCCTCATTTATCCTAGCAGTGAGAGCCTCCATTTTTTATTGCACCTCATTAATAGCTTTTTTGATTTCAACTTGGTTAGATTTTAGTTCTTTTATTTCTCCATAAAGGGCTTTTATATCTCTGGAGAGGGTTTCTCTAATATCTTCTATGCCTTTTTCAAGCCAGGCTAGAACCTTGAGAATTGTCATTCTGAACTCTAGATCTGACATATTACCAATGTCTGTGTTGATTAGGTACCTAGCCTTTGGTACTGCCTCTTGTTCTTTTTTTTGTGGTGAATTTTTCCGCCTTGTCATTTTGTCCAGATAAGAGTATATGAAGGAGCAAGTAAAATACTAAAAGGGTGGCAACAACCCCACAAATATATGTTTTAACCAAATCAGAAGAGATCCCAAATCGTGAGGGGGGAGAAAGGGGATAAAAAGAGGTTCAGAAAGAAAGAAAGAAAAAGGAAAAAAAAAAGAAAAAGAAAAGAAAAGAATTTTAAAAAGAAAATGAATAAATAAAAGTATAAAAAAGAAAAAATATATATATTAGATAAACTAGTTTTTAAAACGTGAAAAAAAATAAAGGGTAAAAGTTTAAAAATTTTAGCAGAAGAAGAGAACAAAAATGAAAAAGAAAAAGAAATTAAATTAACTGCAAGACTAAAAAATCACAGGGAGAAAGCCATGAGTTCCATGCTTTGCTTTCTCCACCTCTGGAATTCTGCTGCTCTCCTTGGTATTGAAACTGCACTCCTTGGTAGGTGAACTTGGTCTTGGCTGGATTTCTTGTTGATCTTCTGGGGGAGGGGCCTGGTGTAGTGATTCTCAAGTGTCTTTGCCCTAGGCAGAATTGCAGTGCCCTTACCAGGGGCCTGGCTGAGTAATCCGTTAGGGTTTGCTTTCAGGAGCTTTTGTTCCCTGAGTGCTTTCCATAGAGTTCCAGAGGACAGGAATACAAATGGCAGCCTCCTGGTCTCCGGCCTGGAGGAGCCAATAGCCCAGGGCCCCACTCCTCAGTGTGCCCTCAGAGAGCAGCACCCAGTAACTCCCGTCTGCCTTACCTCTGGCAGTGCTCCGAGCTCACTGAGCCTGCAACTGGTTCAAGGTAACCCCGAGCTGTGAGCTTACTGTCGGCTCTGTCTCTGTAGCCAGCTTCCCTGTTCCAATACCCGCAAGCTCTGCAACACTCAGACACCCCCGATCCTTCTGTGACCCTGCGGGACCTGAGGCCACGCTGACCCCACGTGGGCTTCACCCCGGTTTAGCCTCTGGAGATATCCCTCAGTGGAACAGACTTTTAAAAGTCTGATTTTGTGCTCCGTTGCTCCGCCGCTTGCCGGGAGCCGGCCCCTCCTCCTGGGGTCTATCTTCCCGTCGCTTTGGATTCACTTCTCCGCCAGTCCTACCTTTCAGAAAGTGGTTGTTTTACTGTTTCTAGAATTGCTGTTCTTCTCTTCCATCTGCCAATGGATTTGCAGGTGTTTACAATCTTTAGATAAGCTATCTAACTGATCTCCTGCTAGCTGAAGTAGTCTCAGCCTGCTACTTCTCCGCCATCTTGACTCCTCTTTTTTTTCCAGTTTTTTGACTTCTGTATTATATCTCTTTTTATTTAAATTCTTTCCAGTGTAACAGAATCCATTGTTTATGCACCACACCCAGTGCTCCATGCAATATGTGCCCTCCATAATACCCACAACCAGGCTCCCCCTACCTCCCACCCTCTGCCCCTTCAAAACCCTCAGATTATTTTTCAGAGATTATCCACCATGACCAGGTGGGATTCATCCCTGGGTTGCAAGGATGGTTCAACATTTGCAAATCAATCAATGTGATAGAACAAATCAATAAGAGAAGAGAGAAGAACCACATGGTCCTCTCAAGATGCAGAAAAAGCATTTGATAAAATCCAGCAACCATACCTGATTAAAATGCTTCAAAGTATAGGGATAGAGGGAACATTCCTCAACTTCATTAAATCTGTCTATGAAAGACCCACAGCAAATATCATCCTCAATGGGAAAAAGCTTGCAGCCTTCCCAGTGAGATCAGGAACATGACAAGGATGCCCACTCTCACCACTCTTGTTCAACATAGTATTAGAATTCCTAGCAACAGCAATCAGACAACAAAGAGAAATAAAAGGTATCCAAATTGGTAATGAAGAAGTCAAACTATCTCTCTTTGCAGATGACATGATTCTTTATATGGAAAACCCAAAAGACTCCACCCCCAAACTACTAAAACTCATACAACAATTCAGTAATGTGGCAGGATACAAAGTCAATATACAGAAAGCAGTGGCTTTCTTATATACTAACAATGAAAATACAGAAAGGGAAATTGGAGAATCAATTCCATTTACTATAGCACCAAGAACCATAAGATACCTGGGACTAAACCTAACCAAAGAGGTAAATCATCTGTACTCGAGGAACTACAGAACACTCATGAAAGAAATCGAAGAAGACACAAAATGTTGGAAGACCATTCCATGCTCTTGGATTGGAAGAATAAACATTGTTAAAATGTCTATACTGACTAGAGCAATTTACACTTTTAATGCCATTCTGATCAAAATTCCACCGGTATTTTTCAAAGAGCTAGAGCAAATAATCCTAAAATTTGTGTGGAATCAGAAGAGATCCCGAATTGCTAAGGAAATGTTGAAAACGAAAAACAAAACTGGAAGCATCAATTACCTGATTTCAAGCTTTACTACAAAGCTGTGATCACCAAGACAGCATGGTACTGGCATAAAAACAGACACATAGACCAGTGGAACAGAGTAGAGAGCCCAAATATGGACCTTCAACTCTATGGTCAAATAATCTTCGACCCACATGATCCTTGACAACCTGTGTCTTCCTCCCAATGCACGTTGCTTCTCTCTGTGTCCTTTACCCTCCTCACTCCTTTCCCTCCTCTGGCCCCTTCTTCCTCAAGTCTTGTCCTGCCATCCCCTCTGTGCGACCAGCAGTCCTACTCAATACTCTCAAGGTCCACTGCCACTCCTTCCTGTAGCAATTTCCTGATTGTCTCCCTTCATCCCAGCATGCCATGAGCTCTTCAGACAGAGATCAGGGCTTGCAGGTCTGTGTCCTCAGGAGCAAGTACAGCATCTGCCACCAAGATAAGCTTAAAAAATGTGGGAGGAGCTGAGTCTCCTTCCAACTACCCAGACTCTGCTATTCACACCTCAAACTAGCACAGGTTTTTCAAAGCTGCCTGGGGAGGACTCTCACTTCGAGTAAAGCCCACCTAGATGGCATGAGACAGAGAAGTCATGAGCATCATTCTGAGACTGAAAGAAGCCTGGGCTTGAATTCCCAGCTTTGCCATTCATTTTCTGTGTGTCCCAGGGCAAACCTCTGCTATTCTCTGAGCCTTACCTAGGAATGGAGCACATTATGCTCAAGGGCACATGAAAAGTAGTAAGAATTGAACATGGTAGCCAATATAAAGTACCAGGCACTCAGGGACTTTATGTAAATGGAAGACTTTTCACAAGCTGTGGCTCTGACCCTAAAGATCACCTGATTCCCTTCCTTGTTTCTCCTCCTTCCCCTTTCTGACTCCTTGGCATTTTCCCAAAGTGACACATGACTCATAGGGATTCTGTGCATGAGATGGAGCAGAACCTGTAGGCCCTGTGAGCATATGAGAAGAACATGGAAGAGGAGGGCCCAGAGCTGCCTTCTGATGTGATAGCTCAAGCAGGAAGAGATCCCATTTCTCCTGAATCTGTGCCCCATGCCATTTACCAAGGACTTTTCAAGTCCAGGGGTGACTCGGTGCTAGCCTTTACAAACCTTAGTAAACCCCATAAAGCAGATACGGAGAAGAGAGACTTTCTTTGTCCCCAGAATGTCTTGGGAAATTGTCACCACTTCACACAGGCACCAGCGCTTTCCACATAGCTGGACATATGGCAAGGTGCAGACAAGCCTCGGGCTTCCTGTCACTGTTGGGCATTTAGATCCTGGGGAATAGTGGACTTTGTGTGATGATACAACTGCATTTACCCACCAGGACAGTGAAAGAGACCTCAATGGCACTAGATACAGCTGAGACATTCTGGCCAGACCATCCATTGTTCAGCGGGGAGAGCAAGTCTGGAGACCTCCTGGCTCTGACATGGTGCCGGGACCAGGGAAGCTCTTCTTCAGGCCCAGCCTCTTGTCCCAGTCCCAGGTAGCCCTGTCTAACCAGCTGGCATGGGGAACAGCTTTGCCTGTGGCATAGACTCTGTCCTTGGCCAAACTCTGCCCAGGCTCATCTGACCTTTTCAACTAGGCCTACTTCCGTGATCCTCTCTGCACTATCCAGTTTTAGCAAGGATCCTGCTAGGTCAGCTTAACCAGAATCCCCTCCCTTAGTATCTGAGCACCCTCAACACCTAATCAGGCTTCTTATCCCCCCACAGTCCCCGGGTGAGATCCAATCACCCTGGCCTGCTTTCAGCAAGAGTCCTCTTGGGTTGGTTTAGCCAGAACAATCCCAACCCCCACCCCAGTGCTACTTCTTAGTAATTTCCCAACCACTGCCTCCCACTCTGCTTCTTGGCTATACATTCCCACTTGCCCAGACTGTAGTCAGGGCTGAGTCCAATGTCTGTCTCCGATGCAACACTCCATGGTAGTGGTCCCTACACCCATCATCTAACCCCCACCCTCCCTTTAATGAAGTCTGTCATACTGTCCTCAGTAAGTGTCACAGATTTCCTTTTTCCTTTAACAGTTGCACAGGGCAGGAGAACAGGGCCATGGTATAAAGCAATTACCACTCTTGCTGTATGACCCAGGCCCTGACAAAGCACTCTAGATGCAGTACACCATGTATATGTCTGCAGAGACCATAGGAGAGAGGGGCAATCATTACCAGGCCCTGAAATGTTTGTAACATGCCCAACGTGCCCCACAAGGACATGGCAGATCTGACATTCGAGCAGTTGTCTAAAATGATACATTCCAGGGATCCTGTTATGAGCTGCCAGGCCTAGCTCATGAACTATCCATCATTCTATACACAAGATCTAATACTTTTGTTATTGTATTATTTGCTAAACCATTTCCAAAGCTTAGTAATAGAGCACTTTGAATTGCCTCAGACCTACCAATGATAGAGCTGCCTTTCTCAGACCTCCCTGCTCGGGCCATGGCCCTTGTCTCCTGTCAAATTACGATTACTGGTTTTTACTTGCCCAGCCATCTGGAAATGCCTATCACAGCTGTAGATTTTGAAGGAGTTGCTATTTTCCCATTATAACCAAAATTCTCACTAAACAGGAAATGAAATTGTTTTTGTCTCCTACTGCATCTGTAACAAAATACCATAAACTCGGTGGCTTAAAACAACATGAGTTTATCATCTTATGTCGCCCTCGACCCGCCCAGTTCAGGGCGCCTGGGTAGCTCAGTGGGTTGAGCCGCTGCCTTCGGCTCGGGTCATGATCTCAGGGTCCTGGGATCGAGTCCCGCATTGGGCTCTCTGCTCGGCAGGGAGCCTGCTTCCCTCTCTCTCTCTCTCTGCCTGCCTCTCCATCTACTTGTGATTTCTCTCTGTCAAATAAATAAATAAAATCTTTAAAAAAAAAAAAAAAAAGAAGCCCCGGTTCAGATGTATCTTCTCTATCTTTATTTCCACAAGTCTACACACTTATATACGTTTACATGACCAATCAGCGAGCAGGGTGACCAATAAGAGGCCAAGCAATGGGGAGAGCCAATGAGAGTCCTGTTACTATGCTGATTAAATTTGAAACAGCCAATGACTATGTCCTCCTTTAGGCGAGCTTCACCAGAACGTTCCTTGTTTACTTCCAGCATATTTTGCTGGCAGTGAGCCAAGCGCCATCTTGTAATGGCGGGGATTTTCCCGGCCGGAGGTGGTCCCCGACAATCTTATAGTTGCAGAGACCAGAAACCTGAAATGAGTCCCACTGGGCTGAAGTCAAGATGTTGCCAAGATTGTGTTCCTTTCTGGAGGCTGTAGGATAGGGTCTGTGTCCTTGCCCCTTCCACTTCTTGAGCCTGCCCACATTCCCTGGTCCACAGTCCCACTTCTATCTTCAAAGCCAACAGAGGTGGATGAACTCTTCCTCACACTACATCTATCTGACTCTTATTTGCTGTCTCTCTCTCCCACTGTGAGTTGACTAAACCTAATAGTCCCTAAAAGACTTCCCAGAACAAGCATTTTTTTAAAAGATTTTATTTATTTATTTGACAGAGAGAGACCACAAGTAGGCAGAGAGGCAGGCAGATAGAGAGGAAGGGAAGCAGGCTCCCCACTGAGCAGAGAGCTCAGAGAGCTCCCTCTCCCACTGTGAGAACCTGGTGAACCCTTGGGCCCACCTGGATAATCCAGGAATCTCCCTAACTTAAAGACCACTGATTAGCAGACTTCCTTCCCCCTTGTCATTAACATGACCCATTCACAGCTCAGAAGATTAGGATGTGGCCATCTGTGGGGACCATTGTTCAGCCTACCACAGAAATGAATAAAAATGCTTGGTCTGGGGGCACCTGGGTGGCTCAGTGAGTTAAGCCACTGCCTTTGGCTTGGGTCATGATCTCAGGGTCCTGGGATCGAGTCCTGTGTCGGACTCTCTGCTCAGCGGGGAGCCTGCTTCCCTTCCTCTCTCTCTGCCTGCCTCTCTGCCTACTTGTGATCTCTCTCTGTCAAATAAATAAATAAAATCTTTTTTAAAAAATGCTTGGTCTGGGAAGGCTTTTAGGGACTATTGGGTTTAGTCAACTCACAAACCCCAAAACTCCCTCCCCAACATTCCCAGTGAGTTTTCATGAAACCTCTGCTTGACCACATCCATAGACAGCACACTCACTACCAAAAGCCAACTCTACAGCCCTCTGGGTGCTCCTGAACACAAGCCAGACTCCTGAAACCAGATCCAAGCTCTGAACTTTGCAAGGATGCAGGTGCATGTGCATGTGCATGTGTCACTCCTCATCTGCTCTCTGCAGGTGCACACAGTAGAGTCCGGCCTTCCCACCTGCCACAATTCCAGGCATCCCTCTGGAGCACTGCACCCATAGGCAATGTCCCTTCTTAAACATGGCAGCCAGAGTAAACAAAAAAGTACAGATGTTATTGATCTCCAACTATGTCCTATGTGAAACCTCCAAGTGACATATTTGAGCTTATTAGATGGACACCATTATACCTTTGATGCAGATGGAGAGACTGAGTTGTAGAAAGGTGAAGTCACTCACCCACAGTCACTCAGCTAGGTGACTGAGCTGAGGATGCATCTAGATTTGCTGACCAAGGAAACCGTCTGTTCACTCTGCCACATTGCCCCATCTCTAGCCCCTGCTTGCTGCTAGAAAGAGCACTGAAAAATGAGGCTGGAGACATGGGTTTCATTCCCAGTGATCAAATTTGTAGCCTCGTGATGTGAATTCCAATTTCTTTATTTTGAATGGGGCTGCCTATAATGTGCCAGGGCTGGTGGAAGATCAGATAGACCAGCAGTGAGAGAGCTTGGGAACATGTAAGCGACCCCAAGAGGAAGACAGGCCCTCCTCACCATGCTTGTGCTGCATAGTAGGCTCCATTTACATGAGTTCTCTGCAACCCCATCCCTGAAAATTCCAGAGCTGTCAAGCTAGTACTTGTCCATCCAGCACCTAGAAGGTCCAGAAGAATACTTGTCACAGAAAGGTGTTCAGAGTCTAGAAATCCAGTCCAACCAAGTCTCCAAAATGCTTGGCCTTCTAACGTCCTATTTCTATCTGTTGAACATGACTCATGCTCGTCACTGTGGAGGCATCAGAAACCCTGTGGTGATGGAGGCCAGTAATTCATCCAAGGAGAGAGACAGATGTGTGAGCCTCTTCCAACAGAGTACTGATCACCGGGAAATCCAGGAGCAGAAAGGAGACCACTTCATCCTGCCCACTGGGCCCACCAGGATGCAGAGAAGAAATTTCTGAGTCAGCTGAGAAGGATCAGAATGTGGTCTTTCACCTGGAATAATGACAGCAGACATGTACTCCAAAGAGCAGAAGCAGTCTGCCGATGAGCTCTGCCTGCCTGAAGCCCAGGCAAAGGAGGAATACAGGCATGAGAAAGAGATTTTGCTTTTGATGAAGAAGATTTGCCATCAAAAAGCCTTATTCTCAGGGCCACCATTTATGTAAATGTTTTGGCTATTATTTATTCCTACAGATGTTGCATTTTATTGCAAATCTCAGAATACCTTTGTCTCCATAATAAACTTACCCAAAAAATCTGTCTCAAAATAGAATTTCCTTTTGTCCCAAGCCAAGTAAAATAAATCATTTCATCAACAGCTCAATGTACCTCTTCTCGGCAGTGTCTTTAGAAAGCTCTCTGGGTTCAGACTTGCATTCTTGGTGAGCTGATGCTATCACTGCAGTCTTTTCTTCTGACACTCTGCATCAGTGGAACTAAGTCTGGGAGGTGACACTATGACCCTATGCAGAGTAGGGAGGAGCTGGACAAGGACAGGAAAGACACTGGGGTGTGGGGGGCTCTGCCTTTCCTTCACATCTAGCCACTGTGAGCAAGACCTCATCAAAGCCTTTAAAAGAGAATTTTGAAAGAAAAAAAAAAGATAGCTAACACACACCAGTATCAGAAGGGTGTTCTAATCCCTGACCCTCTCCCACAAGGAATAAAAACTAGGTGTCCTGTCCACCACTGCAAAGAGCCAGGGAGAGTCTACCTTGAGAGGGGAAAGCAATGGAAGTTTAGGGAAAATTCAACTACACTTCTACAAACCAGCAGAAAACAACTGGAAATCTATATGTGTGTGTGTGTGTGTGTGTGTGCGTGCACACACATGTATATACACACACACACACACACACATATATATACTTTAAAGATTTTATTTATTTATTTGACAGAGAGAGAGGGAACACAGAGAGAGGAGGAGTGGGAAAGAAAGAAGCAGACTCCCTGCCAAGCAGGGAGCCCAATGCAGAGCTAGATCCCAGGACCCTGGGATCATGACCTCAGCCAAAGGCAGACACTTAACGACTGAGCCATCCAGGTGCCCCTAAAAATATATTTTAAAAAATCATTTATTGCAGCATTAAAAACATCACATACTTAGGGATAAATCTAACAAAATATGTGAAAAATTGTATGCAAAAAAAATTCCCAAATTGATAAAAGAAATTAAATAAGACCTAAAACTACAGAGAAATGTAACATGTGGACTGGAAGACTCAACATTGTTTAAGATGGCAGTTCTCCCCAGATTGATCCATATTCAAGACAAACTCATTAAGAACCTCTAAAATTAGCAAGCTCATTCTAAAATTTTTATTTAAAAGCAAAAGATCTTAGAATAACCGCAACAGTTTTAAAAAAGAGAGATAGAAAAAATTTGTAAGAATCTTACACCTGACCCAAATACTTACTATAAAGCTACACTAGTCAACGCCATGTGGTCTTATCATAAGGATAGACAACAGAGACCACTATGATAGGACTGGAAGTTCAGCAATAGGTCTGCACAAATATGATCTGCAACCAGCATGCAAGTAATTCAATAGGGAAAGGACAGTCTTTCCAACAAATGATACAGGAAGAACTGGATATCCTCATTTTTAAAATGCATTATGACTCTTGTACCATATGCACACACAAAAACAATTTGAAATGAAGCATAAAACAAAATATAAAACCAAAAGCTAAAACTCATAAAGAGAAAACAGGAGAAATATATGTGGGTCCTTGGATTAGGTAAAAATTACTAAAATAAGACTTAAAAATTCTATCCCATAAATAAAAAAATTGATCAGTTAGACTTTCTCAAAATCAAAATCTGGTTTTGAAAGACACCACTTTAAAAAATGAAAAGTCAGGCCATAGACTTGGAGAAAACATTTTCAAAAGACATATCTGATAAAGAACCTTCTCAGAATGTATAAAGAATACTTAAAACCCCATAATAAGACCAACAATACAATTTTTAAAGATGGGCAAAATATTTTAACAGGCACTTCACCAAAAAAAGATATATAAATGGCACACAGCAACAAACAATAACATTATTCATTGGGGAAATGTATTGGTTTGCTCAGACTGCCATAACAAATAAACAGACCAGATGGCTTGAACAACAGCAGTTTACTTCTCAAAGTTCTTAAGGCTCCAAGACCAGGATCAAGGTACCAGCAGGGTTAGTTTCTCCTAGGTTTCTCTGTCTGGCTTGCAGAAAGCCTCCTTGAATGTCCTCACTTGGCCTTTCCTCTGTGTGTAGGCATCACTACAGTCTCTTGCTATGTCCAAATTTCCCCCACTTATAAGGACACCAGATAGATTGGATTAGGGCCACCCTAACAACCTCATATTAACTTAATCACCTCTTTTTTAGGTTCTGATCATCAAATGCAGTCACATTCTGGGATATTGGGGGTTAGGACTTCAATATATTAAGTTGGTGAGGAGACACAATTCATTCAATACAGGAAATGAATTTAAAACTACAATGAAATACCATTACACGTGGACTAGAATGACTAAAATTACAAAGAATAACCATAACAAATACCAGCAAGAATGTCAGGCAACCAGTAATTCTTATAAACCAGGATGCCTGGATGCCTCAGTCAGTTAAGTGTCTGCCTTCAGCTCAGCCCAAGTTCCTGGGATGGAGTCCCACATCAGGCTCCTTGCTC
This sequence comes from Neogale vison, assembly GCF_020171115.1. Lineage (NCBI taxonomy): Eukaryota > Metazoa > Chordata > Mammalia > Carnivora > Mustelidae > Neogale > Neogale vison. The sequence goes on along the minus strand of NC_058093.1, from coordinate 113,224,775 downwards.
AGCAGGGAGCCTGCTTCTCTCTCTGCCTGCTGCTCCCCCTGCTTGTATGCTCATGCTCTTTCTCTCTCTTTCTGACAAATAAATTTTTAAAAATCTTAAAAAAAAAAAAAAAAAGAATTCTCATACATTGCTGGTAGGAATGCAAATGGTACAACCACTTTGGAAAACAGTTTGAAAGATACCTATAAATTTAAACATACACTTAACCATACAACCTAGCAGTTCTACTTCCGTGCATTTGCTCAGATGAAAGAAAGCATTTGGTCCTCATGAAGAGCAACTTCAACTCATAACAGTCAAAAATGAAAGCAATCCAAATGTCTATTAACTAATGAAACCATACATATCTATGATATAGGCAAACATCAGGATATTATTCAGCAATTCAACAATACAAAGAAATGAACTATTGATACATGCAATGGTATGTATGAATCTCACAAATTACCAAGTGCATGAAAGGAATAAAACACAAAATGGTAATACTGTGAGTTTATATTTATCTGACATTCTGGGAAAGGCAGAATAAAGAGAAAGAAATCAGATCAGTGGTTGCCAAAGGCTAGGGTTGGGTGGAGGACAGTGATTACAAGGAGTCATAAGGAACTTTTGGGGGTGGTAGAAATGTCCTATATCTTTAGTGTTATTGGTTACAAGAATATATATTGGTCAAAACTCAATTAAGTATATCTTTAAATGAAAAATGTTACTGCAGGGAAATTCTACATCAGTAACTCTTCTAAAAAATAAGCAAATTGGGCCACCTGGGTGGCTCAGTCATTAAGCGTCTGCCTTCAACTCAGGTCATGATTCCAGGGTCCTGGGATGGAGCCCTGAATGGAGCTCTCTGCTCAGCAGGAAGCCTGATTCTCCCTCTCTCACTCCCCCTGCTTGTGTTCCCTCTCTCACTCTCTCTCTCTCTCTGTCAAATAAATAAATTAAATTTTTAAGAAAATAAAAATAAGCAAATTAAAGTAGGATTCAGCTGGTATCTTATATTTGCATTAATAATAATGATAAAAGCTAAAAATTTCATGAGTCAAATGTCCAACCAAAAAGGTTAGAAAAATAACAGCAAAACATACCCAAAAAGGAAGGAAATAAGTGCAATGACTAAAGAAATGGTACAATAGAAAATGAAGAGTGTTTTTTAAAAACCAAAAGTTGTTTCATTGAAAAAGCTAACATGATAGACAAATTTCTGACAAGCATAACCAAAAATTAATAAAAGGAGACATTAATGTCAGGATTGATCATGGGACAGAACTACAGATATAGCAAAAATGTAAAAATAGTAAAGCAAATAAACGATTTACAAATTCCTAGTAAAATAAAATTTACCAAATAGACTCAAAAAGAACAAAAAGCTTAAAAAATCCTATATCACTGAAAATATTAAAACATTAGACCCAGATGATCAGAAAGAGTCTCTAACACAAAACCCATGTGAAGCCTCTGCATGGAAAGGAAAGGACACACCGGGGGAGCCAGAGGTGGTATGGGAGAGGCTGTGGCTGGACAGGGCTGTGTCCTTCATGGCCCCACAGACCTCCAAGGATTCTGGTCATGTCTCTGGGAACAAGACAGTGGATGGTTTCAGCATAGGGATGAAGTGCTCAGATTTGCACTTTCAAATGATGACTTCAAGTGACTTGTAGAGAATAGCTGAGTAGAGAATGGCTGTAGAGAATAGCTGAGCTAGACAAGAGTAAGGAGAAGGAAGAAGCCAAATAGAGGATTGCAGACTAGGCCAGAGAGGGCAGGGTTTGGAAAAGGTGAGTGGTCATGCAGTGGAGAGAGGAGCCAGTGTCCCATCCCTTCCCTGAAGTGTCTTATATGTAGTGACACCAATGGGTTCAGACTCATGCCACATGGCAGTCTCCAGGGCATCACTATTAGAAACAACATCTAGAAAGGAATGGGGCTTTCCTTCTCCTCTCTCTGAGTATTAGGCCAATGAATTAGCTAGTCATTGTCCTGGAGAGTAGAAAACAGAGTTTAAAAGGGCTGGAACACAGTGTCTAAAAGCAGGTGAAATATGGGAAAGAGTGGACATGGCTGATGGAAAACAAGGCCACTGGATCACCCAGGAATGTCTCCCAGTAAAGGCATAATGTACCAGAGAGCTGTCACCTGCCCAGAGTGGGCCACAGTAAGTGCAGCTGCCACTGCCAGAGAAGGTATGGAAGGCGAGATCTGTGTCCTCCATAGCAGCAGGTTTAGGTTTAATTAAACCTGATGCTTAACACAGGCTGGAAAAAGAAAAGGTGATCTACTTTCCTTTATGTCTTCTCTGTGTGATCATTAGGGCATTACTACTTAATATTATCTGAGCACACAATTCCTAAAATCTTACCCTGTAAGATAGAGTCCCCTATTTTCAGGTGAGAAAAATTCAAGCTCAGAGAGATTCAGTGACTTGCCCAAGGGTCCCAAATAGAGGAGCTATCCCAAGCTCTTTCCATATTATCACACAGTGTATCGGTCAGTTTTCTCCAGAGAAACAGAACCAATAGGAAATAGAGAAAGAAAGAGAGAGAGAGAGAGATTTATTATAAGGAGCTGACTCATGTGATTTTGGAGGCTGTCAAGTCTAAAATCTGCAGAATAGAAAATGCTGTAGAACCAAAGGCTGGTGTCCCAGTTCCAGTTCCATGGCCATCTAATGTGAAGAATTCTCTCTTACTGAGGGAGTGGAGGGTCAGCCTTTTGTCCTGTTCAAGCCTTCAACTGATTGCACAAGGCTCACTCACATTATAGAGGGCAATCTGCTTTCATCTCATCCAAAAATACCCTCACAGAAACACCCAGAATACCTTTTGACAAAATATTGGGATACTGTGTCCCAGCAAAGTTGACATCCACACATACCTTTCACAATCACATACAGCCTCTTCTAAGTGAATATATGAAGATTTGCTTATTTGGAAAAAGCTCACACAAAAAGCTCCATTATGGCTCAAATAATGGCCACATTTTTAAACATCTTACACATATTTCCATTGAAATGTTACTATTCAGGTTACAAAAAATTCAGAAATCCAGTAATAGTCCAGCAAAACCTAAACAGCAGCCTCCCATGAAGAGAGACTTCACTTAGGAGGGAAATAATAAGATAGTTTCCAAGCCCTTTGGCAGCAGCAACAAAGAACTTGCTAATTCCAAACTGTTCATGCAGTCTTCAAATGAAGGCAGTACGACTATGGGTAATTGTTAGCTTTACCTACCCTGCCTGTGACACCCTGGGAGACAGGACACAGGTCTCCATGGGCTGGTGCCTGCTTGGTGCTCAGAAGCTGGCACTTGTTCTGAACATCCCAGAAAAGATTCTCATTCAAGCTCCACACTAAGGGAGGTTGACTCTCCTTCTGGGTCATCCTGTGAGCTGGTCAAGGGTCCCTGTGGTTGCTCACAACTGCCGCAAAAGAAAGAGCATGAATCCTAGAAGAGAAGGGAACTGTGTCTGTCCATGACAGTTTTAAGAGCCCTCCATGGAGGTATAGAGCAATGGGAAGGCTCAAATCATGGTCAATGAGTTGTGAAGATGGCAAAGGGGAAGGAAGAAACCCTCAGAAAAGCTGGCAGTGCGTGGGAGGGAGGAGGACAGAAACCGTCAGCAAGCAGAAGACCTATAACTAGGATAATTATTATATTATTTAGGATAGGATAGGATTATTTAGGATATTATTTAGGATAATTGTGATATTATTTATTAAACATTTAGGAAGTGCCAACCATGTGCTAGCTATTGTCACAATCCAAATCATAGAATTAGTCCCAATGCCTCTAGAAAAGTCTCTCTATCTAATTAGGCAGAATGAAAAAGACAAAGACAAAAGACATGTTTCAGGTGAGGAAAGTACAATCCATCCAGGCAGGGCCAGCCTCATACTCCCAGAGAGCTCCTCACTTCTTCCCAGGAACTCAGAGACCGACATATGGAGGTTGGTCATGCGGCTGCTTACTTCTCAGCTTTAGCCAAGACACCACCCCCCACCACATGTTTGCCACATACACCAGAACCATTTTGTAATTCTTGTCTTGAGGCCACTCACACAGACTGAAGCTTCGGCTCTGGAGCCGAGCAGGACCCAGCAAGCCACAAAGCTTCCCTCAAGATCCAGTGGTCAACAGGCCATTCTATTTGGCCAGACCCTTGCCAGGGGCCAGGGTTTGGGGAACGAAGATGAAAACAATCTCTGCCGACAAGGACCTCACTGCTTGTGGGGAATCTTCTAGTTTACCCCTAGGAAAGTCTATGTTTGGTATGTAGGCAAACTTATCCAAGTTTAAGACATGACAATCCTCCTTGATGGAAGACCTCCAGAGAGTGTGCCCACACTGGCCTCCCTCATTTGACTGGCATTGCTCCTTTCCACATCTAAGAACCAGAAAACCCAATAAGCTCTAAAGGAAAGCTAAGGTCGATCCCCTTTCACCCCCGCAAAGGGCAGACTGATTTCTAATAGCTTAACACAGATATTTGGAAATCTGTAGCTCTGAGGTGACATTGTTCATTTCCAGAGTTTAGCTATAAAGTACAAACTGAGTTATGGTGTATTAGGTCTCAAGCAAATTCACACTGGCCTCTATTAATTGTATGAGGTTAAGAAACATATTGGATTCTGGGGCATATATTCTGCTAACAAAAAGTACACACTAGCCATTTGTCATATCCATGTGGACGTTCTTAAATCAAGGCTCTAAAGGTGAATGCATTGGTATGAATTATATCATCCACATCTCAGTCACAGCACAATTTATGAGGGACAGGAAGAGGGGGTCTTGATGAGAGTCCCTTCCCAATTGTCTCTGCAGGACAGCACAGACTCAGGGGTCTTTCATGGGGAAGCCAAGCACAAACAATCCCCATCACAGTAAATCATTTTGTTAAATGAACCAAGCAAATCCCCAGGAACACAATATTAAAGTTGCAAATGTATTCACTGGAAAAACAGGTGAGCAGGTTCCCACAGAAAAGGGAAACTGCCCAGATGCTACAGAGCAAAAGGGAGTACGCTTCTCTCAGCCTTCCATCAATACTCAGAGCTACATGCTCGCTTTTGGTTTTAAAGCCTATTTTCCCCAACACACACAGATCTTCCAGCACCCACACAACAGCCACCACAGACCATATGCTCAGAATGTCAGAGCTGGGGGTGGGGATCAGAATCCAGCCCCCTGATTTTTCAAACTGATACACGGGGGGCATTGCCAATGGCAGCAGCTGATTGGTGGTGGTGGGGGGTCCTCAGGCTTCCTATCATGGAAAAAGTCACATCATGCAACCCCTCCCTGCATCACTGTTTCTCCATGAAATCAGTTGGAATGGATGGCTAGGGCAGCTTTGGAAGAAAGAGCAGTGATCCTCGGGAAGACAATTCTTTGCTACCCAGGAGTAACTGAATAGCCACCCTCCTCCATCTTACTGGGAGCTCAGGAAAGTCATCAAGGCCAGGCCTCTACATCAAACCTGTGAATCTGCTTACCAGGACAGCTCAGCCCCTGCTTCCAAGTTCCCTGGCTTATTATGGGCACCAGCTATATGTACAGCAAATATAGAAACACACATACCCACATGTACACACACACATAAGCACTCTTCCAGTTGCACTTGTCATAACCTGAAGGTAAAACCAGAACCACCCATCTCCTCATGTCTTCTATTGACTGTAACTTACTTAAAACACTTGAGAAGAGATAGTACTATGCAACATGTGCCTGAAGTCAACTTCAGTCTATACCCTTGGGTGCTTAGGTGGCATTAAAGGGGATCTAACTGGGAACAGAAACCATTACAAAGACAATACTTAGTAGAAGGTATGTTAGAAGTAGATTTTTATTGGTGGGATAAGAGTTTAAGATATGGGGTTGTCCACAAAAACAGGTCCCACCACTTTTGCACCTAACGGTGTGAAAGGCTATACATTAAGGAAAAGATGCAGTGATGTCCCCCAGTCGGAAGACAGCAACCAGGCAGCAGGAGGCCAGCCTTTCTGGAACAGTGATGCAAGGAGGGGCACTCTAAAAGATCAAAGCAGCAACAGATGGCGGCTCACCTGTCCCCTCACAGTCTGGGAAAGTGCCCCACAGACAGCAAAGCTGAACCACACTCCTAGAGAGGACCCGTCCTTCAGGTTGCAGGATCTAAAGCTGTTTGATTAGAGAAATGCCAGTCCCTTCCTTTGCAAATCAGGGGGCTGCCAACAGATTGACATGGTGGCCCCTTGACCTGCAGTGTATTCTGCCACCACAGCGTTCATTTTAAAATGGTCCTCAGCCCCTTCCTGGCACGATGGCCTGGATGCCAAACCCAATGGAGACAACTTTATGAAGAGGAAGATGGTTCCTTGAGCCTATTTTCCCCTTCTGCCAGAAGGAGGTCTTAATGTGACCCTCATGGGCTTCTCACGAGGGCAGCCTGCGGAGAACTTGCTGGCAGAGGTTCTACTTACCTCTCCGGTTGGTGAAAAGAGCAGAGAATTCCTATAGGAAAGGACAGGGAGATATCCCTCATTGCGAGGCCACTTCCAGGATTTGCAAACAATGAGAGACCAGGGAACTCATGTGCTTCCTCCAGTACTTTAGCTGTTCAGAAGGAGATACAAAGTGGGTGGAGAATAAGGTTTAATCACAGCTGTGGATTTTCTGAACAGTGAACCATGAGAGACAGTGGAAAGGAAAAGCTAACTCAAGTTGGGCCAGAAAGAAGGACATTCTGAGCCCGGAGTTGGAGCAGTGCTCCGCACCAAATATATTTTCCAGTGATACAACAACCTGCTACCCACCCCACCTGCCCTTCTACACAGCTACCTGGGTGCTCCTCCCATTTAGAGCCTTGAAATCTTTAGGGAGTGGAGCTGGGGCTCATCTGTAATAAATAAAATGCAGAGGACATGACTTCCCAGGTTTGATCAAAAAAGGGATGGAGCCATGACTGTTGGGATGGACCGAGGCCATGAGAGTCCTTAATATAGCCACATGAAACATCTGCAGTCCTCTACAGCTCCCCCTGGAAGTCTCCAGATGATTCTAGCCTCAGCCTTTGAGTCACCCCTACCCCTTCCTATAGCAGGGATGCAGGGTCAGATTGCCCATGAATCCAAGGAAGGTAAGCAATGCTGCTGGCCAGAGGGTTTCTCTGCCCCCATTCTGGACTTAGGAGCAGGGGCACAGCTGGTGCCCTCCTGCCATGAAGGCTGGGTCTCCCAATGGCACCTTCCCACTTGGACCCAGGCAAGAACTGAAGAGCTGGGGCAGGGGCCAGTAATTCAGACAGATCATGAAAAGTGCTTTGCTGTTATCATCCTGCATCTCTCCCTTTGGGGGTATCTACACGTTTGTCTGAAAGGTTAGGTCTCAAATGTCTAACTACCATGGGTGAGTGACATGTCTGGAGAGTGGCTTATGTCTAAGCTCCAGGTCCACACCAGATTTCAGAGACACACTCCTAAGTCAGAGAAGCATCTGCATCTGCTCACTCCTTCTCTTTTCCTTCTATTAAAAAAGAAGAAGAAGAAGAAGAAGAAGCAACAGCAGCAACAGGCCACAAATTGAGTCACTTGTGCTAAGCCCACGTCACCAAACCAAGACTTAATGTCTAACCTAATTGTGGTTTCAGCCTTTCCAAGAATGTAATCTTAAGCAGTCAGTCTGGAATTTCTTGGTCAGCACTAGTGAGGTAACCACCCATATAGAACCCTGCTGTCCCCCCAGGAAGGTGACTTTGCCTGAAAGAATTCACTCTTTTCTAGTAACTTCTTTGTCCCACTTCCTTCTGTTTGTAAAAGCCTTCCATTTTGTGCAGCATCTCTGGCCTCCTTCTGATGTGGGATAGTGGAGCACAACGGTCAAGAAAGAATTCTTAAAACATCTCATGGTGTAAAAAGGTGATTTTATTAAAGCACAGAGACAGGACCAAGGGGCAGAAAGAGCTTTATTATAAGTGTGAGGAGTGATCATTATATAGGGTTTTCAGTCCTGTGGAGGCAAAGGTGAGGGTAGGGTTCCAGGAAATTGAATCCATAAGTTTCTGGAAGTCTATTCTCAAGATTGTGCTTTTCTTGTGAATCATTAAGGCAGTGGCAAACTGATAGAGTTTGTGCCCTTGGTGACTGTGATCTTCATCAGTTGACCATTGGCTTTTTCCTTCCTTTGTTCTTGGGCAATCAGGAGTGCCTGAGAAATGTCACATATACCCCACTCCCACCTGTGGTTGGCCAGGCAGTATGTGGAGTGTCAGCTTGCATTTTGTGATCTCATCTCTTCCTTTCTGTTACATGGGATGCTGCTTGATTCATGAATCCTTGCATAAAGTCAATCGGATCTTTAGATTTACTCAGTTGGAAAGCGCTTCTTAACCCCTCCCTTCCATATAATTAAGGAAGACTCCTCTGTCACAGGTGCTCCACAGAGCAGCCTCAAATGCCTAATGACCTGGCCATGTTCATCTAGGCAGCAGAACATGGACTCAAATCATCAGGCCCAAGTTAACAGTAAAATGCTGTTTTCCCCGGACAAAACCAAGCTCCCCTAATGAAAGGAGGCCCCTTTGCGATGCACTCCTTGTTTTCCTGTACAAAGAAACCAAGGGATGACCTCAGGGCCACTTGGGATTCCAGCTCTTTCTCCCCAAAGAGCATGGTGACAGAAGAGGAGATCCTGTCTGAAATGCATTGATCCGTCCCTGCTTTTGTCCCAAGCAGTCCCTGTAGGATGCTGCTTACTATGAACATTTGGATCTAAAAGCAAACTGCCATTTTAAAAGTTACCAGCACTTTCTGCATTTGGAGAGGAGACTGGAATTAACCTTGAGGTGCAACTGCCCCTTTGTTCCAGGAAAATCCTGGGTGGCTCTTTTAGTTATGCAAATATGAGGCTGAGGTAGTGAATGCCCACCCACTGCCCTGGGGGAGGCTCAATACAAGGACTTATCCTGAATGCAAAATGTGAGCTGAGTAGCCTTGGGTTAGAGAATTGTGTGCACGTAAGTCTGTGTGTGTCTGTGTGTTTTTGTCTGTGTCTGTGTCTATGTGTGTGGTTCCATAAGCCTGTCAGCATCCCACCCCTGTCAGGCTCAATGAAGCCCCACCATACATTCCTACTTACGATGGAATGAGACCCCAGACAAAGAGGCAGAAACTCTGCAACTATGAGACTGCTTCCTTGGGGTCCTGGACTTATTACTAACAAGAAGACAAGGCCCCTCCCCTGCCTCCTCATCAGTCTGGGAAGGAGCTGGGGCCAGGGATGAGCATTTAGAGAGGTGAGTCTGAGGGAAGAACTGCCCCTGTCTAGGAGAAGGATTGGTTTGCTCTGGACTGCAATGTACAAAGATCCCTAAGACAAGGTGAATGAGCATTACCTTGTAGTGGGGAGGTCAAGGCCTCAGCTACAGCACCCAGCAAGTGAGAGACTAGACTTAGTCAAGAGACTGGATTTCAGCCCCTGCTTGGCCAGCTCCTGCACAGTGAAAAACCTGCCCACCAGGACCAGACGGCCGTGAGGATGAGGAGATGGGGACCCGGAGTTAAGAAACCCCTTTAGAGTCAAACCATAAGAGCTTTTGAAATCCAGGTCTCAGTCTTATCTTCACTGAAATTTTTGGTGGAAAAGGAAAGAGAGAAAGTACACACAGAGCAATTCTAACATTCACCGCCACAAAACCATTTATCTCCATTGTGTAATTTTCCCTGGCTATTGAATCTTGCCCCAACTAATTAGCACTTTTGCAGTAAGCCAACCAGTTCTTGGAAAAAACAAATACATTGTGCATGTGTGTGTGTGTGTGTGTGTGTCCACAGCAGGACAGACAGGAATGGATGTGGAAGGGGGAAGGGAAGGGAGAAGAGGAGCCTGGTGGGGTGACCACAGGCACAGCACAGAGAAGCATGGAGCATGGAATTGTCCAACCTCATTCAGAGGCAGAGGGAAAATCCAAAGAACAAAAAGAAAAAAAGAACAGATTTCCCACTTGGGCATGCATGCACAGGAGTCCCACAATGATTAATGATGCAATCAGACCACAGAGGCTTCTCAGATTTCGGTGCAAATGAAAAGAAAAATTTGAAAATGTGGCTGAAATCCAAGCCCCAGATGTCAGTGTAATCCGAGAAGCCTCTGCTCAGAGCAAGGAGAAAATCAGTCTCTGGGGGGCGTGATTATGCCATTCTGGGGGTTGCTGCCTGTGTTTAGACTGTATCGAGGAGTTTAGAGAAGAGGATTTCCCACCATGGGTGGGCCCAGGGCCTCAGCCAAAGAGAAGGTTCTGGAACATATACTGAGGACCATCAACACCAGGCAGGCCTCCCTGCCAAGGAGCACAGATTAGGCTCTCAGGAGACCTTAACCTGGAGCATGTAAGGATAGAATTTCAGGGTAGCCCCGAATGTGGGAATGAAAACATTTTCTCTTTTTTTCCCACCAACCTGTAACTGAAATTAGACCTTCCTTCCCTGATGAATATGAGCAACAAACCACAGTAAGATTAGCAGTACTATGACGATCACCTGAAGAAATCACAGATATTTTCCTCTCACATAGCAGGTGCCACAGACATTTCAAAATATCCTTCAGCTGCCTACCTCATCATTATTTTGAAACTGTGGTAATCATTAGAAGTGCGCTAATTTTGCTAATAACAGGTTAATTGAAACATGCAGATGCTACTGAAACTCGAACTTGCCTTTTAAATGTTTCAGTAATTATATTTCAATATAATTGTCTTCCTTTATAACCCTATGGATTTTATTTGATGCACTTAGAACCATTATTTTGAGAAGGAGACCATAGACTTCACCAAACTGCCAAAGGTAGTTACAAGTAGTGGCTAACTCCTGGGCATTGCTTTATTTAATCCTCATGATACGTTTTAAACAAGACTTGAGCAAGCTGAGGCAGCCCCCTGCTCTCTCCAATGCCCAGGCCAGTCCACCTGTACCCACGGCACCTTCCAGAATGCGCAACTGTACCTGCTGGCTCCTCCATGCCCCTTCTGGGATTACCCACCCTCCCGCTTGCCAGGGCCAGCTTTGCTCCCTCCCAGAACTCACAGGAACCAGATTCATTCCCAGAGCTGGGGAGTATTTAAGATGAGTCAGGGGCTTCAATGGTCTGAGAATCGTGCTAGGGACTCAACCTGTGAGTTAAAATCCTTTTGGAACTAGTAAATTTTTAACAATGTTCAATAAGGGGAAATGCTTCTCCACAGGTGCACTGAATTCTGCTCTGTTTTCTCTCGGCCATTCCCTACCCCCACTCCCCACCCCCCACCCTCCAGCAGGACTACATGCTCCAAGGTTACCAAGACTGTGTCTGTGGTGTTTGCTGTTGTTCTCCCAGTGGCTAGAAGGCATCTAGCATACAGGAGGAGCTGGGACATTGTGGTTGAATGAATAAATGAATGAATAAATGAACTCATTTTATCCACAGCTAATGTGTACATTTTCTTTTCTTTTTTTTTTTTTTAATATTTATTTATTTATTTGACAGAGAGAGATCACAAATAGGCAGAGAGGCAGGCAGAGAGAGAGAGAGGAGGAAGCAGGCTCCCCGCCAAGCAGAGAGCCCGATGCGGGGCTCGATCCCAGGACCCTGAGATCATGACCTGAGCCGAAGGCAGCGGCTTAACCCACTGAGCCACCCAGGCGCCCCTAATGTGTACATTTTCTTAAATGGAGCTAAAATCTCTTCCATCTCCCACCCTCTTCCACCAATGTGTTTCTGGTTCCCTGAGATTCAGAAAGCAGGTCTGTGTTTCCATTGCCTTGAATCTGGAAAGGTCTGTGGCTTAGGGAAGTAACACAAGGTGACTTCCAAAGATAGGTCACAATGGGCAACACCTCTTCCATCTGGTTCCAGGTGGAAACCAAATGCCATGCCGTGAGGAAGCCCAGACAAGCCATATGAGAGGCTACATGCACGTTACAACCCGTAGCCCTAGTGGAGGCCAGAGCTGACAGCTCCATCACCTACCAAGCACATTAGCAACTGACCTTCATTGACTTCAGCCCCTATCTTCAAGTCTCCTCAACCAGCCCCCAGACACCATGGAACAGAGAGGCCATCCCCATTGTGTGCTGCCTACACCACTGACCCCCAGAATCATAAGTATAACTAATGAGGGTCAGATGCCATTAAGGTTGGGGAGCTAGTTATGCAGAAAGGGTAACTAGGCACAAGTTCAGAGGCGAGAGAGAGGCCACTCACACCAGGAGAGCCAGAGGCTAGGCCTGGAATGACTACACCTGAAAAGGAATGTAGGAGGGCCAGAGGGGCCCACAGGAGGTGGTATGCAGCAGCTCCTGCATAGAACCCACCTGGCTAGTTGTCTAGAGTTGGTGGCTGTGTGGAAGAGAGGGGAAGCACAGGGAGGGCAGCAGGGGCTGGACCCCCACTGGGCAGGGGCAGTGCCAGGGACCTGAGCCTGGTGAGTCTTGTGGCCACAAACCTACTGCTCCAGAGTAAGAAAGCTCAGCTCATGGCTTATGGCCAGAAAGACACAACACTGCTGCACAGGGAGAGCTGCTCAAAACCCAAAGAAGCCAGGAGAGACCATGGTGGAGGGAGGGCAGAGAGCTGTACAGCTTCCAGCTCTTTCCCTGCAGGGACACACATCCCTACAGCAGCCTGACTACCTCGGCTCCCAGGACCCAGAGGGGACTACAGAGGCCTCTGAGGCACCAGGACATTCAGGAAGGCACTTTGGAGCAGACAAACCCAAGCCCATCCTGGCTGGGTTGCCCTGATGCTCTCTGAGCCTCAGCAGCTTATCAGTAAAGTGATGATGTCACCACCTTGCTGAGATCAGAAAGGACCCTTGTGCCAAGTCATCTTTGCAAGGCCTGACCAGCACTCAGCGCTTGCTTGTTTCTTTCTTTCTCTTCCTGAGAACCAAAGAAGTTGGGGAAGATAGGAAAAAACAGCAGCCCAGGAGGTCCAGGGGCAGGAATCTGCTGGGACCTCACGGTCAGGGTAGCCTCCTGGGACAGGCCACCTGGCTGGAAGTTTATTCAGCAGAGCTGAGGGTCCTCTGAAGAGAGTACATGGCACGGCACAGGCTATCTCTCTGTCTCCAAGAACAGCTGACTGTGTGGTCGGCCAGGCTGTGTGTTCCTAATGAGCAGCACATTTCCACATACTGGATCCTTGACCCTCCTGCCTGGGGAGGTGCTCCCACGTTCCCTCCACTCCTTCCTCACACATTCCTGAGCCCTCAGCTCTACTTCTGGAAAGGGCTTTGAAGGCAGCACTCCCCTCTGTGAGTTGTCCCACACTGCTCCTTCCTGAGCTCTACAGTCCTTCCTAGTGTCCCTTTGCCCATGTACAGGTATCTACGAAGTGCAATCCCACTATTTCTTGTTGTTCCATCATCCCATGACCCCACGGCATGCTAACTTGACTTCATTTTTTTAACATCCAGGCTGCAAACCTGAGAATGTCTGCAACGGGGAATGAGTCAGAGCTCCAGCTCCCAGGTACAGCAGAGCAAAGGGGCTTACACAAGCCAACTAGAAGAAAGAAAGATAGAAAAGGCATGGAGGCCCAAAGGGCTAGATGCTACAAAATGCAGGGCAGCTATGCTGTGAGGGCTTCCAGGGGGCATAGCATAGAAACATCTTGGTTCGTGCACAGTTCACCCATCAGAGCTGACAGAACCAGCAGGAGAGTGATGTTGCTCCTGCTTCCAGGACTGCTAAGAGTCAGCAGGCATTACTACTACAGACAGTGCTTCTCTTCCCAAGCATCCCTGATGCTGGCAGGACAGCCACAATCCTGGTGCCATTGGGCACTCTACTTCAAGGTTCCTCCAGAAGGAGGTTCCAGGCCCTCCTCAAGAATCAGGTTAAGATTCTTTTTAGAACAGGGGTGCCTGGGTGGCTCAGTGGGTTAAGCCGCTGCCTTCGGCTCAGGTCATGATCTCGGAGTCCTGGGATCAAGTCCCGCATCGGGCTCTCTGCTCAGCAGGGAGCCTGCTTCCCTCTCTCTCTCTCTGCCTGCCTCTCTTCCTACTTGTAATCTCTCTCTGTCAAATAAATAAATAAAATCTTTAAAAAAAAAAAAAGATTCTTTTTAGAACATATTCCCTTACAAGAAAAACATGCAGCAGGAATCTAGCTGGTCCTAGGACGTGTGAAAGTAGCTTCCACCAGGAAGGAGATCCCTACCAAATCTGCTAAGTGCCCAGAACCCCTTCACACCATCGTTCACTCCTGCCAGGGAAGGCCTAGACCCAAAGACATACAAAGACCCTCTTATCAGGCAGGATATTCTAAAGGCTCAGAATCTGTGCCCCAGGAGGTAGAAGGGCAGTCCTAAACAACTTGGCAAGTGCAGGGTTTGCACAACCCAGGTCTACAGAACTAATCCTTTACTGCACACACCTGGAACAAATCACCAATGACTTCAGTGGCCTAAGGCAACAGAAACTCATTATTTTCTAGTTCTGAAAGTCAGAAGTCCACTATGCAGAAATCAAGTTGTTGGTTTCTTATTGGCAGTCCCAAAGGAGTATCAATTTCCTTGTAGTTGTGGGAAGGAGGTCCCCATTTTCTTCCTGGTTGCAAACTTCTAGAGGCTGCCCACAGCCCTCGATCATGGCCCCCTTCTTGTATCTTTTTTTTTTTTTTAAAGATTTTATTCATTTATTTGACAGACAGAGATCACAAGTAGGTGGAGAGGCAGGCAGAGAGAGAGAGGAGGAAGCAGGCTCCCTGCTGAGCAGAGAGCCCGATGCGGGGCTCAATCCCAGGACCCTGGGATCATGACCAGAGCCGAAGGCAGAGGCTTTAACCCACTGAGCCACCCAGGCGCCCCCCCCTTCTTGTATCTTTAAACCAACAAGGGCAAGCCCAGTCCTTTCTGCATCTTTCTGACCTCCCTCTTCTTTCTTCTCCTACTTTTTAAAGGACTTGGTTTTGACCCAATCTGGATAATCTCCCCATCTCAAGATCCTCAAGTGAATCACATCTGCACAGTCCCTTTGCCATGTGAAATAACATAGTCCCAAATCCTTGGAACTAGGGGTTGGACATTTGCTGGGGCTGGGCACTGCTGCCACGTCAGCTCAGGTGTCCCTGATGCTTCTGCTTATGGAAGACAGGCTCCACTGAAGCTCTAAAGACCTGCTCAATATTGCTGGGACACTCGAAGAGGTTTTCAGATTCCTGGTCCCCAGTAGCTCTGGCTGCCTCATCCCACTGAAATCTTTTCTATCATTTCCGAGTTATGTTGCTATTTGTAATCATCACCTGACAATGAGTGAATGACAGGGAACACAGAAAGATTCCCCATGACTATATGCAAACCTCTTGCCATAGCACAGCACACATTCCTAGACTGAAATGTCTTTGGTTGGGCCATTCCATGATGAGACTCTTCCCTCTTGTCTCTCCTCTGCTTCCTTCTCCTCAGGAGAAAACTAAAAATAATCCTTCCATTTGCTTATGCAAATCAACTCCACTCTGCCCATTTCCCACCTTCCCACCATAGAGCCTCCTTTGCCAGACAATGTAGCCCCCTTCTTCCTCCCATCTCTGCCTCTGGTGTGGGAGCAAGAGGAAGTACAGTCAGGGTCCCGGTTCCTGACACCCCCCATATTTTGCACTAGAAACAGATCCACTGATTTCAATTAACCTTAGGATCCTGTCTTACAAAGAATCACCAGGGTCAGTTGTAGCAGGTATTTCCTTCTGGATGGGTGATACATATCTCACTACTTCTGAAGGAGGTAGGGAATGAGCCCTGAGTGGCATATTTGGGTTGGGTGCTATTTAGGCCAAGAAGAGCAAGTGCAAAGGGACATGCTCCTGACTCATTTGAGGAGCAGCAAGGAATCCAGAGCAGAGTGAGGTTGGAGGAATAGAAGGGTAGGGGATATGCTCAGAGGTCCTGAACAAGATGGGGCACATGAAGCTCTGGGGAAAATCGCAATGACATACTTCAGAGGTATTAGCATGTACCTATTTCTCAAAACCATGAGCTCAAATGAGACACTGGAGAGAATGACTAAAGATGGAGGAGAGAAGAGAATCAGGATGTAGCCCCTGGGGCCTCCAACACATGTGGGTCAGGAAGATGAAGAGAGGCCAGAAGAGCAGATAGCAGAGGGTGGCCATGGAGGTAGGCAAAGAGCCAAGAGAACAGTGACATGGGAGTGGCTAGCTGTCATGTGCTGTGGAGAACCAAGGGGACAGGTTGGCACCCCACAACAGCCCTCACATCTCAAATATATCCCAACATTGTGGCCAATGTCATCTAAAGGTATTCCTGACCACAGGCTTGCCATTCCCAAAACTCTGAGCTTCCAGGCAGCCTGTGTATCTCCTTCTCAAACACAAGTGGTCTCAGGACCACAACTCATGAAGAAAGCCTGGAAAAGAAAGGCATAAAGAGGAGGGACAGTCTCAAACAAAACAGCTATCACTCAGTAAAGAGATCTCCACAAATAACCGTAGGAAGAGACATCCAGTGAATATTCTGGGGAAAATGGATATGATAAGGAAGGCATCCACAGAACAGGCTGTCATAAAGATAAAAAAATCAGGGGCACCTGGATGACTCAGTCAGTTAAGCATCTGACCCTTGATTTCAGCTCAGGGTCCTGAGACGACCCTCACATCAACCTCAGTGCTCAGCAGTGAGCATGCTTGAGATTCTCTCTCTCTCTCTCCCTCTGCCTCTATCTCTGCTAGAACCTGCCCTCTCTCTCTCCCTCTAACTAAAAATAAATAAATAAATCTTTAAAAGAATAAACAAATAATCAGGGAACAAGAAAATTCTCATGAATACTATACACATTGCCAAAACGAACAATTTAATAAAAAGATAAAAACAAAAATATGCCCTAGAATATAGGAGGAAACACTAGCAATAATGATAAGCCATATAGGGAATCAATCTAGAATTTCCAACAACTGACTGGTAAAGTTCTTAAAAGGCAGAACAAAAGGAAGGGGGGAAACTATCTAAAAATTAAGAGGGAAATTTGCTGGAGTTAAAGGAGTAAAGTTAAAGGAAACTTGCTGGACTTAAAACAAGTCTTTTGGACAAAAGAACACATCACCCATGAACATTCAATTGTCCCAATAACATCAGACATCAGGATTTCCAGAAGGTGATGGATGGTTCCTGCAAGGTTCTAAGCAGAAATGCTTTATACAGGCATACAATTGCTTACCTAGCCAAACTATCATAAAATGGGAAAGCAAAATAAATCTTTTTAGAAATACCGTGATTAAAAAATCTAACTGTATGTAAAACCCATGTTTTTAGGAAGTTATTCCTAAGAGAATCCAATGAAGTGAGCGTGAAAACCAGGGAATATGAAGACACAGGACCAGAAAACAATGCATTCAGTGTAAGAGAAAGGTAGAAGTGACCCAGAAGGGCCACTGAGCTGGAAGCCAAAACAGGCCCCCAGGACTGCAGGGGTGAGGGCAGAAGAGCCTCAGGGAGAAGACCTCAGAGCAAAATAGGGACTTTTACAGAAGTACTAAAAACCTATTCAAGTCTTGGGGTAAAAGAAAATACACAAAAACTAAAAAGTGATAGCAACAATAATAATGAAAAAAACAACCTGAAGCTTTAAGGAAAAAAAACCTTAAAAGAAAGGTGTGGTACAAATCTAAGACAAACTAAGGCCCAGATTGATCTGAGCAATCAGGGGTGAAGAGGGGTCTCCCCTGACCTCAATGCTGCAGAGGGTCAGACTGGCCACAGAGCAAGAGGATGCCCTACTACACACCAGCGGAAGAATCAAAGCAGGTATTGGTCCTCAGTGTAGAACTCACTTCCAGACCGAAACCACAGAGCTTCAGCCCTGCATCCAGGGCTGAACGTAACACACCACCGGGTCTTGATAATAAGAGTAAAGGTGGAGCTGACTGAGATGCTGGAGCAGTCCTGGGGAGGGAGGGAGACTGTGCCAGCTCCCTTGAGTCCAGCGTGGGGGCCCCGCTTATGAGCAGAGGTACCACCACCAAGGCTTGGGCTGCAAAGAGCCCTGACAGAGGAAGTGAGGATCATAATGGGACACCGGTGATTCCAGGTCTCAGAGCTGAGAACAACTGGACCCCTCAGCAAGTGAGACTCAGAGCTGCTCAGTCAAGAGGCCTTGGCTATCTGGGTCACCAAGAGTGGAAACTAGAAACAGGTGGCTGTGCATGTTCCCCTAGGGTAAGCTCCTTCTTTCTCCCAGGCTCTGTCAACTTGGGTAGACATCACCTGCCATGGCAGCCTGCCTGAACAGCCCATGAATGCACACGCCCACCCCATCATCCAGCCCTGTCCTCTGTACCCATCTCCTCCTAGACCGGCCCCTCCCTCAACCCGCCTCTGATACAACCTCTATTAGCTGTGGCTTCCACTTTCCTTTCCCATTCCGCATCCCACAGCAACAAAGCCAAGGGCTCTGTCCTCCTAATACCATAAACCTGGATCCAGTCACTACTCTGAGCCTGCCCTGACTGCTGCCATCCTGGTTCAAGCTCGATCCCCATCTCCTGCTCTTAACACACAGCTGTCCTTCCCCCAACCCCTGCCTGTGCCAGTCTCCCCATAGCACATCACCAGAGGGATCTTTTAACAGTGTAGGTCAGGCCAGCGCCCTCCTCGCTCCAGGCCCCAACGCCACTGTCTCACTCACAGCAATGGCAAAGTCCTCACAGTTGCCTGCAAGACCCCATCTGTCCCCATCCTGTTCAGGACCTCTGAGCACAACCCATACTCTTTCCTCCCAACCTCACTCCACTCTGGATTCCCTGCTGCTCCTCAAATAAGCCAGGAACATACCTCCTCAGGGCCTTTGCACTTACTCTTCTTGGCCCAGACAGCACTCAACCCAAATATACCAACTCAGGGCTCATTTCCTACCTCCTTAAGCACTGACGTACCACCCATCAATAAGTAAGCACCTGCCAACACTCACCCTGGTGATTCTTTGTATAAGACAGGATCCTAAGGTTAAGTGAAATCAGTGGATCAGTTTCCAGAGCAAAATATGGGAGCTGTCAGAAACTAGCAGCTGCTCACACCTGAGGGTAACCATATCCACCAGGAAAGCCCAATCCCTGATCATCTGAGGACACTGCCCTCCGTCTTTCGAAGAGCTGTGGGGTTTCTACTTTTGGAGGGTGCAGTCAGCCCTCCAAAAGCATTGCCACATCCCCAGATGGCAGCAGGACTGTAAGAATCTCCTCTTCTCTGTCAAATCTCCTGGCACAGCGCAGGTCAGGCTGGTCACTGTGCGCAGCCAGTGCCAGTGGGAGCCTGGGACCCTGCACCTCAAGGAGACCTGCCCCAGAGGCTGCAGCAACCTCTGTGGCTTTACCATGGGCCTCCACAACAGCACTGGCAGCAAAGACATTCCCAGCTAGAAATACCCACCGCTAGCGAGCGAGCGAGGGAGCGGGGACAAAAAGACCAGAGTGCAGGCTTCAGCGGTCTCTCACCCCACCCCCAATGCCTTCCACCCAGCTCCTCCCCACAGCCGCCTTCCCCGCCCCCCATCCTGTTTGCCTTTGGGGCGTCCTCATTTCCTCCCAGCCCCTCCCTCCCTTTTGTTTCTCACCCTATTCTCCTCCTGCTTAATTTCTTAAAATAGAAGAATTCTGAGAAACAAATCACAGACTAATGGCAGTGTCAGTTCCCACAGCTCAGGAAAATGTAGAATTTAATTTTAAGTCTGTGAGAGCATATTTACAGATCCCGTTTTTCCCTTCAGGTCCAATGTCATTAAGAAGCTTACAACACCGGAGGAGCCTCTTGGTGGAGGTGCTGATGCCACCCTGCTTTAAAAAGAACCATTTCTTCTTCCTGGATGGGCAGCCACGGCTTGTTCCTGGAGGGCACTAGGGTCAATTCCAGGAGGGGTCATGTGGCACCTTTCCCAGTCAGCTGAAGGCTCTGGGGAGCAGGGACTCAGCCAGATGATTGGAAGCAGGAATCCCAAGCCAGAATTTTCTTTCCCACCTTGCTGTTGTTGGATCTTATGTTTTGGGAGCTTTTCTCCAAGATATAAGACATTCATTCATCCATTCATTCATTCATTCATTCATGCATTCACTCACTCACTCATTCACTCACTCACTCACTCATTCACTCACTTATTAGATATTACCTAGACTTGCAGTGTTTTAGGCACTGGGTATACAAAGTCCCTGACCTCAGAAGTTTATATTCTAGGGTCACAGAAACAAAACAAATAACCAAATAAACCTATGATAGCTGCACCAAAGTGTCAAGAAGAAAAACAAAGAGGGGTAAAAGTAGGGGTGGGGCCAGTTTGAAGAGTTTAGTCAGGGAGGACAAGTCCATCACGTAATCTTGAGCCAAGACTTGAAAGAAGTTCAGGAAGTCTGGGGATGGGTGTCTGGCAGAGGGAACACTGTGTGCCCAGACCTTGGGCAGGAGTGTGGTTGGAATGTTTAGGAAACTACAAGTGATCAGTGGGGCAAAACAGGCATGAGCAAGGGCCTGGGGGGTTACAGGAGGGAAGAAAGCCACTGGAGGGCAGGAGCAGAGAGGAACCAGGTGCAATCTCATGTTTGGTGTGGAGGAGGAAGAGCATGGGGTACAGCCCAAAGCTTGCCCTGGACCCCTGTGTCAAGGCATTGGCCTCTTGCCCTTCCCTGACTCCCACAGTGCCCCTGTCCACATAGCCAGGAAGGAGAATTTTGACAGTAACAACAGTTGTTGAAGGCTACTAAATAATGACCCTCAAAGATGTCCCTGTCTTTATCTCCAGAATCTGAGAATGTCACCTCCCATGGCGGAAGGGACTGTACAAGTGTGATAAAGTTAAGCATCTTGAGATGGGAAATTACTCAGTTTACAGACATAGTCTGATATGACCACAGGAAAAATCAGAGAAGAGACAGTGACAGAAGCAGAGGTTGGAGGACAAGCAGTGAAGATAGAAGAAGGGCCATAAGCTTAGGAGTGTGGTAGCCTCTGGACACTGGAGAATGCAAGTAAAGGGATTGTCTCCTGGAGGCTCCACAAGGAACCCAGGCGTAGTGATGCCTCAATACCTAGCGAAGCTGATTCAGGCATCTGGACTGCAGGAATGTAAACTACTAAGTCTTTGTTGTTTTCAGTTGTATGAGTTGTGTGGTAATTTGATACAGCAGACACAAGAAGCTAACACTGCTACCCTGGATTGTGTTGCTGAGAAGAAGAGCCTGGGACTCACATGTGCGTGGATGTCAACAGGTCTTAGGTGAGTTTCTGAGAAGCTCTTCGAGGCAACACAAGCAGCTTCCACCTGGAAAAAGCCACTTTGGTTGACCTCAGGTAAAGTCTCACCCTGATGGGGGGCCAGACCCCAAGCACAGACTGCTTGGAAGTGTGGGGCTCTTTTGGGGCATGCAGTCCTTGGCCACGTGCCTGTCCTGGGGAGAAGTGTGGCACTGCCAGTTCCAGAGAAGGGGCACTGTGCATGGACCCTGATGAGGGCCTGGAAGACACCAGCTCTCAGCACAGTCATATAAGTACCAGTGCTCACTTAGTGTCCCCTGTGACCCCAGCTCAAAATTAGCAGGACAGTAAATGCTCCAAAGACAGCCTCTGAATTAAGGATTCTTATTATCCCCATTTCAGAGAAAGGAACTGAGGCATGGAAGGGTAGGTAAGCTGCCTAAGCGCACTGCACAACCCAAAGGCCCCTGGGATTGGCACTTTTACCAAGGGCCCGAGAATTCCTGTTCTTTGCTGTTAGGGAGCCTATAGTTTTTATCTCAAAAGAGTGATTCTTGAAAGAGTAAGAAGGAAATTATCAGACTATAATAGGAGTTACCTTTCAGTGGAAGAATTAGGGATGAATTCTACTTTTCCTTTATACATTTCCATATCTTCAAATTCCCAATCAGAAATTAGGAATGCAGACCAAAACAAGGCATATTTTTTAGGCCCCCATAATTGAGCAGGAGTGAGGAAGAGAGAGAGGGAGGACTCTCTTCAGAGAATCCACATGGCACCTGTCCTCTGGGACCCCAGCCCTCCACCTGGGCTATAGGGGCAGCACACTCCAGTGGGACTCACCCCTGCCTCTGGCAACAGGCCCCCCTCTCCCTGTCCAAGCCCCTTGTGAGCCCTTGCATGGTTGGGCCCTCTTGCCCTCCATTCTCTGTTGGTCAAAGCAGCCCAGAGCCAGCCCTGATGCAAGGGGAGGGAACACAGGCCCCCTTCCAGGACACTGGGTGGCAGGGAGGTGCCAGCCATCTTTCAGCCTCCTCCACACACACTTGCCCAGCGTCCCCCCGGAAGTGGACTTCAAACAATTTGGATGGAATGAATGAGCATGCCACAAATGCCTCAGTCATGTTGCAGACAGTGCTGACCTTGCCTCCACTTTGGACAGAAAGGAACATGCCTGTGGCATGCTGGGCCTCACATCTTCACTTGGAATCTTGAAGGCCAATACCTGGCCTCTCAGAGCCATGAAGACTGTGCCCAGAACACACTCTTTTGTCCACTGCACACACAGCTACCATGTTCTCCTAACTGTCTTTCCAGGCAAGGACACTCAGTCTATCCCACACACATGATCCCCATGTCTTATGAACCATCTCAGAGCCTCACAGGGCCTTATGACTGATGGTGCTTAACAAGGTTGACAATTGTAGAGCAGCTACCACAGCCAGCACACCTGGTGACAGAAAGATGTCTCTTCCTTCATTTGTAGTAGAGCCTCTGCTTGGCCCGGGAGCCATGGGACAGTGCAGACCCTGTGTTTGTCAAAAGCTTCTGCAGGGATGTGCACTGGATGAAAGGGGTCTGGCCATGGCAAACAAACAGAGCTGATGTGCACTGGATGGAAGGGTCTGGCCATGGCAAACAGAGCTCATGCAGACAGCAGAGGCCTGCACACCCTCTATTGGTTCTGAAATGCTCCTCACTTTTCAAATGTTTCCTGAAGAGCTGGTGGGTCCTCTGGTTGTCCTTAGCTCTGTCCCCAGCTCCACTGTTTATCTCTGTGTGTTTGTGTGTGTGTATCCACATAAACATGCATGCACACATACCATACACCTATCTAGGCTAGGGTAACGTCTTGATCCCAGGCAGCCCCATGGAGCACGGGGCATGTCTTTTGTGTGGTCCAGAGCACCGTGGTCTCAGGCAGTTGAAGGATGGCCACCTACTGAGCCACCTGCGAGGTGCTTCCTACAGCTCACCTCACTTAACCTTGCAGATCCTAACAGGTAGGTACTCTGATCTCTACTTTGAAAACAAGGAGACTGAAGCACAGAGACTCAGTGGCTGTCAAAGTTATGAGCAGAGGGCAACTTTAACCTCCATTTATCCAATCACAAACCAACCCACTTTCTATGGCATCACATCACCCTCAGGATTCCCTGAGGGTTCCTCCTTCCCCAAATACTTCTTAACCCTCCATTGCTTCCTTTTGTTGTCCTTTTTTCTTAACAAAAATAACAAAAGAAAAAGAAGACTGAAAGGAAGAAGAAGACTGAGAATATTTTGTACATTTACAAAATATTAACAAAAGATTCATCTTTGGTTGGTAAAGCTCTGACTTAGATTATGAAAATAAATTTAGACCCTTTAACAAGATGCATAAGACTAGTCCAGTAAGAAAAAAGTCTCCCTTTTCTGCCTGTTTTCTCCTTTGCCAACAGCACAGTGGATAATTCCTATATATGTCTGAGGTAACTCTTCAGTGCATGAAATAAATTATCCAGTGGGCTGGAATAATTGCAAGGCTCTTCCCTCCTTCTTTCTGCCATTAAAATGCATTCTATATGGTGTACTTTATTAAAGTAATTAAAATGTACTCAAATTCCTCAGCCGTTTGCTCTCAAAATGTCAAAGACCAATTCTCTGATTCAAGCCATTTCTGCTAACCAACCCAGGACTTGGGTATGGCTGCCAAACACCCACCTGAGCACCTGAACAGGAGCCAGCAGGCCTTTGGCTTCTACCGGCACCACTGCCGTTGCTGACCAAGCTCTTCTTTCTCCACCTTTGTTTCTGGGAGTTGACACGGCAGCCACCAATCAGGGGCTCACTGGACAGCAGCAGAGGAAGTCTCCAGGCCCCCCTCCAGCATGCACCACTCACGCAAGCTAACCACCCCCCTTGTCCAGGGAACAGACATGGAGACATTGTTGTTGGCGCTTGTGTCAAGGGCTGCACAGCCAGTGCTTCCCAGCACATTGCCCAACACACAGTAGGGTCCCCAAAATAACTTTGGACTTTGTTTCTGCTTAACAGGGCTCAACCTGATTCGTGCCAACCCTGGACAAGGCCATAGTATAGCTGTTCTTCACTAAGTAAGACACATATAATAAGAAACCCCATGTAATAAGACCTACTTCACCTAGCAATGTGCAAATATCACTATATTTAATACTCATAGCAACACTCAGCTCAGGAGATGCTGGGTGCTATGCTCTCAGGCAGAACCATTCTGCCATTTATTGGCTCTGGTCAAATTTACCCCAACTTATCATGCCTCAATTTCTTCAACTGTGCAAGGGGATATATAGACAATAGTCTACAATTATACCATTGTTTTGAAAACAGATCATACTATTTGTGGGTCACACAGTAAGTGGTCAATATGATGAAAATGATAGTAACAATAATGCTGATAATGGTGAAAATCACAATGATGGTGGGGTGATGATAAGAATGGTGATAATGATGATGGTGGTAATAGTGATTGTGATGGTGATGACAGTGATGATGGTGATAATAATTATGGTGATGGTGGTGATATGGTAATGATAGTCATGATGATGGTAATGGTGGTGGTGATGATAGTGATGATGATGATGATAAAGGTGGTGCTAATAGTGGTGATGATGATGGTGTTGATGATAATGATGATGGTGTTTATGATCATGGTAATATGATGGTGGTGATTATGGTGATGGTGGTAATAATAATGGTGATGGTGGTGATGATGGTGATGGTGATAATGATGATAATAATGGTTGTAGGTTATATTATTTCTACTTCACTGAATACAGAAACATTAAGACATTTTCTCAACTTCTTAGCTGGTAAAATGATGAAGGTCTAGGTGATTTTCTAGTCAATGCTCTTTCCAAACATTGGAAATTGCCATTGTCTTTTTCCAATGTTCATTTCAATTCTCAACTCACTTCTCATATCTATTATTCCTTCAGCAGTTTGACACAAGTCCTCCCTCTGTCCATCATGATTTCATTCACTTTTCCTTTTTTCAAGCACCTCTGCATCTGACCTTCCTCACCACCCCTGAATAATGAGCTGCTGCCAGGCAGAGCATTGGAGTGTGAATGTCCCGAACATCTGGTCCCTCCACACTCAGAGGAGTTGATAAAATATGCAGAGGCTGGGTACTACAAATTGGAATTCAGAGGCGCACCCTCCCTTTCCTTTCAATTTCCTTTTTGAGAATTTAGTTCTCCAACATCAACTTCTGTTTACAATAAATATTTAAGCACTTTGCCTGCTGGGTCTGCAGCATGGGAATGTTTCAAGCTGGCAACCCTAGAGCCTCTGACTGCCCCCAGGTGGCCACCCTGGGCCCCAGGGAAGACTCCCTCAAGAGGTCTCAGCTGGAGAGCTTCTTGTGTCTTCTATTCCCATAGCTGTTGCAAAGGACTTCTTCCTTTGGCTTGTTTTACATGTCCAATCAAGAACCACATCCCATCTGACTGAGATTGCTGCTACAGACTCCTTCTTGGCTTCTGTGCCTCCAGCCGCCCCCGCCCCCATCCACACTCCTCCACTGGGTCAAATCCAAATCCAATCTCTCACTCCCTGGCCTGAAACCGCACAGTGGCCCCCCTCTGTCTGCAATATAAAGTCCAAACTCGTTAATATCCAGCTCCATCCCCTGTGCGATATCTCCTATATTCCTAGCTCCAACTCACACCCCCTCATTGTATAATATTGCTGACATGCACACAGTGATTGCACTTCCAGGCTTTTCTCCTGTCCTTCCTCTGTTTGGGCCCCTGCACCTCTTCTGCCTGCCACTTAAGGCTGGCTAGCTCATGCTCCTGTTCCTTCTCATCCTCAGGTGGCAACTCCTCAGGGAAGCCTTCCTGCTGGATCTCCTGGATCTCCTTGAGTTTGGGCTGAGTACCCTCCCTTGTCCTATACCCCTTGACTCTGGATCTTCTATTGCATTTCCATTACCTTACACAGCACAGCACCTGCCCATCTGTTTTCTGTCTCCCTCACTGACTAAGGACACATCCAGAGCCCAGCAGGAGATGAAGGACTTGAGTGGATGGCTTCAGGGCTGTAAGAAGATTCTCTAGAAGTTCAATCTCAACAAAGCCTGGTCTGGAGCCCAGTTCCATACCCTCTGCACCTCCCGACTCCCTTTGGCTGCCAAGGCTCCTGAGCATGGACTTGCCACTTTTAGCACATTTTTAGTCTCTCTGAAACTTGTCTGTGATGTCCTGAGTCTTTGAAAGATGCTCCTGGGTGTGATGAGGTTCTAAGGAGCAGAGTCTACTAGCCTGGGGGCCTGACAGTGTGTGGATGTGTTTTGTTTTGTTTTTTGTTTTGTTTTGTTTTGTTTTGAGAGGCCCAGTGAGTGGATGTTTAATGGAGCGGCATGGAAAGTGTTTGCATCCATGTTCCATGGCATAGGTCTCCAGTCCCAGCTGCATTCCAGTCAAGAACCTCTTGTTTTGCACAAAGGAGCTGAAAGGCCCCTCCTTATCAAGTAACATGACCCCAGAACAACCTATAAAGTTCAGAGAACAGGATTTCACTTGTCCCACAGAAAGAATGGGTGGCTTTTTTTTAATTGAAGTGTAGCTGGCATACAATATTATATTAGTTTTTGCTGTTCAACATAGTGATTCAACATTTGTATACATTACAAGGTTATCACCAAGATAAACATCATTACCATCTGTTACCATACGAGGTTGTCATAATATTTTACTATATTCCCTAAGAACGGGGGTCATGAGCAAAGGAGGTATACAGCCCCTCTTAAAAAATGTCACCTGCCACTTGCTTTTTCAGGGTGTGGAGCATTCCACCACCTATGAAATGTAAAGGGTAGCATTTTCAAGAGCAGCAGTGCAAGGAATACCACTGATGTAAAGTCAGCTATGAACCTGAAGGAAATTGATATTGCACTTTATGCCCCACATCAGCTGAATTCATGAATGGGTATGTTCATATATTATAAAGCAGAGTGTTAAGCAATCCGGGGCCCATGGCTCAGGAAAATCTTCACCCAGAAACCATAGAGAAGTTCCATGGGGAAGTGGCATTTGGGGACAGAAGTAGGAATGTCAGGCCCACTGCTCTATCCATTGTGAAGATCTGTCCATCAACATTGCTATCACTGAGGAAGATAGGTTGTCATTCCCATTTTACAGATGAGAACACTGAGGCTAAGAAAGCTTAAGTAACTTGGCCAAGGAACCAGAGGTCAAGCTTGAATCAGGAACAGTAGCCTGGCAGTGGTGAGGAGGTAGGTCTATCTTACTGGCACCTGCCCAAGGCCACATGACGAAATTTCCCTGTAGCCTAGACTATAAAGGTCACAAACTGTAGGGGACTTCAGGGCTCAGTGAAGACTAGCCCAGGAAGCCTGTACACTTGCCTGCAAGGAGCGTTCGCTGAACTAGCACTGTTGTGCTGACCCAGAACTCTGGGCCCAGTCAGTGCATGCTGGGACAGAAGCACTGAGGATACAGTAGCTGACCAAACAAATGAAATGCTTATCCACATGCTGTTCATATTCCAGTGGGAGGAGATTCAAAAATGCCAATAAACAAATCAATATAAACTGGGTCAGCTAATAACAACTGCAGTGGACAAAACCAAATAGGGAAAGGCAACAGGGAGGGCAGGGTGGAGATGCGGGCCACTGCTGAGATCAGGAGGGCCTCTGAGACCTGAGGGGAATAGAAAGCAAGCATGTGGATGTTGCCTGCACAGGGGTACAGAGCAGAAGCCTTAGGGCAGGGTGAGTTGGGCACCCATAAGGAATAGATGAGTTTGACTGAGGAGGAGCAAGAAGGCTGCAGGGACAGTCCACAAAGCTGTAAACATGCATTTGAGGACTTTGGTTTTCACTCTGTAAGGGACGAGAGCCACTGAGGTTTGGGGCAGAAGACAGAGCCAATATGATTCAGGTGTAACAGGGTCACTCCTGCTGCAGTGCCAGGTACAGACAGCAAGATAGAATGAAAGCAGCAAGGTGGCTGTGGTAGTCACCTAGGCCAGAGTGGCTGGATGCCTGGATCAGGGAAAATGTAAGAGGTGGGAGGAAAGGCCCAATTCTGGGCATATTTCTTGATATGGGATTCCAGAGAAGAGGGAAGTGAGATGATTCCCAGACCTCCCACTTGAGCAACCAAAAGGATGAAGATGGTATTCATAAGAAGATTCCTGTGATCCATTCTTTACACATAAAAGATCTTGTTTTCCCATCTCCGAAAAAACCATAGAGGGAATGATGTAGCATACAAGGAGAGCCAGTTCACCTGAGTCTTCCAAAGCAGTCTGGTGGCCAGGTGAGCTCTGAAGGAGCTATCAGGTGTCCTTTCTTTCACCACCCCCACACTGTCCACCTTGCTGTCTTACATGAGATGATGCTTGGAGAAGGCGACTGTCACCCAAGGTGATGGGTGGACACACAGACCTAGGTTCTGGTCCCCACCAGGCACAGGGTCAGAGGACCACAGCTGCTACAAAGCTGAGAGGATGCTAAATTCACATCACAGGCAATCTCAGCAATCAGCTTAGTGCTTTGCAGCCTGCCCAGGGGACCAATTGTGTTGCCTGAGGTGAAACATAAATGGTCCTGCCTGTGTTGGACACGTCTCAATAAACCCATCTGCAGCCCAGGAAAAATAAGAGCTTTGACCAGAAGCTGCTTTGGTGCCCAAGGAGCTCTCAGAGGCAGGGAGTTGCCTGCCACAGGGTGGCCCTGGGTTTCCCTCCAGGTCTCTGTAACTCCTGTGGATGCCCAGAGCCTGGATGCTGGGGGGCTCCCAAGAGGAAGACCATCACCATCACATTGAGATGGTGATGTCCCCAAGCCACATGGCTGACAGCAGCAGGAGGGGTGGGTGACCATGCCTGAAGACAGGGGTCCAGTTTTATGGCACGGATTTCATCAGGTGCTAGTAATTTCACCATAGTCTGCCTTATTTCCCAAAATCTCCATGGAGCGCAGAAACCACAGATTGGCCCACCTGGAACAGAAGGGGAGCAGGCACAGGCCACAGAGCCAGTTAAGGTGGGCTATAATCAGGCCCTGAATAAGGGGTAGCTTTCCTTGAAACTTTTATCCAGTTCTCCATTCCAATCCCACCCCAAAATCCTGCCTTTAATTCAAGAGCCTTCCTAGAGGTTTGTACCAATAATAGATGATTAGCTCTCAGCTTTCTCCAGTATCCAAAGTCACTTACTATTTATCCATCCACTTCCAGGCTTCCAAAACATTCTGAACACCTCTGATATGATACAAGTGTATCTCTCTCTCTCTCTCTCTATTTTTTTTTTTTGCCCTTTACTTTATTGTGCTTTGTAGATGTTGTATCTTTCACAAATTGAAGGTTTGCAGTCACCCTGCTTTGAGCATGCCTATCGATGCCATTTTTCCAACAGCATTTGCTCACTTCACATTTGTGTCACTTTTTGGTTTTTCTCGTGGAATTTCAAACCTTTTCTTTATTGCTATGTTTGTTGTGGTGATCTGTGATCAGTGATCTTTGATGTTATTATAATTATTTTGGGATACCACAAAGCATGCCCCATATAAGATGGTGAACTTAATTGATAAATGTTATGTGTGTTCTGACTGCTCCACCAACCACCTGTTGCCCTGTCTCTCTTCCTTTCAGGCCTTCCTCTACCCTTAGACACAACAATATTGAAATGAGGCCAATTAATAACACTACAGTGGTCTCTAAGTGTTCAAGTGAAAGAAAGTGTCAGTCACCTTTCTCTCACCTTAAATAAAAAGCTAGAAATGACTAAGCATAGTGAGGAAGGCATGTCAAAAGCTGAGATATGCTGAAAGCTACCCTTCTTGCACCAAACAGCCACGTTGTGAGTGCAAAGGAAAAGTTCTTGAAGGGAGTTAAAAGTGCTACTCCAGTTAACAAACAAAAGAGAAGAAAATGAAGCCGACATATATCTGATACAGAGAAAGTTTGAGTGGTCTGGAGAGAAGATCACACCAACCACAACATTCCCTAATCCAAAGCCTTACCCAGTGCAAAGCCTTTACTTAACTCTCTTCAATTCTGTGAAGGCTGAGAGAGGTGCAGAAGCTGCAGAAGAAAAGTTGGAAGCTGGCAAAGATTGCTTCATGAGGTTCAAGGAAAGAAGTGATCTCCATAACATGAAAATGAAAGATGAAGCAGCAAGCGCTGATGTAGAACCTGTGGCAAGTTCTCCAGAAGATTCAGCTGGGGTCATTAAGGCAGGTCAATTAATATACCTAACAAGAGATTTTCAATGTAGATGAAACAGCCTTCTATTGGAAGAAGATGCTATCTAAGACTTTCACAACTAGAGAGGAGTCGATGCCTGACTTCAAAGGACAGGCTGACTCTCTTATGCCCTAATGTAGCTTATGACTTTAAGGTGAGGCCAATGCTCATCTGCCATTCCAAAAATCCTGGGGTCCCTAAGAATTACAGTTAAATCTATTCTTCTTGGGCTCTACAAATGGAACAAAGCCAGGATGACAGTACATCCATTTGTAACATGACTTACTGAAGATTTTGAATCCACTCACCTACTGCTCAGAAAAGAAGATTCCTTTCAAAATATGACTGCTTATTAAAAATGCACTTCCTCACCCAAGACCTCTGATGGAGATGTACAAAATTAAAGTTGTTGGCATGCCTGTTAACGCAATATCCATTCTACAGCCCATGATCAACAAGTAAATTTTGACTTTCTAGTCTTATTTCTTAAGAAATACATTTCATAAGGCTAAAGCTGCCATAGACAGCGATTCCTCTGATGGATCAGGAAAAGTTAATTGGAAATTTTCTGGAAAGGATTTACCATTCCAGATGCCATTAAGACCATTTTTAATTCATGGGAAGAAGTCAAAATAGTCACATTAACAGGAGTTTAAAAGAAGTTAATTCCAGCCCTCAAGGAAGCCTTGGAAGTGTTCAAGACTTCAGTGGAGAGAATAAGTGCAGCTGTGGTGGAAATAGCAAGAGAACTAGAATTAGAAGTGGAGCCTGAAGGTGGGACTGAATTGCTTCAATCTCATAATAAAAGTTGAACAGATGAGGGGTGGCTTCTTATGGATGAGCAAAGAGAGCAGTTTCTTTAAAAGGGATCTACTCTGGTGAAGTAGCTGTGAAGATTATTGAAATGACAACAAAGGATTTAGAAAATTACATAAATTTAGCGATAAAGCAGTTGCAGGCTTTGAGAGGATTGACTCCAATTTTGAAAGATGTTCTCTTGTGGGTATAACGCTCTCAAAGAGCATCACGTGTCACCGAGAAATCGTTCATAGAAGGAAGACTAAATCAATGCCACAGACTTCACTGTTGTCCTATTTTAAGAAACTGCCACTGCCACTCCACCTTCAGCAACCACCACCCTGATCAGTTAGCAGTCACCAACATCCAGGCAAGACCCCCTGCCAAAAAGATTATAACCTGCTGAAAGCTCAGAGAATGGCTAGCATTTCTAGCAATAAACTATTTTTTAATTTAGGTACGTACATTGTTTTCCAGACATAATGCTATTACACACTTAATAGATTATAACACAATGTAAAAATAACCTTACATACTCTGGGAAACCAAAAAATCCATCTGACTCACTCTCTGGGAATATTCACTTTATTGAGGTGGTCTGGAACCTGCTCTGTCTCTGAGGTACACCATTTTATGTCCTCTCTGGTTCTCTTTTTGTTCTTTTTAAGTTTTTGCTCTTTTTACTTCTTTATTGTCATTTAAATGAAATTTTGATAGGAGGCATAACACTGCATATGTTTAATTTTCCTTGTTTAAAAAGGAGCCCCTTCTTGCCTTTTGGAAATTTTCCCCTGAGATTTTTAATTCTTTCACTGATCCATTCTACACATACACATCAAGTGTGCCACAGGCCCTGTACAGGTGCAAAAGGCATTCAGAGGCAGGGCAGACATGACTGAACTCAGAGCCCAGGGAAGAGCAGACTAATGGGGCCAAGTGGCTCAAGGCATAGCAGGGGGTGCCCATGGGGGCTGGGAAAGATAGCCATCACTTCTTTTGAGTCAGGGGTGGCTGGGGAAGCTGGGCCATGGAGGAACAGTATAGGAGCCCGCCATCTGGGCACACTCCTCTTTACCTGGCCCCATAGAGTAGGCAAAGTCAGACCCCTGGGCCTTCCCAACCTGCCTTTGAGATTCAAGCTCCACCTTCCTTGCCTCTTCACCTTCACCTACCTCTGCCTGGACCCTCCAACCATATGCAGTGGTGGGTCTGCACCTCCAAGCCTCTGCACCTGCTGCTTTTGCACCTGGAACACCTTCAAGTGCTCTCCCCTTGATACTCTCCTCTTCATTTCATGTCAACTAGGAGGATGCCAGAGTTCTGCCCTGAGAATCTACCCCCTTCCTTCTCTCTCCATATGTCCCTGGACTGCATTTTGCCTAATGGCTAGCCAGCAGTACCATCATTGGCCATTCAGGTCATCTTCACCAGCCTTGAGCGCAGGGTACAGACCAGTACTACATGGAGGTCAGTGACTGGCTGTGTGTCCAGAGGAGGGGCAAGGCTGGCTAGTGTAGAACACAGGTGGCCATTGAATAGTAAGAGACAGAAACCAAAGCTAGCCAGGCAGATGAGTGTCTGGACCACTACAGGCCATGAGGGGCTCCATCCCAGTACCTACTCACCTGCTGAAGGCCTCAGTAACAAGAAGACTGGAAGGTCTGTGTGCATTAGAAGGTCTGTGAGCACAGGGCACAGTGGCTCCCAGTCTCAGGGGTCACAGCTCTCCCCTCTGAAGGGACACATTTTACAAGGCACTGTCCTGAGCATTTAGTGAACTATTTTTGTTCATCTTCCAAATGTAGGATTTAGGCACTATTTTCCTCACTTTAGGTTCAAGACCCAGAAAGAAAGCACTTCTGTTTTTGTTGCAACAATAGGTTGCCTGCATCATGTTTCTTAGGTCCAAGCCCTGTTGGTGAGCAGTGACAGGGGAAGGCTCAGGCTTCTAGTCACTTCCACTAAGGAGAAGCTCTAGCCCTGGGCTGCCCACCCCACCCCAGCAGAGAGAAAGCAACCCAGAGAGGAGCCCCACTTAGAATTGGTGTTCACCCAGAGCAGCGCCAGGGAGAATAGTGAGAACAGGCAGCATCCCAGATGGAGGGTCTGGAGCTACAGAGGGTGAGAGGGACAATGCAGAGCCTCACCCAGAGCTGCTGCCTGGACCACCCAAGCAAGGGCAAGAAAGGTCTATACCACCTCAATCTTTCAGACAGCAGTGACTGAACCAGACCTGAGTTCTTGCTTTCTGGCCTGGAGTCTCCCTGTTGCCCTCTCTGACTACCCCTCCTTCATTCCCTGCCCCCTATCCCAAGTGCCTGACATGCTGTCCCTGCCTCTGTCTCTTCTTGCTTCCCTGGTTTTCACACTGACCTTTCTTCTTGTCTTCACGTTGACATCTAAGCCAGGGGCCTATGCTGTGGGGCTGCATCCCTGAGCACCCAGGGTCCAAGACTCACTTTTCTAGGGGAGGAGACAGGGGGCAAAATTGTCAGTACAGGGCTTCTCAGCCTTTCTGACTGCCAAACGGCTTTATCCTAGCTTCCCTTGCCCACCTTACCCGGCCTCACCCTTCTAAATTCATCCACTGCACATCTCCCTCTTCCCACTTTCTTTTAAACCAGCAGAATGTTACCGCCTCTTCCTTTGGAAAGAAAAAAAGTATCTGTAGGCGAGGAAGCCAGTTCCTCCAGACAGCCCAGGCAAAATGCCTAGGCTGCCTGTCAAATTTGATTTCAGAAGATATTTCTATTTTGAGCAAAAGAATAATGAAAAGACATCCCCAGCTGTCCTGGAAATATCTCGATTCTCTTCTCCCACCAACTCAGGTGCCCAGGCTGGTCTCTGTGTACCATCCCTTGCTGTGTCCATGCACTGCCCTGCCTACAATGGCTCTCTCCTCCTTCCCCACATCCTTCTTGGTACCCTCTCAGAGCCCTTGCCCAATCCTCCCGCTTTGTAGGACTGATGAGGAATTGATGACAGCCAGGCAGAACCCACAGGGCCTTCTCTGTGCCTGGTGGCGGCATGCAGCACAGGGTCACACCCACACAGAGCCTGAGCCTGGCACATCTAGTCAGTGCCTATTGAATGACTGAGTCAGCCTCATGCCAGGCCACAGCAGCTGGGGAGGAAGACTCCCATCTCACCAAAGAGGCTTGGCAGGTTATTTGAGAACTGAACCAATAAAGCTGGTGGCTAGGGAGCCTGGAACCATCTCTGCCTGTGCTGGCAACTTCCCCGGTAATGCTGAGAGCACTGTCTGCCAGCAGTCCCACAAGCACCCAGTCCCAGTTTGCCTTCTGGGGCTGCACCCACCAAGGGAGGAAGATGTACCCTCTTTTCCTCCATGCAAAAGGAGCCCAGTCCAAGAGCCAACCTGGCAGCTGAGAGGTGTGCCTGGGACACCCTCCAGAAGGTCTCATGGGGGAACCCTGAGCTAACCCCCTCTCCTGCTCTTCCTTTCCAGCAGACTGGAGCTGGGGGACATACTTCCTCTCACAGCAGCAGTCTCTCCATCACCCCCAAGGCTGCCAGGAAGCTCCCTGCACAGGGATTGGGAACATAGGGAAGAGTAGGGAAGGTACAATGCAGGAGAGGGGGACAGTGGGGAGCCCGAGGGAGAGCGGGATCCAGGTTATGCCCACCCAGGCTCCTCCCCTTCCCTGTGCTACACTATTCGTCACACCCACCAACTTCTGATGCCCCACACCATAAATGGCATTGATTTTGCTTGTTGTCTGCCTCTCCAAGACTTTCAAATCCTACAGGGATTCTCTTCCCTTTTGTTCACGTCCCCAGGAACTAGAACAGTGACAGGCACAAGTGGAAACAAACCCTGGGTATGGACCTGTCAGGGAGAACATGGATACCACATGGCCTAGGAGAAGCCAGGGTCCTGCTCAGCACAAGGACATCAACTGTTTGCCAGGCTTTACCCCAATGCATTTCCCACCCGTGTCCCTCATGTAGCCCTGAGAGGGATTATCCTACCAGTCTCCTGACCAGAACTTGAGATCCCAGTCACTGAGCCTCTTCCCCAGCCAGCAGTGAATGAGGCAGTCAGAGCCGGTCTGCACCCAGGGATCATCAAGGGAATGGGCACCCACCACTAGCAGCTCCTGGGAACCCCCACCTCAGCGGGACCCCCAATCCATCTACACAGCTCCTAAGAAGGAGGAGCTTTCTGCACAGGCATGGGGGGAAATGGGGGAAGGAAGCTGCTGCCAGTGATTTCCTTACCCCAACTCAAGTGAGCACTTCTTCCATGAAAGCATGAGATTTCCAAAAGATAAGCAGCAGAAAGCATGGCCAGTGTCCCTCTAGTTGACCCACTGTGTTGGGTAAACAGATCTCATGGGATGCAGTCACTGAACACGGATATTTATGCCCCCACCTTCTCCTGGAATGTATAGTATTGGCTGGTCCTTCTACTGCTGGATTTCCGATTTTAGTGCAAGTCTGGTCAATGCAGCTCCAAGATCAGTAACAACCTCACTGACAACTTATCAACCCTGTCATGTAAAGAGGTGATGCTTCAAGATGTCGACAGTGGGAAGGAGGAAAGGAAGCTGGGAAGAAGCAGAGAAGTGCATGTTTTTCCTCTTGTGTGATGCAAGAGCCATAAGATGCCTCAGGAGTAGACAAGCCAAGAAATAGATGTGTAAGCACATAATTCAAATTCATCAAAATAACAAGCAATTATAATAGCATAAATTTTAAAAATTGAGAGGAAGAAGAAGTGAAAAGTACTGGATACCTTAAGTAAGCTAAATTCTTCACTTTAATATGGAGGACTAAATACATGGGTCTTGGTTGAAAAATCAAGAATAGAGGCATGCTTGATTCCATGTTTATTACAAAGTCTTTATAAAATAATTTTAGTGGATGCGTGATACCTATCTGGGCAATTTATTAGGTATCTAGATAGTTGGATGTATATCTTTTACTGTTACTGAGTAAGAGGACTGAAATTACTAAACAGGAGTTTTGAATACTTTTCGTTATAGTTGGAGAAACAATTTCCAAAAAAACAGAAGTTATAAATGGTTAACAGAGGATCATGGGTTAGAAGAGGTGCAGAACGTGGCTACATGTTTTTATTTTCTGTTCTTTTGGACATTTAATTATTTTCTTCATACATGTTTATATAATATTCGTGCATTATTTTGTTATTTAAACAATATGTTATCAAACAGTCTAGACCTTTCTTTAGTAGTTTCAGTCCTAGAATTCAGTTATAGTAGAAGTTATAAGTCCAGTTGTTAATATTCTATAGTCACTAAAATTATTTTTACAAAGAATTTATAATAACCTTAGGGAAAACTTCTGTTGCAATGTAAGAAGAAAACTGCAAAACATGAAATTGTATATGGACTATGGTCACAACTATATGTTAAACACACACGTACACACACACACACACACACACACATACACAAGGACCCCTGGGTGGCTTATTTGGTTAAGGTTATAATCTCAGGGTTCTGGGATTGAGCCCAGCCCCCACCATGTAAGGCTCTACACTTAGTGGGGAGTCTGCTGGAATCTGCTTGAGACTCTCTCTATCTCTCTCTGTCTCTCTAAAATAAATAAATATCTCAAAAAAAAAAAAAAACAACAGAGGGACACCTGGGTGGCTCAGTTGGTTAAGCCACTGCCTTCGGTTCAGGTCATGATCCCAGGGTTCTGGGATCAAGTCCCACATTGGGCTCCTTGTCCAGCAGGGAGCCTGCTTCTCTCTCTGCCTCTGCCTGCCACTCTGCCTGCTTGTGCTCTATGACAAATAAATAAATAAATAAATAAAGCTTTTAAATAAACAAACAAATA
This sequence comes from Neogale vison, assembly GCF_020171115.1. Classification (NCBI taxonomy): domain Eukaryota; kingdom Metazoa; phylum Chordata; class Mammalia; order Carnivora; family Mustelidae; genus Neogale; species Neogale vison. Next base: position 113,187,720 of record NC_058093.1, on the reverse strand, counting down.
AATAATTTAAAAAAAAAAAAACAGAAAGCAAAAAATCATCATATTTTTTTAATGGGAAAAAGTATCCCAAATGTTAACAGTGATTATCTTTGGTAGGAGACACTATGGAAATTTAAAAATTCTTCTTTCTAACTCCGACTTTCACATTTTGGTTAATAGAGAAAAATGTGTGATTTTTTTTTTTTTTTAGTGAAGAAGGAAGGAGATACTGAACTGTAAATTCATGGTAACAAGGACTGAGGGCATAATTTAACTTGGCAGGCCTTATCTTACACATAAGAAGAGAATGGACACAATCAGGTGATTTCTGTTTGTCCTCTTTGCTGCCAACAGAACTGAGATGACACTGAAAGCATTGGAGTCCCTCACTAGTTGAGTCACAGTGCTGATGAACCCCAAATGACTCTAATGAACTGCTTCCAGTTGTGTGAAACACATTCTCTGAGGGGATAGAATTCTTCACAGCACAAGAGTAATCCCAGCAACAGGAAACAGGAGATTCTAAATCCAGACCTACCACCGCCTTCCACAGGCTCATTCTAATCACCTTTCCTCTGCAGGTAACCCCAGCCTCTAACAGGAGCCAGAGTTGCACCATTCCTCTAATCCTTCAAGGTCTTGGCTCCTCTGAGAAGCTATGATTCCTTAAATGTGCTGATGACTCAGATCTACCACTAAGGGAAAGTGCATTCCCTGAAGAAAAACAACTCTATATGGCAAAATGCTGCTCCCAGAACTGACTACAAAACATTGTTAATCTACCCACCCAATACTCACCCTGAAAGGGATTTCAGTGTATTTCAGAAAGAACCCTGATGTCTTATTGTTCATGGTTTTTTCAGCCAGAAGAAATTACATAAAATGAGAAAGCAGAAGTGGGTTATAGTGAGGTTGGGGAGAGGAGAGATGTGTGGAAGCTATTAACACCTACTGAATGTTCTAGAACTTCACATACCTCATTTAATGCTTACAAAACAGGGATGGAAAGGGTAGGGGAGTTTGGTTGACTAGGTTCAAAAAGCCAAATCTGTCCTGTTCAAAATCCAGTGCACTTTTCTCTCTCTCTCTCATCAACATCCCTAAATATGTGATATGTGTTTGTGTGTACTAGACGTGAACAGTTAAATATATTTATAGTTTATAAATAAAACATTTATAAAGTGATTATTTTTATTCATATGTGATAAAACCACCAGTTGAAATTTATAATGACTCATTGACAAATTATGCTCTGACTTTCAAGTAACAAAATTAGAGTTTAAAGTTTTTTGATGATGAGAGCATATATCTGATGGAACAAACTGAAGAGAATGTGAATTTCTATTCCTCCAGGTAACCCCTACAAGTAAGTTTTAAGTAGAAGTGGTATGTATGCTTAAAACTGGGCTTTCGTATGGGTAAGATAGGGACTTCTGCTTACAGCCAAGAGGAAGTAACAAGGACTGGATTTATCCTCCCACCTGAAACATAACAGCAGCAGAAACTGATAAAATAAGTGAAACAAAGATCTGCAAGACACTGTACTAAGGCAACGGAAGTTAATGATTCCTGAGAGATAGAGAAAAAAATTAAAGCAAGACCTAAAGTTGCCCCAGTTTATAATCCTGGATGTTCAAATTCCAAGGCAAAGCACAGGAGTTCAAATTAAGGAGGAGCCGGGGCCCCAGGGTGGCTCAATTGTTAAGCAGCTGCCTTCAGCTTGGGTCATGATCCCAGGGTCCTGAGATGGAGCCCCACATCAGGCTCCCTGCTTGGCAGGAAGCCTGCTTCTCCTTCTCCCACTCCCCCTGCTTGTGTTCCCTCTCTTGCTGTGTCTCTGTCAAATAGATAAATAAATAAATAAAAATTAAGGAGGAGCCTTTCATACTCCATAAGTTGAGGAGATGGAATTGTGAACCCAGGAAGTCCACCAGAGTCTACAGAACAGTGCTGAGTACAAAAGAGCTTCTAAGAGAGAAAATTCTTAACAACCACAGAGGACCTGTCTCAACTCCTCAGCTGAGAACTGATCAGCATGTCCTTGTAAGCAAACTATTCAAGGCCACGAAAAGACAAACCCCAAGGATTGGAGGCAACAGTGCCTGGCATCAAAAGAAGACTGGGAATAGTGCCTGTTCTTACCAACCATACTAAAAACACTGAAATTCATGGGGCCTCAGTAATAGTGAATACTAGACTTAAGATGTTAAGGATGCTTAAGATGCATGCTCCTAAAAGAATCTTCAAATCAAGACTCAAAATCATCAAACAGTGTCTAAATACTTAAATGTGTTCTGAGGAAAACTTAAGAATATTTAAGAGGATACAAAAATATCCACTACCCAACAAGGTAAAACTCTTAATGTCCAGAACTAATAAAAATTCACATGTATGCAAAGAAGCAAGAAAATAGAACTCCCAATGAAGAGAAAAATCTATCAAATCCAACCTACAACTTCATAGAGGTTTGAGTTAGCAAATAAAGACTTAAAAATCAGAGCTAGGACTAAGGTGAGACAGAAGAGGCACAAAATTTTGGAAAACACTGAAGCTCAAGCTTGTGCAAGTGCAGATCAGACCAAGAGAAGTTAGAGAAGTAAAATTATAAGCAACCACAAAAATAATAAGATAAAGCCAACAAAGAACATTGCATAAAGTCATTTTTAAGATATGTACTAAATCCCAAAATAGACAGAGAAAGACTAAAAGGAGACCAGAGAACAGATAGGACAAACAGAAAACCAAAAGCAAGAAGATGGATTTAAGGACTCTCCACACTGTACCAATTTACGTTCCCACCGACAGTGTAAGAGGGATCCCCTTTCTCCACATCCTCTTGAACACATATTGTTTATAGTCTTGTTAATTTTGGCCACTGGCGTAAGGTAAGGTAACCTCTCAATGAGGTTTTGATTTGAATTTCCCAGATGGCCAATGATGATGAACATTTTTTTCATGTGTCTGCTAGCCATTTGTAGGTCTTTATTGGAGAATTGTCTGTTCATTTCCTCTGCCGATTTTTTGGCATGACTATCTGTTTTTTGGGTGTTGAGTTTGACAAGTTCTTTATAGATCTTGGATATCAGACCTTTGTCTGTAGTTTCATTTGCGAATATCTTCTCCCATTCCGTGGGTTGTCTCTTTGTTTGGCTGACTGTTTCCTTTATTGTGCAGAAGTTTTTTATCTTGATGAAGTCCCAAAAGTTCATTTTCACTTTTGTCTCCTATGACTTTGGAAATGTGTCTTGAAAGAAGTTACTATGGCCAATGCCTATGACCCTGCAATTGCACAAATACAGATGTAGTAAAAAGAAGGGCCATATGTACCCCCATGTTCACAGCAGCAATGTCCACAATAGCCAAACTGTGGAAAGAGCTGAGATGCCCTTCAGTAGGCGAATGCATAAAGAAGAAGTGGTCCATATATACGATGGAATATTACACAGCCATTAGAAAGGATGAATACCCAACTTTTGCATCAACATGGATGGTACTGGAGTATATTATGCTGAGTGAAATAACTCAAGCAGAGAAAGTCAATTATCATACCATTTCACTTGTTTGTGGAACTTAAGGGATAACACAGAGGACATTAGGAGAAGGAAAGGATAAGTGAATTGGGGTAAATCAGAGGGGGGACCATGAAAGACTGTGTACTCTGAGAAAAAAACTGAGGGTTTTAGAAGAGAATGAGGTGAGGTGGTGGGTGACCCTGGTGGAGGGTATTAAGGATGGCACGTATTGCATGGAGCACTGGGTGTTGTACATAAACAATGAATCTTGGAACACTGCATCAAAAACTAATGATGTATTTTATGGTGACTAACATTACACAATAAAAAAATATGATGGATTTAAATTTGATAATGCCAATAATCACATTAAATATAAATGGATAAATACTCCCTGTTCATTGTCTTTCTCTCTCTCCCTCCCTGAAATAAATAAATAAAATGTTTTTAAAAATTCCTAAGAGAAAGTAAAGATAGTAAGCTCTTTAACATCAGTCTTAGTGGAGGGAGGAGTCAAGATGGCGGAGAAGTAGCAGGCTGAGACTACCTCAGCTAGCAGGAGATCAGCTAGAGAGCTTATCTAAAGATTGCAAACACCTGCAAATCCATCGGCAGATCGAGGAGAAGAAGAACAGCAATTCTAGAAACAGAAAAACAACCACTTTCTGAAAGGTAGGACTGGCGGAGAAGTGAATCCAAAGCGATGGGAAGATAGACCCCGGGGGGAGGGGCCGGCTCCCGGCAAGCGGCGGAGCAATGGAGCATAAAATCAGGACTTAAAAGTCTGTTCCGCTGAGGGACATCGCTCCGGAGGCTAAACCGGGGCGAAGCCCACACAGGGTCGGCGTGACCTCAGGCCCTGCGGGGTCACAGAAGGATCGGGGGTGTCCGAGTGTCGCAGAGCTTGCGGTTATTGGAACGGGAAAGCCGGCTGCAGAGACAGAGCCGACAGTCAGCTCGCAGCTCAGAGTTGCCTTGAACCGGTCGCAAGCTCGGTGAGCTCGGAGCGCGGCCGGAGGTTGGGCAGACGCGAGTTACTGGGAGCTGTTCGCTGAGGGCGCACAGGGGAGCGGGGCCCCGGGCTAACGGCTCCTCCTGGCCGGAGACCAGGAGGCCGCCATTTGTATTCCCGTCCTCCGGAACTCTACGGAAAGCGCTCAGGGAACAAAAGCTCCTGAAAGCAAAGCCGAGCAGATCACTCAGCCCGGCCCCCGGTAAGGGCGGTGTAATTCCGCCTGGGGCAAAGACACTTGAGAATCACTACACCAGGCCCCTCCCCCAGAAGATCAACAAGAAATCCAGGCAAGACCAAGTTCACCTACCAAGGAGTGCAGTTTCAATACCAAGGAGAGAGCAGCAGAATTCCAGAGGAGGAGAAAACAAACCACGGAATTCATGGCTTTCTGCCTGTGATTTTTCAGTCTTGCAGTTAATTTAATTTTTTGCTTTTTCATTTTTTTTCTCTTCTTCTGCTAAAATTTTTTATAACTTCTACCCTTTTCTCTTTTAACGTTTTTTAACTGGATTATCTAATATATATATTTTTCTTTTTTATACTTTTGTTTATTCATTTTCTTTTTTTTTTTAATTCTTTTTTTTCTTTCTTTCTTTTTGAACCTCTTTTTATCCCCAAATCAGAAGAGATCCCAATCAGAAGAGATTGGGAGATCCCAATCAAAGGAGATCCCAATCAGAGGAGATCCCTCACCCAATCGTGAGTGGGGAGAAATCCCCCCTCACGATTTGGGATCTCTTCTGATTTGGTTAAAGCATATTTTCCTGGGATTGTTGCCACCCTTTTAGTATTTTACTTGCTCCTTCATATACTCTTAGCTGGACAAAATGACAAGGCGGAAAAATTCACAACAAAAAAAAGAACAAGAGGCAGTACCGAAGGCTAGGGACCTAATCGATACAGACATTGGTAATATGTCAGATCTAGAGTTCAAAATGACAATTCTCAAGGTTCTAGCCAGGCTTGAAAAAGGCATGGAAGATATTAGAGAAACCCTCTCCAGAGATATAAAAGCCCTTTCTGGAGAAATAAAAGAACTAAAATCTAACCAAGTTGAAATCAAAAAAGCTATTAATGAAGTTCAATCAAAAATGGAGGCTCTCACTGCTAGGATAAATGAGGCAGAAGAAAGAATTAGCGATATAGAAGACCAAATGACAGAGAATAAAGAAGCTGAGCAAAAGAGGGACAAATAGCTACTGGACCATGAGGGGAGAATTCGAGAGATAAGTGACACCATAAGACGAAACAACATTAGAATAATTGGGATTCCAGAAGAAGAAGAAAGAGAGAGGGGAGCAGAAGGTATACTGGAGAGAATTATTGGGGAGAATTTCCCCAATATGGCAAAGGGAACGAGTATCAAACTTCAGGAGGTTCAGAGAACGCCCCTCAAAATCAATAAGAATAGGCCCACACCCCGTCACCTAATAGTAAAATTTACAAGCCTTAGTGACAAAGAGAAAATCCTGAAAGCAGCCCGGGAAAAGAAGTCTGTAACATACAATGGTAAAAGTATTAGATTGGCAGCTGACTTATCCACAGAGACCTGGCAGGCCAGAAAGAGCTGGCATGACATTTTCAGAGCACTAAACGAGAAAAACATGCAGCCAAGAATACTATATCCAGCTAGGCTATCATTGAAAATAGAAGGAGAGATTAAAAGCTTCCAGGACAAACAAAAACTGAAAGAATTTGCAAACACAAAACCAGCTCTACAGGAAATACTGAAAGGGGTCCTCTAAGCAAAGAGAGAGCCTACAAGTGGTAGATCAGAAAGGAACAGAGACAATATACAGTAACAGTCACCTTACAGGCAATACAATGGCACTAAAATCATATCTCTCAATAGTTACCCTGAATGTTAATGGGCTAAATGCCCCAATCAAAAGACACAGGGTATCAGAATGGATAAAAAAACAAAACCCATCTATATGTTGCCTCCAAAAACTCATTTTAAACCCGAAGACACCTCCAGACTTAAAGTGAGGGGGTGGAAAAGAATTTACCATGCTAATGGACATCGGAAAAAAGCAGGAGTGGCAATCCTTATATCAGATCAATTAGATTTTAAGCCAAAGACTGTAATAAGAGATGAGGAAGGACACTATATCATACTCAAAGGGTCTGTCCAACAAGAAGATCTAACAATTTTAAATATCTATGCCCCCAACGTGGGCGCAGCAAACTACATAAACCAATTAATAACAAAATCAAAGAAACACATCAACAATAATACAATAATACTAGGGGGCTTTAACACTCCCCTCACTGAAATGGACAGATCATCCAAGCAAAAGATCAACAGGGAAATAAAGGCCTTAAATGATACACTGGATGAGATGGACATCACAGATATATTCAGAACATTTCATCCCAAAGCAACAGAATACACATTCTTCTCTAGTGCACATGGAACATTCTCCAGAATAGATCACATCCTCGGTCCTAAATCAGGACTCAACCGGTATCAAAAGATTGGGATCATTACCTGCATATTTTCAGACCACAATGCTCTGAAGCTAGAACTCAACCACAAGAGGAAGTTTGGAAAGAACACAAATACATGGAGACTAAACAGCATCCTTCTAAAGAATGAATGGGTCAACTGGGAAATTAAAGAAGAATTGAAAAAAATCATGGAAACAAATGATAATGAAAATACAACGGTTCAAAATCTGTGGGACACAGCAAAGGCAGTCCTGAGAGGAAAATATATAGCGGTACAAGCTTTTCTCAAGAAACAAGAAAGGTCTCAGGTACACAACCTAACCCTACACCTAAAGGAGCTGGAGAAAGAACAAGAAAGAAACCCTAAGCCCAGCAGGAGAAGAGAAATCATAAAGATCAGAGCAGAATTCAATGAAATAGAAACCAAAAAAAACAATAGAACAAATCAACCAAACTAGGAGCTGGTTCTTTGAAAGAATTAATAAAATTGATAAACCCTTGGCCAGACTTATCAAAAAGAAAAGAGAAAGGACCCAAATAAATAAAATCATGAATGAAAGAGGAGAGATCACAACTAACACCAAAGAAATACAAACTATTATAAGAACATACTATGAGCAACTCTACGCCAACAAATTTGACAATCTGGAAGAAATGGATGCATTCCTAGAAACATATAAACTACCAAAATTGAACCAGGAAGAAATAGAAAGCCTGAACAGACCCATAACCAGTAAGGAGATTGAAACAGTCATTAAAAATCTCCAAACAAACAAAAGCCCAGGGCCAGATGGCTTCCCGGGGGAATTCTACTAAAAATTTAAAGAGGAACTAATTCCTATTCTCCTGAAACTGTTCCAAAAAATAGAAATGGAAGGAAAACTCCCAAACTCATTTTATGAGGCCAGCATCACCTTGATCCCAAAACCAGACAAGGATCCCATCAAAAAAGAGAGCTATCGACCAATATCCTTGATGAACACAGATGCAAAAATTCTCACCAAAATACTAGCCAATAGGATTCAACAGTCTATTAAAAGGATTATTCACCACGACCAAGTGGGATTTATCCCAGGGCTGCAAGGTTGGTTCAACATCCGCAAATCAGTCAATGTGATACAACACATCAATAAAAGAAAGAACAAGAACCATATGATACTCTCAATAGATGCTGAAAAAGCATTTGACAAAGTACAGCATCCCTTCCTGATCAAAACCCTTCAAAGTGTAGGGATAGAGGGCACATACCTCAATATCATCAAAGCCATCTATGAAAAACCCACTGCAAATATCATTCTCAATGGAGAAAAACTGAAAGCTTTTCCACTAAGGTCAGGAACACGGCAGGGATGTCCATTATCACTACTGCTATTCAACATAGTACTAGAAGTCCTAGCCTCAGCAATCAGACAACAAAAGGAAATTAAAGGCATCCAAATCGGCAAAGAAGAAGTCAAATTATCACTCTTCGCAGATGATATGATACTCTATGTGGAAAACCCAAAAGACTCCACTCCAAAACTGCTAGAACTTATACAGGAATTCAGTAAAGTGTCAGGATATAAGATCAATGCACAGAAATCCGTTGCACTTCTCTACACCAACAACAAGACAGAAGAAAGAGAAATTAAGGAGTCAATCCCATTTACAATTGCACCCCAAACCATAAGATACCTAGGAATAAACCTAACCAAAGAGGCACAGAATCTATACTCAGAAAACTATAAAGTACTCATGAAAGAAATTGAGGAAGACACAAAGAAATGGAAGAATGTTCCATGCTCCTGGATTGGAAGAATAAATATTGTGAAAATGTCTATGCTACCTAAAGCAATCTACACATTTAATGCAATTCCTATCAAAGTACCATCCATCTTTTTCAAAGAAATGGAACAAATAATTTTAAAATTTATATGGAACCAGAAAAGACCTCGAATAGCCAAAGGGATATTGAAAAAGAAAGCCAAAGTTGGTGGCATCACAATTCCGGACTTCAAGCTTTATTACAAAGCTGTCATCATCAAGACAGCATGGTACTGGCACAAAAACAGACACATAGACCAATGGAACAGAATAGAGAGCCCAGAAATAGACCCTCAACTCTATGGTCAACTAATCTTCGACAAAGCAGGAAAGAATGTCCAAAGGAAAAAAGACAGCCTCTTCAATAAATGGTGTTGGGAAAATTGGACAGCCACGTGCAGAAAAATGAAATTGGACCATTTCCTTACACCACACACAAAAATAGATTCAAAATGGATTAAGGACCTCAATGTGAGAAAGGAATCCATCAAAATCCTTGAGGAGAACACAGGCAGCAACCTCTTCCACCTCAGCCGCAGCAACATCTTCCTAGGAACATCGCCAAAGGCAAGGGAAGCAAGGGCAAAAATGAACTTTTGGGATTTCATCAAAATCAAAAGCTTTTGCACAGCAAAGGAAACAGTTAACAAAACCAAAAGACAACTGACAGAATGGGAGAAGATATTTGCAAACGACATATCAGATAAAGGACTAGTTTCCAAAATCTATAAAGAACTTAACAAACTCAACACCCAAAGAACAAATAATCCAATCAACAAATGGGCAGAGGACATGAACAGACGTTTCTGCAAAGAAGACATCCAGATGGCCAACAGACACATGAAAAAGTGCTCCATATCACTCGGCATCAGGGAAATACAAATCAAAACCACAATGAGATATCACCTCACACCAGTCAGAATGGCTAAAATCAACAAGTCAGGAAATGACAGATGCTGGCGAGGATGTGGAGAAAGGGGAACCCTCCTACACTGTTGGTGGGAATGCAAGCTGGTGCAACCACTCTGGAAAACAGCATGGAGATTCCTCAAAATGTTGAAAATAGAACTGCCCTATGACCCAGCAATTGCACTACTGGGAATTTACCCTAAAGATACAAACGTAGTGATCCAAAGGGGCACGTGCACCCGAATGTTTATAGCAGCAATGTCCACAATAGCCAAACTATGGAAAGAACCTAGATGTCCATCAGCAGATGAATGGATCAAGAAGATGTGGTATATATACACAATGGAATACTATGCAGCCATCAAAAGAAACGAAATCTTGCCATTTGCGACAACATGGATGGAACTAGAGCGTATCATGCTTAGCGAAATAAGTCAAGCAGAGAAAGACAACTATCATATGATCTCCCTGATATGAGGGAGTGGTGATGCAACATGGGGGCTTAAGTGGGTAGGAGAAGAATCCATGAAACAAGATGGGATAGGGAGGGAGACAAACCATAAGTGACTCTTAATCTCACGAAACAAACTGTGGGTTGCTGGGGGGAGGGGGTTGGGAGAAGGAGGGAAGGTTATGGACATTGGGGAGGGTATGTGCTTTTGGGTAAATTGGAAGGGGAGATGAACCATGAGAGACTATGGACTCTGAAAAACAGTCTGAGGGGTTTGAAGTGGCGGGGGGGTGGGAGGTTGGGGTACCAGGTGGTGGGTATTATAGAGGGCACAGCTTGCATGGAGCACTGGGTGTGGTGAAAAAATAATGAATACTGTTTTTCTGAAAATAAATAAATTGGAAAATAAAAAAAACATCAGTCTTAGTGATGATTTTTTGGATCAAACACCAAAAGCAAAAGCAACAAAAGCAAATATATACATGTGGAACTATGTTAAACTAAAAAGCCTTTCACAACAAAAGAATCAACAAAATGAAAATACAACCTTCCAAATGGGAGAAAATATTTGTAAACCATGTATCTGACAAGGGGTTAATCTTCAAAATACATAAAGAAGTCAAACAAGTCAATGACAAACAATCCGATTTAAAAATTGATAGAAGACCTGAATAAACATTTTTCCGAAGACATACAAAAGGTAATAAAAAGGTACTCAACGTCACAAATTATCAGAGAAATTCAAATCAAAATCATAATGAGATATAACATCACACCTGTTAGAATGACTATTATCAAAAAGCCAAGAAATAAGTGTTGGTGAGGATGTGAAAAAAGGAAATCCTTATGCACTGTTGACGGGAATGTAAATTAGTACAGCCCCTATGGATAAGAGTATGGAGGTTCCTCAAAAAATTAAAAATAGAACTACCATATGATCTAGCAGTCCCACTTCTGGGTGTTTATCTGAAGAAAACTAAAACACTAACTAGAAAAGACATATTCACTCCCATGTCCTTTGCAACATTATTTGCAGAGGCCAAGATAGGAAGCAATCTAAGTGTCCATTAATGGATGAAAGGATAAAGAAAATAATGATATATAAAAAAGAAGATCTTGACATTTGTGACAATAAAGATGCCTCTTGAGGGCATTATGCTAAGTAGAATGTGTCAGGCAGAAAGAAACAAACCCCTGATATCCTCACTTATATGTGAAATCTAAAAACAAACAAACAAACAAACACAAGCTCACAGATACAAAGAATAAATTGTGGTTATCAGAGGTGGGAGTTGGGGCTTTGAGTGAAGTGAGTGAAGCTGGGCAAAGGGTAGAAACTTCCAATTACAAAATAAATAATAATGGGGATATAATGTACAGCATCTTCACTATAATTAATAATACTGGGTATTCCATATACAGAAGTTGCTAACAGAATAGATCTTAAAAGTTCTCATTACAAGGAAAAAAATTGTAACTATGTGATATGACAGATATTAACTACGCCTATTTTGGCAATCATTTCACAGTATATATAATTATCAAGTTATTATGTTGTACAACTGAAACTAATATAATGTTGATGTCAATATATTTAAATAAAAATAAATAAATAAACAAAACAGAATTTAAAACCCTAAAAAAATATTATTTTTAGCTGAATAAAAATGAAAGCACAACACACTGAAATTTGCTAGATGCCACTAAGGAAGTACTTAAGAGAAAACAAAACCACTAAACACCTATATTTAAACAGAAGAAAGGTCTCAAATCAATTATCTCAGCTTCTACCTTCAGAAACTAGAAAATAAGAGAAAATCAAGCCCAAAGGAAGTAGAATAAAGGAAATAATAGAAATAGAAAAGCAGTAAAACAACAGAAATAAATCAGTGAGACCAAAAACCAGTTCCTCAGAATGATTACTACTATTGTTAAATCTCTAACCAGATGTCAGGAGAAAAGAGAGAAAAAGAGAAGTCACAAATTATCAAAATCATGAATGAGAGAAGTGATATTTCTACAGATTCTACAGATATTAAAAAGGTAATGAAGAAGAATTATTGTGCTGGTTGAATAGTGTTCCCAAAAATTTCATGTCTACCTGAAATCAGTCAATGTGACCTTTCCGGAAATAGTGTCTTTACATGTGATCAAGTTAAGGTAAGGTCATACTAAATTGGGTTGGGTCCTAAATCCAATAACTATTAACATTACGGAAGAGGGAAATTTGGCACAGAGAAGCACACAAGGTGAACATCACGTGAAGACAGACACACAGATTCTACTAAAGAATTTATAAGCCAAGGAATGTCACAAATTGCTAGCTATCACCAGAAGCTAGGAGAAAGGCAGAACAGATTTTCCTTAGAGCTGCTAGAAGAAACAACCTTCCCAAAAACATGACTTTGGACTTTTACCCTCCAGGACCCTGAGACAATAAATTTCTGTTCTTTGAAGCCATGGTAATTTGTTACAGAAATCCTAGGAAACTAATACAATCATTAAAAATATTTATGCCAACAGATTTGAAAATTTAAGTGAAATGGACAATTTTCTTGACAGATGCAAACTACCAAAAACTCAAACACACAAAAAAAGATAACTTCTGTTTATCCTTATATCTGTTAAGAAACATAATTATAGTCAAAATTTTTCCACACAGAAAACTCCAGACCCAGATGGATTCACTAATTAATTCTATCAAATATTTAAGGAAGAAATAATAGCAATTCTACACAAATTATTCCTGAAAACCGAAAAGGACGGAATACTTCCCAACCGATTGTGTAAAGCCAGAATTATTATAATACCAAAACCAGAAAAAGACATTCCAAGGAAATAAAACTGTAAATCAATATCCCATATAAATGCAGATGTAAGAATTCTTTGCAATTTTTCAGTAAATAAATCCAATAACGCATAAAAAAAGAATATACATTATGACCAGGTAGGGTATATCCTAAGGTTGCAAGATTGGTATGACTTTCAAAAACCAATCTACATAATCTCCATGTTAACAAGTTAAAACAGAAAAACTGTATGTTCATCCCAATAGATGCAGAAAAAATTCAACATCCATTCCCGATTTAAAAAAAAAAAAAATTCAGCAACATATGAACAGAAAGGGAGCTACTTCTACCCATTAAAGGGCACCCACAAAAAACCTACGAGAAAACCATACTCATTGGTGAACAACTGAACACATTCCCACTGAGTCAGGAACAAGACAAGGAAATCTAGTAACCATTTCAATCAGCATTGCATTGGAGGTTTGAGTCAGTGCAATAAGACAAGAGAAAGAAAGAATGCTTGGAAAGGAAGAAGTAAAATTAACTCTAGTCCATGATCAGCTCTATAGAAATTCTGATAAAATTTTAATTCCTAATTTTAATTTAAATAAAATTAAAGGTAAGTTTGCAGGTCATAAGAGTGACGTACAAAAAACCCCAATTTTTTATATTAGGAATAAAAAATCATAAATTGAATTTTTTAAGAAATGCCACTTGCCACATCAGAAAATATGAAACTCATGGGGATGAATCTGACAAGAAGATTTGGAAATCATGAAACACTGTTGAAAGAAATTAAAGAAGAAGAAGACATATATCATGTTCATGGATTAGAAGGCTCAATATTGTTAAGACATCAATTCTCTCCAAATTGATCTATAGATTTGACATAATCCCAATCAAAATCCCAACAGAATTTTTTTTTACATATGAACAAACTGATTATAAAATTCAGACATAAGTGCAGAGGACCTAGAATATCCACAACAATTTTGAAAATGTCAAAGCCAGAGGACCAAAACTCCCTGATTTCAAGACATTGTAAACTATGGTAATATTAAGACAATATGGTATTGTCATAAAGACAGGCCAATAATCAACAGAACAGAACCGAGGTAGAGCCCCATCTTGAGCAACCTTGAATAGTACTTTGATGGTGGGTCATGAGACAATGAGAAACACACTGTTCAGCCTGCTGCAGTCAGCCTGTGATCCAGGTGCAGCTCAAACATCTCAGCACTCTCTTCCACAAGGTTGAGGCTCTTCAACCCAGGGCATCCCCAGAGGCCAAGGGCAATAACTGAACTCCTCCTCCCTTCCATATTTAAGAGTCATACCACCCCCCACCAAGGTCCCTGGAAATTGACTTCCCAGTGCCATTAACCAGCTGTTAATCCTAAAGTCCTTTATGTGGCCAAGAGAGCAACCTGGGCCCATGTAGGCAGTGTAACTCCAAATAGCCTGGCCTGGTCTGAAGCACTGTGATCAAGGGCCCTGCCCATGGTTATGTGTCTAGAAGTGGGTCACTGACCCCACAGGGCCTGTGGTTTGGTAGGAGAGACAAAAGATTCAACAAGCAATTCCAAGGTTGATATACAAAACCTTATAGAAGCGTAGGTGTGTGATACTGACCCAGCCAGAGTGACTAACCTGGCCACGGCAGGCCATGAAGGTAGCCTAGAGATGGTGGCATTCAACCAAGACCTGAAGGACAAGTCTGAGCTCAAACTGTAATTAAGTCCTTTAGACTGTGTTTCTTTATGGGGTTAATAATAAGGATAAAGCAGAAGCATAAAGAGGGAGGAAGCAATAGAACAAAGTGGTCAAGTTCCAAAGTAAAAGGCATCTCCATTCCCTTGCCAAGGTAGATATGGTTGTAAAGGCAGAGAACTACCCGAAGAAAGAATCAGAGTGGCCTGCAGTACTGTTAAAAGTCTCTCACTGACCAGGCTTATATGACCCACATCCTGATTACTTCCCTATCACCACTGGCAGCCACCTCCCCATTGAAGTCTTGTGCACCTATAATTGGAATTGGCACCAAAGTTAGAGTTGAAGATTAAGTCAGGGGTACATGGCCTCGGGCAGTGCTCTCCTGGCCCTGCCAAATCAAAGGCACTTGCAGCAGACCAAGAAAACTTTGAAAGCTCCTATCTCCTTCATTTCCTGCTCAGACTTTGGGGAAGCCAAGCTGCAGAAAGGAGCACCATGCATTAGATTCTGGGTGCAGTGCAGTCCTTGGGGAACACAGAAACTATTCCCTGGGTGGAGCAGGATGCCTTGATTCACTGTCTTCTCAGCTCAGACACAAAAAAGGGCTCTGATGCAGAGCCTCAGATCAAGGAACAGCAATGAGAGAATGCTTAAAAAATAAAAGCAGATAACTTTGCCTTGAGCTACTATCAACCTTGATCATTTATTTACAGCCCTTTCTCTTGGGGTCATGCATGAGTGCTCTGAAGCCAGAAAGTGCCAGTTCCCCTCGATTTTCTGGGACTTGATTAATGGTGCTATTTGTGGCTTTATTTGATCTTCACTAAACTTCGGAGTTGAACTTACCAATTTGGTCAGAAATATATTATTTTTCGTATTTCTTAGTTCCTTATGATAATGGTCCAGGATTAGGTCCTGGGATGTTCTCACCAACTGCTCCTCATATTGGATTTAAGTTCAGGGAGAGCAGCATATGATGGTTCAACTACAATTTTTTGACCTTAGGATGGTGTGAAAGCAATACAAATTCAGGAGAAACTATGCTTCAAATTTTGAATTTTGATCTTTTCTCAGGTTAACATTATGCAGGACTATCCTTTGCTGATGTGGGCAGCAATGGTGAATTGCAGTTCCTAGTCAGTCACAGAATCACAAGGGCAAACAACCCACATAGTGACAACAATTCTACCCCTACGACCATTTGGTTTTTACTTTTAGTATAACATTCAACAAATTACATGAGATAGTCAATCAATACTTAATGATAAAATGGAATTTGTATTAGTGATTCTACCCACCTATAGACTAATATAAGTGTTCTGAGCAAATTTAAGGTGGGTGAAGCTAAGCCATGACATTTGGTATGTTAGGTGTATTAAATGCATTTTCAACTAAATGACATTTCAATTTACAGTGGGTTTATCAAGACATAACCCTATCAGTGCACCTGGGTGGTGCAGTCAGTTAAGCATCCAAGTCTGTTTCAGCTCAGGTCATGATCATATGGTCATGGGATAGAGCCCTGCATCAGGCTCCACACTTAACTTGAAATCTCCTTAAAACTCTCCCTCTCCCTCTACCCCTCCCCCTGTGTCCTCTCTCTCTCTCTCTCTCTCTTTCTCTCTCTCTCAAATAAATAAATCTTTAAAAAAAAGGCATAACTCTATCATAAGTCAAGAAAGATCTGGTATTATGAATGAGTGGGGAGCCTCCTTTGCCATAAAGTGCTATACAGACTATATTATTTATGGCTTCCTCTCTTGATATATTATTTGAACATGCTAAGTCCTTTTGTAGATGGCTTTTGTATAATATCTCGGTGATCATTATTTTCTGTTAATTGGTGAAATTATTGTTTCTTACTTTGCAAAGTTTTATAGAATAGATTATGCTTGCATCATAAATTATACAGCAAGATTAGAATTTTTGCTTGCCAAATTATTGCTGGTACTGAGGAGATCTGGACACCATGATGGAGGTGGAATCCACCTATCTTTATCTATTTCTCAATACAAACTGAGATGTAAAGGTGGAGTAGCCACTTTACCCTAGCTTTTCCCAAGGCCCTGTGGCCTGAACAGAATCCCACTTGTGCCCTGTCTTGGCTCCACAAACCAGAGGTCTGAAATTGTCATCAGCCAGACTAGTACTGCCTAAACCCCATCATTGAGTCCTAGGAGAGGAAACAAGAGTGGACACTTGTGGGAAGTGAAATGGAATTGCATGGGAGAACGCTCATTCAGTCAAGAAAGAGTTGAGCATAACTCCCAATTTCTAGGCTAGGCAATGGGCAATGGGGGACACTGGACCTGTCCCAATTTAAGGAAGAAGATGATGGCTTCAGTTTTGGATCAGTTTGGGTCTAGATTGCTTGTGGCACATCTCAGGGATGCCAACTAGTGTATGAGCCAGCAAGAAGAATGGAATGTAGATTTGAGAATCAATAGTACTCACTCACCAAACAAACATTTATTGAAGTCCACCTGAGCATAGGATAAGAATAAGACATTCTTGAATAAGAATAAGCCTTGAATAAAAGATCAATGCCTGCTCTTCTGGAGCTCATAGTGAGGGTGGAGGTGGGAGTGTGGAGTGGATAAATGTTAACTATATGCTCACAAACATCAGGGGGCTGGGACCAAAACACAAGAAAATGTGGCCTTTAGTGGAAATGGGGAGACTCATCCTCTCAGAAGGGTGCAGGAATGAGGCTGATCTGAACTGGGTATTTACCCTAAAGATACAAATGTAATTATCCGAAGAGGCATGTGCTCCTGAATGTTTATAGCAGCAATGCCCACAATAACCTATGGAAAGAACCTAGATGTCCATCAACAGTTGAATGGATAAAGAAGATGTGATACACACACACACACACACACACACACACACACACAGGAATACTATGCAGCCATCAAAAGAAATGAAATCTTGCCTTTTGCGACGATGTGTATGGAACTAGAGGGTATTATGCTTAGCGAAATAAGCCAGTCAGAGAAAGACAATTATCATATGATCTCCCTGATATGAGGAAGTTGAGAGGTAACATTGGGGGTTTGGGAGGTAGGAAAGGAATAAATGAAACAAGATGGGATTGAGAGGGAGAAAAACATAAGAGACTCTTAATCCCACAAAACAAGCTAACGGTTGCTGGGGGGAGGGGAGGTAGGGAGAGGGTGGTTGGGTTATGGACATTGGGAAGGGAACATACTATGATGAGTGCTGTAAAGTGTGTAAACCTGGCAATTCACAGACTGGTATCCCTGGGGCTAGTAATACATTATATGTTAATTAAAAAAATTTTTTTTTTAAGGTGGAGCAGTGTTGATCTAGAGACCGCATCAGGACAGAGACAAGCCCCATGCAGACCTGTCTTCTACCAGGGCTGTGCAGTGTATGAGACAACAGTGAGAAACAGCTCAGGAACAGAGTCTGGAAGGGACAGGGGATAGGTCAGAAGAAGGCACTGGAGGAAGGCCAGGGCACTGCCCAGGGTCTTCTGCCAACTAGATCTCCAGATGAGCAGGGACACAGGGGATGGCGTGGGAACAACAGGAATCTCCTTTCATTTCACTGCCTCTACACAACTAGAAGAGCAATGTGGGAGGAGGGTTGCTTCGTTTTGGGGTGTCTCTGGGATAAGAGGGGAAGTGAAGAGGAAGTAAGAAGTCTCCCTTTTCCCTTTCCCCTTCAGCATATGTAGAAGCAAGGATTTTGTTCTCTGGCTGACTGAATCTCTTGTTCTTATGTGAAGATCACAATATCCCATATTCAAACCTTCAGCCTTTATTCAAGATCCAAAAGTTAGATTTGCTCTTTATGTTTGATTAGTAGTCAAAAAATCTTCAGGTTATTAAATAAGATCAAATTTTGATAGAGTAAATCCAGCTTAAGTAAAATTAATTATGAGTAACTCGGGACAGGATAACACACTTACTAGGCTAGGTTTCTTTTTTTTTTTTTTCCCCATTTTGAATCCTTGATTGCAAAAACTTAAAAATTTAGGAGTAATACAGAGAAAAACAAAAGCCTTTTTTGGGGAAGTCTTCCCTACCACCATGATAACAAGGAAGGCATCTGTAAAGTTAAGGCTCAGGAAGCTCCCAGGCCTCCCCCTGGGAGGGAGGAAAGCAGTTAGACAGGATCTTCTTGTGGCCTCACTAACCATACCCCCTCTCATCTGCAGCCACCCAGAGATGTAGAAGACCCCAGAGGAGAGTGAGCCAATGGGAAGAGGCCAAGGTGGTGCCAGCCCCATTGCTAACCAAACCAGCAGTGTTAACCTGACCGCAAAGCTGCTCATAAAAGCAAAAATACCTGTACTCATGATGAGCAATGTTGGTAGATGATATGCCTGGCACTGCACTGAGCACCTTCCATGCATTCAATATTCCCTGCACACCTAAAACTGAGGATATTATTATGATCCCTTTGGTCCAGGTGGGAATTGGAGGTTCCCAGAAGTTAAGGAATTTGCTAAGCTCACTCAGTTTGTAAAAGGCAATGCTGGAAATCTATCATGGTTCGCCTGAATCCCATAAATGCCACACATTTCCTTAAACTCAAATTTATTCATGTGGGTCCACAGTATTGGATGGCTCAGTGATTCTCCTGAACAATACTAGACCACACAATTAACAGTTAAATAAACTTTGCTGCATTCATGAAATGGAGTAATACTCAATATTCAAAAATGATATTTTTTCAGAATTGTCAATAATACAAGAGAATTTTCATGATGAAATATTTCTTGAAAAAAGCATAATGTAAAAACCTATATAATACACTGTATATCCATATGTACATATAAACTCAAACATTCACCATTCACAGAACAGTTAAACAAAAGTTGGAATATTCATTCAATAAAATGCTATCCACACTTAAATATCAACATTGATATTTCTCAAAAATGCAAAATTTAGTCACAAAAAGTTGAAAAATAAAATTTTTAATATATCTTTTATACACATTTTAGAAGCACAGAAAACAATATTCTAAATTACTCATGGATACTAGTATGTAACATACAAGCCCCCAAAACACAGAGTGGAAATATACACATGGAATCACAATTATTGTTGGAACTGGCCTGGCATAGGGGGTTACAGAGATTCCAACTGTATGCCATGTTGTAATTCTTTAGAAAGTAAAAAGACATGATAAATGTGATCTATATTGACATCTGTTGATTCTAGATGGTGGAGATATATATATATAGATATATATATATATATGGTGGAGATATATATATATATATATATATATATTTTCAATCTAGTGCATGCTTGTTACATTTGTAGTTTTCTGTAATTTTAAGATTTCTATATAGGAATCTATATGCCAAGGAAAGTTTAAAAGGAAGTACGTAAAATATTAACAACTCTGTCCTCTGGGTGGTAATGTTATAGCCAATTTTCATTTTCTTCTTCAGCTTTCTCTGTACTTGTAAAATTTTCCCTATTAGAATATGTGACTTTTATAATCAATAGAAAAATAGACTCACCTCCCAATTTTCTAAGAGCTAATCCATTTCATGCCTCTGGGCTTTTGGTATAAAGCAGAACATATTATCAAAGTCAGGCATACTGGAAAATTAAGAAGTGAATAATGTTGGATTTGACAGTGAATTTCTTTCAGAAACAGAGATTTTCTACTCCCGTTGTTGTTTATGTTTGATTTTTATGTCAATTCTATGGCCTAACACAGATACCATCCCACACACATGTGGGTGCTTGTGCACATGGCACACTGCATCTCTAAAGGTTAGAACCCGGCCACACATTAAGGACGATCTAGTGCAGCTTTCCTGTTTTACCAACAGAGAAACTGAGGCTGAGAAGGGTGAAGAGGCTTCCCTAAGATCAGGCAGCAGGGCCAGAAACTGAGTCTGAGTCCTAGCTGATGTTTTCATGGCTCCACCGGTGCCGCCCAAGTGTTTTGTGGACAGTGATGGTACCCAAATATGAGGAATAAGATGAAAATATTACCAAAACAACCAATTGGCATTATACATAAAAAAGTAAACATAAATTGTGTCATATATAAAAGCTAACATAACTATCTTCAGTAAGGCCCAGATTTGTATCTTTATCCTCAAAATCCAATTACCACTCTGAGTAAGAGTCCTTTCCTTTATTGAATACAGTCTGTCCTGGAGAATTGCGTTTGGATTTCCACAGGCATGTGGAGGCTTCTCAGCCCACCCTCTCTGTGGAGTGCTGATTCTTACTTACTATGCTGACCCTTTCTAGAGAGAAGGGCCCCACTAGGGCCAAAACCATGAGTATCCCTCACTGCAGTTCTCTAATGAAAGACCTGGTTCATTGACTTGCTGATACTTTCCATGAAGGACATGGGATCTGAAGCAAGTACATGAGGCCCAGTCAAGGAGTTGAGTCCTTGCTCACTCTGTCAGCCCCGTCTCTTCTCTTTGTGCCTTGGCTCTGTCTTACTTCCAGAGTAAGGTGAAGAACCAGATCCTTTGTCAACAGAAACTGGACGGCCTCTGCTGCCCAGGTCCAGGTGAGTCTGGCAGTGAGTCTCAACTGCACAGCCTAGGTGCAGCCTGCAACACTCCCACCTGAAGGACCAAAGCAGTGCCTGACTTGTTCAAGGTCCAGACCCTCCTCTGCCACTGCCATCCCCCGTCCCCATTGCTTGCCTGACCTGGCCCACCTGACCAACTTCTACGCTCCCTCACTGCCTCCACCCCCACTCATGGAAGACAAGGCCGGTCTCCTTGCCTGAGACAAGTCTACTCCCTACTTCCCTTCATCCTTATCTCCTGCTTGCATACCCCTCCTGAACACATGCACACTCATACATGCAAGCGTGGGCACACATGCTCATATACAGCATGTTCACACACATACCCACACATGCATACCACATACATACATGTAGGCACACACCCCTAAAGCCTACTTTATCAGTTTATGATTACTTATTATACAGAGCCAAGAGAAGTGGGCTTTCCTGCTGGTCTTCCCAGCCACCCAGAGCTGGCCTGTCCAAATACTTGCCAACATCCCACTCCACAGGGTCTAGGGTGAGGGGCCAATATTTTTCCTTTACACTCCATGCAAAGGCATCCATTCTTTATCCATTAGCTAGATGACAAAATTAGCTACCTGGCAGAAGAGACACCTACGGTTATAAACATTTGGCATCCAAAATTCCAAGGTGGTGTCATGGTGGTGGTTGTGGCTGCTGTTCCCGATGTTATCCTTCCTTCATTAATCTAAGCCCAGGGCAGGCATTTTGAGGCATGTTAAAGCGGTACTCCTGCAACCCTGAGGCAAGGTGAGTAGAGGAGGAATCACTGTCCTGGGACTGTTCCTCCCTTTCAAGGTGTGTCTCAGAGGCCTGTGTACAGAACAGAAGAAGACACACCTCCCTGGCCCCCACCTCTGGGATGGCACCCACCCCTTGCCCGATCAAGCCTTCCCTGGCTGGGCTATGTGGGGTGAGGCTGGGGCCCAGAGGGTCACCCCTTTACAGTACCCTTCCCCACGCCCCGTGCCTCAGGGCCTGTCCATTCAACAGGCATGCACAGATGGCATGGCCCCTTCAGCCACATCCCGAAATTGCACTGGCAGACAGTAAGGAGGAGGCCATCATCCCTGCCCTGGGAGACAGCCAGACAGAGAGGTCAATTCGCCAGTCTGCTCAACTCAAACAAGACAACCTGGACAGCTGTCCTTCCGAAGCCACTTAAAAACATAAAGTTGAATAGAACGCAAAACGATTGCACTGATGCTTCAGTGAAGTTGAAGTTTAAAGTAACCTTTCTCCTCTCTTCTGCAAACCTCCCATCCTCCTGCCTTAGAGTTTTGTTTGGGAACTGGCACCACCCTCAAGATAAGACAAAGGAGGCGAGCAGCCAGTACTCAATTCCTGTTGAAACTGGCTGAATCCTTAGGGGTTCCCTAAAACCCCTCCAGTCCCTTCCTCAGAGGCTGGGCTCATGGACTCACAATCCAGCAGGGACAATGTGGCCACCCAGCAACTCAGTGGCAACTCTGCGGTGCTGGCCTCTCCGCATTCCCACCTTCCCCTCTACCCCATGGGGGATTCCAGGGCCTTTTCATTGAAACGGGGAGGGGAAATTATAATTAAATACTTAAGAAAATAAAAAATACAAAGAGAACTATAACTGCCTATGTGCCCACTACCCAGAATTAACAGATGTTAGTATTTCCAAAAGCGCCGAGAAGATTCTAAGGAAATGAACAGTACAGCTACTGTTAAGTCTTCTCTGCACCCCTTCCCCATCTCATTCTTCTTCCCTGGCCAGACAGACAAACCTTATCTGAAGTTGGTATGTGTTCCTCCCATTCCAGGAGTCATATTTTACTCTATGCATCCAAAAAGACAATACAGCATGCTTTTTTTTTTTAACTATTTACATAAAGTATACTGAATTTATAATTCCAAAACATGCTCTCTTCACTCACCATATTCATATTCCAGCTTTAAGCTCTCTTGCCGTTGATTCATATAAATCGAGCTCATTTGTTGTAATTGCTGTTAGAATGCATGCATGTGAGTATAGCATGATTTATTTAGTCAATTCCTTCGTGGTGGGCATTGCAGTTCTTCAGTACAGTAAACAATGCTCCAGCTAACAGCCATATTCACACCTTCACACAGAGGAGTTTCCCTGGAGAGAATAACTTGCAGAATTTCTGCATTGTGGTTTTGTTCTTATTTGGTTTTATCAGAGCTCACCAATCCGGCCTCCAAAAGCAGAGCCAGGGTTCAGTCCTGCCATCAGGGACACTATGTGTCACCTGCCTGCTCACACTCATGGCCTTCCTAGCAGCATCTCATGGCCGGGCACCTCCCAGACCTGGCAGCTGATCCTATTAACCACTGAAGGGTTAATCTTCTGAGATATGCCAGGTCTTGTCCTGTGACCATTTTCTTCTAAGTTTGCTAGTCTTCTGTCTTACATGAGTGTCTCCCTGGGGGAGAGGCTCACATCTGAGATGAAGATGAACAGTGCTGTTTCTTGTCTCCTTTTCTCTCTCGGGCAGATCCCCTTGTCAATGTGACAACCCTGGTCACACTGAAGCAGCATCCTGAGCGGACCCAGAAAGTGCTGTCCCTCAGAATAGGGGTAGAGGGCAGGTTGCCAGGCACTTGTGATTTGAGGGGCTCAGAATCAGCTCCCTGTCCCCTGGCTCTTCAGCTGAAGTGGAAGGAGGACTCTCTGGCCCACACTGAGGATCCTAAGGTCCTAGAACAGGAAGAGGGAGCCCCATGGCCACACTAGCCTCACTTACTGCACAATCATGAGTGGCTTGTGTCACATCTAATAGCTACTAAGTGACTAAGACCTAGTTTAATTCATTATGAGTGTGATATCTCAGCATCAACTTCAGAAAGTAATGGTGAGCAGGGAGAGAGGGGACATGAGCAGGAATAGTGACACAGCTCCCATGGTTCCTTTCCCATAAGAAGGCAAATGAACAATCACATCGTGGGGTGGGGGTAGGGGACAGGGACAGGTTAAGAAGAGATGCAGGGGTGCTGAGTGCTATGGTGGGCACCCCTCCCCAGAGCCAGTACAAGACACTGGACTCAGGTCCGTTCAGTAATCTGGAAGGGAACAGCGAAAAGTCTGTTTTCTCCAAGAGCTGATCTTCTTCAACAAATATGGTGTTAGCATAGCAGAGGACAAAAGAGAAGAGGAGGTCCTCAGAGGAGCTGGAGGAAGCTGGGAGGAGAGGCCCAGACAGCACTGCACAGGTCCCATCCCAGGGCTTAGCCTGGAGCTCCTGGGAGAGGTAGATTACCGGAAAGGAGTTCTGCCCCTGAGCCTGGCAGGACAGCTTTGAGCTGAATGAAAGCCAGGGATCCTCCCTCAGGGTTAAAACCTGCATTAGCCCAGAGGAAGAGAGCCTGTAACAAAGTTTCTTTTACAACTGCAGGGCGGAGGCAAGCACAAGGTCCACCGACTCAATTAACCACAGCCCAGTTCCCCACCTTCAACACTATCCACCCGTAGATCCCCCACAGGAAACTGGAGAACACAATACACCCAGCCCTCTAACAGAAGCTCTGAGGGGAACAAATGGTCTCATATACAAGGAGGTCAAGGCAAGGAGAAATTTCCCACATTGTATTAACAAGAAGAGAAAGTCTTCATTAAGCCACATATATTCAAATGAAAAGAAAGGATATAGCATCTATGGAAAATATGAGAACAGAGAAATAAATAAATTAACAGAAAAAACACAAGGCAGAAAAGATAAATAATCCACTCTGGGTGGGGGTGGGGAGAGACAAGAAACAGTAGGAAATGCCCCAAAAATGTTGCATGCTAAAGCAAACCTGACACAGCCATCAAAGGTAGATGTCTCTGCTGAAGTATCTGGGGGAAGTGTGGTGAGGTCTGCAACTTGAAATGCATCAAGAAAGATGGATGGAGAGAAAGGAAGAGGGGGAAAGAGACCATGCTCAAGCATGTATAAGAAGATCTTGATGGGATTTGGGTGGTAGATGAATGGATGGTTGCTGAAATTCCATTGTCTTTTCTGTATGTGGAAATACATGTAATAAAATGTGTGGTAAAAAAATAATGAATACTGTTATGCTGAAAATAAATAAATTTAATTTTAAAAAAATGTTGAGGAAGAAAGATACTCTTCAAAACCATCATAAAAATTACATGAGGAGCACCTGGGTGGCTCAGTTGGTGAAGCATATCTGCCTTCAGCTCAGATCATGATCCCAGGGTCCTGGGATCAAGTCCTGTGTTGGGAATCCCTGCTCAGCAAGGAGTCTGCTTCTCCTTTTCCCTCAGCTTTCCCCATTGCTCATGCTTTCTCTCTCTCTCTTACTCTCAAATCAGAAAAAAAAAAATCTTAAAAAAAGAAAAAGAATTAAATAAGGCTATGATGTGGAAGGGCTTGTACACTGCTGAGGATTTACGATTTTAAAAAGTGATTAAAACAGTATAACAGCATAACAAGGAGAGATTAAAGAAGCAAGGAAACAAAGAGACTGCCTTTCAGAACTAATAAATAAATTAGAAATAGCAAAGGAAAGGCAGGGTGGGTCATCGCATTCCCGGCAAAGAGGAAATACTGAATATAATCAAAATGAATGCAGAATGAAAAAGCAAATTGTTTAAAGTAATTTTAAATAGTCAGTGGATACAAAGAGCAAACAAGTATCCAGCTAATGGATATTTGGTAACCCTAAAATAGGGAATCTACCAAATGGAAATTAAAATATTTGAAGGTTAATAAGACGCGCCTGAGTGGTTCAGCTGGTTAGGCATCCAACTCTTGATTCAGCTCAGGTCATGATCTCAGGGTTGTGAGCTGGAGCCCCATGTGGGGCTCCAAGCTCAGCAGGGAATCTGCTTGAGGACTCTCTTTCTCCCTCTACCCCTCTTAACGGCTCTCTCACTCTCTCACTGTCTCTCCAAAATAAATAAGTAAATCTTTTTTAAAAATTATTTTAAGATAAGTGAGAAGGAAATATGGGGGGAGGGAGGGATACCTACAGAGTGAAAGAACACAGCATATTCCAGAAGAAAATGATATAAGCAAATCAGCACTAAAGGATATCTTAGCAAGCTTTCTCAAGGGTAGAGAAGAAATTCTTTAGACATCCAGGCAAAAATAATAGTAATTATAATTCCTTACAAAGAAGGAAATAGGGCTGCCTCCAGATTTCTCCCAGCCCCACTACATTCCAGAAGACCACAGGGGAAAATATTCAACTTTTGTGGGAAAAAAACTATGACCTAAAAAATTTATACTAAGCCAAGTTGAGCAATAGGCAATTTCAAACATGCAAGTACCCAAAATACTGCACCCATGAAATTCGCCTTAAAGTCGTGCTGACTAAAAACAGCCAGCCAGCCAAGGCATACATGGCAATGCCTGGAACAAGGACTGGAGATGGACCAGAAGGGGGTTACTTACAGAAGCGAGGGCAACGGTCCAAATTAAGACTCTCCATGTCAATATGCTAACATCAGCCCCATGAGAATGGCATCAACTAAGCATACTTGGAGGTACAGGCAGGTAAAGGATTTGGAACAAAGTCTATCTAATATTTTCCTATTCTCATACTTCGTAACGGGCTGTCAAGTACTGTCTGGGAAAATCAATCAATCAATCAATCAAGAAATGGAGTTTTAAATCTATAAACATGAGAACTATGAAATAAGACAATCAACCTCCATATTGTGGAAGAAAATATACAAAGTAAAAACACAGAGAACATTAAACTCAGTATTATAACAAAAAAAAGATGATAGATCTAAGACCAATCATAACAGATATGTCAGTAAGTGGATAAACTCTATCAAAATCTATTTGCTGAAAAGAAAGAGAGGCATCTACAACAAAGTCACTGAGAAGCTTCTGCAGACATCCCAGCTAATGCAGACAAAGCAAAGCTCGGGTGTGACAGTAATACGAGTCAAGACAATTTGGGGAAAAGCATTATGGAGAGAAAGAAAGGCACTCTATAATGATAAAGAGTGTAATATACAATAAAGTTCTATCTGTCAGGAAAATTTATGTACCAAATAATGCTGCATCAAATTATAAAAAGAAAAACCATCGTAAATACAAAAAGAAATAGAAACTCAACAGGGGCAAACAGATTTAAGTCACCTCTCTGTCTGCCTACACCAATCAATCACATAAACGCAATGACAAAAGATGGGGAGAGGGAGGGTACGTAACAAAATGAATCAAAATGTTTCAAATCATGCCCAGCAAACAGAACCTCCATTTTCTAAGGCCCACTGGTCGTTTACACACAGCAGCACCCTGGGTCCCCGGACCTCAATGGCCAACCTACTGACAGAGCTGTGGGCAAGGTGAGGGGGACAAGGGAGGAAAGTGGGACACCCTAAGCTTGTATCTGGTGAAGCAAGCCATCCCACCCCAGGACTGAAGAGGCAGGTGAGGGGCTCTGTGGGGAGCCAGCTGGGTGAGGAGGAAATGCCTGCCCTGCCCTCTGACCCCTCATGGACACCAGCCAGCCCATGCAGGCAGGCTTGCTTAGGTGACAGCCACAGAGGTGCACCTTTTGGGACCCAGAAAGGGCAGGACAGGGTAGAAAATAGATTGGAGATGGGCAAAGGAAGAAATCGCAGCCCGGAAATCTAACGAAGAGGAAAACAAAAGGGAAATGCCCCAAGTTACAAGTGAGAATGAGAAATGACAGAAAATAAATTCATGAGACATAATAAAAGCATATTTTGTTCAAATCCATGCAAATACATATGAAACGTAGAAGAAATGGATGACTTTCCAGGAAAATGTGAATTACCAAATTTGAATATAGGGGAAAAACTCATAGAATACAGAAAAAAATTAGCAAATTAATTATTATAGGAAAATATTTTGTGTTATCAATTCCACAATTAGACATTTTAGCAAATTCCCTTATTTTTCAAGAAGTTTTCAATTGATTCTCCTGCTGATTTCAGGTACACTATTTCAGTCACCTGAAAATAATGATATCTTTGCTCCCTTCTTCCCAATTTTTATACCTTATTCCTGTCTGTTTTCCAGCTCTAATAACGAGTCCTTTCAGGGAAGTGTCAGAAAACAGTGGGGAAGTGATCATCTTTTCCTCATATCTGCTTTAATGGGCATGCTGTCAGGGAGTCCCTGCTCCACGGCATGCTGGCTTCTTGTTTAAGTTTGTTTCTCTTGCTGCGTGGAGGAAGTCTTTCTATTCCTGCTTTAGATGTGACTGTATGCGTCTATCAAACGCCACTTTGAATTTCGTGGAGATAATCACAGGTAGTGTTTTTTTTTTTTTCCTTTCTTGTGAGTTTTTAATACAGGAAATTAATTCCCAACTATGTTTTGTAACGTTAATTATTTTCTGACAGTAAAATATCTTCATTCTTTGAATGAACCTCCACTGGTTGTACTACATTATTTTTTTAGTTTGTTTTTAGACTTGATTTGTTAGAACTGTATTTCAAGTTTGGGCATCAATCAATATGTACTTTTATTTTTGTGCTCTCTTTATCAGATTTTGGTGTGAATTTTATGCCAGTTCTGCAAAACAGTTTTGATATCTTTTTCTAACTTCTAGAACATTTTTTGGTTTACATTTTTACATGTTTACACACACATTCAGATTCTGTACTTTGAAGACATAGAACTCAATCTGGGCCTGGTAGTTTGATAATAAACATTAGGAAGAAGGAGGCAAAATTATTATCTATATATCTGGAAGATCTAGGAGAATCCACTGGAGAAAATCTATCTGAAATGTAAGAGAATTCAGTTGTCCAGATATAGAATTGACATTCCAAAAGAATTAGCTTTTTTCCAGGTAGTAAACTACTGGAAAATACAAAGGAAAGGAAAAGATGGCTTTTCCATCCAACTCCGACCACCCTCACGTTACCCACCGCCCTGTACCACCCCGAGGGGCACAGGCACACACAGATGGGTATCTTCACCTAAGTCCTTCTCTACCAGTCCACTAAACCTGTAACATACACTAAGAACATGATTATTTTCAAGTTTATTTTATTTTTAAATTTATCTTTAAATTATATAATTTTAAAAAGAATTATTAATGATGCAAATATATAAAATCTCACCAACACAGCAGTGTTTTAACAACTAATATGGAAGGAAGAATAGTCCCCTCTAGGAATATACATGCCAGTCCTACTACTTCCTTCACTCCTGCTTTCATTATTAGTATGGTCATCAATCCATTCTGCTTATCAGCAGAAATGTTTTTAGACCACTTGTCAATTTTATGAGGAAAGTTTAGTGAAACATTGATAAAGTCATCTGTAGGCATAGAGACCCTGTCATGTTCCTGGAGAGACCAGAAAGCCTCACACTGCCTTGAAGACACCTCCCCACAGAGGGAGGAGGGGAGAGTGCCTGTGTCCACTTACATAGAAGTTATCAGTAAGCAGGTCTCCAGCTCCCAGGCACACTTGGGGACATGGGACCCAGCATATGCAACAGCTGTCTATCAGATCACGTCAGGCAGGGTTTGGTGAAGACCCTAGAGACAGTCCTCTTAGTTGTGGAAATGGTTTTTATGACTCCTGGACCCATCAGGAGCAAGGACCCCCCCAGAAATTATCTTGGCAGCCTACAGCACCAAACAGCTGACCCTCATAAGCTGTCATCGCCCACCACCAAGGAGGAGCATGTTCCCTTTCTCCTACCAAATCTCACTGGGTGCCCCTCTCTGGCTGCTCCTACCCAGACCGAGAGGAAGGGTCCTCTAGGAGATGTAGCCCCAAGCACATCGCTGCACTGATGCAGAACAGAAGGTAGCAGGTGGCGAGGGGGACCACAGGAGACAACCAGGGGTCTCCAACAGCAAGGGCAGCAGTGACATACATGCGTCTCCCCCAACGTGACAGTACCTCACAGAGCTGGAGACACACTCTGCAAAAAATGAAGGGACAAAGGCCTGTAAGGCACAAATCTGTCTCTGGAAAACGCTCATCACATTTCCAGCTCAGCCACCATACCCATTTGAGATCCTGTACCAGTGAGTCGTGGAGGAAGAGCCAGTGAAGAAATGGGTAAATACATACAAATGTATGCACAATAAGGCAGAGAACTCATATGCAGCTGTTACATCCCTAGTCTGCCTTCACGACTTCCTTTCCCCTCTACCCATGACTGTTCCCCCTGCCGTGGGCCAGCACCTCCGCTTATCAGGGTTCTTCACCTGGCCAAGTGATCCACACCTTCATTCTTAAAGGATCTGAACGATGAGTAGCACAGCCAATACTGGATTGCTGTAGCCCTCCCTTAATTTTTACCATGGCATGGAGCTCATGTGAGCCGCCAAGGCTCCCCCATGTGTGCCCCCTTCCACAGAGTAAGGTGGCCAATCTCACCCACCCACCTGTCCCCAGATGCTGCACTGCCTCTGCCGTCCTCACTCACTGCTAACAGCTGTCCTGCTGCACTGACAAGACGGAGGGCCTCTACAGACTGCCCTTTACCCATAATCCTGGGCCCACCGCCTGCCCTTCCACCTGCTGCCATCCAGCATGCAGGTCTCCTGGGGGGTCTCTGGGCACCTCCAGTCCTGTGTGTTCCACCTCTTGCCCTGAACCCTGCCACCCACAGCCTTTGCCATGTCTGCTAACAGCAGCACATGCTTCTGACTGAGTGGGTCAAAACCCCAGCATTGTCTTTGATGCCACTTTCTCTGAGACTCTGTGTCCTGGGAATTCTGCCAGCTGTGCCTTCCAAATGCATCCAGCACTGGGTCACCCTTTGCTACCTTCCCAGCTAACATGCTTGTCCCACCTGCCATCAGCCCCTTCCATATTATTGCATGTTCCTTCCAACCAACCTTCCACAGTCTGTTTCCACCACCCCAGCAAGCCTGCTGTCTCACTCAGAGGGGAAACCCCAGCACCTGTGAAGTTTTGAGGGCCCCAGGGATTTGGCCCCAGCTCTCTGCCACTTGACCCTCCAGCTACTCTGCAAGCAACCTCAGTGAGTGCAACCTCAGTGAGTCTCACTGAGGTTGCCCTAGGACCTTTGTACTTGCTATTCCCACTCCCAAGAACATTCTTCCCATAGATATCTGCATGGTCCACCTATTTCAAGAATTTGCCCAAATGCCACATGCTCAAGGTTTTGCCTTGCTCGCCCTGAGCAAAATTACGGTTGGTACTCCCAGGTCACTTACTCTATTCTACTTCATCTTTGTTACAGACATTAATCACCTCCACCACACTGTATGAAGCATGGAACAGTCTGCACTTATTGTTTAATTCCTTCCCACCAAGAACTCAGGTTCATGGGTCAGAGATGGCAAACTCTAGAAGAGTGCCTGCTCAGAGTAGGGGCTCCATAACTACTTGGTGAATGAGGATCATTGTCATGACCATGTATGCATTTAGAGAGAGTCAGCACCAAGGGAGAACAGACTTTGCCAGGTGTGGTGCCCGCTCTGGAGGAGCTCACAGTGCTAAAGGGAGAAGGCCTTGGCTATGAGGATGCTGTGAGCCTTTGAAGAGTGACTACACTGGGCCTCCAGAAGCCATGGGCCAGTGTCTGACAGTTGCTGAGGGCTCAGGCCCCCAGCCAGGATAGAGCGCAGTGAAGGGCAGGCAGGAGCTGGGAGGAGATATCAGTGTTCTAGCCCTGGAGGGCCACCTGCCTCTGCCTCTGCCTCTGCCTCTGCCTCTGCCTCCACATCCTCACAGCTTCCCTCTGCTCCCACCCACTTCCTAAATTCACCCCTGGAAAGCGACTCCTACCAGGAACCTGGGGTAAAATAAGCCCCACTACAGACAGGCAACAGCAGAGGACACAGGCAGTGGAAGACACAGAACAGACAGAAAAGCATAAAAGTAGCACCCCCAGCTGAGGTCAGGAAGTCCCGTGGGGAGGAGGGCAGCCTCCAGCATGAGTCGAGGTGGTGAGATGGGAGGTGAAAAGTCCTGTGGAGATCACGGCTCCCAAACATCACCTGGGGCCACTCAAACTTGCCCGACAGCCATCCAGCCACACATGTCAACCAGCAGGGGAGAAACCACAGAGCTAACAACTACAGCACCCTGTGCTGGGTGCTGAAACTGGCAGGCATTAAATGGGGATGGAAAACGAGTTTCAATGTTCCATGCAAAACAAACTGAAATTTATTTGTTGGGCAGTGGCTCCCTGGGGCAGTGCTGAGAAGACATCCGAGGAGGGACCCAGGTCCAGTGGACCAACAGAGCTGGTAGGTTGTCTGTCCTGGGCATGGGCAGAGGGGCATGGCAGGCCCACGCTGCCAACTTACTCTTTCTCTCCTCACCCCCACTCCGCCTTGGGGAAACATTTGCGGCCCCCCCCCGGGTGTGAGTGGGTGTGCCAAAATATCCTGGGGCCCACATGGGCACTAGGGTAACATCAAGACTGGGTTCTGTGGCTGGACCCTGAGTTGGGGAGGGGCATGGAAACATAATATTTAAAAAGAAGGATTAAAACCTTAACTCCTCTAAGTGACTGAGCAGAAGCATATCAAAATCTAAAAACTATTCCTACATAAAATTCATGACATAAGGTTGTCAGTGGATCTTTTTAAATGAAATCTATTCAGAATAACAGGCTGAGCAGGCATATATGACCCACCTAATCTGCCTAAAGATGAGCTGTATTCCTCCTATTCCAACAGACCATAGGGCCCTTAATAGACGCTGGATGTCCCTAGTGGCTTCCAAAGGCTTCATGGAGAAATGGGCTACCATTGTTCTTTCTGCCCCAATTCAATCTGGAGAGTCATTTTATAACGGAGGGAGGACTCACACCATCTATTTGAGGTCGATATTAACCCACAGGTCAGGAAAATGAATCAGCATAAGCTTCCAAGGAAGCGATTTGGTGATTTGTATCGGGAGCCTTTGTAATAACCCACAGATAGTGCTTTGACATCATCTACAAAATCAGAGAGTAGACAGACATTTACACGCAAAGGTGTCTGTCCGACATTCTCATCATAAGAAGATATTAAAGACAACCCAAACCTGGGAAGAGGTTTAGTAACAAATTGTCCTATCGATGGGATATTAGGCATCTATGAAAAATGTTTCCAAAAAGCTGTTTTAATGATGTGAGAAAATGTCTCTGACTTTATATTGAACTAAAATCAGAATGCAAAATTTTATATATACTATGAGCTCAGTTAAGAAAAGGAAATTTAAGAAACACTGGAAAGAAAAATGTGATAATGTTAACAGAAAATAGAATTAGGGTTGAATTTTCTGCATGTTACACTTTTGATTTTCCAAATGTGCCACAGTATCAGATAAAATTTCATTTAAAACTTCTTTTAAAAAATTAAAAAACAAGGAAGGAAAAACTGAATGGTAAGTCATTGAGAAGGAGAAATACCATGAGAGACTCTTAACTATAGGAAACAAACTGGGAGTTGCTGAAGAGGAGGTAGGTGGGGGGACAGGGTAATCCAGTGATGGGCATTAATGAAGGCACATGATGGGAAGAGCACTGGGTGTTATAAGCAACTGATGAATTACTTACTGAACACTACATTTGAAACCAATGATGTACTATATGTTGGCTAATAGAATTTAAATAATAATAATTTAAAAAAATTAAAAGGAGGATGAGTATTTCCCTTCAGAGATGAGATCCCAAATTAGAGATAGAAAACAAGGCAGCCCTTGATTGGATTATTTGTTCTTTGGGTATTGAGTTTGTTAAGTTCTTTATAGATTTTGGACACTAGTCCTTTATCTGATATGTCGTTTGCAAATATCTTCTCCCATTCTGTCAGTTGTCTTTTGGTTTTGTTAACTGTTTCCTTTGCTGTGCAAAAGCTTTTGATTTTGATGAAATCCCAAAAGTTCATTTTTGCCCTTGCTTCCCTTGCCTTTGGCGATGTTCCTAGGAAGATGTTGCTGCGGCTGAGGTGGAAGAGGTTGCTGCCTGTGTTCTCCTCAAGGATTTTGATGGATTCCTTTCTCACATTGAGGTCCTTAATCCATTTTGAATCTATTTTTGTGTGTGGTGTAAGGAAATGGTCCAATTTCATTTTTCTGCACGTGGCTGTCCAATTTTCCCAACACCATTTATTGAAGAGGCTGTCTTTTTTCCTTTGGACATTCTTTCCTGCTTTGTCGAAGATTAGTTGACCATAGAGTTGAGGGTCTATTTCTGGGCTCTCTATTCTGTTCCATTGGTCTATGTGTCTGTTTTTGTGCCAGTACCATGCTGTCTTGATGATGACAGCTTTGTAATAAAGCTTGAAGTCCGGAATTGTGATGCCACCAACTTTGGCTTTCTTTTTCAATATCCCTTTGGCTATTCGAGGTCTTTTCTGGTTCCATATAAATTTTAAAATTATTTGTTCCATTTCTTTGAAAAAGATGGGTGGTACTTTGATAGGAATTGCATTAAATGTGTAGATTGCTTTAGGTAGCATAGACATTTTCACAATATTTATTCTTCCAATCCAGGAGCATGGAACATTTTTCCATTTCTTTGTGTCTTCCTCAATTTCTTTCATGAGTACTTTATAGTTTTCTGAGTATATATTCTTAGCCTCTTTGGTTAGGTTTATTCCTCGGTATCTTATGGTTTGGGGTGCAATTGTAAATGGGATTGACTCCTTAATTTCTCTTTCTTCTGTCTTGTTGTTGGTGTAGAGAAATGCAACGGATTTCTGTGCATTGATCTTATATCCTGACACTTTACTGAATTCCTGTATAAGTTCTAGCAGTTTTGGAGTGGAGTCTTTTGGGTTTTCCACATAGAGTATCATATCATCTGCGAAGAGTGATAATTTGACTTCTTCTTTGCCGATTTGGATGCCTTTAATTTCCTTTTGTTGTCTGATTGCTGAGGCTAGGACTTCTAGTACTATGTTGAATAGCAGTGGTGATAATGGACATCCCTGCCGTGTTCCTGACCTTAGTGGAAAAGCTTTCAGTTTTTCTCCATTGAGAATGATATTTGCAGTGGGTTTTTCATAGATGGCTTTGATGATATTGAGGTATGTGCCCTCTATCCCTACACTTTGAAGGGTTTTGATCAGGAAGGGATGCTGTACTTTGTCAAATGCTTTTTCAGCATCTATTGAGAGTATCATATGGTTCTTGTTCTTTCTTTTATTGATGTGTTGTATCACATTGACTGATTTGCGGATGTTGAACCAACCTTGCAGCCCTGGGATAAATCCCACTTGGTCGTGGTGAATAATCCTTTTAATGGACTGTTGAATCCTATTGGCTAGTATTTTGGTGAGAATTTTTGCATCTGTGTTCATCAAGGATATTGGTCGATAGCTCTCTTTTTTGATGGGATCCTTGTCTGGTTTTGGGATCAAGGTAATGCTGGCCTCATAAAATGAGTTTGGGAGTTTTCCTTCCATTTCTATTTTTTGGAACAGTTTCAGGAGAATAGGAATTAGTTCCTCTTTAAATGTTTGGTAGAATTCCCCTGGGAAGCCATCTGGCCCTGGGCTTTTGTTTGTTTGGAGATTTTTAATGACTGTTTCAATCTCCTTACTGGTTATGGGTCTGTTCAGGTTTTCTATTTCTTCCTGGTTCAATTTTGGTAGTTTATATGTTTCTAGGAATGCATCCATTTCTTCCAGATTGTCAAATTTGTTGGCCAAGAAATGGGCAGAGGACATGAACAGACGTTTCTGCAAAGAAGACATCCAGATGGCCAACAGACACATGAAAAAGTGCTCCATATCACTCGGCATCAGGGAAATACAAATCAAAACCACAATGAGATACCACCTCACACCAGTCAGAATGGCTAAAATCAACAAGTCAGGAAATGACAGATGCTGGCGAGGATGTGGAGAAAGGGGAACCCTCCTACACTGTTGGTGGGAATGCAAGCTGGTGCAACCACTCTGGAAAACAGCATGGAGGTTCCTCAAAATGTTGAAAATAGAACTGCCCTATGACCCAGCAATTGCACTACTGGGAATTTACCCTAATGATACAAACGTAGTGATCCAAAGGGGCACGTGCACCCGAATGTTTATAGCAGCAATGTCCACAATAGCCAAACTATGGAAAGAACCTAGATGTCCATCAACAGATGAATGGATCAAGAAGATGTGGTATATATATACAATGGAATACTATGCAGCCATCAAAAGAAACGAAATCTTGCCATTTGCGACAACATGGATGGAACTAGAGCGTATCATGCTTAGCGAAATAAGTCAAGCGGAGAAAGACAACTATCATATGATCTCCCTGATATGAGGGAGTGGTAATGCAACATGGGGGCTTAAGTGGGTAGGAGAAGAATCCATGAAACAAGATGGGATAGGGAGGGAGACAAACCATAAGTGACTCTTAATCTCACGAAACAAACTGTGGGTTGCTGGGGGGAGGGGGGTTGGGAGAAGGGAGGTAGGGTTATGGACATTGGGGAGGGTATGTGCTTTTGGGTAAATTGGAAGGGGAGATGAACCATGAGAGACTATGGACTCTGAAAAACAATCTGAGGGTTTTGAAGTGGCGGGGGGGTGGAAGGTTGGGGTACCAGGTGGTGGGTATTATAGAGGGCACAGCTTGCATGGAGCACTGGGTGTGGTGAAAAAATAATGAATACTGTTTTTCTGAAAATAAATAAATTGGAAAAAAAAATAATAAATAAATAAATAAATATAGAAAAAAAAAAAAAAAAAGAAAACAAGGCAGCCCCAACTCCTTACTTAGATGACAACCCAGTTTCCGATAGGACCACACACAAAACCAGGTGTAAGGGAAAGGGGTTCAGGCCAGGGTAAGCAGTGATGGGAGCCAGACCCAGCTCTGACCCAGCCATGCAGCCTGGAGTAACAGCCAGGGCTTGAGGAGGGAAGCTTCTACTCCAGCTCTTGCTGCCACCCCTCCCCGAGCTCCACAACACCCTAGTTTGTAGAATGGGATCTAAAGTAGAGACAGTTGCTGGTGTGGAATCGGCAGGTCAGCACTGAACTCTGGGCTCTCCACCCTTCAGCCCTACCATCTTGAAGCAGTTAACTCAAGCCTCCCTGTTCTTCAACATAGTCATCTCTGAAATGGGGCAATGATAGTTCCTAACTCAAGAAGCTGCAGAGATCATGGGCACACTTATGCTCAGTCAATAGCCGCTCTTCTTTCAGTCATCAAGGTCACAGTTGATGGAATGAGGGATCACTGTTGAACCTCATTGTTTCCAAGGCCAATCTGCTAGGGCATTCGCCAGTCCTGGCAGTAGATCCCCAATGTCATTCTGCAGGCCACGTTCAGCCAGTGGCCTCAGAGATGCCTTGGAACCTTCTAAAAGCCATGCATTCCCCTCCCCTCACTCAGAGGTCCCACTTCAGTAGTCTGGGCAGGGCCCAGGAATCTGCATGGTAACAACACTCCCAGGTGATTCTGCTTCACATCCTGCCTGAGGGCCCCTTGCTGTCAGGGTGTCTATTGTCCTTGGACCAGAAGCTCACGTTAGGACTAGTATTAAGAAGTATGTTCCAAGGACAAGTGGTCCTTTCTGTTGGAAGTGTTCCTCTCTCCTACTTCCAAGCAATTCCTGAGGTTGTGGACAGAGAAGCAATCCATCCACTATTGGCAGGTCCTTGAATTCATTGGGTTTCATCATTA